>NC_143554.1:16788750-17438500 GCF_054136105.1 Typopeltis vanoorti
ATAGATGCCAATCTTCGAAGATTGTGGTTCAATCTTCATTTCCAAGGCTTTTTCCAGTGCCTCATATAAGTTACACAAATAACTCACTTCGAACTCAGTGCCAATTTCAATGATTTTGAATATGAAGAATTTTCATTAACGATATCTTAGTTTTCAACCAAGAAGTGAAATTTCAGAAAGTATAATTTAATAAATAATAGAAAACATTAATTCGTCAATATGTTTTGAAGTCTAAAGGACTGAATTGGTGACAACTCTCGCTCTTACGTAACTGATTTCGTAACATGAGAAGTGAAAGAAAACAAGATCAAGGACAGATCGATCAGTGACATTACGGCGTTGGCTACATGAGCATTTGCTAATTATTCAGAACGGACTAATCACCTGCCAAAGCAAACCACATCAGGTGATAATATTTCAACACAGTATTTTGCATTTCGTGAGCTGTTTACCACTTTTCTGAAGCAAAGGAATCGCGCCAATCTTATTTTTCATGCGATACTACTACTACTGCATTTCAAAATCACTGGAAAATATAAAAGGCAACCTGTGATCATTCATAAATCATTATATGTCAACAGCATTAATCGTAACGGAATTAAATAAGCTCATCGGCGAATATTTCTCTTTTAATTACTGTTATTAATGCAGTTCCCAATCAGTACTTTGCAAAGCCCTAAGAAATTAATAAAAAGCATGATGGTTAAATTCCAACATGTTTATAATTTCAAAAAAAAAAGTCCATATATATTCCACTCGTCATGACGAGAATAGAACTCAAGTCGTTTTCCAGTGGAAGAGCGTAATGTATCATTGTTCTTCCTGTTTTACAATTTTTGTGTCAAAATATATAGTTTGACATATAAGCTACTTTATTTGTATAAATAACATTTAACTAAGACATCACAATAGTGTTATCTCTTTTTTTTAAGATCTTACGTCTCAAGGTGGTTAGTCATAAAAGTAGCTAAATCTGCACTGTTCGGTTTTAGCAAACTACGTGAGATAATCGGAAGGTCTGCTCTAAAGAACAAACATGGAACTTTTTTCAAGCCAGTTCATGTCTCCAATAAGCGGGACGGTTATCTCACATCAGGCAATGAACTTCATCTCTTAAAGACATTCATGAATCTATCTTACGCAACCTATATTTGGGAGCTAGACTGTTGCTTGTGATGAGGTCCGTTTTTTCGACCGTGACATCGGTTTCAAGGAAAATAAACGTATGCAGCGTGTAATCTAGAAGATGCCATTATCGACAGTAAAACATAATAATATTTCTTTTATGATAATCCCACTCACAAAAAGTTGAAACCTATAACATATTTAATACCCATAGGAGACTTAAGAATTAGTTTTTTTCAAGCCACTTCCAGGTCCCCAATAAGTAATCACACAGCGGGAGATAAAATTAATTTACCGCCTAAAGGCATCCGTGGCATAGCGGGATTCCTCTGTGACATACCAGAAAGCAGAGATGCCAATATTGGGTCAACCAGGCAAACATCAAATGAAGAAATAATAATTAATGCTGATATAAATTAAACAGGAAAAGTACCTAACACAAAATAAAAATAAAAAATGAAACGAGAATGAAGTAATTACTTGAAAATAACTTAATTGGAAATTAACTGAAAGCAAGGATGATTCGTAATACAATAAAATTAAGGTAAGGTAAAGGAATATTCACAAAAGTATTAAAAAAAAAACGTAATGAAACTTTGTTTTCTCCAATTGTGAGATAACCTGAAAAATGTACAAGGAAGTTGAAACTTATGCTTCATATCGAAAAAAATTGAAAAATAAACAACGAATTTTGTTTTTCCATTAGTATCACGAATAAGTGACCAAAGAGGACGCTCTGAACACAGCGGTAACTTATATTACTAATTACCACAGAAAACTGATGTATTATTATTATTATTATTATTATTATTATTCCTGATACCTCCAAGGAGTCCGAAGACTCATCGCGGGAGGACATCTTCAACTGTCTCTACACCTTACCTCTACTACGAATCAACGCCATCTATCGCCCACCTCCAACACCACCACAACTAGTAATTTTTGTCTGTAAATTGCGTGTGTTCTGAAGGGCCGATTTGTATGTATGTATGCGGGATGAAAAACCCGAGTTTCCGGGAGAAAAAACCCTGCTACCTCCGTATGAGATCGGCTAACTCACCATCGATTGAAATCGACCAGATAAAGATTCCTCCCGTCGCGACGAGAATCGAACTTAGGCCTATTCCAATCGAAGGGCGCAATGTACCGTCGTTCTTCCAATTGCGCTACGGAGGCAATCGTATGTAAATCACAGTTTAGTTCAGTTTGAACCATCAATTATTACAAACACGAAATAACTCACACAATTCAACATACAAAATAATTCTTTTGAATAAATCGGTCATAACTATTAGTGGAATTATTAGTAAATTAAAGACTTTTTTGTCCAACTTTAATCAGAAGAAGAAAACCAATATGTTAAAAAATAATCAAAAATTAACCCCAAAAATATCTACATAATCATAAAATGGCCATCATATTAGATAAATAAGCTCAGAATTGTAATAAACAAAATCCCGAGGCAATACAAAGTGCTTTTGACACTTTTGTACATCTGTTCCCAGAGATGATCCACGTGTGCGAAATCGAAGAAAATACAATTTTTTTGTATTAAGTATAAACAAAAGATGATACTGTATGGAAAACTTTATCTTGTTTGAATAAAACGCAGATATCTTTAATAAATGAACAGGCAGCAGTTATTTATCCTCCATGCCGCGGGTGACATGCAAGTCTCTTCTGAATGGATGCATAATGATTTTCCACTTCTCGAAATAACGCATGAATAGAGCTTCATTTAACAGTAATTGTTTTCGCTGCCAAAAAAAAAAAAAAAAAGCGACGTACAAAAATGTCACAAATATTCCTTTCAAAACTGAGATGTTGCAGTTACTTGATTAGAACTCCACTTTGTTCTCATTCCTATAGAAATAAGGAAATAAAGAAAGAACTAAATTGAAAAGCAATAGTCAACAACACCAACTACCATGCGACGCATTATAATTTCTAACCTTGAAAACAGAGTTATGAAAAGGTTGTGTTGTTGAGCGAGTGGTGAAACACATCCCGTTCTCGGCGTTGGCAAATTGCTTTATCAAAAAAGTGAACGCCTCTTATTCAAGTGATGAACACCGATGTAGAAATTTAAATAAGTATGGCAATCTGTCATATCTAATATGATACATAATAAACAGATGTCAGCAGTAATTTCTAAAATGTGTAAACAAAACTTCGTACCTCGTAGTGAATTTCTATATTTAAGGAAAGCCATTTTTAAAAAATGAATATACTTTTTCTCCCCTCCCTGTTTTACGCATACGCCTAGACCTGCATGGTTTTGACCATGCAGATGTTCAAAACCAAATCCGACAGAAACAGGTTGGTATCCTTATTCCCAAAGTGTCCTATGTCTGTATATTCGTGAGTTATTCCGGACAGTTTTGAATGATGAAAACATCTTTTCTGGTAGGAAAAGACCTTCCACCTCCGTGTGAGATCGACTAACTCACCTTCAGGGGAAAAACACTGATAAAGATTTTTTGCGTTCTAAACGGGATTCGAAATTACAGATGCTCTACAGCGGTGTAAATATACAGAACTTCATCACACACTGACAGGATCAACAGAGTCAGCTGTACTTACAGAACCACTATTTTCGAAAAGAAACACCAGTCTGGCAACTGGTCACCCCTTGCTTTTCCCTACATGGAACTGGGCAGAAATAAGAATCATAGGGGGATCTCTTAACCCAGATCCTAAAATAAAAAATACTCACATGCCTGCCATTGAAAAACCCAAAAATTAAAAAGCAATATCAACAGATGCAAGCCGTTCTTATAAAAGCCTTCCCAAATATCGCTACACCTCAAGGAATCCGTATTCTTACTAGAAACTGCGGGAACCCATCCTTCATCTTGCATCATTTGAAGCCTCACTTCCAATTCTTCATTCCAACTACAAGAAAATATACCACTTCCTCATGTCAGTGCCGCCAACTTCACCCTTCGTATATTCATCCTTAACCCTCTCATCTACAAAGTTGCACACGCTACCCAGTTTTCAATGGGATCTTCCTTATAAATGGAGGTGTGCCAAACCAGATTCCGAGACATACAGTGGAGGCTATAACATAATATCTTGCCAACTCTTACTAAGCTCTACAAATTTCAACTTAGAGAATCGGATCAGTGTCTATTCTGCGAAGTTTCAGGTACCTTTGAACACACATATCTAACCTGTCCCGCAAACAAAGCGATGATCACCTATGTCCTGAATTCTGCCTCTAGCACCTGTAACTACGCACACAGCCAATAAGACTACTGGAATTTAATCCATACAGAAGAAACAGACACATAATATGCAATTTCCTCTTCATCTGCGGAAAGGCCGTCATTTACAATTTCTACCTTAATCACACAAGAAATAACCAGCACCTATCCATCACTGAATCGGAACAAACCCTCATGTGTAGCCTACGTCGGAAACTACAAAGCAGGCTTTTACTGGAACTTGATTATTACAAAGAAACAAGAACTGTAGCGAAATTCACAGAGGAGTGGAATCTAACTGGTACCTGTTCTAGATTGCCGACGACGATACACTTCAGCTGAAAAATAACTAAAAGTGACCCTGAACTGTAATATTGGCTCTTACTAAAAATACAAATACCACTCATGTATCTTTTGCCTCCTTTCTATTGTATATCTAAAAAAATCTTTTATTTTATTTTTTTTTGTAATATATATTCTTATAATATGTAAATAGTCTTTTTTGTTGCCTATCTTCCAAAGTATATTTTCATCAAGTTAAATCTCTCTCTCTCTCTCTCTCTCTCTCTCTCTCTCTCTCTCTCTCTCTATATATATATATATATATATATATATATATATATATATATATATATATATATATATATATATATATCCTACTCTTCGGTTGGAAATCAATTATTTTTAGACATGAATAGCAGTAAGGCTTTTATAGTAGATGCTGAAAAGTGTTAATCTACCGCCTGGATACACATTTCCGCGCGTTTTATTAATGCTTGCGATGTCATTGGTTGGTCTTTTCGAACGAGTCCGCAGAGCCCAAAATTCTCCAAATGTAGTGCATCTTTAGCGATAACTTTTTACGCGTGCACTAATATCATCATGTGATTAGATGCGATAGTGGTCTAAATGGAAAATGCTTATAGGAAATCCTTATCTGATTTTAGATAAGAATTTCCTCGACTAATCCAACGGATGAGGGAGCTACGGTTCGGATAATCGGAGTCCTATTGGAAAATTTGCAATGAATCGCCATCATGAGAAATAGATACGCTGTCGTGCCAGTAAAGGAACATCTTCCAAAAATCCGGTAGCATATTTGAAAAAAATAAAAATAAATAAATGAATAGTAAGGCATATTTCCCCACTGAGATGATCGTTGAACCTAATGTCAGATTAAATGCTTCCCAGTAAGTTTATACCCCACATTTAACAAAAACTGGTATTAGAAATTCGTTTCAAAGTTGAAAATGCTCATTACGAGTATTAATCACTCCGCATTCGATAAGCATAGTTTCATCGATGAATATATAAATAAACTGTTTATTTAGAGCTCTAAGGCGCTTTTTAAAGCTCTCATTTTCTAAGGCACACGAGTAATCACCGTTAGTTATAAACATCACGTTTAGATACCACACTGGATCTTGCTTCTGGCTGACGTCGTGTTTTTTTTTTTTTTTCATCGCATGATTTTATTGGTATTTGGAAGTTCAAAATGTCACTTACATGAATGCATGGAACTGGTGAAGTCTTTATCCTAATTCATCTTGGCCGAAATGATTTCTAAACAAGCAGCAGTATGATCTTGACAAAGAATAACAAAAATAATACTGAAAAAGATTAAAAAAAAAAAATTATTTGGTGACCACACTTCGTCAATTGATACAATTTTAATATATTGAAAACAATTATTAATTGTAGATACCATGAACGACATCTGCAATACAATTAGGGCAGAAATATATCTAAAAATGAAAGTGTAGCAGGAAAATGTAACTTTTAAAAAAAATCCATATTTTAAGTTATCAAAATTTAAATAAACAAAAACAATTCGAAATCATAGTGTGCGTTATAAAAGAAAATAAATGGAGTCTAGGATACATTGCAAAAAAACAAGGGGGGGGATTCAACAGCTATGATATTATGGCATTACCAAATTAAGAATAATTAAAACTGCGTGTTGGCGATCATCAGAAGAGCCACATTATGCCATTTCTGAGATGAACTTTTTGATGTTGGAATGCACAGCATAAGATTCTAATCTTTCAATCTAAAATACGAAAATTCGGACTAATTCTGACAAATTCATATCGCGGAAAAGATCGCTGAGACATTATTCAAATACTAAATTAGGCATTGTCGTGTTTCATTTCGCTACAAGGCACATGTTGCCTTAATAACGGGCAAATTTTTGCGTTTCGAAGTGACGTGACATTTGCCTTCAGCTGAAAAAAAAAAAAAATCTTGGTTTCTAATCACTACTCCAGTCGCAAGAAACCTGTACACGGGTTTATCAACAACTGAAGATTAGTTTGCTGATCTCATTCAGAGGTAAAGAATTTTTCGACCAACAAAATCGGTCGAAGAATATGCAACGGAAAGACGTAATAAACTTGTCTCGCAACCTCATACTGTATGTACCAAATAAGGGCGCAATAAACAGGCATCGAAAATCTAGAAACCAACCAAATTGACAAACAGTGTTTAAAACATGTTTGAATTTAGTAGTATATTTGGATACTGTGAAAGACAGCTATTTGGATGGTTAACAAATTAGTGTTTTAATATCCGGCATTCTTGTACCTCCTTCAATTCTACCTTCTAAATAGCTTATAGAGTACTCTGTATAAATGTCCCATTTAAGCCATACTGGAACGTAAGAACAGATTTTTCTCTCGTCAACTCATCGTATGATTTTTCCAGATTTACAAAACTTAAATTCAGATACTTCTTATACTGTATATTCTCATGATATCTCGACTATTTGTCTGCAAGTAAAAATCTGATCCTGACAACTCTTATTTGTATGAATCTAGCTAGTTCTTTCCCAAGTTTCTTCCTGATAAAATTCATGCTTACCTAAATCTTACCTGGAACACTAAGCAGAAAATTCCTCTAATTCTCGCATTCGGTTTTACAGATGGTATTAAGATATCGCTCCAGTCACCTGCAGTTCGACGATTACGCTTTCTAATTATGCAGTTGTGCAACTGCAAAATTTTTATAGCACCATATTGTGAGCATCTGGAGTCTAATATCATCCACTCCAGCAGTCTTTCAACACGTAAAGTTTTTGATTTCTTTTTCCACCTAAAATACTGATGTGCTACTGATTGCCTTTCACTTAAAACATTTTCTACTCATTTTTCAAAGTTATTACTGGAGGCATTCAGAATATCCTTATCTTCAGCTTTCATGTTATCTTATCATCAATAATTTACAATACTCTTTCCTCCATTTTTTCTTTTTTCAATAGCCTCCAAGATGTTATCTTCGTAATATGTTTTCTATATTATTATCAAGTTAATCTCATTAATTCTGTTTAACTACTTGTACACACAGCTTTCTCCCTTGTAATGCAAGTTCAATATATAGTGGAAAGTGCGGGATGGGGGGGGGGGGGCTGTACATTTTTTTTATTTCCCTCTCTCCCACTAGAATACATGAGTACATTTGGTGAATTAAAGGTCAGTATTCCGGAAAGCCTGCTTGAGACTAAACAGCATTTTTTCCCCCAAGCTACTTCACTTTACTGGTTTCCAGTAAACTGAATTTTTTTTTTTTTTTATGTTGAGCCCATACACGAAAGGTTGGTTAATAAGCCTATGGTACATTAGCACCTGTCCGTGCGGTTAGCCTAGTGGCCGTGCGCTTCGCAACCACATTCCTGTGGAAGGTGTGTTCTAGGTTCGATTCCTGTCGATGACGTGAGAAGCTCAAGCATCTGCCATAGCCAAGTTAGCCGATCTTAGGTGCGGGCAGTAGCGTTTTTCTCACAGTTCAGCTGGTTTTTTTTTTTCATCCCGCAAACCGGCACCGTGAACACATACGGACTACAGTCATGAATACCTCCAATAGGGATGCAGCAGAAGAGTGGCGTTCCGGCTGCATTATTTCGCCGTGACTCCTCATTAGGAGGAGACCCAACCCGTCTAAATCAGATGGAAGGGAGAGATAGATAGATAGGCATTAGTACCCACATACCGAACTTGTTTACATTTGATTTAAAAGTGTGTATATTGTATTCTTTGGAAAAACACATAAGTGGAAAGACTGTTACACAATACAGCAGTAGCAGGGATGAAGGAGGAAGAAAAGAAATTTGTTCTGTGGGTTTCAAGGTGCACTGTGAAGGGATGTTGAGCAGCAGCTGCACGTGTTCCAACGGACTGAGTACTAAGTGGGGAAATTACTAATGCTAATTCAGATGAACATTTGGCATGGAAATATTTATAGAATACACATATTGCAGAAACCAAACGTCTGTGCGAAAGTGAGATGAGCGAGTTGGTAACAGATGGGTTATTAATAAATATAATTGCCCTCCTCTGTATTGAATCAAGCATTTTAAGGGAGCTTTTAGGAGCCTCACTCCAAATGTGAGAACAGTATTCGGTAGCTGGGCGGTTTGTGATTTGTATAATGTTAACAGCTGTTTTGAAGTGAAGTAACATCTTGAGAGAAAGGAAATGTCAGGGTGATTCCAAGAAGAGAAATCTCCTCTTGTCTGGAAATCTGAGTGTTGTCAAAATTAATTTATCTCTTTCTTAATCCTCGTCTTTTTACCTTTTACTGTGTCAAGGTAAGTATTCCTGTAACCGCAACCGTACTCGATGATAAGGTGGTCGGCCCTATGCCTCTCCAGTGTGTCCTATGTCTGTAGATGTGTCTGTCCACGGGGTCGGTTTGCCTGTTTTGAGAAACGAAAACCCCGAGTTTCCGGGTGAACCCTCCCCCCTCCCTACCTCAGTATGAGACCGGCTAACTCACCTTTCGTCGAAAGCGACCAGATAAAGGTTCTTCACGTTACTGAGAGGAATCGAACCCAGGTCTCTGCGCCCAAAGGGCTTCATCTATACCGAATGAGCTACTGAGGTTCTGTCAAAAATAATACTGGGAGAAAATGGTTTCTTTTTGTGATAAATAAGACAGCACTTGGTTTTATGCATTGAAATTGACGAGGTTATCTGAACCCCATTGAAAGATGGCTTGGAAATCAGAATTGAGGGCAATGGTGGTTGATGTTCTGTAGGTTGAGGTGAGTTGTGTAGAGTAAGGTTTATCAAATGAAAGGGAGGAGTGCAATGTGTTTTCATTTATAAAACTGCGTATTGGGTTGGAGATCAACTGAAACAGGTCATTGGTATATAGGAGGAAAATGGTTGCTGAGAGAACAAAAAAAATGTGGAACCCCGGCATTAGTTGAATGGTGAGATGATAAGGAACCATCCATCATCACACATAGTGTGCGTCTAGAAAGAAAGTTGGCAATCCAACTTCAGAAGTTCTAGGACTGACCAAATGATGAGAGTTTGCTTAGTAGACCATTGTGCCAGACTCAGTAAAAAGCTTTGGAGATATCAAGTGCAACCACTTGAGTTTGCTAACCTTCTCCATGGAATTTGTTCAGAGATGGGTGACATGTGTGAGTAGATTTCCTGTTGATCGGCATTGACGGAATCCATACTGGTGGTCGTTTATTAGCTGGGTGCCTTAGAAGTAGTGTAGGAGCTGGAAATTGGGGATTCTCTCCATTACGTTGTGACTGAGGTGAGGTGAGATAGGGCGATAGTCTGACAGCAGTGATTTGTCGCCCTTTTTGGGATTGGGTTAAATATAGGCCAATGTCCAGGCTGTGTATGATATAATACCTCCAAAAATGTATAAGCAAATTGGGTATGAGGTAAAGAGGGACTATGAGTGAGAAGAGTCAACGTCAACCTTCTGAAACTCAATAACCGTAATAGAGCTTCGGCAAGCTACATTTTTTATTTCCATTCTTCGCAGCATACCATTTACTGCCGATATTCTGCTGCCAAATTAAATATACAGTGACTACCAAAATGACTTACCCATATAGAACCTTCCTATCATTGATACGTTTCACTCTGCAACGACCTATAAAATTTGAAGAAATGTTTGAAGAAACATAGTTTGACGTGTTATATAAAACACTTTGAAATGACATGATGCATAGTCCTTGAATGTCAAAGAGGACAACGTACGAAATATTAATATAGAAGAAACATCATCTTACCATATAAATATTTAAAAAAATAAAAATAAA
The DNA here is from genome assembly GCF_054136105.1 of Typopeltis vanoorti. Taxonomy (NCBI): domain Eukaryota; kingdom Metazoa; phylum Arthropoda; class Arachnida; order Uropygi; family Thelyphonidae; genus Typopeltis; species Typopeltis vanoorti. Next base: position 16,799,152 of record NC_143554.1, read on the forward strand.
TTGACTAATGGCTTTTCATTCCTCTGCAAAGGGAATAGGCAGCAACAGAAGAAGCCCGCTCACTATGAACAATGAACAAAATAGTGGTAGGGTAAAGGGGAGGAAGTGATGTCCCTGTCTGTGGTTATCAGTTTGAAATAAGTGACGTCATTTATCAGATATAGTTACATAACGTCATTGAAGTGGTCATCAGCTGTCTGTGACGTCATCTGTATCCTGGATGCATTAGTTTTGTGAGCGCCCTCTTTTGGTTTGGTCTGGTGCATTGTTTTTGGTTGGCATGGTGCATTATGGGTAATGGTTCGAGTGTGGAATTCTGGGTAATGGTTAGCGTTCGGAATTCTGGGTGATGTTTAGAGTATGGAATCTCAGGAATTGCCCTGGAGGACCCAGCTGTCTACGACTTCAAGTAGCATCTTTGGTTTGAGTGTGGAATTCTGGGATGTGCTCTAGCGATGCCATCTGTCAATGATGTCACGTGGGACTTTCGTTCGAGTGTGTAATTATGCATTTAAGTGTGTGGTGTTTCATTCCTTAATTTAAGCTATAGGAATTTTTATTTGTGTCAGGAGATGTCACCACAAGTTTTTTTACATTCACATTTTTTTGTCAGCAAGAAAATGTGAATGTTAGGTAGCACTGCACATTTTTCTAAAAGAATTAATTACAGGATATTAGTTTCCTTCCCCCCATTTTCCCTGCATTAATTTCACTGTAGTGTGAACAGATGGCAGTACGAGTTGGTATTTTAAGTGTGTGGCATTTCATTCCTAATTTAGACTATAGAAATTTTTAGTTTAGTGTCAAGAAATGTCACCACAATTTTTTTTACATTCATGTTTTCTTGTCAATAAGTAGCAGTACACATTGTTCTAAAATAATTAATTACCGGATACCAGTGTTTTCCACCACTTATTTCATTCCTGTATTAATTTCACTGTAGTATTTACAGCAGGATTTGGTATTTTCCAATCTTAAATATTTTTTGCATGCATAATTAAGCAAAAATCTCTGTTTCCAATAATTTTTACATATATAACTCAATCAATATTTTGATTTGTGTTAAAGATTCCATGTATTTCTTGTCACTAAGTATACACAAGCGGCCTTCATATAGATGTCATTTTATAGATCTTAAACGTCCTTTACTTTTTTTTCCCCAAGATTCCATACTCACCCAGAATTCTACACTCAAACCAAAGACACAACGTGATGTTGGACAGCTGAGTGATCCAGGGCAATTCCCAGCATTCCACACTCTAAACATCACCCAGAAGTCCATACTCGAACCGATACCCTTAATGCATCAAACCAAACAAAACGACGGTGCTCACACAACTCATGCATCCAGGCAAGGCTCTAATTAGAGCCTTACATCCAGGATACAGACAGCTGATGACCACTCCAATGGCGTCACATAACTACATCTAATAAGTGATGTTCACTTATCTACATCTGATAAATGACGTCACTTTTCTCAAACTGATAATCACAGACAGCGACGTAAATGACGTTACTCCTCCCCCCTTTACGCTACCCCTATTTTGTTCATAGTGACCGGACATCTTCTGGCAGCACTTATAGAAGTATATTTCTCTCTCTCTCTCTCTCTCTCTCTCTCTCTCTCTCTCTTATATATATATATGGTATAATTCAGAGCTATTTAGCCAAAGGAGAATTGATCACACCGCAGCTATTATGACAATCCTGAATATATCTGATACGAATATTACAATTCCAAAGTGTAAACTTTGTTTACAATATAAATTACAATTATGCTTATTTATGGATTTAAAAACTGATATGCTGGTAATAAAAATAGCCTATAAATTATGATTTGTAGTCTGGAATTAATTATGTCTGGAATTAATTCAGAATCTAAAGCAAGGATATTTATCATTTGCCAAATTTGAGTTACGAAATTTTCGTTGCTGAGTTCGTAGAGTAAGATTTCAAAGCATTATTTCCAAGGATGTTATGCAATTGAATCATTAATAACCATAGTTTAAGTAACTATGGCGAATGCGAATCATGTTTCTCATGAAAGTTAAAGTTCAAGTAATCACTTATATATAATTGCAAGGTTAAACTGAATTCAGATATAATCGGATCGACAGCACATTCATCTAAATGTGTAAAAGTGAATTTATGTCTGGATGGCTGTATTTCGGTATTCCACAGGATATTTAAAGTTATTTTGGGCTGTGCTTATGAGGTCACTCGTAAGCAATCTCAAATAATACTGTCGTGCATTCAAAGACATTTTCTGAAATTAGCTGGAATACTCTAATAACTAAATTTGAAGCAGTCGAGTTAAATACGGCCAGCTGTGTTGCAGTTATCATGAAGCTTATTGGAGTTGTTGCCTGTTAAAAGAAGTTCAGCACCGTCGTTTCCCATTAGCCAAAGTTCTTGTTTATGAGTATGGCAAAGTAACAGTCTTTGAAGGATTCGTATTCAAAATGGGATTCGAATACAAATCCTTCCATCGTCCTCCGGCCAGCACTACGAAGGACCGTAGGGATATTTTGTCAGTTTCCAAACCTTTTATGAGTGAGATAACCAGACAAAAAAGCTGAAAAGCACTTGGTCGAAAAAGCAAGAAAATGTGACCCAATTTATTATAAAAATACTAACTTGCATGTGTTAAATAAGAATATAATTTGTTCCATAATTGATATCACAAACTGTAAATGAAAACACGGTCAAGAACGACTGCGTAGTTAGGATAAAAATATGTGGAATCTATACGTGCAGAGCAGTTGCGGCTGGTGAAAATTTTAAGTGGGGGTGCTGCATATACAAAATAAAAAAATAATTCATCTTTTCCTAATCAGTAATCAATTTATTAATAAGTAAATTTACATATTAAAAAAATTTACTTTATTAAAATTATTTGAAAATAAAATCCATTTTTCTATTTCAATAACCTTTTCATTAAAATTTGTAATTTGCAAAATCATGTTTTTTCAATTGAAAATTCAGCCTTGTATTATCTATAATAAATAAATAATTGTATGTTATTTTAACAGAATAAAATAAGATTTACCAAAAATATTTCACCCTCACCACGAACACACACCAATAATAAAAGTTTCGTATCTTACAGAAATAACGACGCGAAAGCATACAAGTTATCTGTAGCGACACTACTCAACGAACAATGTCGGATTCACTTGTTACGTACAGTGACAAATATCAGCAAGTCTAGCGCAACTGACCGAACGTGGTAATTCCAACACTGCATTAGATCGCAGTGCATTTGTTTCGTAATCTAAAGCGTTAATCGAACAATTCCAATTATTCCTCGTAACTATTCAATATCGAAACATAAGCTGTAACCTTTAACATGTTGTAAGCATTGTTATTATTTATAAACACAAACAAAATTTAATTTTTTCGTTTTTTTCTTTGGGGGATACTGCAGTGTCGCAGTACTTATGTACAAGCCGCCACTGGTACAGAGTGTTCAAAATTAAAGTATCCCTGTTTAAAGCCTTGTGGAGCGTCATCCAGTGATCCAAATGCCAAGAAGAGAGAGAGAGAGAGAGAGAGAGAATAGTAGTTCCGAAATTCACCACCATGAGCGTCTTAAACACCAAATGCATGGAATTTGAATATCAAGCAACTCAGTAGGTGCCAGAAGAATTTATAAAGTTGGACACTAGTTTTTCCTCTTCATACTGGTTGCAAATACCGTCCACGGATGGCACTAATCTTGCTTCAACGTGCTTTGCTCGTGAAGCTATACTACCTAAACAATTTCAATGCTGTTGCAACACTACGCGAATTTCGTCACCTAAACAAATGTCGACTAGGTCCGCTATGGCCATGTGTCTGGGACGAATAATTAATCGTTTTGAAGAAGCGGAATCGTTTGGAGTTAAACCTGGCAGTGGCAGAAAACCAGTCAGCTCACAACAAGTGAATAAAGTTGCTACTACAGTTATGTAGCAAGCTATGAATAACATCGTTAGTTCCTGCAGTGCACGTGCTGTATCAAGATACATGGATGTGTCTTACACAACTGTCTAGAAAATTCTACGGAAGATTCTGCATTCAAGATAACAGGAGTTGCGCCCGCAAGACTTTCCAAGTCGACTGATATTCGCTTTAACATTCCTTGCTCCAGTGGAGTTGGACGCTGCATGGCCGTGGATGATTTTATGGGGAGATGAGGCTCACTTTCACCTGCAATAGAACTGTGAATACCAACAAATGCCGGGTATGGGCTACGCAAAATCCGCATGCAATCCAACAAAGTCCTTTCCATTCATCCAAAGTTACTGTCTGACGTAGGTTTACAGCTTCGTTTATCTTCTTTGACGGCATTTGCCAGCCGGGTCCTGTGACCTGCTCAGTTACTGCCGAGGGATATCGCGATATGATGAACAATTTTGTTGTGCCACAGCTTCAGCAGCGCCTGTGCATGGATTCAGTCATTTCCATATGGATGGGGCCCTCCACACACACACACACACACACACAGTCGATCAGTACAGAAGGTTCTTCAAGAAATTTCACGGCAACCAGAAAACCAGAGTGATCAGCCATGAGTTTCCAACTGCATGACCGCTTCGTGTTCACCTGATCTGACCGCCGCCTCCCGTGACTTTTGGGGATTTCTCAAAAAAAAAGGATTTACTGGGATCATCCTCATAACTTGCCAGTGCTAAAAGACAGCATAACGCAATATGTGCGCTCTTTCACAGAATCTTGGGATTCTTTGTTACAGGCATGCAATAAATAAAATAATTTTAGTGAAGATGGCAAATTAAATTTGGCAATGGACAATAGAATAAGCAAAACTGTTATGTTGGGAGCCAGATGAATAAATTTATATGGAATAAGAGATAAATTGGCCAAAAACTAAAATAGCAGTATACAAAACCGTATTAAAACCAGTTTTAAGTTATGGATCCGAGAGTTAGGTTAGAAAAGTACTAAATCAAAGTCCAGAGACTACAGTATGGGAGTTATTACAACAATTATGGGAGTGAGTAGGTGTCATCAATGGCAGAATCACGTTAAAAATGTAGATATTAGAAAGGAAATGGGCATTGTTAGCATTCAAGAAGTCACAAGTGCCTATGATAAATGTTAGATACGACAATGTTGGAGTGCTGACAAGTAACAGAATAATTTAGAGGAAAATTGTTGATGGGAGTTAATCATAATGTAAACATTATGTAGTGCAATCATAGTAGCCTGAACACCTTGAACACCAAGTTATTGCGCATTTTATTATCTTTTCAATAAGTAATTGTCTGTTAATCGCGTGTATTATTTGCTTGTTTTGCGAGAAATCAGTTTTTAATTATACTAATTGCAAAAGGATTGTATTCACTTCTATTGTCCCCGTGACCATTTCAATCCAATTAATACAGCGTTTCCCAAATGGTGGGTCACAACCCGTCACCGGATCACGAAAGCTAGATGCCGGGTGGCTGGGTCTGGCGTTTGTTTTACTCACTCGCCACGTTAAGCATCGAGAGAGAGCGTATTTTTTTTTGTATTTACTGATTACGTGTACCTTGCCCGGTGGGTTCGGCTGAACAACCGTAATTATTATAATTGTTTCTAAATAATTTATTTCATTCTTTCTTCATCTCGTTTGCCATTACCCATTTAACGATGGATAAATGGGTAATAAAACAACAAATAATGTGCCGGTTACAAACTCTTCGATTAGCACCAATGAACAATCGAGTGACGTGCAGCCGGGCACGAGTTCTGAGAACAGCACTAACAAACGGCCGCACGATGTGTTGTCTACTACTCTTACAAAAAGGATGTACTGGACAAGACAGCATTCTGAGGATTACATACAATTCGGTTTCATCAAGGGTACTGATGACAAACCATTATGTGTCATTTGTTGTGCGGCGCTTTCAAACGAGTCCATGAGACCTTCAAAATTGAAGCGACATTTGGAATTTAAACATCCGAACTACAGTAATAAGCTAATAGATTTCTTTATAAATAAAAAGAGAGAGCTAATAGCTACCAAGAAGACTATGTGTTCGAATTTTTCTCAGGGAGCTCAGTCTGAAAACCTTGTAATGGCTTTTTATGAAATATCAAAATTAATTGCTGAAACTGGTTATCCTCAGACGGTTGCCGAGAAATTAATAGTTCCAGCAATAAAAATGTTAGCATCTCGAATATGTGATAATAAACAGGAGAGCCAAGTAAATAGTAGAATCATGGAGACGGCAGATAATATCGAAGAAACTGTCGTAGGTCACTTAGAAGAGTGCAATTTTTTTTCCTTGCAAGTCGATGAAATTACAGATCGGAGAATGCCAATTTAACGTGTTTTGTGAGATACGATTGTGACAATACAACTCACACAGAATTTCTTTTTTGTAAACCTCTGACAACAAGAATAACAGCTGAAGAAATTTTTAATTTGATTGCAAATTACATCAATGAAAAGGGCATTGAATGGAAGAAATGTGTGGGACTGAGTAGCGATGGAGGCCGCGCAATGGAAGGCGCACGTACTGGACTTTTTCCGAAGATCAAAGCCATAGCACCAGACTGTGTATGGGTGCATTGTAGCATTCACAGAGAAGCATTGGCCGTCAAAAGAATGCCATTGCTTTTAAATGCAACTATGCGAGAGTGTGTACAATTTATAACCTTTACAAAATCTCGTCCATTGAATTCAAGAATATTCTCTGCGTTAGGCAAAGAAATAGGAGTTAACATGAACATCTTTTACACTGCGAGGTGCGATGGCCGTCAAGAGGGAATGTTTTAAGAAGACTTATTGAAATGAAGGATGAAGTTTTAATGTTCTTAGACCAACATCCCCCATCGGCTAGGGATGTAATATTTGAATTCAAAGACAGTTTTCATGATGTCAATTGGTTAATCAAGGTTGCCTACCTTTATGACATTTTTGATTTTTTGAATAATTTAAATCTGACATTACAAGGTAGCAATGTAACTGTATTTAAAGTACAAGAGAAGGTGGAAGCTGCAACAAAAAAACTCAATTTGTGGTCCCGTCGTGTGGAAACAGCGACTTACAAATCTTTTACAAAGCTAACAGAATTACAAAAAGAGTATAATATGAGTTCCATGCCGGATGAGATTGTTATCAAGGAATATTCCCCAAAACCAATCAACAGCAACAAAGCATGGATAAGGAACCCTTTTACAATGAACGTAAAATCTGAGACAGAATTGCCGGATTCAGATATTAAATCTATAATTGAACTGTCGTGTGATACGGCACTCAATGACGTCTTTAACACAATACCACGGATGGATTTTTGGCTGTCTTACCTTCAGGAGTACCCAATTTTAGCAGAAAAAGTGATGAAATTTCTAACGCCTTTTGTCACAACCTATAAGTGTGAAACAGGCTTTTCAACACTGGTTTTTCTAAAAAATAAATATAGAAACCGATTGGAAGTTGAACCGGATTTAAGAATAAAGTTATCAACTTTTCCTCCAAACCAGAAGTTTCTAGTTAACAAACATCACGCTTCTCATTAATAAATTACAGTACCTTGGCTTTAGTTTAATTTCTTTATATTTTTGCTTCTTTATTATAATAATAATAAATGAAAACTCTATGAACATTCAAATCTGTTTTATGTTACCTATTGGCCATAAAAATTTTAGTGGTTCACGAAGATGAAGTATTAAAATAACTGGGCCACGGGGAAAAAAGTTTGGGAAACCTTGTATTAATATACTAAACAGAAAAGAGCTATTCCAACACTAGTTAATATCCAAATCAGCGAGAAATGCGCTGGCATTGTTACTGACGTCATAGCAGTGCATATGCAAGTATGCATATATACATTTTACTGATGTACAAAAAATATAGTTTAACAAGTTTAAGGCTATTATTCTAAATGTGATTACAGCAATGACAATGAAGAAAAGACGAAATTTGTGAACATAACAACTGTTACTTACAACAGAAAATAAATCAAAATTATACCTTTTGTTATAAGATATTTTTTGCCAGAACAAGGCATAAAAGTAAAACTAAAACTTCAGTATGTTTCTTTTGAAATATAGGAAATATTCACGAACTGTTTACTGTCAGTTATTAAAAAACATGATTTATCCAAAAAAAAAGTCTTGGTTTTTGTGGCTATAATTGCAACACAAATTCTGGAGGTAAAAAAAAAAGGCGAAAACAATGTCTGCAGTCAAAGGAGGAACTAGGAAGGAGAAATAAAGAGGGAAATAGGAAGAAATTTTGTATGTGTTTGGTTGTAGTGCTTATGTTATCCAAAACTGTCTGCAAAGTGCAGTTGGTGTCCAGCCTATTAAAGTGGAAGGTCTCGTAGTCAAAATGTATATACGTATTTGAACATTATAGATTGTGTTACTTATGCTAAATGACTTATGTTAGCTCGCAGACGAAGAGTACAGAAAGGGTCTACAAGATGAAAACCACCTGATTTCTTTCACTGTTACCAGCTATTAAGAGGACATCCTCCAAATTTATGAAGGGTTAAATTCTTAAGATCACCAAGTGATGATAAATGTGGAGAAATATATTTTCGGTTTGTTCATGGACAGCTATATCTTTTTAACCAAATAACCTTGGCTATGGAAGAAACAAAAGCAACTACAAGTGATATTACTGTGGAACTTGTAGGAACTGAAGTAATATACCAAGAAAGTTTGGTATGCAAACAGTGGCATTTGAAAAAAAAAAAAAAAGTCGTAAAGAAAAACGGATTCAATTCTGTACTCATTTCCAATCTAGTCACCTTTGCTGCTGAAAGGTGATTCTCAGTTGTAGACGATGTATGGTTTCAGGAAACATTTCGAATGGCTGAATCAACACTAACAAGAGTTAACATACTGCTACCTAAGCAGTGATTAAACTTGCAGTGAGTTTTACAAAAAATAATAAACCCTTTTTTAAGAAATGTTCAAACTAGTGAAAAGTACAAATGGTTCTCGAAAGAAAAATTTTATTTTATTTTTATTCTGTAGTCTTTAATTCAATGGTATATTTTTTAGTCTTTGTTTGTATTAAAATAAATATACTTTGTAACTTCGTGCTTTTTTTTAACAAATGAAATGCTACAACTGTCCTGGTTTGAGGCGCAGAAATTATGAAAAACATATGCACATATTCTAACGCAGACCGAGGTACAAAAGAGATGTATCTTCCATGCTCAGCGTGCCGTATCTCTCGCAGTTTGCACGTCTGTTTCATTCACGTCATCTTAAGTGGCCGGCCTGGTTAGCCAACTGTCTTGCTAATCAGCTTTACAACCAACAGGCTAGAGAGTTCGAATCCCGGCGTGGACACAGATGTTTGTGACTGTCTTTAAGCAGAAAATGAACTTCATCATCCCCCCCCCCCATCCTGTTTAATGCAAATTATGAAAGAGCAGGAAAAAATCTTTAGCTCACCCACGTTACAAATGTACTATAGGTTTACCAAAAACCTTTCTTGGCCGAGAGCCACATAAAAAAATATTATTATTATTATTATTATACGGCATTTTCATGGAGTCAGTAGACTCATCACAGGAGACCCAAACTATCCACACAACATCTATCATACTTCTTCCTAAACTCATTAACCGACGAAGCACTCACAATTGACGTAGGCGACGCATTCCATTCATTCACCACTCTCCAAGCGAAAAATCTAGTCCTCACACCTTGTTAACCACATTCTTACTTCATTTCCAGGGATGACCTCTTGTTCTTCCACTACTGCTGAAATTATTCTCCTGTATCAATCTCAAAGAAACCTTTTCATAGCATAAATGTTTGTATCATATCCCCTCTTCTCCGACTATGAACCAACTTCTGTAATCCACAAACTCTCAATCTATCAATGTAGAGAGCATTCCTTACACCACTCACTAACTTGAGTCACTTGCCTCTGAATGTTTCCTACCACTTCCTCATCTCCAAGAAATTCAGGCGACCAGACCTGAGCAAGGTAATCCAGATGTGGACGTCTCAACGCCTTACAAAGACGAATAACAACTTCTTTATCTTTGCATGTTAACGTGTTCTTCAATAACCAAGTAATCCTATGAGCTATCTTGGACACCTTAGCAATATAATAATACTAAAATTAAAAATATATAATAATGATTTATATATATATATATATATATATATATATATTAATAATAAATTATTTTATTGTTATATGACACCTCCAGGGAGTCCAAAGACTCATCAAGGGAGAGCGCCCACTCCACAGTTCAGTCCATCACTACGAACCGCAACTATTTTCATCATCACACACCATCGCCATCTACCGCCGACCACCACCACTAGTATTTTCACAGACAATCACAAACATCCATGCTCATGGTAATATTCGAACTCACAGCCTTCTGGCTGGAAAGCGGATACGCTAACCACGCAGGCAAATATATGCAAATATAAATATATTTGTATTTTTATAAGATTATAGATTTCTGTATAATATAATAGTTGCTGATATTGCGTCAGACTTTTTTATGCTACAGATAGACAGTAAGAGCTAGTTTTCGCATTTTCGTGCTGAGATCACTATGGCTAGTTATGTGCAACTAACACCTCGCAGAAAAAGTGTGATTCAAGCTTTGAATAGAGAAGGCTATTCCTCTCGTGAAATAGCTAAAATGGTGTCCTGTAGTCAATCTATTGTAGTACTGCTGCTGCTGTCAAAAGATAGACATCCGCTGAAAGGAAGAAGGGGACAGGAAGAAAGCCACTGTCTACACATTGCCAAGACCAAGTTCTAAAGTGGCTCTGCCTCAAAAATCGCCGTGCGTCTTCCGGAGAACTGAAACCGGACTGGGAAGAACAAATGGCAGTTGTGGCAAGCTCTGTAACTATCAGGAGAAGAGTCATTTGACAGGGACTGATAACCAGGTCCCCTAAAAAAGAAGCGGTAACCAAAAAAAAAATGAGATTAGCTCGATTAAATTGATGCAAAGAGCATGTCAATAGACTCCTGATCAGTGGAAAAGGGTAACGTTTTCTGATAGAAATAGTTCAACCTGGGGAAAATTCAACCCTGACTGTCTATGTCAACAGTTAAATTCCCATCCAGTCAGAAGATCTGGGGCTGCATGCCGTATCACTATGTCAGTTGCTTACATTTCACAAAAGGTTCAGCGAATGCACAAGTGTACCAGAAAATTTTAGAACTGCTGCCTAATATCAGAGCCCACTTTACCATAACGACGAACTGCATCTTTCACAATGACTCTGCCCCTTGTCATAGGGAAAAAAAAGTGTAAGTAATGCTATTATAACCCTAAAATGTACCATATGAATTAAAAATGCTTTGATTTTTGTTGCAGATTAATAAATGGTTCAATGAACACTCGATTCAGGATTACCATGGACAGGAAACAGCCTAGATCTCAACCCATTTGAGAATTTGTGGTACCAAATGGAGACTGAAATACACAAGAAGCCGAAAACACTTCTGGAGCTGCAAGAAGCCATTATAAAGGTATGAAACCATGAACTGACAGTTGCATCCATCAGGAAATTCATTTTGTCGATGCCCTGCCGATGCCAAACTGTAATAAAGGCAAGAGGAGGACCCACGAAGTACTAAACAGCAAAAAGTGAATATTTAGCTTTGAATGTTAGTAAACCTGTGCAGCAACTAAATTTTGGTACCGTTATTTGTTTTTCCAGTGAAAATATCACTGTCCCACTCCATTTTGAAATATTCGCAAATTTGTCAAGTTTGTTATCATTTCCTAATTATGTCACATCTTGTACTAAAAAGAGCCAAATAACTAATCAAAAATAAAAATGTTATATTACTTTCTTCATTATTTGTGACAATTATTGTGTTATTATCCTTTTTCAAATAGATATTCAAATTTAATTACCAAAAAAGCATGGTTACTGCAGGTGATGCGATTTCTATGAACATGAGTGTATATGTTAGGGTTAAAGTGATAAATCCGGTTATTATGAATAATTCCTAGAGGAGTCTGGTAAATGTAATAAAAACTTGTTTAAAGGTTTTATATATAGGTTTTCATTCTCAATAGAAATTATAACAGCTTAGGTTAGGCTAGGTTAGTTTATAATGGAAAAAGTAAGGAAAGTACTTCTTTTGCACTCAGTGAAATCAGAAATCATTATAAACTAACCTAACCTTTATTGTTAGGTTAGTTTAGTTTATAATGAAAAAAGTAAGGCTTCTTTTGCACTCAGTGAAATCAGAAATCATTATAAACTAACCTAACCTTTATTGTTAGGTTAGTTTAGTTTATAATGAAAAAAGTAAGGAAAGTACTTCTTTTGCACTCAATGAAATCAGAAATCATAACCTAGCCTAACCTAAACTGGATGTCGCATGTCGAACCAGAGTGTAGTCGTAGTTTGTTGTGGGCCGATTAATGGGGATGAAAGATAAACGTCGTTGTAGGTCGAGCTTAATGATTGCGGGCAGATAAATGGGGATGACAAATAAAAATTGTTGTGGGCAGATGAATGTGGATTATAGAGATACGTCGTTGCTGTACCTCTTTCCTCATCAATGGAGAAAAACACTGATCAGTTCCTCTCTAATTTATCTATTATCCCCATTCATCTCCCCATAACTTTTATTTATTATCCCCATTTATCTGCCCTCAATCATTAAGCTCAGCCCACAACAACATTTATCTTTCATCCCCATTAATCGGCCCACAACAAACTACGACTACACTCTGGTTCGACATGCGACATCCAGTTTAGGTTAGGCTAGGTTATGATTTCTGATTTCATTGAGTGCAAAAGAAGTACTTTCCTTACTTTTTTCATTATAAACTAACCTAGCCTAACCAATAAAAGTTAGGTTAGTTTATAATGATTTCCAACCGATAAAGGTTAAGTTAGGTTAGGTTAGTTTGTAATGATTTCTGATTTCATTGCGTGCAAAACAAGTACTTTCTTTACTTTTTTCATTATAAACTAACCTAAACTAACCTAAGCTTTTATAATTTCTATTGAGAATGAAAACCCATATACAAAACCTTTAAACATGTTTTTATTACATTTACCAGACTCCTCTAGGAATTATTCACTTTAACCGGTTAAAGTGATTAATTCTAAGTATTCACTTTAACCGGTAATTATTGATAATAACCGGATTTATCACTTTAACCGTAACATATATATTATTCTCTTATCTGGAAGAAAAGATTCATCGAGGGAAAAATTCTTCCAGGGATAGCCCTAGTTCTTGTTTCCTCCCCTGTTCTCTCATTTGAAATATTTCTCTTATATCCATTAGGTAATTACCTTTCAACAGCTTACACATTCGATCATATCACCAATTTTGTCTTCTGGCTCTTTATTTGGTTCGAATCCAATATATGATGCGAATAATTTTTGAGGTCAGTTAGCTGGCATGGGAAGTGACAGGGTTTGTCATCCTGCAAAGGTGCAAAACCAGCAAGAGAACATAAAACAACTGGTAGACAGAAAATTATGACCGTTGTAGTACCATTCTGTGAAGCCAGGGTACACGCTTAAGATGCCCGAATGAGTCTATTATTATTCTATTACTATTATTACACGACACCTCCATGGAGTCCAAAGATTCATTGAGGGAGGGCACCTCCTCTACAACTCTCCGTCTCCACCAATCACGACTACCTTCATCATCTACACCAATGCCATCTACCGCCAACCACCACCATCACTAGTATTTTCACAGACAATCACAAACATCCATGCCCACGGCGGAATTCGAACCCGCAGTCTTTTGGCTGGAGAGCGGATACGCTAACCACTCGGCCAACCAGGCTGGCAAAATAATACTATTATTATTATTATTACGTAATACTCCAGGGAGTTCAAAGACTAATCGAGGAAGGGCACCCACTCTACAACTCTCTCTCTCCACCAAGTAAAAACAGCAACTACACCAACGCCATCTACCATCAACAATTACTATCACTATTATTTTCACAGACAATCACAAACATCCATGCTCACAGCGGGATTCGAACCCGCAGCCTTTTGGCTGGAGAGCAGATAGGCTCACCACTCGGCCAACCAGGCCAGCATCATATTATTGTTATTAAGTGATCCCCTTCAAGAATATAAGGACTCATCTGGGGGGGGAGGCACACACTATTCCACTAAACATAACTCACCGTCTCTCCTATTTAATCCCCCAACAGCACAACTCAATCTACCGCCAGCCATCCACCAATAGTTTTTTTTTTTTTTTTGATCTGTAAATTATGTATGTTCTCGTGGCAGATTTGCCTGTATGCGGGATGAAATTTTCTGGAGAAAAAAGAATCCTGCTATCTCGATATGAGATAGGCCAACTCACCTTCAATTGAGAGCTGGGGGGGCACAAAAATTCCTTTTGTCGCAACGAGAATTGAAGGTGGCAATGTTCCGGTTGTTCTATCAATTGCGCTACGGAACGTAAGGGAAAAATGAAAATGATTAACCAGAGAGCCACTTTCATTATTTTTCTCCTACAGAAGACACATTCAGTGCAGACAGACAAAAACAAGTTCTCGCTTTATCCGTTCCATGTTTACGAGTTCTTTTTTCAAGTATCAACGAAATCGAAAATATGAACATTAACTTTATAAATAAATACTATATATAATAAATATACATACATACATACAACTTCAAGGTCCACCTTTCCTAATTGGGTTGTGGGGGCAACAGCTGCAAGAGGAACTTCCAATGGTCACGATCCTCTGCCACCAAGCTCAGGTGTTCTGGTGGGATTCCCAAATGTGTCCACCCAAGGTTTTGGATATAATCTATCCAGCGAGTCCTTGGTCTTCCATATGGCCTCCCACCCTCTTGGCTTGGCAAAGAGGGCCTGATGAGGGAGCCTCTCTTGTGGCATTCTGACCAGGTGCCCGTACCAACGTAACTGTGATCTCTCAACACGGAGAAGCAGCGGTTGAGTATTGAGGGTTCCCGAATTGCAGAGCTTCTGACTCTGTCGAGTCTTGTCAGTCCCGCAACCCGCTCGAAGGAACCACATTTCAGCCGCTTGGATTCATGTCCACATTCTTTCGGTCATTACCCAACTCTCATGACCATAGGTGAGAATGCGGACATAGCCGGTATTTAAGACAGCCAGCTTTGCCTTCTGGCTTAACTCCTGCTTCAATACTACCAAACGGCCAAGCTCCCGCAATATTGAGCTTGTTAAGTCAATTCGAGTATCTAGCTCTACGTCCCATTTTCCATCATTCGTGAATATGGACCCAAGGTATTTAAACTTCTCCACCTGCCTCATTGGGACTCCACTTACATGTAGAGTGCACTGGGATGGTTGTCTTGAGACCACAAATGTTTCGGTTTTGGCCACACTGATCTTCATTCCAGCTTCTGCACAAACGGCTACAAACCTATCCAGGGTACACTGGACGTCATCTGTGGAAAAGCTAAGCAGAACTAGATCATCTGCAAAAAGCAGACGTCCAATGCTACATCTTCCAATTCTGACACACTCACTGCCTCAGCTGTGCCTATCAATCCAGTCCATAAATATTATGAAAAGGAGGGGTGACAGAACACACCCTTGGCGGAGGCCAACGGAGACTGTGAAAGGTTCAGACTTTGTGCTGTTTACCCTGACATGAAACTCTGGGCATTCATACTGGGACTTGAGGAGCTAATAGTTGGCCATCCACTCCATACTCCTGTACTACTTGCCAAAGCTTATCCCGAGGAACTCGGTCATATGCCTTCTCCAAGTCCATAAAACATGTGTAGACATTCTTGGCATATTCCCAAGATTTCTCAAAAACTTGCTTTAAAGTGAAGATTTGGTCAGTTGTGCTTCTACCAGGACGAAAGCCACATTGTTCTTCCTGGAACTTTGACTCAACTATGCTCCTGCATCGTCTTTCCAAGCACCTAGCATATAGTTTCCCAGGCAGGCTGAGCAGAGAGATGCCACAATAGTGGCTGCAATTTCTCTGGTCTCCCTTCTTAAAGACTGGTATTATTATGCCTGTCTGCCATTGCTTTGGTGCTCGCCCAGATATCCAAGCAGGCTGACACACTCGAGTCAGCCAGAGAACACCGTCTGGATTTAAGGCTTTTAGCATTTCGCGCCGAATTTCATCATCGCCAGCAGCCTTGCCCGATTTTAGCGATTTTATTGCTAAATGGACCTCTTCTGCTATGAGACTAGTCATTGCCCCGATCTACACCTCTTGGATGTCCACAATTGCTGCGTCACCCGGGTTAAGAAGGCTCTCAAAGTATTCCCTCCATCTGTGGAGGACATCCTTCTCGGTTGTTAAAAATGCACTATCCGAGGCCTTAATTGCCCTTGCTGTGCACGATTTCCTCCCTCGAAGGCGGCGGATGGTCTGCCAGAATACTTTGTTTGCATTTGCATAGGATGAGTCTAATCTTTCTCCAAAGGATTCCCAAGCCTTCTGCTTTGCTATCTTTACTGCCTTAGCAAACCGCAAACTCATCTCAGGTGACCTGACCCTAAGCCATGTTAGGTAGGACTTCCTTTTTTGCCCGGACAGTTTTTTTTGGACTTCTTGGTTCCACCAAGGTGCCCTTTTCTCACTACCTGTTGCCACGCCGAGCCGCTTTCTGCCACAGCATGAGAGTGCAGAGGCAGTGACAGTGACAGCTTCCACTCCTCCTCAACATCTGCAGTATGCTTGGGAATCTCTTTGAACCTGGAGGAAATGTCATCTGCAAAATTCTTCCTCACAGCCTCATTTTCCAATGCCTCCCATTTCACGCGGTATAGCTGCTTAGGCCTACCAGTGTTGATGGTAGCATCTGGTTTCTGAAGCCGTAGAGTGCACACAACAAGGTGGTGGTCAGTTGACAGTTCTGCCCCTCTTCTCACACGAACGTCCAATACTGAGGAAAATATGATATAATATAATAAAAATATAATAAATAAATAAAAATAATTCTAATATATAATAATTAAATAAATATATGCTATTTATTGTATTCATAAATTCAGGATTTCAAACCACACGCGTAACTATATCATTCAGTACTTGTGCGTGCGTTTTGGCAGACGAGAGCAGTTTACTGATTTCGCATTACAAAGAGTAGTTATGTTGCTCTTTATTTACGCTGTCTTATTTCAAATTTATTTTTATTATTCATATTGTACAGTATGCTGAAACGAAATAAAATTACGGAGAGTGATGTTAATAAAAAATATAAATAGAAAACCGAAGATGAATAACAGTAGGAACACAATATGAGATAATAGCAAACGTAGGGCGGGAAGGCCTGTTAAAGATCTTCTATCTTTACCAACGCACTTCTGTGAGCGTACAGTTTTGAAATATAAAGACCAAAAAAAAAAAAAAAAAGGTCACAAGATTCAAATTTTGAGCGCACTACAAAAGTAGCTACAGTTTTAAAAATCGTTTATACATGCTACCGTGAAATTTATACATGGAAACAAATGACCTATGAATAGTTGGATTTTAAATGCCGTGTTTTCATTTCTTTGGATAAATAAATCATTGTGTTAGATTATAAAATATTAAATATTAAATAAATCAATAAACTATTGGTCTATGGTTTTGTTGGCCTTTATTTAACATTACTATGGTAAAATTTCATTGCTCAAAATGTAACCTGTTTTTAACATTTAACATATTTTAATAAACTGTTTTTAGATTGATATATAAATCTATCAATATATAAAATAGTACTCCTTTTAAATAAATATGACATAAAGATATGAAAAATATCACAGGTGTTCAATAATAATATAAATTTTAATAAGGTTGAATATTTTTTAATAAATAAATTATACTCGAATATTAATACTTACATATTTTCAATGACATCCCGTTTATACGTACATTTTGCTTTGCTTATTATTCTCGTGAGCAGTTAATGTTTTGCTCTTGCGCCCTGGGTGTTGCTGTGTTTTCTTCCACAGAAATAGTTCTAGTTTTCGTAATGTTAAATTGGATGTTATCCTTCTATTTGCATCATTAAAATATTAGTAATAATAATTCGATGGTGAGGTCTGTTTTTCAGTCACTGTTATAAAAGTTCGTTATTTCTAAATAGCAGGGGAATTATGATTTTTCGGCACTCCTAATAGTTCAATATTTTATTCAACTTAGGACTTACAGAACTAGAAACATTTAAATTGTTAAATGTCTACTGTCTTTACATTTTATAGAGATTAACGACATTCAAGAAGAATTACTTTCAGGTGCGTCTCGAATATTAAGTAACGATTAGTTTAGTATGCGCGAGTTATTCTCGGACTCTGGATGAATGGATTTTTTTTTTTTTAACAAAATTCAATATTTATACTCCATACAAAAATTTGTATAGCCATCACTAATGATAATAATTATTATGATTACTATTCTGCTCGAAGTAGGTGGAATTTAATAAAACTTAGGACTTACAGAACTAGAATATATCGATGTACAGATTTGGTCACTATCGGATTGTTTATATTGGCAAAACGTTTTTTTTTTTTTTTTTTTTTTAAGTTGGCATATTTATTACTGTTTAATATTTCGTTAGCTGAAACAACTAACATAATTAGGGTACTAATATTGAAAATTAAATACGCTACAGTAAAGAGTAATGAGTAATGTGTGATACATTACTGGAATTGCATTATGTTAACAGCAAAGTATGATTTGTAGGTAGGTAAAAATTATATAAATAGTATTTTTTTTTTCATTTTTAATGTGTAGGTGTGTAAGTAATAATAGTATGAAATGAAAAAAAGAAATGGTAAATTTATAAAATAAGTGTTTTAAACAATATTAGTAGTACAAAGTGAAGAGATGATAAAGCAGTGTAATCCCACCGAACTTAGAAGCTAGGGGTGCCTTTTTAACGAGAATGGGAGAGCCTCCGTAACTTAGTCGAAGCCCTTTGGTTGGAAAGACCTGGGTTCGATTCCCGTCTATGACGAGAAATCTTTATCTGGTCTCTTTCGACCAATAATGAGTTAGCCAGTCTCATACTTGTGTATCTGTGTTGTGTAGTTAAAATTTTTCCGTGTGTTATTGTTTTGCTTATGCGATACGTGTCTTTGTTGTTGCTGTAAGAATTGTTTAAAAAATATCTTAGTACGTACAAATATTAAGATATTTAATACGCACATACAGGGCCGCGCTAACCCGAGGGTGCAAAGGGTCAAATACAAATATCAAATATTTATTTTATGTAGCTAATATCTAATTATTTTTTTAAGGGGAGGCCGATAAAAGTTTGCACCCGAGCGGCAAATACCCTGGGCGCGTTTCTGCGAACATAGTACGTAGCGTCTTCGATTTTTTATGCTCAAGATTTTTTTATATTATCAATAAGGAGTTCGGTTATTGACTGGTGTGTATTGGGTATTCAAACCTGTCAAATCAATTTATAAAAACAACACTGAATTCTTCAGTGTTGTTTTTATAAATTGATTTGACAGGTGACCGCTATACTCTACCTGAGTATTGCTTCATGAATTCATGAAGTAATGTGACTAATTGTTTTTTAAGTTAGTTGATTTCATGTTTTCTTTTTACTCTGCAGCAGTGGTGCGGGGCTTATTATGTAGATATTCTGACATGTTTAGACGTGGCTGTGGTCTGAGTATCGACCGAGGTATTTAACATGTGTTACGGGTGTGATTTCCGAACAGTGACTGCTGCCGTTGTTAATACTGTGAAATGTGTTACTATATTGTCAGTGGTGTAGAATACATGATATTGGGGTTAATTAGTATTTGCATTTTAGTGTCGTTTACTGCAATTGAACTGCGATAGAAATAACTTGTTATTTCATTTAGATCATGTGCTTTGAAGAGCAAGATAGCAGTATTAATGGTTGTGGCTATTGGTAAGCAATATCATCTGCATATTGATATATTTTACTTTGTGTAGCCAAGACGTGAATGCCATTTAGGTATATGTTGAACAGAGCGAGTAATAATAATCATATTGCTTCTTCACGCAGAACATATATGGCGCAGAGGAACTTTGAACTTTAAACTTAATTGGTTGATGAACTGAGTCCTTGACTCTTTATCCCTTCATCTGGATTTTAGTTTGTGGGTGATGAGATTATTGTGGTTAATTTACCCGCTCCTTGTGAGCATTGAGGCTGTATCAGCTTTCTCTTGCGATGGAGGATTTCGGTTTTTTGTTTGAAACGATCTGAGGGTTTGTAGTCCGCTGCTTGTCGAATTAGCTGATTTGGGTGATTATTTGTGATTATGAAGAATTTCTCGGCAATGCCTGTCATGTAGGTCTTGATATCTGGAAGATTGGCTTCTTGATGTAACTGGATGTTTCTGATGAACCACGGGGCATTAAATGCTATTCTTAGGCATTTATTCTGTATTATCTGAAGTCTGTTGATGTTGCTTTTAGTTGTGTGACCCCAGGTTGGAGAGGTGTAAGTTAGTTGAGGTCTGATTACTTATTTGTAAAGGAGAATTTTGTTGCTTATGCTTAGGAAGCTGTTCCTATTCAAAAGTGGATATAACTGTGCTATGGTCTGACTTGCTTTAGTGGCGACACTATCTATATGTGACTTGAAATTTAGACGTCTATCAAGATGAACTCCCAAATATTTGCTAGAATTTGTCAAGGGATTTTTTTACCAAACACTTGTATTCGGTTCTGCTTTATGTCTGGTGAAAAGTACTGCAGAGCTTTTGTTTGGATTGATTGCGATACGCCATTTGGTGTGCCAATCCTCCAATACATTGACTGCTCTCTGCAGCTTGATTGTGGCCAGATGTGGACGGAGGGATCTGGCTATAATGACTGTGTCATCGGCATATAGAGCGGTGATAGATGGGGACCGTTTTGTAGGAGAGATAGCAAAGAACCTTGAGGAACTCCGGCCGTGATTCTCCTCTCTGTGGATCTGATCCCGTTCAGTTTTATTTTAAATTTTCTGTTATTCAGATATGATTTGATAAGTAGACTAGTGGTAATGGAATACCAACTTCGTGTAGTTTAAAAATTAGTCCGTGATGCCACACTCAATCAAATGCCTGAGTGATGTTCAGGAAAACTGCGCCAGAGTGTTGGTGCCATTCATACCTTGGGTTATATATTCGACAACTCGGTAAATTTGTAGCGTTGTGGAGTGATATTTCCTAAAGCTGAATTGTTCATCTTGAATGACATGGTTGATATCTGTTGCCTCTTCAACCCGTGTGAGAATAGCACGTTCGGCTATTTTACCTATGCATGAAAGAAGGCTGATTGGTCTGTAATTTTCAGGAAACTATATTTTTTCCAGGTTTGGGAATTAGGAAAACGTCGGCAATTTTCCATCGCTCTGGGAAATAATTTATCTGAAGGATGGCATTAATGATCGCTACCAGATGCATAACTCCTTTGCGGGGAAGTAGCTTGAGCACCTTGTTTGTTATTCCATTTGGACCCGGACCCTTTTTTTGTTTAGTTTTTTTTAAATCTCATATATTTCTGTTGGTGACACGGATTTGTTGTTGGATTGGAGTGAGGCATTTTGAGTTATTTTGTGCACTTCTTAATCTGTTTTTTTCTGTGGATTTTACTTATGAAATTTGTATCTGTATTGATATAATTGGGGCTGCATTGTTTTTCTAAGCTGTCAGCAAATGTTTCAGCTTTTTCCTCGTCGTTGTAGACAACACTATATTCACCTTGGATTGGAGGAAGTGTAAAACGCTTTGAACGGAGTGATTTTATCATTTTACATATTAATTGATCCTCTGTGTTTAATTGGTGTATTTTGTTATTCCAGAGTTGGTTACGGTGGTCCTGAACCTGGTTTGTTGCTCTATTGACTGCTTGTTTATCTGCTGGGTCCATTGTTCTCTGATATTGTCTTCTTAATCTGTTTTTCTCTTGGATAAGACGTTTTATATCCTCTGGGAGTTTATTTGATGGTGCACATTTGGTTATATTTGTTACCTGTATTATAGCTGTCAGTAGTTGTTTTTCAAAAGTTTTCACTGTTTTTTCTATATCTTCGGTGGATGTTATATGCGGAATTGGACCAAGGTTTTCCAGGAAGGCTGAGGGAAGTTGTTTCTAATTTATAAATGTGGTGGTTTTTTCCATTAAATCATGTATGGTGCCTAGTTGTAATATGATGGGGTTATGATGAGAACTTAAGTCGTTGATTGCTTGTATCTGATAGCTGTGCGCTATGTTTTTTAATATAGCTATATATAGTACATCAGGACGTCCAGTTGCTCCATAATGTGTGAGTTCGGTGGGTCCTATTACTGTTATATTTCTTGAAGTGGTGTAAGAGTTGAGTATTCTTCCGTTAATATTTGAGTTTCTGCTATTCCAGACTGAATGTTTGGCATTAAAATCTCCGGCTATAATCACTGCTCTGCCTGTATTTAGTATCACATCTAAGTCAGATTCAAGGAGTTTTTGATTTGGGGGGTTGTAGGCTGCATATATCGTAATGTTGTTTGTGTTTTCCATATGTATTTCTATTCCTGTAGTTTTCATGTGTTCTGTTTGGGTTGAATTATGTTTTATGTTTCTTTTCACAAAGATGGCAGTGCCTCCACCTCTGTAAAGCATCTGTCTGTATGGTAAGTGCTATAACCGTTAATTCTGATTTTGTCACTTGGACGAAGATGCGATTCATTTATGAGGATGATGTCTGCTTGGGTTTCTGCTGCAAACTCCTCTAGCTCCTGTAATTTGGTAGATATACCATTAGCATTCCATGAAACAATTTGTAGCGATTTCGGTTTTCTTTTAGACGTATCCATTAAGAATTTCCACAAGGAGTGATTGTGTGTACCTTAATATGATATCCTTGGCTTCTTGAGTTGGGTTGGTTTGTCGGAGTTCAGCAAGCATTTCACCTAAGTGATTTGTTATGTTCAGTAGGATAGGTTCGTTAGTTTGCTGTGACTGATTTGGTTTTGGGTCTTTTTGGAAAGTTGATCATGTAACTTCAGCATACAATCTTCCATTCGTTGTGGAGACTATGGTTTGGTGGGAGGACGTGCGTTCTTCTATAGGTTTACTGGTTTTGAGTTGTATCTTTTGGTTTTGGAGAAATGCTATACAGCCCCTATAGTTTGCAGGGTGTGGTCCTCCACAGTTTGCACACTTTGCTGGAAGTGTGCGGGGTTTTTGGAATTCATTTGATGCGTGTTTGCCACCACATTTCATGCAACGAAATTCAGCCTTGCAGCATCGTTGTGCGTGCCCAATCTTCTGGCATCTATGACACTGGGTTGTAGTTGATTTATGTTTCAATGACTCAACTTTTATGAATAGATCACAGATGGTTTGGAGATTGTATATATGTTTTTGGTTTTTACTTATTTCCACTAGAATTAGGGGATAGGGTGTTTTATCAGATCTCTGCATTCGGCTGACTTTAATTGGGCTAAATCCCTTAAATTGGAGGTCTTCTGTGAGGTCTTCTATTTGTAATGTTTCAATTACTCCTCTTAATACCACTTTTAGATTTTTCTCACTGTTGAGTGCAAAAGTGTGGTATGGCAGGTTATTGTCTAGGAGTTTGGTTATTTTTCTGTAGTCTGACGACGTTTTTGGTTGTACGCATCCCTTCTTCTGTGTTTGTGGCTTTCATGAAGGTGATATCTGAAGATTTCAAGGTGGATGCAACGGACGTCAAGTGCTCCTTGGCCCTTAGAACGACTGGGGGTACCCTTTCTTTAAGTTCATTATCTGGTTTTATCTCTGCTGTTTTGGGTGTAACTGCAGTAGAGGAGATTTTCCTTTTCTTTTTGACTATTTGGAATTCTGTGTTGGTTTCCAAAAACTGCTGAGTACTGTATAGGGATGCAGCATCCTCTATATTCGTGGTGTCCTAATTCTGGTTCAGTCAACATACTTCCATTATTTAAATCATCCATTCTATCTTCTGTGACTGCTGTAGGGGGGAATGTATCTAACAGCTTTACTTTCCCTGGCCAGTTGTCACGCAATAGTTTTCCTAATCTTAGAAATTCTCTGTAAACTTCTTCAAATATGCTTTCATTGAGAGGTTTTGACATGGTTGATAGGAGGTAATAATTTTGTTAGAATAAAGTTTGAGAAATGGGTCCTAGAGCCCAATATCAATATCCCATAGATCAAATCGATCTACCAGCATAGGTAGCAAAATTCTGCACTTAAAAAGTGTTTTGAATAAAACTACTTACCAAAAAACTTCATTTATACATACTTCTGCTACTTGATTGCGAATCTAAGCCAAAACTCAACAGACATTATTCGTGTTATTTTATGGATAAGCATTCGTTAAATTCAGAATTCCGTAACAAGATCTTTAGCACAGTCTAAATCATGCCAAAGAGGGTGAAGCTTGATGCTTTTTATATTCCTTGTTATCTGTTTCGGGAGCAGTGATGGGAGAGATTTGTGAGCTGTTTTAGTTCGCCCTGAGTGGGCAGAAGTAGTATGCGTCGTTGTTGGGTATTAGGATGGCTTTTGTGGTCATTACCGTCATAGTTTTCGGCTTGCTGTATTAATTGGTTTGGATGCATAGATATCTTCATAAAGAATTTTTCTGCTAAGGAGCGTAGTAGTAGAGAGATGTAGGGGATGTTTATGTCCTGGTGGTTCTGGGCATTCCTGATGTACCACGGGGCATCCAGGATCATCCGTAGGCACTTGTTCTGTAGTCTTTAACGCTTGAGGATGTTTGTCTTGGAGATATGGGGAGCATATATAATTGTGGGACGTATCACTGTCTTGTAGAGTAGAATTTTGTTTCTTGTGTTTAGTTTGCTGTGTCTGTTGATCAAGGGGTACAGCTGGGCGATAACTTTGGAAGTTTTGGTGCATGTGCACTTGATGTGGCTGTTGAAGCATAATCGTTTGTCGAGGAGTATTCCAAGGTATTTAGTTTCAGTTTTTCAGGGAATTTTTGAGTTGAACAAGGTGATGTCTCCTTTGGGGGATGCTCGTATTCTTGTGATGGGTATCGTTGTGCTTTTCTAGGGGGTTTAATTGTAGTCGCCAGTCTGCAAACCATTTTTCTAGATTCAGGATGGTGTCTTGTAGTTTTACGAGATGTGGTTGGAGGGATCTGGCTAGTATAGCCGTGTCATCTGCATAAAGGGAGATGGTAGATTGATGGGATTTTGAGGGATATCTGCCATGTAGATGTCGAACAGGATTGGGGCCAGCGGTGATCCTTGAGGAACTCCGGCCAGGAGTTTTTGTTGGGTTGAGACTGCTTCATTTATTTTCACTTGCATCTTCCTGTTTGTGAGGTATGACTTAATCAGATGTATCATGTTTAGTGGAAGATTTGCAATGATACGTTTGCAAAGGAGGCCTTGGTGCCAGATCTTATCAGCCTTTGAGATGTCTAGGAAGACAGCTCCGGTGTGCTGATTCCAGTTGAATCCTGTGGTGATGTATTCTACCAGTCTATGGATCTGTTGGGTGGTGCTGTGGTTTTGATGGAAGCCAAATTGTTCTTGTGGAATGATGTTTAGTTGGTTGACATGATCTTGGGTCTGATGAGGATGATTCTCTCTGCTATTTTTTTTAAGTTGGATAGCAGGCTGATGGGACAGTAATTTTCTGGTAGGTGTGGGTCTTTGCCTGGCTTGTGAATTGTGATGATGTCGGCTGTTTTCCATGACTGGGGAAGTGTTGCCATTTGAGGATGGAGTTTATGATGTTTGCCAGATGTATTATGGCTTGTGTGGTAGTGCCTTGATGACTTTGTTAGTGATCCGTCGGGGCCTGGGGGCTTTTTTGTTCTTGAGGTGGTTGATGATGCCGATTATTTCGGCAGGTGAGGTAGGCTTAATAGGGCTTGGATTATCGTCGGGGCGATTTACTGTGAGCCTGATTTTACGATGGATCTTGTATACGTGGATGATGTTTAGGTTCTCGTATGCAGGACCATTGCATTTCTAGTTTTCTTGCTATGGCTTCAGCTTTGCCATGTGTATGCTAGGTGTTGTTCTGCTTGGGGGGGGGGGATTTACACTTGTTCCTGAGGTTGTTTAGGAATTTCCATATGGAATGATCTGTTGTGGAGATCAAGGTAAGTTTGTTTTCCGCATTGTTGATTCCAGTGGTTCTGGAGAGCTTCTTGGACAGATTTGTTTAGTCTGTTGAGGACTATTTTGTCCTGGGGAGCAGGTGCATTGTGGTATCTTTTCGTCTGTATTTTTCTCTTATTAAGTCCATGATTTCTTCCGGGAGACGATTTTGTTTGTGGGTAATCATGGTTACTGTGGCTGCTGTTATGGCTTTATTGATTTCATTGGTGAGGTTCTTTATTGTTGTCTATTTCTGCCTTGGCTTTTATGTGGGGAACTGGATCAATATGTTCTGGTAGCACTTTCCTAAGTTTCTCCAAGACAATGGAGGATTGGGGGGGGGACTGGTCTTTGTTCCCTAATAAAGTAGGATTAGGTTGTGATCTGATGATAATTCGCGTTCAGTGCTTGAAGGCTGTACTGGTATTTGATATTGTGTAGGACAGCGATGTATAGGATATCAGCTGTGCCAGTTGGGTTGTGGTGGGTTGGGGTGATTCGGTGGGTCCTATTACGACAGCGTTGTTTAATCCTGTGGAGCTGAAGAGGATACGGCCATTTTTATTTGTGGTTACACTCCAAATAAAAACTCCATTTTTATTTGGAGTTTAAGTCCCCAGCAACGATGATGGATTCATTTACGCCAAGGACAGCATCCAAGTCGGAAAATAGCAGGGTCTTTGCAGGGGAGTTGTAGGCGGCGTAGATTTTGTCTTCCAGTTGAGTTTGTGTGGACTTTGATGCCGGTGAGCTCTAGGTTGGAGGGTTGGATATTCCATTGTGCCTGATGTAATTTTTGATGTATATGGCTGTTCCACTACCTCTGTAGTCCAGTCGGTCATTTCTATACAGTGTGTAGCCTCTCAGTTATGGTTTGTCTGCAGGTCAGATGAGTTTCGTTGATTAAAGTGATGTCGGGGCTGTGTCTGTGAGAGAATTCTTGAAGCTCGTGTCTTGTTTTTTTAGGCCATTGGCGTTCCAAGCGACGATCTGTAGTGAGTCTAGGAGTAGTCTGGTTTTGTTCATTAACAAGAATTGATAAGATCGTCTGAGTTTCTTTTAGGATGGAGTTTGGCAAAAGGTTTGACTTACTGAAGTCTTGAAGCATGTTTGCCAATGAGGCTGTGATGATTGTTGTCATGTTTGGATGAGGTTGGTACTGTTGGATATCTTTGGACGGGTGGGCTACTTTGGCGTATGTCCTGCTTCGACGGTGGCTTTCCAGACTGTTGATGTTTTCCATTTGTTGAGTATCAGGCAACTGAGGGAGCCGTCGACTCTGGTGCCTGTGGACAGGGTTGAGAGGAGATCTATTTCCTTCTGTTGTCTGTTTTGTTCTTAGGGTAGTGACTGCAGCCTCTGTAGTTTGCAGGGTGTGACCCCCGCAGTTCGCGCATTTGGCTGGTGAGGTCCTTGGATAGGTTGTTGTGGGGTGGTTTTCTCCACATTTGAGACATTTGTAGTCTGCTCTGCACAATTTCTGTGCATGTCTGTATTTCTGACATCTGTGGCACTGGCCCGACGAGGCTCTTTTCCTTAATGGTCCAGTTGTGATTTTCAGACTGCAGATCGTTGTTATGTTGTGTATATATATCCTTGTGGCTGTTTATCTCTACGAGCACTAGAGGCATTGGACTCTTGTCGGCCTTACATTCTGCTGACCTTAACAGGTGGGAGATCGTGGAGGCGGAAGTCTTCGGTTATTTCATCTCTGCAGATGTTTTCTGTTACTCCCCTGAGTACAACGTTTAGGTTTTTCTCTGACTTCAGCGAAAAAGTATGATGTTTAATGCCTAACTCGTCCATGGTTTTGTGGGGTGTCTGTAGTCACCCACTGAGACAGGCTGAATTTTGACTCCATCGTCCACGTTTTTTGCCCATGAATAGGCAATTTGTTGGTTTTGCATAATGGGGCCCGAGGGCCGTCCATCTTTCTTTTTCCCGTGGCACAATTGGCGGAACTTTTTTGTTGTTGGGGGCGTCTTCTCTCATCCCCTCGTTTGCCTGAGTCTCTGCTGTTTTACGCTTTTTTCGAGCATGGGTTTCTGTATGGTCTGGGAGCAGAGATTATCAGGTTCATCTTCCCTTCTTCCCCTGGTATTGAGTCGTCCCCTTCTGTGGAGTCCTCTGTCGTTGAATATAGGTTTAGGAACCCTGGCCACTCTACCTCAAATTTCTTCAACAGTTTTTTGAGGAGGTCGAGCACCAGCTTCCTCTCCAGAGACAAGACAAAGTCATCGGGACTTATGCTGTTCATGCTTAAAATATACAAATATGCTTACCTGAGATATATATAATGGCGAACTCATTCGCGTAATCCCACTCGGGAATTGTCTTGTTACAATCACATTTAAGTTCATCCAATTCATTTCTCACTAATTTACATTCCGCTTAAAGCACATATTCAAATCCTTTTCGTTTCTCATTGCTCCTTGAAGGACCCTATGATGATGTATTAATATATCCTGGCTATCATTTGTGCCTATTTA
The DNA here is from genome assembly GCF_054136105.1 of Typopeltis vanoorti. Classification (NCBI taxonomy): domain Eukaryota; kingdom Metazoa; phylum Arthropoda; class Arachnida; order Uropygi; family Thelyphonidae; genus Typopeltis; species Typopeltis vanoorti. The sequence continues at coordinate 16,827,619 of NC_143554.1, forward strand.
AGTGTCCTGTCTGAGAGATACCTCTAAGCAATATTTCACGCTTTGGTTGGATCAAGAAGTATTATATTACGACTGCGAATTCCAAATAATCATAATAATTTCTAAGGACTAGAAAAGATAGGATGGAATGGAATGAAATTTCAGAGCAGAGTTTAGCAGCTGGTAGCTAAAGGGCTTTATTATTATTCATAAGAACATACAAATTACATTCCAAAAATACTAGCGTTGATGGTGAACGGTAGATAGCGTTGTGTCTTGATGAGAGTATAGGTGCAGAAGGGATCCCTCCCACGATGAGTCCTTGGTCCCCTTGGAGGTGTCCCATAATATTAGTAATAATTAACGCACTACTTGCCGATAACCGAGAGATTAATGATATCACGTGACTACCATAACAGGAAGCAGCTTGGTGTTTACCTTTGGAATTGTGCTTTCTTAAATTTTTGCTTGCAGTCCAATTTATTTTTTAATTATTTATATTTTGTGGGTGGTTTTGTTGTTCGAGGGAGTGATTATATATTGTACTTCGTTTTTCTTTGCTTATTTTTTGTAAGGTGGCTGTTTTATTTATTTATTATTATCTATTGGGTTTGGTGTCCGCGCGGTTAGCCTAGTGGCTTTGCGTTTTGCAACCGTATGACTGGGGAAGGAGTGGCCTAGGTTCGCTTCCCGTTAAAGACGTGATGAACTTGAGGATCTTCCTCAGGCATAGCCAAGTTAGCCGGTCTTGGGCGCGGGCAGTAGGGTTTTTCCGCCAGTTCATCTGGCGTTTTTCATCTCGCAAGCAGGCAAACCGGTCCCGTGAACTTACACTTCTACAGTCAAAAATATATCCTCCCCCACCAGCGGTAGACCAGGCGAGGTCGGTTGGGAGTGGTACTAACAAGTAGCCGCATCTAAGTAACACGTAGACCCTGCATAGGAAGCGGGAATAACGCGTAGTGAAAAAAGAAGATTAACTAGCAGGTTTGGTCATTCTTAAGATACGTTGTATTGTTGGTTTGTTTATTTTTTCTTTTCTTGTAATAACTTTGTTCGTCCTTTGTGCTTGTTTTCCTTTTCTAGTGTGAGTTTTAGCGTGACGTTTTGTTTGTAATGACAGTGTTTGTATTGGTTTTGTTGCTGAAGCGAATGACATCTTTGTTTCACCCGTTTTTTTTTTAAAGGCGAGATTCGATTTTCAGTGCCAGAGGATAGCGTTGTTTAGTTTTTGGTACCAGCTCAGTCGTACTGAGAGCTAGTACCATGTTTCTCGTACTGACTTTTTGATATTGATAATGGATGTATCTATATCGGAAGGGGTCGTGTTAGCTCTCGAGGGCCGCAAGCTAGAAGTGTTTGGTTCTTGGTAGTTTGCTCGATTTGTTTTACACGTTTGTATTCAAGTTTTTAGCGTTGTTTTGTTTGTTGTTCTTTTATGATTTTTTAAATTATTTGGTGGCGTCTCAGTTTTTTTTCCCCCTACCTGAATCATAGTTCTATTATACAGTTTCTCTGTAGAACACTGGAAAGAAAAACGGTCATGGTTTCTAATTAAGCAATGTTGGCTAATATTTTTCAGAGATGGAGAAAGTACACTTGCAAATTAAGACTGAAGAATGAAGCCCTATTCCTGAGTGATAACGATGTCATTAATAGATTTATGATATCGTTATCACTACTGATGTTAAACGTTAGATGATGAGCATAATAGAAGTTATGGAATGTAATATAATACATTTTAGTTGTTTTTCTTCAGTAATATGAAAAAGTTTTTTTTTTTTTTTTTTTGGTGAAAGTTATATTGTGAAGGAAATGCTAAGGACAGTGTAGAGTAACTGAGGTAATATAATATTTACTTACCCTAAGACAATATGACGAAAATTCGTACAATCATAATAAGTGAGTGGATAATAAACAGGTTCGAAGAAGGAAAAGAAACACGAGAATAAAGTTAGATAGGGTAAACGGCCCGGCCAACTCTCTATGCGGGAACAAATAGGCGTTAGCAGATTTTTTTTTTTTAATAATTAATAGTTTTTATTGTATTAATGTAATTTTAAGGTATTCAAGATTGAAATGATAAGTGGAACCAACAGTCAAATGATTTGTATATCAATTTTCGTTGTGTCGAGATATAAGGTAGTAATTGTGATATAAAACTTAATGAAATTTACAGAAGAAATTAGGTTATGTAGGTGAAAGTATGTTTGCTTTGTGTAACTTAAATTATAATGTACAGTATATTTATTTTTGTTGGATGTTTTGTCTTAATGCTAATGTTTTCTTTTATTATTATTATTGTTTTTATGTGTTGTGTGATGTTTGGCGGGGTTTTTTCATTGAAATTTTCTGTTCTACTGTATGCCTCCGTATGATATGATGCGACTAGGGTGGGAGGCAATAGAGTGCTCCGGGAACCTTCCCTCACTGTGTGGGGCCTTAAATTTGCACCAAATACCCTGGATACGAGAGCTTAGTTTCTTTTCCCTAGAAAATTCGAGTTTCTTCCCATGCAGTGCGTGGTTAGAGGATTAAGTGGTGCAGAGTCTATGGAATAAAGTGCCTTCCACAACGAGTCCTTGGACGTCTCACCTAATAATAACTGCATGCTGTTTCGTCATCTGCTTAGTGAGTCAAGTGATTGACGTTGCCGGCGGTGAAAGTTATTATTATTAGGTGATTATACGTAATCACAGTTTTCAGATTTCGCGTTACAGCGCGTATTCTATACTGTGTACCACAAAATTTCATAGAGATTTTAAATATTAATTTTATTAACCAGTCAAGAATATTTTTTAAATAAATTCTAACCGGAATCAAAGTTGAGCCAAATGGACACTTCCATGCATTCCGAATACCGCGGTTTTATTAATTTCCAAAAACAAGTTATGGCAGGGTATCTTTTCGATATATTCTGCCCCATTGTGCTTCTACAATGGGTCTGATTGAAACAAAAATAGGAATAGTTTGACAAATTTTTCTATAGTTCCACAAAAAGTGCCGGGTTGGTTGGCCGAGTGGTTAGCTTATCCGCTTTCCAGCCAAAAGGCTGCGGGTTCAAATCCCGCCGTGGGTATGGATGTTTGTGATTGTGGAAATAGTAGTGGTGGTGGTACGTAGTAGTTGGAGTTGGTTTGGTTCCGGTTAGTTGTAGTTGATGTAGAGCTGCAGATAGGCCGGTCCAAGAGTATTTGATACCCCTAGGCAAAGAAAATTTAGGCGCCCTTATACATTGTCACTCTCTATATATATTTGCACCCCTAGACGATTGCCTGGGTTAGCCTAATGATAAAATCGGCCCTGGCTGTAGAGTAGGTGTCCTCACTCAATGAGTCTTGGGTTCCCTGGAGGTATTACATAATGCTAGTGGTTGCTCATAAGAATTTGTTGTGGGGAAGCTGCAATGCTACCAGCCCAAACTCCATGTAAATCACACGTTATCCCCACTACTGTATTTTGCATTGAATGCAGCTCCAGCGTTGAGTATACTAGCTAGTACTGATACTAGCCCTAGCCTGCACAGCACTGACTATTGCAAAATACAACTATTACTACAAAATGAATTATAAAAAATTGTATTACAAACAAGAAAATAACGGTTTTTAGATAAATATATAAGCATTTAAGAATGGCGGTAATAAAACAGGAACTTTCATAATACTAATAATAACAGATTGGAGGTTAAGTAGGAGAGACGGTGAGAGTAGGGTGCAGTAGAGGGCCCTCCTACAATGAGTCCTTGGAGGTGTCCCATAACAATAGAATATCAAATAGCAAAAAAATCTATTTTGTCAGAATTCTGAAACAAATTGCTATCAATAAATGGATGGGATGGATAAAATGCATCCATTAGGCATACATCATTCTGCAGAATGCACATAAAAGGAGTCTTCCTTCATCCATATTAAGAATGAAAATGTAGTCAATAATGGCGTAGGAACACTAACACTGGGGCAGGGGCATCAGTGACAGTGTATTTTATCAATTGTCAAAATTGTCACACCAAAGAGCTACAAATTTGCCAACTGCATCAAACACCTGTGTTTCTGGTATTCATTGGTCTCATTGCACAAAAGGGCCCAAAGTGACAAATATTATTTTCTTGATCTCCATGGAGTCACAAGACTAGTCAATACAAATTATCATATCACCTCTTAAACTCATCCACCATTTATACTTTTATCCCACTCTCGGCCAACACACTCTATGCTCCCACCATTCTCCATGCAAAAAAAAAACTTACTTCTTACCCTTTTACTCACTACTTCCTTTTGTAACTTCCAGGAATGGTTCCTGGTCCTTGTTCCTTCTCCTACCACACATGAAAAATATCCTGAGTCTTAATCCAATAACCCATCAACAGCTTAAATGTCTCTATCATGATTCCTTTCATCTTCTATCCACCAAAAGTCTGCATGCAATTAGTCTATCCTTATAACCAACATAATACAGTCCTGATATCATTTTTGTTATAGGTCTCTATACCTTTTCATTCCTCTCAAATCCCAATGATCAGATATCAGCACAGAAATCCTAATGTGGGCTGATCAAAGATTTATACAATGGGACCATACCATCATTTTATTTCTCTTGGTAAATGTCTCCTGAATATTACAGCAATTCTCTGAGATGTCTTCACAACCTTTACAATATGTCCTCTGAATTTCTAATTTCTATCTACAATTATCCCAAGATACCTTGCTTCCTCCACATCCTCCAGTATAACTCCACCAAGTCAGTATAAAGCATCCCATCTGTGGATCCCAAATTTTAAAAATCTTACATTTAGTTGCATTAAACCGACTTGCCCCTCATCCACTGTTTTTGTACAAGTTCTTATCAATTTCTCCCAAAATTAACAACCACAGAAGAAATACAAGCAGGCCTATAGGTTGATACCTCCATTCTACAACTACCTTTATGCAGTGGCACTACTATCTTATCCTTCCATTCACCAGGAACCTTTCCCATTGCGAGACTGTCACTGAACAGCCAAAGATAATGGCATGGTCAGTTCCACAGCGCATTCCCTTAAAACATGGTAAAATTCCATCTAGTCCTCCCCCCATCCCCTCCCTTACTGACATTTAGAGTACTCAGTATTCAGAAGACATCTGTTTCACTCACTTCTAATCCTGCTGAAGCAGGATAGAACATTCTAATAAAGTGATCATTAAATAGCTCAACTTTTCGGGTGACCAATGTCATTTGCATTGGTCACCCGATTCCCATCTTCATCTAGCAAGGTAATCTCTGTCTACAATCATTTTCATCCTACTCGCCACATAGCAGGGAAAAAAAAAAAAAAAGCGGGTATTATTTCTGGGGAAAAAAAATTGGATTGCAGCAGCAGTCTCCTCTCATATTCTAATTTTTCTCTGATTACAATATTAGTCATGTTCCTAGCTTAAGCCTTATATTCCTCATGCAACTGTTCTCTGTCTCTTACTTTATACGTCTTCCATAATCACTTTTTCATCTGCAATTCCTCTTTTTCATGACACTGTATTTGTGACAATGAAACAGTCAGGTATGCCCAAGATTAAATGGCATAAACAAAACTTGGGTAACCGAAGGTGATATATCAGCCAGAAAACAAATATAGGGATATAGACGTTCATGGGATGAGAGGGTAAATCAAAAAAGAGGGAACCTGCTATTTACGATAACATAAAAATGTCTTCACTCAGAGTGAAGGTGAAAATTAGCAGTATATATGATTGCTTTGGGACAGTTTGGTGTAAGATTAATATAAACAAAACAGCATATCTAATAGGATACTGTTACAGTTTTGGCAATACAGAGAGCAATTATTATGAAATGTTTAGACACACTAGCTGGGCAAATAAAAATCCAGTGACCCTAATGGGAGATTTTATTTATGGGAATATGGATTAGAAGGCTAAGTAGTGACCAAATGGAAGCAAAGAGAGGGAATTTCTGAATTTTCTAGGAATATTTATATTAGATAGCATATGATGGATGCAGAAGTGATATTTTATTGTATTTGGTAATACCCACACAGTTTGTAGCTTCATAGGTTGTCAAGTAGGGCAACATTTTGTTTAAAAAAAGGGTATGTGTGGAACTATGAGGCAGGTGATTATAGAAAACTCCATAGTCAACTTGCATTAACACCATAAAGTGAAAAAGTGCTGAAAAAAAGAAGTTGACGGAGCATGCAAGTTGATTAAAACACGTGACCGAAACATAAAACTTCATCTATACAGTTGTACACTGAGAGAACTGTATAGATGAAATCAGGAAAATAGATCGAGTAGGAGCAAGTGGATGAACAGAGAAGGGAAGCAATATGGCTTAAGCTATTATGAGAAAGATATGACAGTATGTAATGATCAAGGGCAGGAAGAATATAATATGCAGACTAGAAAACAGAATAGTAAAAGTAAAGATATATTGACAGGAGATAATTATTTATTTCATGTCAATTGAAAATAACACATAATTCAGCAGTTAAATTATACAAATTGTGCAGTATGAAGCAAAATTTATTATTATTACATGACATGTCCAGGGAGTCCAAAGACTCATTGAGGGTTGGCACATCTGTCTCCACCAATCCACCAACTACAATGAACCATAGTTACACCAACATCATCTACTGCCCACCACCACTTCTAGCATTTTCACAGACACCCATGCCCAAGGCTGGATTCGAATCCACAGCCTTTGAGCTGGAGAGTGGATACGCTAACCACTTGGCCAGCCTGGCTGGCTGAGTGGTTAGCGTATCTGTAACAATAGTAATACAAGTTGAAAAATATACCAAATAACATGAATGTTCAAACTTACATGTCAGTCAAGAACTCTGCACTCTGGATAGTAGTAGCATACTCAGCTAGATATCTGTAACACTCAGCCAAATCTGTGGTTGTGCTAGGTTTATCCAGTTGTGGACATATTATTAATATTATCATCCCTAGACCCCATGGAGAAAGACTCATCTTGGAGGTCCTTTTGTCACACACACACACACACACACACACACACACACACACACACACACACACACACACACACACACACTCATCATGCTTCACCTTAAACATACTCAAATTCTCTTCAGACACCACACTCAGTGTCCTCCACATCATTCCCAGAATTCTTTGTATATTGTCCTCACAATTTTGGCAATGTGTCACCTAAATTTCAAATCCTTATCCACTATCACCCCAAGAACCCTTATTTCTCCACCTCCAGCAATATATCCCCACCAAGCAGAAATTCTACATCCCATCTTTTTTTCCCAAATTTTAAAACCTTACATTTTGCAACATTGAACTCTGACATATTCCTCAATTTATTCAAGTCTTCTTATAAGGCCACACCATCTTCTCTAATTTTCATAGTTCTTCCCAACTTTGCATCATCTGCAAACAACTGAATATCCCCATCCAAATCTTTGTTAATATCATTAACATACAGGTTAACAGCAATGGCCCTAAAACAGACCTCTGAGGCAACACCACTAGTGACTTTCCTCTTTCTGGATATTGCTCCTCATTACACATCTTGCTGATACTTATCAGATAGCTAGTCTCCGATCCAGTATACTATTCTAATATTCAACCCCATCCTCTTTAGTCTGACTATCAACTCATCATGCAGTAATCTATTAAAAGCCTTTGCAAAATCTAAATAAGAAGGATACACAGTATACTACTGTGCATTCCTCTCCTTTGTCCAAGGCAGCTGTCACATTATTGTAATACGTAAGTAGATCACTAAAACATGACCTCCCTTTAGCAAATCCATGCTATCCATCAAAGATAATACCATTGTTGTCAACCCACTTCTGGATTCTAGTTCTCACAAGCTTCTCCAACAACAGAGATAATCTTATAATTTGATGCCCGAGTTCTATCACCTCCCTTATGAAGCAGCACAATCTTGCCCTCATTCGACTCCTTTGGAACTCAACCCAGTACAAGACTCATATTAAAAAAAATATGTCAAGGCAGATGTCAACTCCCTGGCACATTCCTTCAGAATATGGTGATATGTTATCAAGTCCACAGCCTTATTAACATCAAGTTTGCTCAATTCCCCATACATCTCTCTCACTCACAGTCTCTCCATCCCATCGTCAACTACTCTCAATTTCTCAATGATGTCACATTCAAAAGAATAAAAGACCTTTATGAACTGCTCATTAAGTATCTCTCTATATCTTCCACAGTAGTTGTCCTTATACCATTTTCTTCTAGGGAGTTCTTTCGATATGTAGAGGGGTTCATATCGAAAGAACTCCCTAGGATTCTTTTTGGCTTCATTAGCTAACTGCTGCTCATTCTTCACTTTTGCTACCCTTACCAACCAAGTCACCTGCCTTACCTGGTCTTTGTAATTCCTCATGGAATTGGTTATTACCACTTCTCTTATGATGCCTCCATAATGCCTTTTTTCTCTGTATCGCATGCTAAATCTCTTCATTAATCCATTTCACACCTACCTTATTCTGACCCTTGGAATACATTTAGACATGGCTTCTACTAGATAGTTCTTGAATATCCCCCCAAGCTGCACTGATCTCTTTTCCAACTAACTCCTCATGCTACACCTACAAGCTGTCTCCTGACCATCTCATAATTACCAGCCTTGTAGTTCTACATATACCCTTTTCTCACAGAGATCCTCACACTGCTGGCAACCACCCAGGCAATGACCTCATGGTCACTCTCACCAACTGGAGGGTGATGTGATACATATCAAAACATGTTCCGTAGTTTCTGTTTCATTACACTTGTAGAGATCTGAATCTTTCCCCTGTTACTGATGACATCACTTTCGTGCTAGAGACTGAAAAGCAGTCCCAGGATGAAACAATGTACACATTGTATACTCTTTTGGAAATGCTACAGCTTTCCAATTATACCTGGAAAAAAGGAACCTAAAATACCAACAGGAATATCAAAGAAAATTACTTTAATAATAAATTTAGTTTAATCCTTTATCCAAGTGTCAGCAAACAAAGTTTGCACCTGAAAATATCTTCAGGACTGAGGTAAGGTGGCACAACTGTTGGCAACTTGCAGCAAAGGCGGACCAAACTCTCATCAATCCTTGTTTCAGTATCTCCCATAATGCAAAGCACATCTCCTTGCAGACATATATAATGCTATGCATTAAGGTAAGGGCCACTACCCAGAATGGTTTCGACCTTTATTGAGGTCTCGTCAGTTTGAGGCAGACCCAGAAGTGGTGATACCATGGCAGAAGCAATAGAGAAGTCATATTTACCTATACGAGTTAATGGTTGTACCACCTTACCTCAGTCCTGAAGATATTTTCAGGTGCAAACTTTGTTTGCTGACACTTGGATAAAGGATTAAACTAAATTTATTATAGTCTAACCAAGTGCAAAATAAACTTCCAACATTTCTCTAAATGCAAAGTAATTTAATAATAAGGTGGTACTCTGTTGGCAACTCATATAGGTAAATATGACCTCTCTATTGCTTCTGCCTTGGTATCACCACTTCTGGGTGTGCCTCTCACTGACAAGATCTCAATAAAGGTTGAAACCGGTCTAGGTAGTGGCCCTTACCTAGCATAGCATTATACATGTCCGCAAGGAGATGTGCTTTGCATTATGGGAGATACCGAGACAATGAGTGATGAGAGCTTGGTCCACCTTTGCTACGAGTTGCCAACAGTTGTACCACCTTACCTCAGTCCTGAAGATATTTTCAGGCACAAACTTTGTTTGCTGACACTTGGATAAAGGATTAAACTAGATTTATTATAGTCTAACCAAGTGCAAAATAAACTTCCAAGAAAATTACTTTCTAGTGTTAGAAACTAAAATATGTGAAGAATAAAACATATATGAAGATGTGTGGAAAGACTTAAAGAAGCAATTACCGAAAAATAAACACGTGGAAGTCAAATTTCCATGAGAAGCAAAGAAAAATTTGCAACATATATGTGTAGCTTCTCAGCTGTTGTATAAAATACATAGCATCCGATACTATGGATAATGGCTAGATAAAAATTTATAGACTCTGTGCAATTTAAATATGGAATTCAACATGAATCAATGTGCCATACAACATGAAGTAGAGGCTGGATGCATAGCCTGTTAAATATATACCTGAAAATATTGATAAACAGAGGCATAACTGCAAAAAAAAAAAACACAAGAAGGTATATCACAGATATGCAATAGCCTTTCTACAAAAATTCTTTCCTGAAAGGTATCAATTCTCTCTCTGTGTGATTAAACAAAAGACCTTGAATGTTCACAAAAATGTATGGAGATACTGATGTGGTGCAGAAAATTACAGAGAAGTTAATCCACATCAAATCAGGAACAACATACAAAAAACTTTCCAGATCAGCTTTCTCTATCCTACCACCAAGACTTAGGAAAAGGCAGGATTATACTAAGTGCAGTCTTAAAAACACTATATCCTGATTTCCAATAAATCCAATATAAAAATATTTTTCTATAAGCACATTTGTCTGCCATCCAAAACGAGGGTTTCGTGAAAAAAGGTGTACTGCTAGAAGGCCCAGCAACTTGTCATTTGTACAAAGAACAAAAAGCATCTTACTACATGATGATATACTACAACAAATTGGAAAAAAAATTGGAGTACTGTGAAACAGTGGTTTTCATAGTTCCCATTCGTAAATGAAGATATATCATTTTACTGAATGAGGAATTATCACAATATGTATAAAAGAAAAGTTGGTCTGAATATCCTAACAAAATTCCATCAGTACCTACATGATTTAATGTGGAATTTTATCATCTTTATCATCCATTTCCTTACATATACCCTAAGGGGAATTACAAAATTTTATGACAGTACTACATGAAAAAGTTACATCATTACAAACTTCCTGTCAGCAACTTTCCTTCAGGATAGCCCATTATCTCTCAACATTCAATTATTATCAGATCTTTTATTTCTGTCATCTAAGGCCAGTGGCGGATGGTGAAAATTTTAAGTGGAGGTGCTGCATATACAAAATAAAAATATAAAAAATTCTTTTTTTCCTAATCAGTAATAAATTTATTAATAAATTTACATATTAAAAAATTGCTTTATTAAAAATATTTCACCCTCACTACGAACAAACACCAATAATAAAAGTTACGTATCTCACAAAAATAACACGCAAGCATACGATACACTGCTCAAATGAGCAGTGTCGGAATGACTTGTAATGTGCAATCCCAAGCGCAAATGAATATTGGTGCGATGGCTGCAATTGGTCAAACGTGATAATATCGACACTGCGTTAGATCGCAGCGTATTTGTTTCGTAATGTAAAGCATTAATCGAACAATTCCAATTATTAACTATTCAATCACTGTTGAAATATAAGCTGTAACCTTTAATATGTTGTATTGCATTTATATAATGTTGCATGCATTGTTATTATTTATAAACACAAACAAAATTTAAATTTTTCATTTTTTTCCTTGGGGAGTGCTGCAGTATCGCAGTGCTTATGTACGGGCTGCCACTGTCTAAGGCACTTTTTACTATATCACTCCACCTACATCTTGGTCTTCCTCTGGGTCTTTTCCCTGCCATCCTGGCAAAGAACACTTGTTTAGCTAATCTTTCCTCTCCCATTCTGTTTAAGTGGCGATTAACCTGAGATTATCTCTGGGGGAAACATTCCTGAATGCTAACAATGTCAAGTTCTTTCCTAATATCCTTGGTTTTAATATGATACTGCCATTGATGCCATCTGTTCAGTTCCCCCTAATCTTTCTCAGAACTATCATATCTGTTGTCTCCAGTCTTTTTATTATTATTGCACAGGCACCTCCATGGAGTGTGAAGACTCATCATAGGAGAACCAAACTATCCACACATTCTATGATACCTCTCCTTGAATCCATTAACAGACAAAGTACTCATAACTGACTCTGGCAACCTATTCCACTCATTCACAACTCTCCAAGCAAAAAAAAATCTACTCCTCACAGCTCTACTAACCACACCTTCATTCAACTTCCAGGGATGACCCCCTTGTTCTGATCCCTCCAGCCAAGTGCTGAAACATTTTCACTGCATCAATACTATAAAACACTTTAAGCAACTTAAATGTTTCTATCATAGCACCTCTTTGTCTCCTATGAACCAACTTCTGCAATGCACACATCCTCAATCGTTCTTCATAGGGAACATTCCACAGACCACTCACCTCTGAATCTTCTCCACCACTTACTCATTCATAAGAAACCCAGAAGACCAGACTTCCTTACCTCTATCTGTAAATGTTTCTTCAGCAGCCAAGTAATCTTATGGGCTACCTCAGCAATATTATTATTATTACATAACACCTCCAGGGAGTCCAAAGACTCATCGAGGGAGGGTACCTACTCTACTCTCTGCCTCCACCACCCCACCAGCCACAACTGCCCTCATCATCTACACCAATGCCATTTACCGCTGACCACCACTAGGATTTTCACAAACAAACATCCATGCCCATGGCAGGATTCGAACCCGCAGCCTTATGGCTGAAGAGAGGATACGCTAACCACTCGGCCAACCAGGCTGGCCACCCTCTCATCCACTTAATCAGTGTCATATCATCCACATTCGTTCTAATTTGAATAACAAAGTTCCAAGTGGTATTCTGTCAAATGCTTTGGCAAAATCCAGCAGAATGACTCTTAGCCATTTCCTTTATCTAATCTTGCTGTTACTCTATTATAAAAAAGATTGTAAATTAATAAAGCATGACTGACCCTTCAAAGCCATATTACCCCCTCATACAGTATCATATTTTTACTCGCTCATTATTGTATTCTATTTATGATCAATTTTTCCAGTATTTTTACCACCACACCTGAGATACTGATTGGTCTATAATTTAGTACTCCATTCTTAGAACCTACCTCATGCAAAGAAATTATTTTGTCCTCTTTCACACCATCATAATGTCACACAAAAGATGGTGTGACATTAGTCACACCATCTTTTGTCCTATTTTGTCCCCTTGGAACTCTACCAGAGCTGAGAATTAAATGAAAGAGCCTAGTTAGAGGCATTGCTAGTTCCCTTGCAAATTCTCTCAAAATCCAAGGTGATATCCCATTTAATCCCACGATTGTATTTACATTGAGATTCTGCAATATCCTAAGAACCTCCAATTCATCCACCTCTGTGTTAGTATCAACTATGTTATTTACTTCTGTCACCTCGTGACCATCCTCACTAATTAAAGTTAATCTTCCATTGTCATTCTTCCTCTTACTTGCCACATCACGTAAGAACTCTTCAGGATTTCTTTTGGCCTGCTCTGCTAGATTCTTCTCATAACCTGATTTCTGCCCAGCTTGCCAGGCTGGTCAACTTTCTTGCCTGAGCCTGGTATTGTTCATAAGTTTGTTGGTCACCTTTCTCTTCATATACCCTCCACAGCATTTTCTTCTTCTGCAGCTTGTGCTTAATGATATTACTCATCTATCTAACTCCTACCTGACTCCTAACTCCTATCTGATTAACCCTCCATATCTTAGATGTACAATTTAATATGGCTTCATCCAGATGACCCTTAACTATCTCCCATGCACTACTAACATTCTTACCCTGCAGTGTCAAAAGTTTTTCTGTTTGGTTATAATATAAATTAAAGGTAACAAGAAATTATATTCTTGGTTTAATCCTTTATCCAAGTGTATGCAAACAAAGTTTGCATGTGAAGTAATTTCATGACTGGGCAACTCGTATATAGAGGCTAATGACTTTACTTGCCTTAGTATTCCATAATGCAAAGCACATATCCTTACAGACATGTATAATGCTATGCATTATGAGAAGGGTCACTATCTAGACCAGTTTCATTCTTTACTGTTTTTCCACTATAAGTGCGAGGATACCTCTCAAAAAACTTGTGCAATCTCTCAGATCACCCAACACTGGGTGACCCAAAGGATCACACTCAGTTACAGGCCCACCCCACCAAGAAGAACCCTTAGCACTGGCTTTGCCCATTGACAGACTCACGCCACCACTGAGCAGAGCCACTCATATCTCATGAAAAGTAACCACTTCAGCACAAAAGCACATTAGTGGAAGCCTAATGTGCTTTTTTTTTCCCATACACAAGTAGCCAAAAAAGTGTCGCACCTTATTACTAAAATACTCTGGATTAGAGAAAGATGTTGAAAGTTTTTCCACTATAAATTAAAGGTGTCAAGAAATTATATTCTTGGTTTAATCCTTTATGTAAGTGTAAGCAAACAAAATTTGCATGTGATGTAATTTCACGACGGTAATATCACTTCTGGGTCTGGCTCCCATTGATGAGACCTCAATAAAGGTTTTCTCATAGCATATTCAATGGTGGTAGCAAATAATTTTGGTTAGATGGTCTCCCTGTTTGACTCTATTTATTTCTTTTCCATTTAAATTTATTATTGCTGCACTACTTTCATATATGTAAGTTAATACGTTATTATAAATATCAGCTGTTCCTATATGCATTAAAGCTTCAGGCATTTTACATAGATGTATTGAGTTGAAGGCTTTACTAATCTATAGAAATTTAATATACTGTTTATTCTGAGGTTTTTTTTTTTTTTGTAAAAAAATTATACTGAAAAGGGTTATAGGTCTATAATTTCTTATGTCAGTTTTATCACCTTTTTCATGTCTTGTCAGGTGTCCTCTCCCTCCAGGAGATCAACTACCATGTGTCTTCACCATGCCCTGTGCTGCACCTCTCTGCTACATTCATTCTTCATATGAGAGACAGGTCCCTTCTTTTATATTGTTCATCCACTCCAGTCTTTGTCTTCCTCTCCTCTTTCCCTCAACAGTTCCTTCAAGAAGTATCCTTTAGGCAATTGTGTCTAAGAATATATCTGAAACAGCCTGGTTTTTCTTTTTTTAATTTCTTTTATCATGCTTCTGTTTTTACCTACCATTTCTAGAACCTCTGCGTTTGTCTTTTTGTCTTTCCATGATACCCTGAGAATTCTTCACATCATCCATATTTCAAATGCTTCCAGTTCATTCATGCTCAGATAGGAAAGAGTCTGTTTCTACTCCATATATTAATGTAAGCCATATGTAACATTTGGAGATTCTAAGTCTTGTTTTCAAATTTAGTTTTCTAGATGTCAGTAGATTTTTCATATTATTGAAGTTGACCTTACGATTTTAATCCTAATTTCATCTTCTGTCCTTCCATTCTCTCTCTCTGATCAAGTGTACAAGGCATATATATGTTTAAACTTTTTCTAGTTTATTTCCTTATATATTGGTGTATATTTTTGGTATTTTCTTTTCACTTTAAAGTTAAAATTGAGCCCATACCGTTTACTGTATTTGAGGGTTTCATCTATAAGAATCTTGGTCACATTTGTTTTCAGCTAGAAGGACTATGTCATCTGTGTTTTCTTAAGTTATTAATATGTCTGCCTCTTGCATTGATTCCTTTTGAAGTTACTAATTTTATTAAATATTTCTTATTTTATTAAATAAAGCTGACCTCCTAGCATCACTCTTTTTTTTTTCAAACTCCTGTATCAATGACCAAGATAAATCATTACCTACCATATACAAGCACTGTATGCCTCCTGTACTTTGCTGACAAAAAAGACATCAGAAAATTACTAAAGAAGTTGGACACCAAAAAGTGTCCTGGTCCAGATGGCATCTCTCCATTTGTTCTCAAACACTGTTCTTCACAGCTAACACACATCCTGTATCATCTCTACATTGTATTATACATAGCAGGTACTAATTCCAACTTGTGGAAGCAATCTCATATCCATCCTATTCTAAAAAAAAAGAGAGAAGAATCCACCATCAAACTACTGACCAATTGCCATCACCTCAGTCCTCTCAAAAACAATGAAGAAAGTCATTAGTAGCCAACTTTTCTACTACCTAGAGGTCCATCAATTAATCAGTGACCACCAATATAGATTCTGCCATTCAAGACCAACTGCTGACCTCAGCTTAAATCACCCACCACTGGACATGTGCAATGGAAAGGTTTGGCAAAACTTGTGCTGTTGCTCTTGACATTTTCAGAATTTTTGATCAGATCTGGCATTGTGGCTTGCTAAACAAATTGCCATCCTTTGGTCTATCCACCACCCTATATAACTGGGTTGCTGGCTTCCTCTATTCAAGCTTCACCACCAATGCAGGCATACCTCAGGGCTCTGTCCTATCACTTACCCTCTTTCACGTGACCTACTCTCAATCACTACAAATTCTATCCACAGCTTTGCAGACAATAGTACTCTCCATTCATCCTACTCATATGACAAGCACAGATCTCCCAAGCATCAAGATTATAACTAGTGTATTAAACAGTCTTGCCTCTTCTCTTGCAAAAGAAACTCAGTTCACATTCCTTTACTCTCAGTAATACACAGATCACCGCACAAGTTCAGGCCTGAAGTATCTTCAGGACTGGGGCAACTCGTGGCAAAGGTGGACTGAGTTCTCATCACTTCCTTAGTATTCCATAATGTAAAGCACATCTCCTTATGTACACGTATAATACTGTGCATTATGGGAAGGGTCACTACCCAGACCAGTTTCCCTGTTTAAGTGTGAGGTTACCTCTCCAAAAAACTTGTGAGATCCCCCAGATCACCCAACAATGAGTGACCCAAAGGATCATTTAACTCAGTGGTTGTTCCCCTCAGTAACAGCCTCACCCCATCACTGAGAACTCTCTACCTAGTAGCAGCAGGCTCATCCCACCACTGAGCAGAACCACTTATATTTCATCTGAGGGGTAACAGCAACAGCCATGCCTCAGTTAACTTCATGGGCTAGAGCACTGCCATCCATTACCCCTCTACCTGGGTAACAGCAACAGCTGAGCCTCAGTTAGAACTTCATTGGCTACAGCATTGCCATCCATCACCGAAGCTTCCAACCAGTTTCGACCTTTATTGAGATCTCTTCAGTGGGAGCCAGACCCAGAGGTGATACTAAGGTTGAAGCAATGCAGAAGTCACATTTCCATGTGCCAGTTGCCAAAAGGTGTCACACCTTATTATTAAATTACTCTGGATTAAAGAAAGATGTTGAAAGTTTTTTTTCACTTGGTTGGACTATAAATTATATATTTAGTTTAATCCTTTGTCCAAGTGTAAGCAAACAAAGTTTGCACCTGAAGTAGCTTCAGGACTGGGGCCTGAAGATACTTCAGGTGTCTGAAAGGTAGACTGAGTATCTTCAGGCCCCAGTCCTGAAGATACTCAGTCTACCTTTGTCACGAGTTTCCCCAGTACTGAAGATACTTCAGGCGCCAACTTTGTTTGCTTACTCTTGGATAAAGGATTAAACTAAATATATAATTTATAGTCTAATCAAGTGAAAAAAACTTCCAAGTTCAGATCTCTCTCTCTCTCTCTGCTTAGACTAAACATTCACCTCCAGCCTCTCATGGCATGATCACATCTCGACAAAAGTTCCTCAGCACTGAAAAAACAAGACATTCTCTTTTGTTCAAGATGCTATTTTACACCAACTGACTCTTAATGATATACAAATCCAAAATCCACCCATGGTTAGAATACTGCTCACATGTTTGGAGTGAAACATCTAAAACCTCTAAAAATTCTTGACACAGTCCAGAGAAGGGCAATTTAGCTCACAGACGAACCCTATCTTACACTTTTCAGCTCTGTGTCTGTTCTACAAGTATTTCAATAGTTGTCATTCCACTGAACTGGCAACCATCATTCTGCCATTTTCTGTTGCACCTGTTTATACAGGAGCATCAACAACACATCCTTTTACTGTGCAACTGCAAACACACTGAACATGCTTTTCTTCTTCCTCTTTCATTCCATCTAATTCTGTCCTTTGGAACAGCCTACCAGAAGAAGAAAATTGTCACTAAACTTATATTTGACTCATCACTTGTACCCCAGACACAGCACTGATGTTCTTATAGGTAATTTGACCTCTTACATATGGGATTAGTATTTTTAAAAAAAAGAGCTCTTACTAAATCTACAAAACTGAAATACAGATCCTTGTTTGTTTAATTGCCATAATTTCTCAACTGTCTATTAAAGTAAAAATCTTTTCTCTAATATTTACTCATGACTGCATCCTCTGGGATGTTTTACTGGATATTTCAAGATGTCCTTTTTATGATTTCTGATTGCTTCTATACAGCTGCCTCCATTTCTAATCTTGCTCGGTACCATCAGAACATTTTGCCATCCTCTTGATATTTATTTTCTGCATTGTTCTTAATATCTTCCATGACTTTAGCTTAACTATTTTTATACAAGGCTTTATTAAATTTCATTTTTTATCTGTGTTTTCTAATAACACATGCTGACTTATTGATAAGAACATTTGATAATGCATTCTTCTCTTTCAAAACATTTTCTTTAATGTCTTGAATTAACCATGAAGTTCTGCTTTTTTTTTTTTTTTTTTTTTTGTCTTTGAATAAATCATTACCATACACTATCCTAGTTCAGTCAGTCAATGTTTTTTTTATATGTTTCCATTGGGTCTTTAAGGATCGGTTCTTGTTCGTGAACGCATTCATTTATCCAATAATATTTGTACATTTTATTATACAGTTCACATTACTGATAACTGCTATGCATTGATTTTAATTTTTGTGCCTCGTTCCAGTGTGACATTCAGTTTACCCTGCTCAAAACTCAACAGTAAACACTTCCTATATGCTCATATAATTTGCCAGTTTGAAGACGTTCCTTTCAACAAAAACATAATAATTAGGACTGTTCATATGTTGATGTGTTTTCACTCCACATCAACTTATTACCCATTTTCATATTGGAATATACTGCAAGTGATGACTAATCTATTTTGTTCAAAAATTCAGCAGGTGCTTGCCATTATTATTATCCCTATTATTTTGTTCAAATTTTCTGGAAACATTTTTATATGCCTGTAATACTTTCATGTAAGGTGGTTCCACCCATCATCATAGTTTAGCATAATATGATATAATGTGAAAAGGGAAAAGAAATTTACATTAAAAATTAAAGATCACAAATTATAGTCTTCCAGGTCTCTCTATCTTGAGCTAAAGGGTAAATGTCAGATGGAGTTTAACAGTTCAATCTATTGATGGTTTGAGAAATGTATTGCCAAAATTGTTTGCATGGTCTCCCTCTACGGCGATTGCCATCTTCTAGTTTGTACAGGATGAGGAATTCCAAAAAAGGGTGAAACTTCAGGATGTCTGCCCATACAAAGATAATTTTTTTCTTAGGAATGGATTTAGGATATTTCAAGAGACTGATGTAAAATGTCATCATCAATTTAGATGTTATCTCATACTAACTCCTCCTAACTCTGGCTATACTGCATCCTTCAATCAATCCCTGACTATTATCCATGTGTTATTAGCATTCTTCCATTGCAGCTTCTTACCCTATGTCAATGCTCCAGAGAAAATATAAAGAAAATGGTGATCATAAATGATATAAAATGCAAGCAAGATAAATGAACACATGATAAGGAGAATTAAATCAGATTATGAGAGGAAATTAGCTAAGTAAGCTGAAGGAAATACTAAAGAGTGTTTTTGCTTTATAATGAACAAAAAGAAGAGTAATTATGGAAGGATAACTTTAATCATTGCTGACTGTGTGAAAATCACAGAAGCAGAATGCCTTTTGTTTCTATCAGGTAACAGACAAGTTAGTAAGCGATCACTTTTCAAGGATGTATCATCAAGTTGGAGATATTTGCAGTTGCTGATGTGAGAATTGACGTAGATGAACTGGAAGTGCTGAGTATATTTAAAAATATCAAGGTGAATTCAGTGGGATTGAATAGCATATCAGCCCATGTATGACAAGAATGATCAAGAGAACTGGCAATGCTTTTAACCAAGTTATTATTATCATAAGACCCCCCCCCCCCAATGGATTCAAAGACTAGTCTAGGAGGTCTCCTTATCATACACAGAGCTCATCATACCACCTTAAACATATTCAAATTCTCTTCAGACCAAGCCTCAGGTAATGCATTCCAATAATTCCAAGAGCACGTGCCCTCCCTCGATGAGTCCTTGGACTCCCTGGAGGTGTCAAATAATAATAATAATAATTTATAACTCCCCATGCAAAAAACCTGCCTCTCACTCCCTTGTTCACACACAGCTTTCAGGGATGAACTCTGTTCTCCCCTGATCTCCCCAATTTTATGAAAAACCTCTTCACTGTTAATCCTACAAACAACCCCTTACCAACTTGTATGTGTCTATCATATCAGCCCTTTTCCTCCTATCCACTAGACTGTAAATTGCAACTTCTCAACATTTATTCAACATTCCAGAGATCAGAAACTACCTCAACCAATCACCACTGGACTCATTCCAACATCTCTTCATCCTTTTGAAAACTAGATGACTAAATCTGTGCAAAGCAGTCCATATGTGGCCTAATCAAGGCCTTATACAATGGAACCAGAATCTCCTTATTTCTGTAAGTCAGTGTCCTCTGCATCATGGCAAGAATTTGTTGTGCCGTGCTCACAATTTTAGCAATGTGTACTCTAAATTTTAGATCCTTATCTACTATCACCACAAGATCTCTTATTTCCTCCAATATTATATCCTCACCAATGATAAATTCTACATCCCAGCTGTGTTTTCTAAATTTTACAGTCTTACATTTTGCAACATTGAATAGGCATCCCCACCTCTGTGCCCATTTATTTAGTCCATTCAAGTCTTCTTGTAAGGCCACAACATCTGCTCTACTCCTCATAGTTTGTTCCAACTTTGCATCATCTGCAAACAACTGAATATCCCCATTAAAATTTTCCCCAGTATCATTAGCATACAGGTTAAACAGCAGTGGCCCTAAAACAGACCTTTGAAGCACGCTAGCAGTGGCTTTCCTCTTCTGGGATTTGCTCTCCCATAGACAACTTGCTTACATGTATGAGCCTATCTCCAATCCACTGCACTAGTCCAATATCCAACTCCATCCACTCTAGTTTGACTATCAACTTATCATGCAGTAATCTATCAAAAGCCTTTACAAAATCTAATTATACTACTGTGTATCCATCTCCCTCATCTAATGCAGCTTTCACCTTATTGTAACAAGGAAGTAGATTACTAAAACATGACATCTGTTTAGCAGATCTATGCTATCCATTAAAGATAATACCACTGTTATCAACTCATTTCTGGATCCTGATTCTTACCAGCCTCTTCTACACTTTAACCACAGCACCTGACACACAGATTAACCTATAATTTGATGCTCGAGTTCTGTCACCTCCCTTATGAAGGGTACAATCTTGCCTTCCTTCCGCTCCTTTGAAACTTGGCCCTATTGTAATGCTCGTATTAAACAAATACATTAACTCCCTACCAGATTCCTTCAAAATATGTATCAATACATCGTCAAGTTCCATAGTCTTATTAACATGAAGTGTGCTCAATTCCATATATACCTTATACTCACTCAGTCAGTCTCTCCTCATCATCATCATCCATTACTCTCAAAATCTCCATGATATCGCATTCACAAGGAAGAAAGACCTTTATGAACTGCTGATTAAATATCTTAAATATATTCTCCACAGCAATTGTCCTTATCCCATTCCACCCAATCATTATGATCCTATCATAATTGTGCTTTTTTACTGGCTATATATCAAAAGAACTTCTTAGGATTTTTTGTTTTTTCCCCACTTCATTAGCTAACTGCTGCTCATATTGCACTTTTACTACCCTTACCAACCAAGTTACTCTCCTTGCCTATTCTTTATACTCCTCATGAAACTGATTATTATTACCACTCAGCTTATGTTGACTCCATACTGCCTTCTTTCTCTGTATTGCATGCTTAATCTCTTCATCCATTTCACATCTACTTTTATATTAATTTCACATCATTCTTTTATATTCACAAAGCTCTGCTTCATGAATATAAAAGAATCGTAATTATCAAAATCTCCCAATGCATGAGTTTACTTCAGGTGCTTTATCTGATAGATTAAAATCCAGAAGAACTGCCATTAAAACTGCCTATGATCTTCTCAGTTAGAATGCTAGCTTGATGAATAAGTGGAATGCACTGTGGACTCAAGCAGTATCACCTGAAGTCCATAGCTACATAAATATTCTTCAAAAACCATCTGGATTTGACCTTCCCAGAAATATATGGAAGACTGCTAACAGGATCCATACAGGTCATGGTGTATGCGGAGACTTACTATCAAAATGGAGAAAGATACCGAATCCCCACTGCCCTTGTGGAGCTGAGACCCAAACCATTTATCATATAGTTAGTCATATAAGTGAACTAAAGGACAAAAATATCCTTTACTTCACCTAAATAAATATTTCATTCTATCTCCAGAGGCAATCAATTGGATTAAAAATCTAAATGTAAAAATATGACTAATTTTTGCTTGATGCTTATCATATATTTAATCCCATATTGTTTCATAGCCGAATAAGAAACTCAAAGAGTTTCATGCCTAATATAGAAACTATGTAAAGTTCGGCAAGTCCAAGCGTAAGCAAATACCTGGATAGTGCAACACATAACTCATTTGGTAGTGCAATACTGAGGAAACTCATAGTAAGGGTGGAGCAAGCTCCAATCACTATTCTTGGTATTTACCCATAATGTGAAACCCAGCTCCTAGGAGCTGTATTAGTGTTCTACATTATGAGAGAAGGTCACTACCCTACCTACTCACTGATGAGACTTCAATAAAGGTTGAAACCAGTCTGGGCAGAGACCTGCTCTCATAATGTAGAACAGTAATACAGCTCCTAGGAGCTGGTTTCACATTATGGGTAAATACCAAGAATAGTGATTGGAGCTTGCTCCACCCTTACTATGAGTTACTCAGTATTGCACTACCAAATGGGTTATGTGTTGCACTATCCAGGTATTTGCTTATGCTTGGACTCGCTGAACTTTATATAGTTTCTATATTCGGCATGCAACTCTTTGAGTTTCTTATTCGGCTATGAAACAATATGGGATGTAATATCCCTTAACTTAAATAAGTTCACGTCACCGAATTGAAGCCTTTGGCTCTTCATATAATTAGTAATATATTTAATACCTGTATTTTATCTGCTTGTTCATGTTTTACTTATTTATAATTTTATATATTGTATCTTATCTATATTCACAAGTATTTTATTTCCTTTTAACCATGTGTATATGTCATACGATAAATAAATTGTTTCTACTAGATAGTTCCTGAACATCACCCAATCCACATTGATTTCCTTTCCACCCAACTCTCCTCATTCCATGCTACAGTTGCCAGTTGTCTCCTGAGCTTCTCATCACATATCAGCAGTAAAAGTAATCACCAATATTGTAGTTCTACATATATCCTTTTTCTCACAAAAGTCCTCACCAACCAACTAGTGTGAGATATCATCATTTATGATATCCTCTGATGATAAGGTGAAATCCAAGATCTTCAATCCTTGTGCACCCTCTGTTATATACTGTCTGAGGTAGTTGTCCCTCAAAAACTGAAACTCATTTTCTTTATTTCCAGTAATTATTTTATCATCCCAATCTATATTTCTGTAATTAAAATCACTCCTTTGTCTATTTCCTTATACATTTCACGATCACCACCTTCCAGATTACCATGTCTACAGCAATATCCGACTAAATATTTCATTCTATTCACCTCTATCTCACACTAGACTGCCTCAAAACCACTGCCACTATTTCCCCCTTTCGTCTCTACCTTGTATGGAGATAACTGTTGTAAGTCTTAGTATTTTAATCTGGCACAGTTCAAATGAGGTCCATTACATAAAGAGTAAATTATAGACCAATTAGGAGCTCTTGAGTGAGAGTTAAGGTATTAGTAAGGTTGGTTAAAAGTAGAATTCAGGAATTGTTGGATAGGAATATAGTACTGTATGGTTATAAGCATGGCTTTGTGAAAAGTAGGTTCTATCTTAATAATGTACAGTTGACGCTTGAACAACACAGGGGTTAGGGGGTAGCAGACCACCCATGCAGTCAAAAATCCATGTACAGTATAACTTTTTTGCAGCCCCAAAAACTTAACTACTAATAGCCTACTGTTGACCGGAAGCCTTACCGATAACGTAAACAGTGACAATATTAACACATATTTTGTATGTTATATGTATTATATGCTATATTCTTACAATAAAGTATGCTAGAGAAAAGAAAATGTTATTAAGAAAATCATACTGAAGAGAAAATACATTTACAGTACTGTACTGTATTTATCGATACCTTAAGATTATGTTGTCTGTTTAAAAGTTGAATCGTCTGTCTGTCAGTACCTACATCAATATTGTCTTATATAATACAAAAGTAGATGTTATACATATTACTAACACTATACATCAGAAACAAAAAGATAATGTGAAAAAGAAATTCATATTTACAGTATTTTACAGGTATAATGATTCATGCACTGATGATAATACAGCAGCAGTATGATTGCTTTATAGTGGCCTAGTGTAATTGATATGATGGCTTCATGGTAGTCTAGCCTATACACTAATGAATGAATCATAAAATTTTTATACTAATTAATTAGTTAAATTTAACTAATAACAGTTAATTTTATGCAGTTATGATTTAATACTGCATCTTTACATTTGTTTACATTTCTCTTGACTATGAATAGCACCATTTATGGTCTGTAAATGTTTGTGTGCATAAGTTTGATAAATTTTAACTTTTTATAATAGATTTATGTATATTTTATGGTAGTAAATGATAAAACAGATTAGTATCTACGTATATTTTATGCATTCAAGATATACCTAACTTTTTCTTAATTTTTTCAATATTTCTAGGCTATGCAGTTCGTCTGCAAGTTTTTTTTCAAATTGTTTCAAATCTCCAAAAATTTTTCCAGTATTTTTATTGAAAAAAAATATGCATATAAGTGGAACTGCGCAGTTCAAACTCATTGTTCAAGGGCCAACTGTATTCATGTTTAATAATAGTGACTGAGTTGGATAAGGGAAATTGCTACACCATATCTCTGGAAAGTTTCTGAAACTTGCATTGGGGAAGGTGAAAATTAACATGAAACTAGTGGCATGGATGGGAGAGATGGCTGAGAGACAGAATCCAGAGACAGTTCAATATGGCGTAGAATCCAGAATGAGGGTAACTAGTGTAGTGTCTCCAGGCTCTGTACTAGGACCACTTATATGCTGTTTAATTTATATATTAATGATCTAGGGACTAATTTGAGAGGAATATCCAGTCATTTGCTAATGATGCAAAACTAGGGAAGGCAATAGTTAATAAAGGTGATATACTGTAGAGATCCTGGAGGATGATTTAAATAAATTGGCTTTGTGCACAAACTATAGTGGTTTTCAATTTAACATGACAAAGTGTAAAGTAATGCATTTTGGGATGAGAAGATTATATAATGTATATTATACTGATGGCAATGAACTACAGGAAATTAATGAGGCTAGAAATTCATGGATAAGAGTGACAATTTAGAGGGTATATTGCACAAGTGGTCAAAAACAGCTCAAAGGAATATCTAGATGTTGAATAACACATCGACATGCAGAAAGAGAAATATTATCATCCTTCTTTATAAGGCTATGTTACATCCACACCTTAACTAATGTGGGCTGATTTGGTCTTGTGGGGTTCTTGTGAAATCAGGCTGTGATGGAGAGGATCCAGAGACAGCTGACCAAAATAGTAAAATTGTGTGGTATGCTCTGTATGAAGATAAACTGGAAGGTATGTATATTGCAAAGTTGAATTGACAGGCACAAAAGAAGGGACATGATAGCAACTTATAAGTAAATAAAAGGATTCTATAAGAATGCTATGAAAGAAATATTTCTGTACATGATGAGTAAGAACAGAACAATGGATCACCACTGGAAGTTGTGTAAGAGTGTGGTTATTACTAGGTGTGAGGACTAGATTTATTGTATTGAAAGTGTTGAATGACTGGAATGGATTGCTGGAGGTGGTTGCAACTCACACAGCTCCATAAATGCATTATTATTATTATTATTATTATTACATAACACCTCCAGGGAGTCCAAAGACTCATCGAGGGAGGGTATCTATTCTACAGCTCTCCGTCTTCACCACTCCACGAAGCAACTACCTTCATCATCTACACCAATGCCATCTACCACCCACCACCACCACTAGTATTTTCACAGACAAACAGTCATGCCCATGGCAGGATTCACACCCACAGCCTTTTGGCTGGAGAACAGATATGCTAACCACTCGGCCAACCAGGTGGGCATCTTAAATCTACTAGCCACAAAACATTTTTACTCCCCCCCCCCAGGTAATGATCTACTTTATCTAAATGATGTTATAGGTGATGTTTTAAAAAATTAAATGTTATGAAGACAAATAATAAAATTCAGGAAAACAAGAAAATAGGTTGCATGCACATTCCGTAGAGTCAGATTTATTTTTCACAGTACTCTGTTACATGATCTGGTCTTTGACTTGTATTCGAATGATGATAATTTTTTTTTTTTTAAATAACAGTATTAAAAAGCCTTTTCATTATGTAAAATATTCAAGTATGTAATTGCAATAAGCTAATTAACATTATAAGCTGTGAAAATAAGATTAGGACAATACTGTATTGCAATTGTGAGCCTACTTATGGTTAAAGGTATTCGAAGACTAAGATGTATAGGTTATTATTATTATTAACTGGATATCATCATGGAATCCAAGACTCATCGTGGGACATCCACATTAACTAATTTGCAATATACTATTATATCTTTCATACGTCTCCCTCCCACAGTGCATCAAGACTTCACTGCAGGAGGTCCAAACTACCATTTATTCACACAATACCTATCATACATCTCCTTAAAATGATTCACTGACAAAGTGCTGACGAACCTCAGGTAACCTATTCCATTCATTCACCACTCTTGTAGCAAAGAAATCTAAACATTACATCTCTACAAACAACACTTTTACTAAGCTTTCAATGGGGACTGGGGACCTCTTGTTCTTTTATCTCCTGATATATACTGAAAATTTTCCCCCATCCACTCCTAAGAAACCTTTTAGCAGCTTATATCTTTCTATCATATCTCCTCCTTTCTGTCTGTCAACTAATTTTTGTAACTCACAAATCTTCAGTCTAAGCCAATATAAAGCATTCCACAGGCCTGAAACCATCTTAGTGACTTGCCTAATACTACTTCTGCACAAGAAATCCTGGCAAACCAAATTTGAGCAAAGTGGTCATGATGCAGGCATAACAAAAACCTCAAAGAGAGGAATAATGATTTCTTTGTCCCAATTACTAGCCAGCATCCAAGTGATTGTACCAAGATCTGCTGTACTGTTTTGCTTATTTTTGCAATATGGCCTCTAAATTTCAGTTCTCTGTCATTGTTGACCTCCTTCCTTTCATCATTTTCCACGAGTGAAACCTTATCAATACAATATACAGCTGGAGATCTTTTCAATCCAATGTGCATAACTCTGCTACATTGAAGCAAAACCATTTTCCTTTGCACATAATATCTGTTTATACAAATCATTCTGAAGGATTTCTATACCTCTTATATTTACTATTGTCATTCCCAACTTAACATCATCAAGAAACTGATCAGGCAGTAGTGCACCAATAACAGAACCCTGGGACACACCACTGTTCACTTGCATAATATTTGATTCTACTCCACTATACACAATCCTTTGATGACTGTCTGCCAGACATCCTCCACTCATTCCCCAGTTTGTTCCACTTAACAGATTATCATTTGGTATCCTGTTGAATGCTTTAACAAAGTCCAAGAATATCACAGGGAAGGTATTGCCTTTATCCAACTCTACCATCACTCTATTACAGAAATTAAGCAAACTGATAAAACAAGACCATTTAAAGCTATGCTGCCATCTACAACATATCATATTTTTATCCACTTATTCTTGAATTCTAGTTTTATTCAACTTTTCACCACCCTTCCTGAGATAGTAATAGATGTACCACAATATTTAATTAAATTGTTCAATTTTTCATTTTTTTTGTTTATAATTATAGGTTTCTTTTGTTAATGAAATTATATTAGGGGAAAACATTTTTTTTTTTATTAATAACACATTACATATGTCAGCCCATACTGTATATACACAGTACTATTCAATTAAAATGAAAGTATTGATTTGAATATAATTATTTATTAGAAATGATTACTGTAATTTAATTTAAATGTATCCGTGATATGAAAAAGCTTATTGTTTTGCTTTAAGTGTAATGCCATAACAGTAACACATTGGTGACTCATTATTTTGGAGCTCAAAAGCAGATATTTATAAATATAAAAAGAAAAATGTTTAGACGTTAGCAATTGTTATGTTACTGTTAGGGGAAGATGATAAAACAGATTGAGTTTCTAATTATTCATTTTTCATAGTCTTCATACAGAAAGAAAACTTATTTCCTTTAGGAGATAAGGGAGGAAGAAAGTGAGAATGACTAGTTTGTTATGACTTTTAGAGAAGCCAGCAACTAAAATTGCAAGTTGTTGTTTGTTTGTCCAACATTCCCTTTTTATTCTTTAAAAGGGAATGTTGGAAATAAAATCTCTTCAATAAATTCATTGGCAGCCACACATGATCAAATAACTTGATAGTGATATGATGATGTTTTAAATTGAAAAAAGGCTTGGGAATCCTTTGGAGAAAGATTAGACTCATCCTATGCAAATACAAAGTATTTTGGCAGACCATCCGCCGCCTTCGAGGGAGGAAATCATGCACAGCAAGGGCAATTAAGGCCTCTGATGGTGCACCGTTAAAAACCGAGAAGGACATCCTCCACAGATCGAGGAAATACTTTGAGAGCCTTCTTAACCCAGGTGGCCCAGCAGTTGTGCACATCCAAGAGGTGTAGTTCGGGGCAATGACTAGTCTCATAGCAGAAGAGGTACACTTAACAATAAAATCACTAAAATCAAGCATGGCTTCTGGTGATGATGAAATTTGGCCTGAAATGCTAAAAGTCTTAAATCGAGACAGTGTTCTTTGGCTGACTAAAGTGTGTCAGGCTGCTTGGATGTCTGGGCGAGCACCAAAGCAATGGCAGACGGGCATAATAATACCAGTCTTTAAGAAGGGAGACCAGAGAGATTGCAGCAACTATCATGGCATCTCTCTGCTCAGCCTGCCTGAGAAAGTATATGCTAAGAAAGAAGGCACAGGAGCATAGCTGAGTCAACAAAGTTCCAGGAAGAACAGTGTGGCTTTCATCCTGGTAGAAACACAACTGACCAAATCTTCACTTTAAGGCAAGTCTTTGAGAAATCTTGGGAATATGCCAAGAATGTCTACACATGTTTTGTGGACTTGGAGAAGGCATATGAGCAGGTTCCTTGGGATAAGCTTTGGCAAGTAGTAGTACAGGAGTATGGAGTGGATGGCCAACTATTAGCTACCATGAAGTCCCTGTATGAATGCCCAGAGTTTTGTGTCAGGGTAAACAGCACAAAGTCTGAACCTTTCACAGTCTCTGTTGGCCTCTGCCAAGGGTGTGTTCTGTCACCCCTCCTTTTCATAATATTTATGGACTGGATTGATAGGCACAGCCGAGGCAGCGAGTGTGTCAGAATTGGAAGATGTAGCATTGGACATCTGCTTCTTGCAGATGACTTAGTTCTGCTTAGCTCTTCCACAGATGTCCTCCAGCAGACCCTGGATAGGTTTGTAGCTGTTTGTGCAGAAGCCGGAATGAAGATCAGTGTGGCCAAAACTGAAACATTTGTGGTCTCAAGACAACCATCCCATTGCACTCTACATGTGAGTGGAGTCCAACTGAGGCAGGTGGAGAAGTTTAAATACCTTGGATCCATATTCAGAAGTGATGGAAAGTGGGACGTAGAACTAGATACTTGGACTGGCTCAGCAAGCGCAATATTGCGGGAGCTAGGCCGTTCAGTAGTATTGAAGCGGGAGTTAAGCCAGAAGGCAAAGCTGGCTGTCTTAAATACCGGCTATGTCCCCATTCTCACCTATGGTCATGAGAGTTGGGTAATGACCAAAAGAATGCGGACACGAATCCAAGTGGCTGAAATTAGGTTCCTTCGAGGGGTTGCGGGGCTGAAAAGACTCAACAGAGTCAGAAGCTCTGCAATTTGGGAAACCCTCAATACTCAACCGCTGCTTCTCCATGTTGAGAGACCAAGTTATGTCAGTATGGGCACCTGGTCAGAATGCCACAAGAGAGAGGATCCCCAAGCAGGCCCTCTTTGCCAAGCCTGAGATGTGGCCTCCCACCTTTTCCAGGTGGGAGGCCAAGGACTTTCTGGATAGATTATATCTAAAACCTTGGGTGGCCACGTTTGGGAGTCCCATCAGAACACCTGAGCTTGGTGGCAGAGGATCGTGACCATTGGAAGTTCCTCTTGCAGCTGCTGCCCCCACAACCCAATTAGGAAAGGTGGGCCTTGAAGATGAATGAATGAATTATGTAATGAAAATAATATATTTTGAATACATTTAGAACAAAGCTGAAAATTGCCTTTCCTGTGGCAAGTGGATTTCTGGAGCCCTGTTTGTGAGTGCTGTGACAGTGAATAAGTTTATTGAGAGAGAGAGAGAGAGAGAGAGAGAGAGAGAGAGAGAGAGAGAATGATGATGACAACAGTGAGTTTCATGCTAAGATTTTAGGAGGTAAAAGATGAGTTATTTTTGAAAATAATTAGGGATAGTTCATTCATTTTTTCTGTATTATTATTTATATAAGTGTTTGTTTGCTTGTAAGTGTCAATTACCTTTTTTTTCCCTGGTTTTAAAAGCTATCACTTTAATTATGGCATTAAATTCAATGACTACCTATCATTTTGTTAGCTGCAGCACATGATTGTCTTCATATGGTGAAGGATTTGTGGAAAGAGAGTGAAACTAATGAGAATGTTTGTTAGAATGCTGTAAGAAGAAAAGAAAAAAGAGTAGAAATACACTGGGAAGACAGGGACGCAGAGGGCAGTTCATTTGAAGCTATCTGTTAATAGTTTTTTCAGTTGGTTATACTATAAATTAAAGATGCCAAGATTATATTCTTGGCATTCATGCACAAACTTTGTTAGCTGAACAGCTGAACTACTTGTATACAGAGACTAATGACTTCACATCAGTTGCCTTAGTATTCCATAATGCAAGAACAAGCAAAAAATGAGTAGACAAACATTTGTTTATATGTCTCAAAAATCTCTTTAGTTCAGTGTACTTTTATGGACAATATTGCATATTATCACAAATATCCTTGTAGACATATAATGTTATGCATTATAGGAAGGGCCACTACCCAGACCGATTTTGACTAAGGTCTGATTAGACCTCAGTAGCATTACACATGTCTGTAAAGATACTGAGGTCTTATCAGACTGGTTTCGACCTTTATTGAGGTCTCATCAGTGGGAGCCAGACCCAGAAGAGATACCAAGGTGGAATAATGCAGAAATCACATATATTCCATATGCAAGTAGTCAGAAGATGTCTCACCTTATTACTAACATACAGGCAGTCCTTGGGTTATGGATGAGATACGTTCCTAAGAGGTTCTTTAGGTCGGATTTGTATGTAACTCGGATCCCTGATGAACAGCACATATATTATTATTGTTCAGGCCTCCATGGAGTCAAAAGACTCATCGTGGGAGGTCCTTTCTAAGAAACACAAGTCTATCAAGACTCATCAAGGGAGGTCCCTCCCAGGAAACACAAAGTCTGTCATATCACTAATTAAACTCATTGGCTGTTCTCACTCTCACCACTCTATCAGGCAACGCATTCCATGGTTCAACACTCTCCATGCAAAGAAACCACTCCTCACCCTCTTTCTCACGGTTTCCTTTCATAACTTCCAGGGATAGCCCCTTGTCATGACTCTTTCCCGCTGTTCAACCAAGCAAAAGAACTCCCCAGTGTCAACCCTGTAACCACCTCTCAACAGTTTAAAAGTCTCAATCATATCACCTCTCCTTCTTCTATCCACCAAACTCTGCAGTCCACATTCCCTCAGCCGATCCTCATAACTATCCTTATACAGTCCTGAAACCATCTTTGTCATCCGTCTTTGTATCCTTTCTACAGTTAATTTATCTCCTTCAAATCCTGGAGACCAAATCTGAGAACAATAGTCCAAGTGTGGTCTGATCAGAGACTTATACAACGGAATGATAACCCTCTTATTTCTGCAGGTCAGTGTCCTTCTCATTATTGCAGCAATCCTCTGTGTTACCTTCACCACTTTTGCAATATGTCCCCTAAATTTCAGGTTTCTATCAATATCAACCCCAGATCTCTTGTCTCCCCAACTTCCTCCACTATAAATCCTCCCATAGAGTATGCAGCATCCCATCGATGTGTCCCAAACCTCAAGATCTTACATTTTGCTGCATTAAACTGACACCCCCATTCATTTGTCCATATATCTAGCTTATTCAAATCCTCTTGCAGGGGTACCACATTTGCACTATTACTAATAACCCTTCCCAGCTTCGCATCATCCTCAAACAACTGAATATCCCCTTGCAATCCATGGACAATGGCATTGATATAAAAGTTAAACAATATAGGCCCAGTACTGAGCCCCACTTGTAACTTTCTGCCTCTTTGATATTGCTCCACCATACACAACTCTCTGATACCTATCAGACAGCCAATCCTGAATCCAGTTGACCAATCTGACATCCAGAGCCATGTGCTGCAACTTGAATATCAGCTTATCATTTGGCATCCTGTCAAATGCCTTTGCTAAGTCGAGGAAAATGGCAGTGTATGCCTTTCTCTCATCGACTGCTCTTGTCACTTTATTATAAAAGGCTAGCATATTGCTAATATAAGAGCGTCCCTTCATGAATCCATGTTGACTCTCACTACTTTCTCCAAGATCTTACTAACTACTGATGATGCACAAACTGGCCTATAATTAGACACTTCCAGTCTGCTACTGCCCTTATGCAATGGCACTATCTTACTTTTCTTGCATTCCATGGACACCTTTCCCGCAGACAGAGTTTCATTGAAAAGCCAGGTCAAAGTCACTGTCAGTTCCCTAGTGCATTTTCTCTCAAAACTCGTGGTGAAAAAACCACAGCATTACTGACATCCAGAGTAAGTTTTAAAAGAGGTATACCGTGAGTAGACATATCGATAAAAAATTAATAACGGAAAAAACTCACGTACAAAGATTATTTAATAGTATAATTTTCGCCTGTGTGTCACAGGCATCAGAAGATGCGTGTGACACACAGGCGAAAATTATACTATTAAATAATCTTTGTATGCGAGTTTTTTCCATATTAATTTTGTATTGACACCCAGAGTACTCTCTCCTCCTGCATCTCTAAACCTCGAACCTGCCCTATCCCTCTAGTATTCAAATTGACTCCTCCATGATGAAATAGTCCAATAAAGTGTTCATTGAACAATTCCACTATGTCCTCTGCATCAGTCACTCCATTCCCATTTTTATCCCACAATGTCATTCTTCCACAGTAATTTCTCCTCCTACTAGCTAAAAAATTCCCTAGGATTTTCCTTGGATCTAAGGGCCAATCTTTTCTCATATTCCAGTTTTGTATTCCTTACCATACTAGTCACTCTCCTGGCCTGTGTCTCATATTCTTCATGCATCGTCTCTTTACCTGTCTCCTTATATTTCTTCCACAGCCCCTTTTTCGCATGCAGTTCCTGCATGCGAAAAAGGGGCTATGGAAGAAATATTGTTCCTCCAAATCATGTCCTCTTCTTCGCTCATGGAATACAGCTTACCATTGCTACTCCTTCACAATTTCCTAAGCACTAATGATATCCCGGCATTCCAATTCCTCCCTCCACGAAACTTCTTCAGGTTGACAATTTAAGACTATTATAATCACCAGCTTTATAATTCCACACACATTCCCATCTCTTTTATACTCCTGCATGTCTATTCATTTTCCAAGTCAAAACCATATGGTCACTCTCTCCAACTGGTGGGAGAGATGTCATCTCAGTTATTATCAACTCTTCTGATGCTATAACCAAATCCAAAATCCTTGAACCTCTTGTTCCCTCTGTTACATGCTGCTTAAGACATTTGTCTCTGAAGAATTCTAGAAATTCCATTCCCTTATTGCTACATGCATCTTCCTCTCCCCAGTTTATACTGCTGTAGTTAAAATCTCCCATAACAATCATTCTTCTTGCACTTGCCACACTCAGCTGTCTCAACACCTCCTGGTCCCCACCCTCTGTGCTCCTTTGTCTGTAGCAACACCCCACTAAATATCCTGTCTTGCCCACCTGTACCTCACACCATATGTTTTCAAAATCATTAGTGTCACAGCCTTCCAAAGCCTCCACTCTTAGAGGACATAGGTCGTCACTCATCATAAGCAGTACTCCACCACCACACTTTCCCTTCCTATCCTGCCGAAAAATGCTGTACCCAGCAACTTCTATTCTTGTTATTATATTCTCTTCTGCCAACCACGTCTCGGTGATCCCAATAATCTTTGACCATGCTGATAGTATCAGTGCCACCAATTCCTCTTCCATATTTAACTTGTATATTAATGATATTGGCGAAGATTTGGATGGAGATATTCAGTTGCTTGCAGATGATGCAAAGTTGGGACGAACCATAAAGAGTAGTGAAGATGTTGTGGCCTTGCAAGAAGACTTGAATAAATTGAGTGATTGGGCAAGCAAATGGGGATGTGAGTTCAATGTTGCAAAATGTAAGGTTTTAAAATTTGGAAAACAAAGATGGGATGCAGAATTTATGCTTGGTGAGAATATATTGTTGGAAGTAGAGGAAATAAGAGATCTGGGAGTGAGTGATAGTGGATAAGGATCTAAAATTTAGGGGACACATCGCCAAAATTGTGAAGACAACACAAAGACTTCTGGGAATGATGAGGAGGAGGACACTGACGTGTAGAAGTAGGGAGATTCTTGTTACATTGTATAAGGCTTTGATTAGGCCACACATGGACTATTGTGCCCAGATTTGGTCACCTGGTTTTCAGAAGGATGAAGAGATTTTGGAAAGGGTCCAAAGGTGACTAACTAAGGTAGTTTCTGACCTCTGGAATGTCAAGTATGAGGAAAGATTGAGAAGATGTAATTTGCAGAGTCTAGTGGAGAGAAGGAAGAGGGGAGATATGATAGAGACCTACAAGTTGGTAAGGGGTTGTTATAGGATCAATGGTGGAGAAGTTCTACAGAGAATAGTGGGAGATCAGGGGAGAACCAGAGGTCATCCCTGGAAACTGTATAAAGAGGGTGTGAGTAGGGGAGTGAGAGCCAGGTTTTTTTCGTGCAGAGTTGTGAATGATTGGAATGCCTTGCCTGAGAGTGTGGTGTCTGCAGGGAGTTTGAATGTGTTTAAGACCCGGTATGATGAGATGTGTGTGAGATAAAAGGACCTCCTAGATGAGTCTTTGACTCCATGAGGTCTTGTTTAATAATAATAATAATATTCCAAATACTCCTGGCATTAGTATAAAGCATAAATATATACGGTAATAATAATAACAACAATACTATAATGCCTCATATGTGGCAATAATAATACAGTGTAATAATGTAATAATAATACCCTTGTACTGTAATAATAAGTTACAAAAACTGTTGTGCTCTTTCTTTTAATTCAAACAAACAGAACATAAAAACAAACTCATACAAAAAGTTCAGATAGGAGAAATTTCAAAAAAGAATATTAAAGGTTAACACTCACCTAATGTTGTGCCAATGTCTTGCTTACTGGAAAGGACATTTTTGAGGCAAGAAGGTAGACTAACATTAATCAGAAGATGATGATACAGATAGTGCTGGAGAATCAGGATTTGATTCTGTTGTTGGAGAAGGGGAGCTGCCCATTGAAGTCACTTTCTTGAAAAAGCATCTATCATTATTTGCACAGCCTTTCTCTTTATTCATCATGAATGGCCTTGCAGCATCTGATGTTCTCACTAACTGTAGAGGTAAACCTTTGTGAACTGCTCAATGTTAGGATCTTGCTCTTCAATCTTAGCAAATCCTACTTCAATGAGATGAAATGCTTCAGCTAATTCTTTTGTCATAAACTTTCTTGGCTCTGGATCTTGTGTCTATATCAGCTGCTTTTCTATCTCCATAAGATTTTCCTTCATTGGTTAATTCTTGTGAATGGGACTCTAGTAAGTCAATAACATCATTTTCATTGATGTCCACCGCAACTTTTCTAGCTTTAGCAATGTCTTCTTCTGTGAAGCCATGAAAATCATCGCAGAATTGAGGACACAATTTGTTCTACCCTTCCATTGTTGATTGCTTCACTTCCTCCAAAGAATCAGCAATGTTTTTGATGGCATCACAGATTATAATGCTTCCAGAACTCTCTTAAGTTCATCACATCATCTTCCATAGCCCTGACTGCTTGTGGGAATGTACACCATAAGTTAGCAGAAATGACTCCCTGGTGCATTGGTTGTAGTAATGAATTACCCATATGGATAATTATAATTATCCTTATGGAGAGCCTGTTTGTAAGTACAGAACACCGTAAGTCAGGTCATCCGTAACCGGGGGACTGCCTGTATCCTGTATTAGAGATAGATATTGAAAGTTTGTTCACTTGTTTATACTATAATTTAAAGATAGCAAAAAATTATATTCTTGGTTTCATCCTTTATCCAAGTGTGAGCAAACAAAGTTTGTGCATGAAGTAACTTCACGACTGGGCTACTTGTATACAAACTGATGACTTCATATCAGTTGCCTTAGTATCCCATAATGCAAGGCACATATCCTTATAGATATGTATAATTCTATGAATTATGGAAAGGGCCACTACCCAGACCAGTTTAGACCTTTCATCTATCTCTAATCCAAAGTATTTTCACAATAGGGTGTGACACCTTTTGACTACTTGCACATGAAAAATGTGACTTCAGCATTACTTCAACCTTGGTAATCCTTCTTGATCTGGTTCCCACTTTTGAGATCTGAACAAAGGTCAAAATCGGTCTGGAGGGTGGCCCTTTTGATAATACATAGTATTATACTGTACATATCTGTAAGGATGTGCCTTGTATTATGAAATACTAAGGCAATTGATGTGAAATCATTAGCCTCTATATACAAGTAACCCAGTTGTGAAGTTACTTCATGCACAAACCTTGTTTGCTTACCCTTGGATAAAGGATGAAAACAAGAATATAATTTCTTGTCATCTTTAATTTATTGAGGTTATCAGTTTCCAGATAATATAAAATCAACAAGTTGGAATATATAGTTAGTTCTGCTATAGGACAGGGGATATAAGAGAAAATATACATGACATGCAAATTATGGGGTATGTCAGCTATGGAAACATAGATCAGGAAGAGGAATGATCACAGGGAGAGAATGAAATGCAATTTATACGGCTACTGCACACAATGGAGGGGGAGTAAAGATTTGGGAGTGCCAGATCTGGGCATAGCATCAGAAAACTTAGATGTAATCACTGCAGCCACACTGTCTCTGCTTGAGGAAAGCACTCATGTGGGCTTGACATAGGATATCCTTAGAGAACATGCAGAATATTTTGTTAAGAAAGGATATAAGTGTGGAATTACAAAGCAGGTAATTATGGTAAACTGAGTAGTAAGAACAATGCCATAGCATAAGAATTTGGAGGGGGAAGGCTCTTAGCAGTGATGGGAGATGGTCAAGGGGCATTTCAACAAAGCAGTATCAGACTGTATACCCGGAGTCAAGAGGAGTCAGGTAGGAGTTAGATGGATGAGCAGAATCATTAAGCAGCAGGTGCAGAACAAAAAAAAAAAAAAAAAAAAAAAAAAAAAAAAAAAAAAAAAAAAACATTTTGGATTATATATAAGTGACCTGCAAGCCCACAAGCAGGACAGTCTGCAGTCATAGGCAAAAAAGGATGATCTGTATGGTAAGGAAGACTAAACATAATTAAAGGTAGCTAGCTGATGAAGAAATGGGAAATCTTACGTGGATGGTCTGAAAGGTTCTCGGCCTTGACCCTAGATGGCAACATTATCGGTGCAATTTTTTTTTTTTTTTTAAGTTGGTGCATCTGTCATAAGCATCCATATGAAACTGCAAGTCATTCTATCAAGTAGTTTGTTTTATACAGCTGTCTGAAGGAAAACTGAGTATCATACAGTTATAAAATTCTTTGTAAAAGAAGGTTTAATGCCAGAAGAAATTCATTCGAAGTTCATAAAAGTTTATGAGCACCCTTCTCCTTCATTTTCGACAATTAAGAAATGGGCTGCCGAGTTTAAACATGGCCGTGGATCATCTTCAAGGCTGGTACGGCCATGTTTAAACTTGGCAGCCCATTTCTTAATTGTCAAAAATGAAGGAGAAGGGTGCTCATAAACTTTTATGAACTTCAAATGAATTTCTTCTGGCATTAAACCTTCTTTTACAAAGAATTTTATAACTTCACGATACTCAATTTTCCTTCAGACAGCTGTATAAAACAAACTACTTGATAGAAAAGTGTAACGTCCAAAAAGTGTAACAACACCAGAATTCATTGGGGAAGTGCATGATATGGTACTGAATGACTTTCGAGACAAAGAGAACATTATTTTGATCTTTTAACCAGACTGGACGAAAAAATTCATGAGAAAAGATTTGGTTTGCAAAAGGGGGGAAAAAATCATCCTTCATTCGGACAATGCACCTGCTCGCAAAGGTGTTTTGGCAATGGGAAAATTAAGGGATCTGCACTATGAATTGCTGTATTATTATTTTATTATTATTATTTTATTATTATTATTATTATTAAACAAGACCTCATGGAGTCAAAGACTCATCTAGGAGGTCCTTTTATCTTACACACACATCTCATCATACCGTGTCTTAAACACATTCAAACTACTTGCAGACACCACGCTCTCAGGCAAGGCATTCCAATCACTCACAACTCTGCACGAAAAAAACCTGCCTCTCACTCCCTTACTCACACCCTCCTTATACAGTTTCCAGGGATGACCTCTGGTTCTCCCCTGATCTCCCACTATTCTCTGTAGAACTTCTCCACCATTGATCCTATAACAACCCCTTACCAACTTGTAGGTCTCTATCATATCTCCCCTCTTCCTTCTCTCCACGAGACTCTGCAAATTATATCTTTTCAATCTTTCCTCATACTCAACATTCCAGAGGTCAGAAACTACCTTAGTCAGTCGCCTTTGGACCCTTTCCAACATCTCTTCATCCTTCTGAAAACCCGGTGACCAAATCTGGGCACAATAGTCCAAGTGTGGCCTAATCAAAGCCTTATACATTGGAACAAGTATCTCCCTACTTCTACATGTCAGTGTCCTCCGCATCATTCCCAGAAGTCTTTGTGTTGTCTTCACAATTTTGGCGATGTGTCCCCTAAATTTTAGATCCTTATCCACTATCACTCACTCCCAGATCTCTTATTTCCTCTACTTCCAACAATATATTCTCACCAAGCATAAATTCTGCATCCCATCTTTGTTTTCCAAATTTTAAAACTTTACATTTTGCAACACTGAACTCACATCCCCATTTGCTTGCCCAATCACTCAATTTATTCAAGTCTTCTTGCAAGGCCACAACATCTTCACTACTCTTTATGGTTCG
The DNA here is from genome assembly GCF_054136105.1 of Typopeltis vanoorti. Classification (NCBI taxonomy): domain Eukaryota; kingdom Metazoa; phylum Arthropoda; class Arachnida; order Uropygi; family Thelyphonidae; genus Typopeltis; species Typopeltis vanoorti. The sequence goes on from NC_143554.1 coordinate 16,867,201, forward strand.
TCCCAACTTTGCATCATCTGCAAACAACTGAATATCTCCATCCAAATCTTCACCAATATCATTAATATATAAGTTAAATAGTAATGGCCCTAAAACAGACCCCTGAGGCACTCCACTAGTGACTTTCCTTTTCCTGGATATTACACCCCCATACACAACTTGTTGATACCTGTCAGATAGCCAGTCTCCAAACCAATGCACTAATCTAATATCCAACCCCATCTGCTCTAGTTTGACTGTCAACTTATCATGAGGTACTCTATCAAAAGCCTTTGCGAAATCCAAGTATATTACTGTGTATCCTTCTCCTCTGTCCAAGGAAGCAGTCACTTTATTGTAATAAGTAAGTAGATTACTAAAACATGACCTCCCTTTAGCAAATCCATGCTGTCCATCAAAGATTATACCATTGTTGTCAACCCAACTCTGGATCCTAGTTCTCACAAGCTTCTCCAACAACTTAACCACAACACCTGACACACAGATAGGCCTATAGTTTGATGCTTGAGTTCGATCACCTCCTTTATGAAGTGGCACAATCTTGCCCTCCTTCCACTCTTTAGGAACTTGACCAAGTGCAAGACTCGTATTAAAAAAATATGTCAAGGCAGGTGTCAACTCTCTGGCACACTCCTTCAGAATACGTGGTGATATATTATCAAGTCCCACAGCCTTATTTACATCTAGTTTACTCAACTCCCCAAACACCTCTTGCTCACTTACAGTCAGTCTCTCCTCCCCATCATCAACTGCTCTTAATCTCTCCATGAAGTCACATTCACAAGATTGAAAGATCTTTATGAATTGCTCATTAAGTATCTCCACAACACATTCTGCAACAGCTGTCTTTATACCATTTCCTCCAATCAATGTCATCCTTCCATAATCATTCTTTCTTTTGCTGGCTACATATCGAAAGAACTCCTTTCCAGCCTTCTTGACAGCTTTTCCGCTTGGTTGGGGTGGCATTGCTAGAAAATAAACTACACGAAAAACTTCACGACAAACTATCAAACATGTACTCAGGGCCTCCATTTTGCATGGCCTCCATTTCAGGGCCTCCATTTTTGAGAGCAACTCCACTGTTGCTCTCAAAAATCAGACTAATTTGTATAAATATGGTTGCATTAAACTTCCACAATATAGGAAACACTAGTATTTTGCAGATCTTACTGAGAACCACTACAGGGACGGGATAATGGCCCTGGAGCATTGCTGGAATAAATATATTAGTCTTAAGGGAGATTATGTTGAAAAATAAAAATAATTTCAAAATTATAAATTTGTTTTTTCATTGTTAGGCCGAGAACTTTACAGACTATTTTCGTAGAGTTCTTTCACCGAGATATTGCAGTGCCAGATGTGACACTGACTGATGGGATTGATCTGAGTCATTAGCCTTTATATACAAATAGTCCAGTTGTGAAGTTACTTCACATGCAAACTTTGTTTGCTTGCACTTAATAAAGGATGAAACCAAGAATGTAATTTCTTGTCATCTTTAATTTATTGAGGCTATCTGTTGTCAGATATAAAACCAACAGGGTGGAACATATAGTTAGTTCTGCTGTAGGACAGAGGATATAAGAGAAAATGGAGATGACATGCAAATTAGCACAATAAGTGCCAGGGAGAGAATATGCAGTCATTATTATGGTGAATCAGGTGAATACATTTGCCTAGCAAACCATGCTCCAGTGCAGTAAATTTAGAAGAGAAAGACGGTTTTAAGAATCCACTGTTGCTCTCAAAAATCAGACTAATTTGTATAAATATGGTTGCATTAAACTTCCACAATATAGGAAACACTAATACTTCGAGATTTATATTCTTGGCTGCCAACAGGTGTCCATAGAACCCCACACACACACACACGCCTAGTTAGCACTGTGCACTTTGTTGTGTGTGTGTGTGTGTGTGTTACAAGTCCAGTGGTGGTAAATGAACATGACAAGATTGTCCTTGCCCTACTAAAGGATAGTATGTAGCTCAGTGTTTAAAGCACTAGTTGTGGAAGATCTAGTAACCTGGATCCAGAGTACTGCACGGTTTGTCAAATGAGCAGGATGAGTGGAGAGTACTATTTCTGCAAAGCTGTGGAGGGGATTAGTGGTGACTCTGAGTTGATCATTTATGTACAGGAGCAAGAGAGTGGATTGTTTTCTTAGTTTTTCTCACTCTCTCAATACTCAACATGAAAGCCATTTAAGTACAGTCCATAGCATTATAAAAATCTCTTCATCTGTTAAATTCACACCATAAGGTCCTCAAACCCTACATTATTACTTCTGCACAACATGCATATTAATTCATTTGCTATCAATGCTGCCCTCCTCAGTTTGCTTCTATCACTGTGGTAGGAGAATTGACAATCTTTACCCTCTTGTTTTCTTCTTCTTCTTTTTTTTTTTTTTTCCAGAACTCCTTAACATGCCCCTTCCGATGGACTACTCCTTGCCTCTATGGTCATTAGAGCCAACCAAGACAGTTATTTCTTTCACCCTTACCTTTCTGCACCCTGCTAGCATTACTAATATTAATTTTTGAGCTATGAAAACAAGATTTTGTTATGCTTTCATTAAGTACTCCTCTGATCATAGGATCTCTACACAAAATCATGCCTGTATCATATACATATTCTAATTCTATTAAATCTGTTCCTTTTCTCCTTCTCTCACGAGACCTCCCACGATGAGTCTTAATAGACTTGCGTTTCCTAGGAAGGACCAACAGCGACGAGTCTTTGGACTCCTTGGAGGCATAAATAATAATAACAAAAATTTTCTCCTTACTTTCCTTTTTTTTTCATTTATTCATACAATCTTGATTCTTACCATGGATCTGTTCTTTTTTTTTTCTCTCTCTCTCTTCTTAATCCTGCTAATCTCTTGATGTATCATATATGGCCACTTATATGGACAGTTGGCCACATGGTGTATAGTATTAGTAGAGAGCTCCTGAAGAGATAAGTATTGTTTCAAGTAATAATCGGTAAATTTGCTTGAATCATATGTAGTATTATTTACTTTTAGTATCTTAGCATGTCTGTGTGATTTTTGTGTGTTTTCTGAGTTATTTCAATTAGTAATTTGATAGATATGATTATTAGCGTGCTCATGGCACTGATAAGAAGGAGTACAATGGTGTCCAGATCACCATCTCTGTCCAAAAATTTTAATATAAAGGATTTCATTCAGTGTACCGTTTGTGAAATGCATGCTTTGAGGAGAGCAGTTGGAGTCTGGTTAGACAATGATAGTGGAGTGAATGTGTGCAGAAAGTGTAAGGAATGTGAGGATTTAAAGTGTGTTTCAGGTCGTGAGAGAAATATCATTGTTGAAAGTGAGAATGTAGAAAATAGTGATATGCGAGGTATGAATAGTGAGATTTGCGAGGTAGTACCAGATAGCTGTGAGAGTGGCGTTGAAAGTGAGAATGAAGATAAAAATACAGAATGAATGAATGAATGAATTAACGAATAATAAAAATGATGAGACGGATGCAGTGAGTGAGATCGCACGGTTACACGGAGCAATACATAGGGCAAATCAACAGCTGGAGCATTGGCATAAATGTTTACCGAGCGTACCGACTAATAAACAGCAAAAGTATGATAAGAAAAATAAGAGTATGATAGTGAGTGTTGTATGGTGATTCTTTAGAAGAGGCGTGATAGATGAGAGTATGACAAAATCATACCAACTTGGTGCGAACGTTAAGGGATGTAAGTGAATCAAATAGAATGCAAAAGCATAGGGTGAAAGAATTGATAGTAATAGCAGGAATGATTTGAAAGGAGACAAAATGGCTATGAGTGGATTTGAAGGAATTACTTGAGGTAGCAAAAAAGAAGAGCGTTAGGATGATGAGTCTGTTGCCACGGTATGACAGTAAAGAGTATAGAAGGAAGGCCAAAATTGCTAATGACTTTATGCATGAATTATGCAGGAGGAGTGGTGTGGAATTTGTGGAGTGAATTCGATGGGCGAAAGGATTTATATAAGATGGATGGTTTACACTTGAATGGATTTGGTGTACAGAGACTTGAAATGGTGTTGAATGAAGTGGATGTGCAGAATCAGGGAAACTAGAGTTATTAAGGGGGGTGAGGTAGATATGCAGACTTTGGGGAGACAGTTGAGTGTATGAATTTGTGTAATATGCCCAAGTGAGTACGAAGGACAACATATCAGAATGGGATAATTAGTATAAGGCATCAAAATAGGGATGGGACAAATGTGCTTCTACAATTCATGTATACTAATGCCAGAAGTATTAGGAACAAGAAGGAAGAATTTTTCGCCTTGGTTTGGCACTTCCAGGCCACAGGTTATTCGCATTAGTGAAACAGAGCTGACAGAAGATGATATAGCTAATGGGATTGAATGTGAGGGGTATGGTGTGTTCAGGAGTGACAGGGAGAATAAAATGGGGGGGAGGAGTGTTATTGATGATAGCTGATGAGCTGCAGCCAAGCAGAATAGAAGTGGAACTGAAGGGTAGAGAAATGAGCACATTGAGGCTATTTCGTGTGGGATTGAGACTAGCAGAACAAAAAAATACAATTGGGTGCTGCTATAGACCAGGTGATGAAATAGATAGTGGAGATAGTATGCATAAGCAAAGAGAAGAAATGAGTGGATGGAGGGTAATTATTATGGGAGATTTCAACTATGGCAACATTGATTAGAAGGAGGAGAGGGCACATGGGAGAAAGGGATTTGATTTTATGCAGTTATTAAGGGATAACTACCTGCGACAGCATGTAATGGAAAATACTAGACTAGTATTTTCCATTACACCTTGTAATGGAAATGCTTGACTTGGAAGGTGGCTAAAGGTGTGGAATTTACAATTAAGACAGGGTACATGTGGAATTATTGGGCTGGTAAGTATGACAAGCTTAGGAGTTCAGTGCCATGGCATATAAAACTGCAATGGCTGGATGTTGATAGTGCATGGGAGGCGGTTAAGAAGTGTTTGCAGGAAGCAATGGCTGACCGTATACCTAGAGTCCGAATAATAAATCAAGTAGGGGTTAAATGGATGAATAACACCATTAAGCTTGAGCTGCAAAAAAAGAAACTGTGGAGGGAATTTAAGAAGAAAGGTGACCTGCAGGCACATGAACGGTATAAAGCACAGGCCAGAAGGGTAACGAGTGTGGTAAGAAAAGCAAAAGCAGATTATGAAAGAACATTAGCCATGCAGGCTAAAGAAAATCCCAAACAGTTTTTTCGATATGTTGCAAGTAAAAGAAAAAATGTATATGGCAGAATGATTTTAAAGAATGCCGATGGTAGGGAGGTAACCGAATCAGTTGATATAGTGGAATTACTGAGCGAGCACTTCGCAAGAGTATATCATCCAGTCCAGGTGGTGACATTGCAGGAATGAACGGACCAATAGCTTATACGGGAATTGTGGTGAATGAAGTGAAGGCAAATAGTCTATTACAAAATCTCAATGTCATTACATCTGTGGGATTGGACAGTATACCAGCTCATGTTGTACGTGAAATGGCTAAAGAATTGTCAGTGCCCTTGACCATTTTGTTTAATTTGAGTCTTGGGTCTGGGTTAGTCCCAAGGGGGAGTGGAAAGAGGGGAAAATAGTTCCACTGCATAAAGGAGGTTCCAAGACTGCTGTTATAAATTACTGACCAATTAGCATATCAGGAATCATTGTCAAGGAAAGAATACAGGATTGGATAGATGAAAATGGGATATTGTATAGGGGACAACATGGTTTTGTGAAGGGTAGATCATGCCTCATTAACTTGCTCACGTTTTATAACACAGTGCCAGCTGAACTGGAAAAGGGTAATGGGTTTACAGTGATTCTAGTGGACCTTGCCAAGGCCTTTGACAGGATACCACATGGAATTCCAATCAGTAAACTGCAGCATATGGGGATGGATATAGGGTTGGTGAGATGGATAGAAGGGTGGTTGATGGAGAGATATCAGAGAGTGGTTTATTCAGGAGTAGAGTCCAAAAGATGGCCTGTGACTAGTGGTGTGCTGCAGGGTTCTGTTCTTGGACCACTACTGTTCAATTTGTTCATTAAAGATATAGGAAAGGATCTGAAAGGAAGTACTCATTTGTTTGCTGATGATGCAAAGGTTGGGTAGACCAATAGTGAGTGCACAGGATGTCAAAATTTTGCAGGATTTGGATAGTTTGGAGGACTGAGCTAAGGAGAATGGATGTCAATTTAATGTGGCAAAGTGTAAGGTTATGCATTTTGGGGTGAAAAGATTAGCAGTAGTATATCACATTGTTGGAACCGTACTCCAGGAGATTGAAGAGACCAGGGATTTGGGAGTGTTGGTGGATAGGAAGTTGAAGTTTAGGGAGAACATCACAAAAGTGGCTAAATGAGCTCATCAAATCACTTGGTTGCTAAAAAATACTTTAGCAAGCAGAGACAAACAGATTATTGTTCCTCTGTATCGAGCCTTGATAAGACCCCATCTAGACTACTGTGCCCAGATATGGGCACCAGGGTTTTGTTATACCCTGATAAGTTGGAACATAAGATATTTCATCTTATCATTGTATAACAGAGCAAACACCCAATTAAGAAACATTTAAAACATGCTTGATATCTGGGTAAGAATAGTTCTGAAAACTTATGTAAGAAAAGCGTGTATATATCATATGTATATTCCAAAACTGAGTTAAAACCAACATTACCATGCAAAATAAACTTTATTGTGAAATAACATGCAAAGCCAGGCCAACATAACCTGTGTAAACGTTCGGGAGGGGGGGAAGCAGACAGCTGCCCCAAGAGGTCTCGTCCTCGTGGAACGTAACTAGGAGTGGCGGGAAACGATCAGACGGCATGACATCATACACTCGTGACGGCAGTTTCTACGTGCCGTGTGAACAGAAAAGTTACGGCGATGACCGTTAGGGAGGAGGTATATAAGGATTAACCCCCCCCTCGCTCTTTTGCTCCTGAGTTTTTCACCTCCTGTCGATCGGAGCCCAGTGGTGCAAGGTCCGTCGCTGGTATGGGATTGGGCAAGTTTTAGGCGGGAAGTCCAATCCCGAGATGCTGCAGCAGGATATGCCACAAGGAACGTCTAAGAAAGTATGTGTCCAGAATTCTGTGCAACAAAAGAAATCAGATAGAAGATCACATTAGCATATCGATGATCGGAAGCCTAAACTGTACCATATAGAAGAAAAGGGCAGTGAGGGAGAAATTCTGTGCAACAAAGGAATGGAGCCTTCATGAATAGATAAGTAGAAAATTTGTCATTTATCTTCTGTGTATAATCCATGGAGTTAGTGTTGTGTAAACTTAAAACGAAAGACTCAGAGACATTTCTTAGAAGGAACTTTAAGAAAGAGAGTTATTGTGTAGAATAATAAGAGTGGAATAGGTGTAATACAAGTTTGAATATAAAAATGTCAAAAATAAGTTAAGAAGATTTTACTCAAGAAATGATTATTAATTGAGATTCTAAGAATGTAAGATTATGGTGAGAGATTGATACTTTGTGTATGGTAGTTAAGGTGAATCTCTCAGTGGACCCTGTAACCCCTAGACAGCGCATCCCCTGGGTGACGGATAGGGGAGCCCACCGTGTGTGTGTGTGTGTGTGTATGGTGGGGTGGTCTGCATATACTGAATAAGGACTCGTGGACCAACAGGGCCAATCATCTTGATTGTAAGGGAAGCGGCACTTCCATGGACCCCTAGCTGGATCTATCCTCTCCTTCTCCTACTTTGAGGAAGATCCACTTACTTTAATCTTTCCTATAAGGTCTTATCAACCAACTCTTCTTACTTTATGATCTTTATGCCATTAGAGTACTCGAGGGCCATGGGGTCTTTTCATTTCTGGCCTTACAACTATGCCCTCTCTATAAACCTTACTATATTTCTTCTATAATCTACTTTCCCCTTCAATATACCCTATTCCTCCTATGGGTTTAAATTCGGAAGAAGGCTAGTTCAGAAGCCTTAAGGTAGCAGCCCTACCACTGAACTATTCCATCGTCAGGCTAGTCCCCTGACATGGAGAACATAATCCTACTTGTAAGCTGACAGAAAAAGATAATTGGATTGAATTTATGGGAAACGACCCTGGAATGGAAAAGGGAAAACGAAAATGGAAACGACAAAATATAATACACATAGCAAACTGGAATGTAAGAGGAATAGCATATAAAGAAATAGAATTAGACCAGTTATTAAATGAAAGAAATTTTAAAATAGCAGTAATCATTGAAACAAAAAAGAAATTAAAAGGAACTATGAGAACTGAAAATTTTAATGTGATATACAATGGAGTCGACAGAGACCAAAGAGCACAAGCAGGAGTCATGATTTGGATTCATAACTCCCTTTCAAAACAGTTAAAACATTATAAATTATGGAATGAAAGAATAATAGAAGCTAGAATAAAAATAGATAGAGGCTATTTAACAATAATTGGTTTATATGCCCCAGAAGAAGGAAGAGAACAGGATGATATTGATTTTTATAATCAGCTACTTTAGTTGTTAAGATCTTGGAGAAAGTAGAGAGGGACTGTATACAGCACTGGGCAGATGAGGGTAATGTTATCTGTGAGAGTCAACATGGATTTGTGAAAGGGCACTCGTGTTTTAGCAATATGCTAGCCTTTTATAATAAAGTTACAAGAACATTAGATGAGGGAAAGGCATATACTGCAATTTTCTTAGACTTAGCAAAGGCATTTGACAGGGTGCCACATGATAAGCTGATATTTAAGTTGCAACACATGGGTCTGGATGTCAGATTGGTCAACTGGATTCAGGATTGGCTGTCTGATAGGTATCAGAGAGTTGTGTATGGTGGAGCAGTTTCAAGGAGGCAGAAGGTTACAAGTGGGGTCCCACAGGGCTCAGTACTAGGACCTATATTGTTTAACCTTTATATCAATGACATTGCCAGTGGATTGCAAGGGGATGTTCAGTTGTTTGCAGATGATGCGAAGCTGGGAAGGATTATTAGTAATAGTGCAGATGTGATAGCCCTGCAAGAGGATTTGAATAAGCTAGATAGATGGGCAAATAAATGGGGGTGTCAGTTTAATGCAGCAAAATGTAAGGTCTTGAGGTTTGGGAAACATCGATGGGATGCTGCATACTCTATGGGAGGAGTTAAACTGGAGGAAGTTGGGGAGACAAGAGATCTGGGGTTGATGATTGATAGAAACCTGAAGTTTAGGGGACATATTGCAAAGGTGGTGAAGGTAACACAGAGGATTGCTGCAATTATGAGAAGGACACTGACCTGCAGAGATAAGAGGGTTATCATTCTGTTGTATAAGTCTCTGATCAGAACAAACTTGGATTACTGCACTCAGATTTGGTCTCCAGGATTTGAAGGGGATAAATTAACTGTGGAAAAGATACAAAGACGAATGACAAAGATGGTCTCAGGACTGTAAAAGGATAGTTATGAGAATCGGCTGAGGGAATGTGGACTGCAGAGTTTGGTGGATAGAAGAAGGAGAGGTGATAAGATTGAGACTTTTAAACGGCTGAGAGGTGGTTACAGGGTTGACACTGGGGAGTTCTTTCACTTGGTTGAACAGTGCGAAGGAGTGATGACAAGAGGCCATCATTGGAAGTTACGAAAGGAAACTGTGAGGAGTGGTTTCTTTGTGTGGAGGGTGGTTGAGCCGTGGAATGCATTGCCTGATAGAGTGGTGAGGGCAAGAACGGTCAATGAGTTTAAGGAGTGGTATGATAGACTTAGTGTTTCTTAAGGGGAACCTCCCCTCGATGAGTCTTGACAGACTTTATGTTCTTAGAAAGGACTTCCCACGACGAGTCTTTTGACTCCATGGAGGCCTGAATAATAATAATAATAAGCTACAAAACATATATAATAAAATAAATAAAAATGATTATTATTATTATTAAACAGGACCTCATGGAGTCAAAGACTCATCTAGGAGGTCCTTTTATCTCACACACATCTCATCATACCGCGTCTTAAACACATTCAAACTCCTTGCAGACACCACACTCTCAGGCAATGCATTCCAATCACTCACAACTCTGCAAGGAAAAAACATGCCTCTCACTCCCCTACTCACACCCTCTTTATACAGTTTCCAGAGATGACCTCTGGTTCTCCCCTGATCTCCCACTATTCTCTGTAAAACTTCTCCACCATTGATCCTATAACAACCCCTTACCAACTTGTAGGTCTCTATCATATCTCCCCTCTTCCTTCTCTCCACTAGACTCTGCAAATTATATTTTTTCAATCTTTCCTCATACTCGACATTCCAGAGGTCAGAAACTACCTTAGTCAGTCGCCTTTGGATCCTTTCCAACACCTCTTCATCCTTCTGAAAACCAGGTGACTGACCAAATCTGGGCACAATAGTCCATGTGTGGCTTAATCAAAGCCTTATACAATGGAACAAGAATCTCCCTACTTCTACACGTCAGTGTCCTCCGCATCATTCCCAGAAGTCTTTGTGTTGTCTTCACAATTTTGGCGATGTGTCCCCTAAATTTTAGATCCTTATCCACTATCACTCACTCCCAGATCTCTTATTTCCTCTACTTCCAACAATATATTCTCACCAAGCATAAATTCTGCATCCCATCTTTGTTTTCCAAATTTTAAAACCTTACATTTTGCAACATTGAACTCAAATCCCCATTTGCTTGCCCAATCACTCAATTTATTCAAGTCTTCTTGCAAGGCCACATCATCTTCATTACTCTTTATGGTTCGTCCCAACTTTGCATCATCTGCAAACAACTGAATATCTCCATCCAAATCTTCACCTATATCATTAATATACAAGTTAAATAGTAATGGCCCTAAAACAGATCCCTGAGGCACTCCACTAGTGACTTTCCTTTTCCTGGATATTGCACCCCCATATACAACTTGTTGATACCTATCAGATAGCCAGTCTCCAATCCAATGCACTAATCTAATATCCAACCCCACCTGCTCTAGTTTGACTGTCAACTTATCATGAGGTACTCTATCAAAAGCCTTTGCAAAATCCAAGCATATTACTGTGTATCCTTCTCCACTGTCCAAGGAAGCAGTCACTTTATTGTAATAAGTAAGTAGATTACTAAAACACGACCTCCCTTTAGCAAATCCATGACGTCCATCAAAGATTATACCATTGTTGTCAACCCAACTCTGGATTCTAGTTCTCACAAGCTTCTCCAACAACTTAACCACAACACCTGACACACAGATAGGCCTATAGTTTGTTGCTTGAGTTCGATCACCTCCTTTATGAAGTGGCACAATCTTGCCCTATTTCCACTCTTTAGGGACTTGACCGAGTGCAAGACTCGTATTAAAAAAATATGTCAAGGCAGGTGTCAACTCTCTGGCACATTCCTTCAGAATACGCGGTGATATATTATCAAGTCCCACAGCCTTATTTACATCTAGTTTACGCAACTCCCCAAACACCTCTTGCTCACTTACAGTCAGTCTCTCCTCCCCATCATCAACTGCTCTTAATCTCTCTATGAAGTCACATTCACAAGATTGAAAGATCTTTATGAACTGCTCATTAAGTATCTCCACCACACATTCTGCAACAGCTGTCTTTATACCATTTCCTCCAATCAATCTCATCCTTCCATAATCATTCTTTCTTTTGCTGGCTACATATCGAAAGAACTCCCTAGAATTCTTTTTAGCTTCATTAGCTAACTGCCGTTCATACCTCTCTTTAGCTACTCTCATCAACCAAGTCACCCTCCTTGCCTGGTCTTTGTAGACCTCATGAAATTGGTTAATTCCACTTCTCTTATGCTGCCTCCACAATGCCCTTTTTCTCTGTATTGCATGCTTAATCTCTTTATTCATCCATCTCACACCTACCATATTTAACCTTCTCACCCATGATATACATTTAGACATTGCATCTACTAAATATTTTTTGAAAATCCCCCTAGCTGCATTGATCTCTTTTCCAGCTAACTCCTCATTCCATGCTACACCTGCAAGCTGTCTCCTGAGCTCTTCATAATCACTCCCCTTGTAGTTCCACATATACCCTTTTTTCACAGGGGTCCTTGCACTGCTGGCAACCACCTAAGTAATCACCTCATAGTCACTTTCACCAATTGGTGGATGATTTGATACCTCATTGATAATTACATCCTCCGATGAGATGACTAAATCCAACACCCTTAATCCTCTTGTCCCCTCTGTTACATACTGTGTGAGGTAGTTATCCCTCAAAAACTCAAGAAACTCATTTTCTTTACTTCCAGTTGCTATCTCTTCATTCCAGTCTATATTGCCATAATTAAAATCACCCATAATGATCACCCTTTTCATATTTGCTTGGCTTATTTGACTCTACATTTCACTATTACCACCATCCACATTACCAGGTCTATAACAACATCCCACCAAGTATTTGATTCTATTCACCTCTATCTCACACCATACTGCCTCAAAACCACTGGCCCCATTTCCCTCTTGCATCTCTACCTTGTATGGACATAACTCTTTCTCTATCATCAATAGCACTCCCCCTGCCTTTTTACCCCTTCTATCCTCACAAAACACATTATACCTTTCCATCTCTATTCCTGTCAGGATGTCATCCTCATCTAACCATGTCTCACTTATTCTGACAATCTCTGGGTGCACAGACGCAATTAGTGCAACCATTTCATCCGCCTTGTTTCTTATACTTCTAGCATTGGTATACAAACACAACAACTCATTTCTGGATCTACAGCTAGTTCCACTGATACCACTCACTCGATGTGATCTCTCCATGCTGGACTGGGGCCATTTCCCTTTCTGCTTCTTCATTTTAGAACCCTTTGCAATTCCATCTGTTTCCTTTTGATCACTGATCATCCCATTATTACTTTACTGCCTACACATGCTCTCACCTCCTCTTGTAGCATCCACCTTTCTCATGCTGTGTACCCCTGTCCACTCTGAGCCTCCCCGTTTCCCTGCTCCTCTTGCACACCCATTCTCTCATTTTCTATACTCATACCACTCACTTCCCCATTCATTTCCACTTCTTCAATCTCTCCTGTCTTACTCTCCTGCTCTTCCACATCACTCCCCTCTCGATCTGATTCATTCTCTCTATTCACTTCTCCACTTTCCAGCAGCAGTCTCTCCAAGCGACTCACACCATAACCACTCAAATGCAGTCCATCGCTCCCATACAGCTCACTTCATCCCTCAAACTCATTCCACACATTAACAAACTGTACTCCCATCTCCTCACACATTTCAGCCAGAATATCATTCATAATCCTTGCTCTCAGCCTCATTTCACCACAATCATACCTAGGCAACACATTGACTACCCTTCCTGTCGCACTATTCTCCTTTATCTTTCCAAGCAATCTCCTGACATTCATTTTGACATGCTCTTTGTTCTCTCTCAAATCATTTGTACCAATTAATACAATTAACTCTTTTGCTCGTTCCCGCCTCATATTCAATGCCTTAATCACTCTACTCATTTTACCGCCTGGAAAACATACCTTGTGCATTTTATCCTCTAGCACACCTTTAATAATGGAGTCGCCATACAATGCCACTCGCTCATCTTTTGTTAACTCTTTCAAAAATTATTACATAATTTTAGCAGGAGACTTAAATGCAAGAAATGGAAACACGAAAAGCAATAATAATATAGGAATACATGGAGAACACACTCTAAACAGAAATGGTAAAAAATTGATTGACTTTGTAGTTTATAATAACCTAAAAATAATGAATTCCTTCTATAAACGTAAAGACATACATAAATATATGTGGGCAGCAAGAGGATGGAAATCAATATTAGATTACTTCATATTAAATGAAAAGACATCAAAATTTTCACTAGATGTTAGAGTTCACAGAGGATATGAAATAAGCAGTGACCACTTCCTTGTTAAAATAAAATTAAAATTACCACCTAAATGGATACAAGTAACAAGAACAGAAAGAAAAATTGAAACATTTGTTTATAAAACTAGACTATTGAATGACACAAATGTACAATGGCTATATGAACAAAGAATTAACCAATATCTAGATAAAATAAAACAAAATGAAGAAATAGAAATAGAATGGCTTAATATAAAAACGATACTAAATGCAGCAGCAAATGAAAGCTTAGGAAAGACCAAAAAATTCAATAAAAGAAAAAAACTGAAGATCTGGGATGATACAATCAAAGAAATAATCAAAAAGAAAAAAGAAGCCTATCACAAATGGTTAAGCAGTAAAAGATTAGAAGATGAAATAGAATATAAAAGAATACGAGCCATAGCTAAAAGAGAAGTCATAAAAAGACAGAGAATCATGGAATAAATTTGTTTCTAATTTAGAACATGATTTATATAAAATAAGACCCAATGTATATAAGATTTTGAAACACCTAAATGCAGATACCAAAGAAAACATAAAATTAAACACTGAATTGAAATTAGAAGAATTTCTAAATTACTACACAGAACTGTGGACAGACAAATATTTTAAAAAAGATAACTAGCAAACAATTAACGAAAATGAAAAGGAAATAACTGAAGAAGAATTAGAAACAAGCCTGAAAGAAACAAGAAATGGAAAATCACCTGGAAAAGATAAGCTAGGTTCAGAACTATATAAATACGCAGGAACAAGATTCAAAGAAAGACTGTTATTATTTTTAAATAAAATTTACTCAACTGGTATCCCCCCAATAGAATGGAAAAAAACAATAGTGATTCCTATCTTTAAGAAAGGTAATAGAGATGACCCTAAAAACTATAGAGGTATCAGTATACTAAATTCCTGTTACAAAATATATAGCAGAATCTTAAAAAACAAACTAATGAAATATTCCAAAAACTTTATTCTAGAGGTACAGAATGGATTTAGAAAAGGACGATCATGTATAAACCCAGCCTTTTGCATAAAATTAATAATAGAGAAAAGAAGAGAATATAATTTAGAAAAACACATATTGCATTTATTGACTTTTAAAAAGCATTTGACAAAGTTAAAAGAAACATATTATTTAACATATTAAAAGAAAGACAAATACCAAATAATATCCTAAAAGCTATCACAAAGTATATATGAAAATAATCAAATACAAATAAGATTAAATCACGAGCTATCATATACAAGAGAGAAAAACCAAGGGGTCCGACAGGGATGTCCCCTCTCAGCAACTCTTTTTAATATCTATTTAAATGAAATAATAATAAAATGGAGTAAAAATTTACAAGAAGGAATTAAACTTTCACCTACAGTTAACTTAAATACTCTCTTCTTTGCAGACAACCAAATAATAATTACAAATTTTGAAGATACCTTACAGAAAGCTATTTTAAATCTAAATGAGATATTCAAAGATTATGGTATGATAATATCAACAGAAAATCCAAAACTATGGCCTTTAAAGGATAAGATCCAGCAAGAACTAAAATAGTAATAGATAAAAAGATCTTAGAACAGGTGAATTCATTTAACTACCTAGGATGTATGATCACATATGAAAATGAAAAAGATATAAACATAAAAATTGCAAAATATTTAAAAATAACAGGTGTAATTAACTCTATATTTAAACCAAAACTAGTTCAAAAACAGACCAGGCTAAAAGTATACAATACATTAGCCTCACCGGTCTTAATGTATGGAAGCGAAATCTGGACAATAAAACAAAAAGACAAACAAAGATTAACAACAGCAGAAATGAAGTTTATGAGAAAAACTGCAAAGTATACCCTATTTGATCACAAAAGAAACAAAGATATTATGCAAGAATTAAACCAAGAACCAGTAATAAAAAAAATTAAAAAATATAAACATAAATGGATGGAACACGTTCAAAGAATGAAAACAGAAAGATTACCAAAACAAGCCTTAAAGTACAAGCCATTAGGAAAAAGAAAACCAGGACGTCCTCTTAAACGATTACTTCTAAGACCAGAACAGGCCATGCTAGGCCTAAATCCTTGATACATATGATGATGATGAAGGTTAATGAGAATAAATGAGACAAAAAAAGGAAAAATCATATTTAAGAATATGATGCGATGGGGATAGATTAACTGTGGAAAGGATACAAAGACGGATGACAAAGATGGTTTCAGGACTGTACAAGGATAGTTATGAGGATCGGCTGAGATGGACTGTAGAGTTTGGTGGATAAAAGAAGGAGAGGTGATATGATTGAGACTTTTAAACTGTTGAGAGGTGGTTACAGGGTTGACACTGGGGAGTTTGAACAGCAGGAAGGAGTGATGACAAGAGGCCATCCCTGGAAGTTACGAAAGGAAACTGTGAGCAAGAGGGTAAGGAGTGGTTTCTTTGTGTGGAGAGTGGTTGAGCCGTGGAATGCATTGCCTGATGGAGTGGTGGGAGCGAGAACGGTCAGTGAGGTTAAAGAGTGGTATGATAGACTTTGTGTTTCTCAGGGGGGGACCTCCCTTCGATGAGTCTTGACAGACTTTGTCTTAGGAAGGACCTCCCTCGATGAGTCTTTTGACTCCTTGGAGGCCTGAATAATAATAATAATAATAATTTGTGCAAGTATACTTGAGAAACAGTTGAGAAGGATTGTGGACTGTCAGGATCAGATTTTCACTTTATGATAAATAGTTGAGAAATCGTGAGAATATAACAAAGATCTATATTTTAGTTTTGTAGATCTGGAAAAGGCACATGTAAGGTGCCAAGAGAAAAGCTATTCAAAATGCTACAGCTGTATGGTGTCGATAGATCATTATGTCAAGCAGTTGTTATGTTCCATCGAGTCGTTTTTGACTCCTGGTGATTCTATGAACATAGATTCTCCATTCAGATCTGTCCCTGGCCATATCTTTCAGAATTTCCAAGTGCATTCCAGTTGCTTCTTTAGCTCCATCCACCCATCTAATTCTTGGTCTTCCTCATCTCCTACTTCCATCAACTTTAGCAAGCATTATCATCTTCTCTAGACATTCCCACCCCCCCCCCCCCCCACCCCCCCCCCCCCCCACCCCCCCCCCCCCCCACCCCCCCCCCCCCCCACCCCCCCCCCCCCCCACCCCCCCCCCCCCCCACCCCCCCCCCCCCCCACCCCCCCCCCCCCCCACCCCCCCCCCCCCCCACCCCCCCCCCCCCCCACCCCCCCCCCCCCCCACCCCCCCCCCCCCCCACCCCCCCCCCCCCCCACCCCCCCCCCCCCCCACCCCCCCCCCCCCCCACCCCCCCCCCCCCCCACCCCCCCCCCCCCCCACCCCCCCCCCCCCCCACCCCCCCCCCCCCCCACCCCCCCCCCCCCCCACCCCCCCCCCCCCCCACCCCCCCCCCCCCCCACCCCCCCCCCCCCCCACCCCCCCCCCCCCCCACCCCCCCCCCCCCCCACCCCCCCCCCCCCCCACCCCCCCCCCCCCCCACCCCCCCCCCCCCCCACCCCCCCCCCCCCCCACCCCCCCCCCCCCCCACCCCCCCCCCCCCCCAATAAACAAAAATAAGTGAATAATATTACAAAAAAAAATTAATAATGGCGTAATTCTTTTTAGCCCTCTATTTTAAAGCACTTTTTAGAAATCGATAAAAATTCCCTTTAGTTCAGTTTTCGTCATGGTGAGAGAAATCTTATAGGCTTTTCAGCTGAAGGTGAATTAGCCTGTCTACTAAGGAGGTTTTTTTTTTTTTTTTTTTTATGTTGGGCCTATAAACGAGAGGTTGGCTGGTCAATCTACAGTTCGTTAGTACCGTATATGGGTAATGGGTTGGGAAAGGAGAAACTTGTTTACGTTTTAAAAGCCTGTATGTTGTATTCCTTGGGAAATACGTCCCCTGACGTATTTCCCAAGGTCAGGTGGGAGAGCTTTTTATCCTGCAAAGAGGCAAATCGGAATTAACAGACAAAACAGGAATAACAGATGTGTAGCCCAAGTTAGCCGAACTGGTACAGAGTTGGATTGTGCAGCAAAGGTAGTAGTGGATGATGCAGTATTGTGAAGTGTAAGAGTGAAATCCTTGGACTCCATGGATGATGCAGTATTGTGAAGTGTAAGAGTGAAATCCTTGGACTCCATAGATGAGCAGCTGTTAGTGAGATAATCATTCTCATGCTGTGGAAACTTTTTTTCTATTCTCTCATCTTGAATAACGATATCGGCTAGTAGAATACAATTAGCGGACGTATCACACAGGCATCATAACCTTAGTTGCTTCTGCCATGAATCCAAATAACACTGGGATTTCGTATAGCAGTATAAATGATGTGCACTACGAATTATATGCATTTAAACGTATTTCTAACAAGAGCTGGACAACCACTGTCAACTTCAGCAATGTAAACTGCATTGTACATTATTCTTTCTGCACAAATGGCAGTACATTAGACGTGCTATGTGAGAGAATAACAAACTTTGTCGCCTTCATAATCTAATCTGTTATAGCCTTTCATGCATTTATCTGCTATCTTTATCCCCCTCCAAATTCCGATGACCACTTTGACCTCTTTATTTATATGTATGAAACATAATTTTCTGCAGCGTGGTGATATAACTCGAACATTAAGTCGTTTTCCTTGAATTTCAACGGTCACATCTGAAACCGGCTTCCTTTTTCTAAATGCATTGTTCAAGCTGTCAGTGATGCAAATATTAACGTCGGATAAATCTGAATTGTCCCTGATCAGTAGCTGAGCTGGTGAAAAGAAGCGTCTTCAGTTGCAAATGCTGCCAAGATTTTTAGAGACTGACGAAGCAATTTTTGCTATGTGTTTGTGCTAGAGAAAAAAAAAATTAACAATAAATGTCATTCCTAAAAGAGCGATCTGATCCAATATTCAGGTAAACAGATGAGCAGTTTGCGTTAGTTCATTATAACAGCAAATATGTTATCACTGAGGGTTTGAACAGTGCATTTAGGGAAAGGAGATCAATTTCCATATTATTTAGAGGGGAGCAGATTGTATATTATATTGATAAATTAAGATCCTTATGGTGTGAGAAAAGAGTAGGATTGTGTTTTGGTAGCATTGAAGGTGACTGTGTTATTTCTATCTTATAGTTAAAACGCATAAAATGTTCAGAACTGCGAATGCAGTTTGGCACTTTTTGATTCATCGCCTGATTTCACAGTCGTAGAGAAGCAGAAAATGTCAAAATGCATTCTCGGTGGCGAACCTTTGATCACATCAAATTTTTCACAAGAGTGAACTAGGCAGATTTATTTAATTGGATAATGTCGTTTGCATAAAGAATCAGCTTAATATCGCCTATTCAGTATGAAGTTTCATATTATCTTCTTAATGCGTCCCATGAAAAGCAAAAATATCAGTGAAGATGGATAGTGCATAACTTTCTTTAATTCCAGGAATATAACGCCATGTAAATACAGTTTAAACTTTTAAGTCAATGTAATGTTCTTTATGTGTACTTTAAAAGAAGTGTTTATCGTAGAATGGCACAACTGAAACTTTGTGCCATCCTACGATAATTGAGCAAGTTCCATCAATTTCATTCTTGAAAGCTAAAAATTTCGTGCTTCTCTTTTAATGTCAAGGTTTCCACTTCTTTACGGATTTTATATTTTAAAATTCATTTTTCCTATTTCAGGACATTTCTGATGGCATAAATTTGTGCTGTAAACCGAGGCAAATTACAACAGTTCGCTCGGCTTCCCCTGTGAATTGATCAGGGCACATCGACTCACCTGGGCCCTTTTTTATTTATTATTTTTTTAACGCGTTTGCAATATTTTGTGATAAAATTCAGTTATTAGAGATCATTCATATTAATTAAAATGTTTCGCTTAATCAAAAATATCGCTTCCGCATGACACATAATGTATTTTGCGTCTGTAAAACTGTTGTTCACTGTGTGTGTGTATATATACACTCGTATATTGGTGGCCAAAACCTAAGGACGAACACAGTTTCTGAAGATTATAACTGCAAATTCACACGAATTTGTATAACTAACGATTTCGAGTAAAAAACGGGAACACATTGAATTTTTCGAATCCGCACTCAACACAAATAGTCAAATTGCGTTCGAAGGAATGTCTTTTCATGAAGGAATAAAATTGCAAACTGGGATGATTTGTAATGTCTCAAAGACATCATCTAAATGATTACTATGGGAAGAATTATTGGAAAGCTTGAAGGCCGCAGAATTACTGATATTGCCAGAGAGTTTGGAATCTCATATCTCATATGACATTGTATCTAGTCTCTGAGGCAGCTTTTCAAACCAATGGAATGTGTTCCGGAAGTTTGCTAAGAGGTCGCCCTCGCTCTACCACAGAGTGTGAATGCAGGTTTTTGGTTATAACAGCAAGACATAACCGACGCACCACGGCAGGTGCGTCGTACCAAAATACTTAGGCGAACTCCAGTTGCTTAGATCACTGGCGAAACTAGTGACATGGATCCTGATATACAAAATATCTGAGTTCACCTCTGCTGGTTTCCTGAAAAATACACTGAAAGGAAGTATTTTCTTCATGCATCATGTTATAAATCCGATGTTAGGTAGGCATCACAGTGGCAACCAAGTATCACGTGCAGAATCAGTATCATTGCAATAATCTTCTGATTATGTAAATGATCTAAGACGAGCATTTGAAGCATGTGACTTCTCCTAACTGCAATGAGTTGAGCTAATAAAAAAATTAAAATACTGAAAAATAATACAGTTAATATCCGCGACGCATATTTCAATCAAGCCTGGCATTCAGATAGCTTTCCGATCATACTGGACTCCTCTCTCTCTCTCTCGCGCGCGCGCGTGTGTGTGTAGCACCGTGAGTAATTCGTTCTCGACTAACCAGAATCAGCTTGTGTCAAAATTCAGAAACGAAAAACCTAATTAAATAGAAATTAACATATTTTAATTTCTAAATGTTCTGCCACCCACTTTTATTTTATTTTTTTATTTTTTAATATATATCATCATCTCGATGCTATTAGTATACACTAAATCATTAAATAGTTATCAGAATTCGAGCATCCAAATGAAATATTCACCCATAGGAGTAACAGTCCACCAGAAAGCAGATAATGCATCCGTTTTCCGGTTCCGGCGTCAAAATTTCACGAAATAACACGAAGATAAGCTTATTTTTCTACATAATTTGAAAGCGATTTCTTGGAAAACACGAGAACATGGGCAATTAGCACACGTGAGTTTTTTTTTTTTTCTTTTTTTGATGTCATTAAACCCAATTTATATTTTTCAAATGTGTGCGAAAAATATAAAATTCCTTAAGTAATTAGCGGAATAATTTTAATTAACACTAGTTAAAAACCAACAATAATGGTTTGCTAATTCCAGTATCGGAATTGCGCAGGTCAGTCAATAACTGAACATAATAGCTATAATGAATATATTTATTTTACCATATTATTATTATTAAACCTCCATGGATTCAAAAGGCTCATCACAAGAGATCTCATTGTTACACACAGTTTATCATGCTGCGCTTTAAATATGTCCACTCTCTCTCTCTCTCCACTCACCACACTCTCAGGCAATGGATTCCAACTCCTCTCCATGCAAAAATCTTGCGCCTCACCCCCTTGCTCACACTCTTCTTCTTCTTATACAGCTTTCAGGCATGACACCTTGTTCTCTTCCTGTCTTCACCCATTCTATGCAAAATCTCCTCCATATTAATCTGGTAATAACCCCTTAACATCTTATATCTCCATCATATACCCTCTCCTCATATCCACCAATTTCTACAAATTGCATTTTCTCAATCTTTCTTCATACTCAACATGCCAGAGACCAGAAAACCTTCTTATTCAATCATCTCTGGACCTTTTCCAATACATCATCTTTTTCAAAACCAAATCTGTGCAAAATAATTCCTATGTGGCCTGATCAAAGCCTTATACAAGGGAACCATCGCATCCTTACTTCTACAAGTCAGTGCCCTCCGCATCATTCCCATTATCGGCTGGGTTGGCCTCGCCATTTTAATAACGTCTCCGAAGTTTTAGGTCCTTGTCCTCACTCCTAGTTCTCTCATCTCGTCTACCTCTTTCAAGATATTTCCACCAATTGCGTACTCTGCATCCCATTTTTGCTTTCCAAATTTCAAAACTTTACGCTTCGCAACACTGAATTGAAAACCCCACTCATTCATACATTCAGCTAGTACATTCAAGTCTTCTTGCAAAGCCATTTTCTGCTCCTCTCCTGATAGTTCTCCCCAACTTTCCATCATCTTTGATATTTCCGAAAGAAATTCTGAAAATAGTTGGATTTGGTTCTTATCCTTTTTTTTTTTTGTCATCCTTTACTGATTAGGTAGGGTTTAGAAGATTCGATCCACTTTTGTCCTACTTTAAAAAAATATAAGGTTAATCATCTTTACGCCTTTCTCTCGAAAAAGAATTCGGATTTTTAACTGCTACTCGACAGTAAACTGCACAGGGATTACATACAAATAAATGTTAATTACAATTTGGAATTATCAAGTAGCGCTCAGAAATGCCGTAATGATGAAAGTTGAAGACGCGCTGCTTACTAGTTTTCAAAAAATTAGGACTAAAAAAGTGACATCCACTCATTAAAATAAATAAATTATTATTATTATTATTCGTGACACCTCCAAGGAGTCCGAAGACTCATCGTGGGAGCACACCTACTGTACAACTCTTCATCTCCACTACTACACAGAACCTCTACTACCAATTACCTACATCAACGCCATCTACTGCTCACAACCGCCATCACCACCGCTAGTATTTTTTGTCTGTAAATTGCGTGTGTTCTGAATGGCCGATTTATCTGTATGCGGGATGAAAAACCTGAGTTTCAGGGAGGAAAAAACGCTGCTACCACCGTATGAGATCGGCTAACTCACCTTCAATTGAAAAAGTCCATATAAAGATTCCTCCTGTCATGACGAGAATCGAGGCCTTTTCCAATCGAAGGGCGCAACGTACCTTCGTTCTTCCAATTGCGCTATGGTAGAATAATAACCGAAAAGTCAATTAAAATACCATAATAAATCAATGTGATATTTTGCAATAAAAGTAAAAAAAAAACTAATATAAAATAATAATTATTATTATTATTATAACGGTGTCTCTATGGAGTCAAAAGACTCATCGCGGGAGACCCTACATTAACACACTAACCATTATTTACACACTACCTGTCATACTTCTCCTTAAATTCATTCACAGAGGAAGCATTCACAACCACCTCTAGCAACGCATTCCCTTCACACCCCTTCACAACGCTCCAAGTAAAACATCTAATCCTAACACTCTTGTTAACCACAGTCTTAAATAATCTCCAGGGATGGCCCCTCGTTCTCTCCCTTCCTGCACTGATCTTAAAAATGTCATCAGTATCAATCCTGTAAAATCCCTTTAATAATTTATATGCTTCTATCATATCTCCTCTTATACGTCTATCAGCTAGTTTTTGGAGCCCACAAATTTTCAATCTAATCTGGTAGGGAACATCCCACAGACCTGCAACAATCTTTGTAACTCGCCTCTGAATCTTCTCCACCATTTCTTCATCACCAAGAAATCCAGGTGACCAGATCTGTGCACAATAGTCCAAATACGGTCTTATTAATGCCTCATAAGTGGAACAACAACAACCTTCCTTATCCCTGCCTGCTGGCGTGTTCTTCAACAATCATGTAATTTGATGTAATGTTTTGGTAATCTTTGCAATGTGCCCTTTAAACTTAAGTTCTCTGCCACGATAACTCCCAAGCCCATTAAGCATTAGAAAAAACCAAGTAATTTCAAGCAATTTATTAGCAGAGAAACGTATCTACAATACACAAAAGTTTGCATTTATACACTGAGTATTTATTCTCCGAGTGTATGGGGGGGGGAGAAGAAAGTCTGCTGTTATACTTTAAACGAAGCGAAATTAAAAGGACAATAACTGCCATTGTTTTTCATTTATTATTTATAAAATTATTTTTCCATAAACATATCGATTCCTGTCTCAGCATCCCAAAAGAATGCTGTTTTCTCTTTGGAAGATTTCTAAGCCCGACAAGACAACGTGCACCATCATCGCTAAACCTGTGAAAGATTCTGTGTTAATATTGCTGTACAGAAAGAAGGGAAGAGGGAAGGTACAGAAAAATAATTAGATAGAAGTTTAACCGTTCCTATATTTCGTCTCTGTCAGAGAGAAATGTCAGGGATGATATATTAATATTGTAATAGCACATAACACAATAAGGAGAGAAGTTAGACTATGACTAATTCCTATGAGGGCCTTCTCTCTCTCTATGGCTGCTGTTAGCTAGCCTTAGCAGTAGAGGGGGAGGCCTAAGAATTAATGTTTATTCTAAATCTTGGGAAGATTAACACAACCGTATTTATCATTCGGCTGATTTTTTTTTATTACCTTCTGATTCTTTAAAAATGTCTTTCAAGTTTGTATTTGCTGTGGTGAAGCATGGTATGGTTTTATTTTTTATTTGATTGAGTTAACTTCCCAAGCAGCAATTGTCAAAAAAGAAAGTTGATATTCGATTATAAAATGGAGAAGAAACCTGCATAATGCGTCAATAGCAAATTCCAATTTATGATCAAGAGAGCAACATAGCCATTCATGAAATTTCTCTGAACTTGCCATAGTGATGTTCAAGATGACTAACTCAAGCTAAAGAGAAAGAAAGAAACTTTCTTGGGAAGTATCTAATGATATTGAAGTATCTAATTCCCATTAGAACAGGTTACATTCTTAACTACAATGCAGGAAATTATGATCAGCTCAGGAGAATACTATCTTAGGTCCCATGATATTAGTTTCTGAATGGGAAAAATGTCAGCAATGCATGGGAATTTTTAAAAAGTGCTTAAATGAGGGGGTATCTGAATGTGTCCCTAGTGTCTGAAGAATACAGGTTGGGAGTGAAATGGATCTGCAACCCGATTAAGCACGAGATTCAAAAGAAGAAGATGATGTGGAAAGAATATCGTCAGAATAAGAGTGAGGGGAATTATGAAGTATATAAACCTCAGTCTAGAAAAGTAACAAGTATTTTACGGAAAGCTAAATCAAAGTATGAAAAGAAATTGACTATGCAAGCTAAAGGCAATCCAAAAGAATTTTATCTTTATGCCACAAGCAAAAGAAAGAATTAATGGAAGAATAGCTTTTTTGAATGCAGATGGTATGCTAGTATCATAAGCTAATTAGATTGTTCGATTAATACATGCTACTGCTACAATGAATGAAGATTTAGAGGTGCATGAAAATGGGGTTGAAGAGCTGTTGCATGACCTGCATAGAAATTTTTCAATATGGACAGATGGAATATCAGCTCGTTTGCTAAAGGAATGTTCAGCCAAATTGGCAAGGCCTTTCACATGCTTGCATAACTGGAGTCTCAGCACAGGAATGGAAGGAATGTATGATCCATTTTACAAGGATGGTGCAAAAACCGACCTATCGGTATTTCTAGTGTGGTAGTGAATATTTTAGAGAAATTTGTAAGAACTTGCATACAGAAATAGGGAGACAAACAAGCTATACTCTGCAAGATGCAGCATGGGTTTACTAAAGGACGGTCGTGTTTTAGAAATTTGCACATTTAACAATATTACGGCCGAGTTGGGTTAAGGGAATGGATCTTCTCTCTTCCATCATCTATGTGGATGATGATGAGGCCGAATGAACTCTTTCCATTTCTGTCTGTCTCTGGAGAGTCCAAACAATTCTGTCCAGTTTGGTGTCGCTTGTTGTGATTTGGTTTTCAGGTCCTCTTTTATTTTGTCTCTCCATCTAATTCTGGGCGGTCCTTTGGATCTTTTACCTTCTATCGTTGTATTCAGGGCTTTAGAGGGTAATCTTTCTGTTCCCATGGCCAAACCATCGCAGTCTTCTTTCTTGGATTTTGTCTATTATTGTTATTTCTTGTTGGCAAGGACTTTCACATGTTTGCATAACTGGAGTCTCAGCACAGGAATGGAAGGAATGTATGATAATTCCATTTTACAATGATGGTGCAAAAACCGACCTATCAGTATTTCTAGTGTCGTAGTGAAGATTTTAGAGAAATTTGTAAGAACTCGCATACAGAAATGGGGAGACTATGATAACGTTGGTATCGAATGCATCTAAGGTATCGAATGCTAAGGCATTTGATACCTTAGATGCCAACCATTGGATGGCTGACAGACAGATATCAAAAAGTATACAGTGGGTGTGAATCTGCTAGATTTATAATAATCCAGTGGTGTATATCAGGGCCCAGTCCTTGGACCAGTGTTGTTCAGTCTATTCATTACTAACCTTAAGAAGGGTCTAACAGGAGATGATGCGAAGATAGGTAGGGCAATCAGGGACGCTACTGATATTCAGCTGTTACAAAATTATTTGAATAGGCTGGAAATTTGGTCAAACTAAAATGGCTGTCAGTTTAAAATTAGCAAGTGTCAAGTTATGCACTTTCGTGTGATGAGATTTCCAGCGCCATATTATATTAGTTGGGTTATTCTACAAGAAACTGATGAGGCAAGGGATCTTGGCATAATGGTGGATAGGAATTTGAAGTTCGGAGATCATATAGCAACGTCGCAAATACAACTCAGAGGATAATTGCAATGTTGAAGTGAACCTTGACATGAAAGATAAGGAAGTCATTTTGCCTCTTTATAAGGCCTTGATAAGACCACACTTGGCTCATATTTGGTTTTCCAGATTCCAAGAGAATAAAAAAGCTGTGGAAAGGGTACAAAAGAAGAGTTACAAAGATTATATTCGGATTATGGGATGAAAGCACGTATCCTATATAAATTATAAAGACAGATTACGAATATGTGAATTACAGACTCTGGTGAACTGCCAGAAGTTTATAAACTTCTGAATTAATGTTATAGGATATCGTCTGATGAAATGTTTCGTTATACGGAAGGTGGAAAGAGAACATGGGGCATCCCAAGAAATGGATAAGAGCTAGGTTTTTCTCTCACAGAACACTGAGTGGAATAGTTTGCATTTAGGGGTAGTGAATGGATCCAATATGAATGAGTTTAAGAGAAGGTATGATGGTTGGTTTGGGCGATTTTCAGCCTCCCTCGATGAGTCCTTGACTCCCTAGAGGTTTCAGGTAATAATAATAGTAATAGTAATAATAGCTCCTTACAAATTTATATCTATAAACCAACAGCCAGATCCATGAAAATCAATGTTTAATTCTTTTACTGTTTTACTTAATACTTTTACTGTAATAGAAATATTGGACCCTCCATAGCTCAGTCAATATAGACGAAGCCCTTTGGTCGGAAAGACCTGGGCTCGATTCCCGTCAGTGACGTGAGGACCTTTATCTGCTCTCGTTCTACTAAAAGTGAGTTAACCGGTCTCACAGGAGGGTTTTCCCTCTGGTAACTCCGGTTTTTCATCCATCAAAACAGGCAAACTGGTCCCGTGAACACACACGGCTACAGTCATAAAATATACTATTGCAAGGAAGGCAACGGGAAACCACCTTGTTCATAATCATTTCCCTAGTATGGTAGCATATAGCTACCCCCATCAGCTATGACTGAGAGAATAGGAGAGAACAGAAATTTCTTTATCGTATGGCATAATAAAGACACATGACATCAGATTATATAAATACATATTTGTGCAGATAATACATTAAAAATGATACAAGTAATGCACATATACAAATATGAGGTTAAAAAAAAGTCTAAAATTTTAAATCAAGTTCAGATAGCCAATCAAGAGCTGAAGGATCTGCCTCAAAAAGTCTCTCAGGTCACCAGGTAGTCTTATGCTACAGTCCTCCACAATGTGCCGGATGGTTTGGTTTATGACGCCACAGTCGCTTTGGGATGTATGTGATCTTCCCCACTTGTGAAAGCTGCCAGCTCAGATACCATGTCCTGCGCGTATCCTATTGAGGCTTTCCCATAGATGATGTGGAAGCTCAATTCCTTTCGGATTTTGGTTGGGAAGTATATACTTGTTTAAGTCTGGTGGCGATTTTTGCCAAGTTTCTAGCCATTTCGAATTAACATTTTAATTGCTATTTACTAGTTCTTCAGCCAGAACTAGTAAATAGCAATAGCCAGAACTTTTCTTTTGTATTCTTTTACCAGAGCATTTTGTCTGTGCAGGTTTGGTGGTGCAATATTGCTGAAAGTTGGAAGCCAGTAGAGGAGAGTGGATTTGACAACCTGTTATTGTCCTCATCGAAGCATTTATTTGTGTGTCGATTTTCTTGGTATGAGGACTGGTGAACAATATTCTGCCGCAGAGACTAAGGCCAACGTGGAGTATCGCAGTGTAATATCAGAAGAACCCCATGTAGAACCACACAGTTTTTGTATGATGTTATTATGGGTTCTCATCTTTAAAGAGAGATTCTCCAGATGTCTTTTGAAAGATAGTGTTCTATCCAGGGAAATCTTGGTGCTGCAGCATTGTGTTCTTAAAGCTGACTTGAAGTTTACTATTTGCCAATTTGGTGTTTAGGTGAAAAGAGCTAACCTCGGTCTTATTGAGATTTGGTGTTAGTCTCCATTTATGAAAGCATTCCCCAATAGTTTCAAGGTTATCTGTGAGAATATCTTCAGTTACTTCAATGCTCTTGTGTTGGATGGCGAGGGCTATGTCATCAACATAAGTAAATTTTTTTGACCTAGTTGTCGGTAGATCAGATGTATATAAGTTGAACAAGATTGGTGCTAATACTGAGCCCTGTGGGAGCCCATTGTTCAGCTTTCTCAGTTTGCTCATTTTGTTTCCCAGTACCGCATGGAAGAACCTGTCAGAAAGCATGTTACAAATAAGTCTTATGATGGATTGGCACAGTATGACTTGTATCAGCATGTACAGTATCCCCTCTTTCCATATCGTGTCGTATGCAGCAGTAAGGTCAACAAACTCAACAGGTTTTCAAAAACATCTGTGGAAGCCTGCTTCGATATGGGTAGTGAGGCTTAGTACTTGGTCCGTACAACTACGTTGAGTCCTAAAGCCTGCTTGCTCAATAGGGATTACTTCAGATATTTTTGGCCCAATTCTATAAAGCATTAATAAGGCCACATTTGGACTTCAATGTTGAGTTGGCAAATCCGGAAATTAGCACCTGGTTTTCTTTTCTTGTGGTCCTGAAAAGGACCGTTTGGTGATTGTATAGCTTGTAATTTCATGTGTCTATAAAGGAGATTGTTAAGATAGGTCTGGCTGCCAGCAGTCGCTCTAGCTCATTTAGTAATACCTAGGATGCATCACGTGGAGGCGAGCTAAGAGACCTTTATCTGATCTCTTTCGAATAAAGTGAGTTAACCGGTCTCATAGGAGGGTTTTTTCTTCGGTAACTCGTGTTTTTCATCCCTCAATACAGGCAAACTGGTCCCGTGAACACATACGGCTACAGTCATAAAAATATATTACGGCAAGGAAGGCAACGGGTTTCCCTAGTATGGTAGCATATAGCTACCCCCATCAGCCGTTTGGCTGAGAGAATAGAAATATAATATAATACATTTTCGAATTAATATCAAATTCTTGCTGCTAGTGATGTCAAGTAACTTGTGACCTCCTTGACATCACTAGCAGTTTGTGGAAGTGTTAGTGATGTCAAGTAGTTTGTGAAAGTTGAAAGACAAGAAATCTTTTCTAATATTAATAATCTCATTTATAAAATTTCTTTTTGCATAATTATATTACATCTATGCAGCCTTCGTAGCTTAGTCGGTTTCGACGATGCCCTTCAGCTGGACCGACATCGGTCTTTCTAGCTCAGTTTTATAGAATTCCGTCTTGGACGCGAAGAAACCTTAAAACTGAAATAATTTCTTAATTTCTGAATATCTAGCTCACCTATACATGTGGAAAAATTTGAACAAAGAATTATTTTGAAAAGTACATATAAACCAAGATTAGGAATGAGATTTGTGGACTTGCTTTCATCATTTGGACAGGCTCAAAGAAACTCTCCTGAACTTCAATAACTTTCTTAATGTAAAAAGCCAAACGGCTATATAGCCGTATGGCTTTTTATCTTAGTTATAATATATGGGCACGCCTTTCAGGCATTCGTATAGTGAAGGTATGTAAGTTCTTTTCACTTAAGCTTTGATATCATCCAGGTCTACCTACTCACTGATGAGACCTGAAAAAAGGTTGAAACCGGTCTGGGTAGTGACCTCTCCTCATAATGTAAGGCAGTATTACATCCCCTAGGAGCTGTGTTTTACATTATAAGAAAATATCAAGGATAGTTAGGGAGCTTGCTCCACCTTTGCTTCGAGTTGCCTTGGTGTTGTACTATCAGGTGTTCACTTACGCTTGGATTCACCGATAGTTCTTCGGCATGAAACTCTTAGATCGTAGTTTTCGATCTCAGAGTTTCGCATACTGGATGTAAAATAATAAGGGATTTTTATCCCCTTAATTTAACTTTCTTAATTGTTAAATCACAAAATCCAATTTCCATCAGAGGTAGAAAAAGATCTATTTCCTTCTTGGAAGTTCTCATTTCGGATGAAGATCATAGCAATCTTACTTTTGAAGTATCCAAAAAATAAGAAAAAAAAAAATACAGGTCGACATCTACGCGTACGTTCCCACCACCACTCAGCACAAAACAAGATATCTACACTTTGAAAGAGAGCCATTCCGTTATCAAGTGATAATAAGAAAAGAAATAACTTATACTAAAGACCATTTAAAAAAAGCTTACAGCATTGGAACTATTAACAGCGACGAAACTTTGTCACGGCTTTTCATTTGAAGGTGAGTTAGTCCGTCACATGTAGTGATGGCACTGTTTATGGAACGTGTAATGTATGACACGGATGGCATACACTGCTCGAAAATATATTGAAGGATATCCCTATGGCAAGGTGCACATGTTTGTAGCCCGTATAACTTGGAGGAAGATGATGCTCCTAAGTCAGTGCAATTGTGTCTGGGTGCAATGGCTGCGAGAAGGGAACTGACAGTTTGAAAGAGTAATTATGATTGATATTCCGATATATTCCATCTGGTCACCTGGGTTTCTTAGTGATGAGTAAGATGTGGAGAGGATCCAGAGACGAGTGACCAAGATGGTAGCAGATCTATGGAATGAACCCAACAAGAACAGGTTGAAGATTTGTGGGTTACAGAAATTGTTTGAGAGACAGAAAACAGCTTATATGATTGAGCTGTTTTCAATTACTGAAGGGATTTTTACAAGATTAATATGGAAGAAATTTTTCAGAACAGGTCTAGTGGTGGGAGGAATAGGGCCATCCTTGGAAACCGAGCAAAGGTGTTGAAACTAGGTTTTATTGCTTTAGAGAGTGCTGAATGAGTGGAATAGGTTGCCAGTGTCTGTTGTGGGTGCCATGACTGTGAATGAGTTCAAAGCAGGTATAATGGATACTGTGCAAATTTTGAATAGTACTTGGCATGATGTTTAGGATCTCTCTCATTGAGTCTAAGAACTCCATGGATTCCTTAATTACTCCATAATAATAATATACTCTAGTGGCAAAAGAGTACAGTAGTTCATTTTTTTTTTTTTTTTTAGAAATAGCATAATTGGAAGCATCATAGATGCTGTGTTTACCTAGTGATGTAGTTCATAAGGTTATCATTTTTTTACAATGGTTAGTTTATGTATATATTAATTGTTTTTTATTATTAACATTTTTATGAATATTACACATAATACAAATGCAATATATACAATATAATATGAGATGAGACAAAATACAAGATAAGTAATTACAGTATAGGATGATAGAAAATATGGTACAAGATTTAGAATAAACTTAGATACATAACTGTAAAAAATGGCAGTTGCATATTAGTTGCTAGTGAAGTACATATGTTGGAAAGGTATATAGTGTCATTGACATTAACCGGAGGATATTCATCCCCTTTCAAATCTGTAACCAGATCTCAACGCATCAGACCACCTAATCTAAATCTTGTCTGATCAAGCTTATGCAGTGGAATTAACCTCCTGTTATCTCTAGTGATCAGCATCCTTCTTGGGATTATTTCATGGGCATAACCGTGGAGCACACACATATAAAATCCTTACTAATTATACTCTAACTTGCAGTGTGGCTATGTCGATTATCGCTAATTTCTTTGATGCTATAATGAGATCCAGCATTCCCAACCTTGAGTCTCCTCCATTGCATGTTATCTTAGGCATTTATCTCTTAGCAGCTATATTAATTATGCTGGCTGTGGTGTGCAAAAGAAAGGCATCATCAATGAAATAAATGCAGATGGAAATATTGAGAATGGACAGCAGAGAGAGAGAGAGAGATTCCTAGAGTGGCTTTGACATGGATCCCAGAAGGAAAAGTGGAAGGTCTAAATTAACTTGGCAGAGAATGACAAAAATGAAAGAAGACTGGCTGGAGAGAAGCCGAACTGTACAAGTATCTGATAGAATCCAGCCTTATATGCCATGAGGTAAGAAGTGGATAAGTAAGTTATGTAAGTTTCCATTTTCTTCTTTTTGTGTGACTCTCCTTTCATTCTATGGCCATAGTTGAAGAGGTTTCCATAATAATCACTTATGCTGCACTTATTGTGCTTATTTGCTAATACATGCAATTTGCATTTTGTCTAACATTTCCTTGCCAACAGCAGACAACTATATATTTCATCCTGTTGTCCCCTAACACACCAGATGCACTGCCCTCTTGATATACCTTGACTCTTTTTGACTTTAAATTCTTCTGCAATAATTAACAAAACCCCTCCTCCCAAATTGTTCTTTCTCTATCTTCCCTGGAAATATTATTGTTGTTGCATGGGCATGTCCATGGATTCCTGAGATTCAAACTATCAACACAATATCTGTCTGATTGAAACTGTTAACAGACAAAGCACTAACAACAGACTTGAGCAACACATTCTGTTCATTCACCACTCTCCAAGCAAAAAAATCTACTCCTCATTGCCTTTGCTAACCACTGTTTCCCAGCTTCCAGGGATGACCTCTTGTTCTGCACCCTCTAGCCAAGTGCAGAAATATTTCTCTTGCATTAACTCTATAAAATCTTATCCCCCTTTTCACCTATCAACTAACTTTTGAAATCCACAAACCCTCAATCTAAGCTCATAGTGAGCATTCCTCAGACCACTCACCATCTTGGTTGCTCACCTCTGAATCATCACCACCACTTCCCCATCTCCAAGAAACCCAGCACAGGTCTGGTCACCTGGTTATATGACAGTAATCCAGATGTGGTCGTATGAAAGCTTTATAAAGAGGAATGATAACTCCCTTATCATTGCTTGTTAGTGTGTTCTTCAATAAACAAGTAATCCTGTGAGCTATCCTGGCTACTTTAGCAATATACCCTGTAAACTTCAACTCTCTATCTACTACTTCTACCCATCCCAATCCCTGGCCTCATCAATTTCCTTAAGTACAGTTTCTGTGATGTGTAATCTTTGCATCCCAAAATGCATAACTCGACACTTTTCCACACATTAAAGTGATATCCATTATGTTTTGTCCATACTGTCAGCCTGTTCATATCATCCTGAAAACTTTCTACATCATTAACTTTTGATTAACTATTATCGGTCCAAATTTGCATCAGCAAACAACTGAATATCTCTCTTCAAATTATTTCCTGTATCATTAATTATTATTATTATTCAGGCCTCCACGTAGTCAAGAGACTCATCGTGGGAGGACCTTCCCAGGAAACACAGTCTATCATACCACTCCATGAACTCGTTGACTGTTCTTGCTCTCACCACTCTATCAGGCAGTGATTTGTTCACGGTTCAACCACCCTTCAAGCAAAGAAACCACTCCTCACCCTTTTACTCACAGCTTCCTTTTGTAACTTCCAGAGATGGTCCCTTGTCATTCTTCCTTCCAGCTGTTCCACCAAGTGAAAGAACTCCCCAGTGTCAACCCTGTTACTGTCTCTCAACAGTTTAAAAGTCTCGATCATATCACCTCTCCTTCTTCTATCTACCAAACTCTGCAGTCCACATTCCCTCAGCCGATCCTCATAACTGACATTGTACAGTCCTGAAACCATCTTTGTTAATTGCCTCTGTACCCTTTCCACAGTTAATTTATCTCCTTTAAATCCTGATGACCAAATTTGAGAACAATAGTCTAAATGTGGTCAGATCAGAGTCTTATACAATGGAATGATAACTCCTCAGTATTGCAGCAATCCTCTGGTTTACCTTTACAACCTTTGCAATATGCTCCCTGAATTTCAGTTTTCTATCAATCATCACCCCCAGATCTCTTGTCTCCCCTACTTCCTCTAGTACAGCCCCTCCAATTGAGCCCCCCATCGATGTATCCCAAATTTCAAGACTTTATATTTTGCTGCATTAATCTACCCAGCTTCACATCATCTGCAAACAACTGAATATCCCCTTGCAATCCATTGCCAATGTCATTGATATAAAGGTAAAGAATACAGGTCCCAGTACTGAGCCCTGTGGAATCCCACTTGTAACCTTCTGCCTCCTTGATATTGTCCCACCACACATAACCCTCTGATACCTATCAGAGAGCCAATCCCGAATCCACCTGACTACCCGACATCTAAATCCATGTGCTGCAACTTAAGTATTAGCTTATCATGTGGTACCCTATTAAATGCCTTTTCAAAATCCAAAAATGACAGTGTATGCCTTTCCCTCATCAATTGCTCTTGTCACTTTATTATAAAAGGCAATCATATTACTAAAGTAAGAGCACCCTTTAACAAATAAATGTTGATTCTCACAGATAACATCACCCTCACCTGCCCAACGCTGTATATGGCTTCTCACTAATTTCTCCAAGAGCTTAATGACTACTGATGAGACACAAACTGGCCTATGATTAGACACTTCCAGTCTGCTACTGACCTTATGTAATGGCACTATCTTACCCTCCTTCCATTTCCTGGGTACCTTTCCCATAGTCAGACTTTCATTGAAAAGTGAGGTCAAAGGAGCTGTCAGTTCTTTAGCACATTTTTTTAAAATCTGTGGTGAAATACCATCCAGCCCCCCATCTTTACTGACATCCAGAGTATTCAGTATTTGGAACACACTCTTCTCTTGCACCTTTAAACTTCAAACCTTCCCTATCCCTCTAGTATTAAAACCTATTTCTCCAAGATGAAATACTCCAATAAAGTGTTCATTGAACAACTCCACTATGTCCTCTGCATCAGTCACTCTATTCCCATT
This sequence comes from Typopeltis vanoorti, assembly GCF_054136105.1. NCBI lineage: Eukaryota > Metazoa > Arthropoda > Arachnida > Uropygi > Thelyphonidae > Typopeltis > Typopeltis vanoorti. The sequence goes on from NC_143554.1 coordinate 16,902,339, forward strand.
TTTATTCCACAATTATTTCTCCTCCTGCTGGCCACATAGCTAAAAAAATCCCCAGTATTTTCTTTTGATCTTAATGTCAATCTCTTCTCATATTCCAGTTTTTCCTTCCTCACCATACTAGTCGCTTTCCTGGCCTGAGTCTTATATTCCTCATGTATCTGCTCTCCATCCCTCTCCTTATATCTCTTCCATAATCTCTTTTTCACCTGCAGTTCCTGTTTGATATTGTTTATCATCCACTTTGCACCAAATTGTGTTCTCTTCTTCACTCCTGGATACAGCTTACTATTAAATTATTTATTAAAAAACTATTAAACTATTTATGTACAAATTAAACAGCAGTGGTCCTAGTACTCTGCGACAGGGCTGCCTTCGTCTAGATTCTGCTCCTCCATATACTACTTATTAGTATCTGTCCATCAGCCACCCTTTTATCTATATCACCAATTTCATATATATCCCCATTTGTTGCAATTTGCATAACAGAGTTGCATATGTTATCCTGTCAAATGCCTTTGCAAAATCCAGCAGCATCACTGTATTATCCATTCCATTTATCCAGCACCACTGTCACTCTATTATCAAAAGTTAATAGATTAGTAAAGGATGACCTACTCATATAAAGCCATGCTGCACCTCATAGATTATCATATTCTTATCCACCTATTCCTGAATTCTCAGTTTGATCAACTTTTCCAGTAATTTTACTACCACTCTTGAGATACTGATTGGTCTATAATTTGCTTCCACTAACTTAGATCCTCCTTTATGCAAAATAATTATTTTGCCCTCCTTCTACTCTCTTGGTACTTTGTCAGAGCTGAGACTTAAATTAAAAGAGCCTAGACAAAGGCATCACCAGTTGCACATTATCTTAAAATGCGAGCTGGTATCGTATTCAATTCCAGCTGTATTTGCATTCAGATTCTGCAGTGACCTAAGTACCTCCAATTCAACTTATGTTTTCACATCAGTCCCTCTCACCTCTGTCAGCCAGCCTGGTTGGCCGAGTGGTTAGCATATCTGCTCTCCAACCAAAAGGCTGCGGGTTCGAATTCAGCCATGGGCATGGATGTTTGTGATTGTCTGTGAAAATACTAGTGGTCGCGGTGGATAGTAGATGGCATTGGTGTAGATGATGCGGTTCACTGTAGTAGAGGATTGAGTGGTGAAGATGGAAAGTTGTAGAGCAGGTGCCCTCTCTGATGAGTCTTGCACTCTCTGGAGGTGTCAAGTAGTAGTAATAATATCTTCACTGGGATGATAAACCCTTGCAAAATTATTAGTCAGTAGCTCAACAATTTTGTCTGCCTCCAATACCTCTCTATCATCTGCACTCATTGGCCACCTTTCTCCGTTATACCCTCCAAAACATTTTTTTTTTTACAGCTCATGCTTTATTACCTCATCCCCTGTCCTGTCTAACCTATTATCCCTGAAAGTACTAAATCCATAATATTCTATCCCTGTAACTGTTTATCTGCTGTTATCTAAGTTTTAGTAATGTCTATAATTTTTGGCATGGTTGCACTAACGAATGCCAAAACCACTTCCCTCTTATTACTGATGCTTCTGGTATTAGCATATAGGAACTATAACATACCTTCAGGGCCCCCAACCTCTTTTCATCCTGAAATGACTATCCCATTCAATGTTGTTGCACAAAAGACTAGATTTGGCATTTTTTGTTCATTCATACACTCATTTGCTTCATGGGTGCCTTCATACATTCATCTACATCTGCCATAATTGCTTTAGCTTTCTGAATGCAGGGTCCACATGTTATATTGATGTGACTTTGTTAGTACAAACCCCCCCCCCCCAATCGGCCTGTTGCTGAGCCTGCTGCTGCTGGGGGGGGGGGATTCCTAACTTACTATAATATGTTATAATATTAATAATGCTGTATTCTTACAGCATTACTAATATTATAAATTTTTGCAACTGAGACCCTAGATTTTGTAGCACTTTCATGAAGAACTTTCCATATCATAGAATCACCATAAATAATTATTTGGTTATGCTCATTCTCTCAATTATTCTTACAATTTTCTTTTTGGCTTTTTTTTTTTTTTTTTTTTCTCAATTCGACTGATCTCTTGCTGTTTATACAGACTTTTAATCTCACAATTGTAAGTACAGTTTCTTTATTCAAGTCTTCTATGTTCTCTGTATTCTGCCAATGCACTTTCAATATTATTGCTGATGTTTGCACCAGTTTTGCTCTCCTTCCACAAATTTTTGCCTTTCATGACAAATATACCTCACAAATTTTACACTGCACAATCATGCAAATTTAGCTTGCCCAACAAAGACGTCTTGGTGCCATTGTTCTGCTACATGGATGCCATACCAACAATATATCTAATTTAAGAAATATAATGTTTTACTTATATTTAAATAACTCGCTCTTTCTCAATGCTTATAAAAGGATTAATACAATAAATGAAATCAGGATTATTAGCAAAAATTTGAAAAACTTATCTTTCCGTAGCATTACAAATTGATCATGTTCACCAAATATCCTTAAATATATTCACCCTATACCCTTTCATTTTTGATGATAAGTCATAGAGATTGCATCATTTTTTCTGAGTTTATTCCTTCTTAATTCATCAACCACTTTGTCACACTTGTTATAACAATATCTTCACTCTGATAATAAATCCTTCCAAAGTGGTTACTCAAACTCAACTATTTTGTTTGCTTCTATTGCTGTACCTCCATCGGCACTTGTTAAAGCTATCTTTCCATATTCATTCTTCCTTTTACTTGCCACATAGTAAAAGAATCTTTGGAATTTCCTTTGGCCTTCTCAGCTAATTTCCTAATTAAGAAGGCTCTTAATTCCTTCAACTATCCATTGTAGTGGTGTATTTGTTTTGTGTATTTTTGGCAGACTATATATTCTGGGTGCGCAGGCATAATGCAACAACAGGTTTGCAAATGTTTCTTCTGGCCAAGTGATTATTGACCTGATTATTTCTATTGTTTTCTTTTTGTTGCAGTGTGTAGGATTGTATTTATTTGTTGTTAGATACCAATTGGTTAATTTTTTTAAAAGAGGAACTTTGCCATGGTAATAGTCTTGGATGAGTCTTGACAGACTTTATGTTCTTAGGAAGGACCTCCCATGATGAGTGTTTTGACTCCATGGAGGCCTGAATAATAATAACAATGTCCTTGTTATTTTTTTTTAATATTTTTAATGAAGTTACGAAAGGAAGCTGTGAGAAAGAAGGTGAGGAGTGGTTTCTTTGCATCGAGGGTGGCTGAACTGTGGAATGCATTGTCCAAGAGAGTGGTTAGAGCAGGAACAGTCAGTGAGTTTGAGGAGGGGTATGATAAACTTTGTTTCCTAAAAACGACCTCTCACAATAAGTCTTCTGACTCCATGGAGGTCTGGATAATAATAATAATAATAATATGTATAAAATAACATATTGTATTATATATATATATATATATATATTTTTTTTTTTTTTTTAGTCATTTAATTCTTCATAAAACTATGTATGTTAACCGAGTCAATGATCATTCTGTCATATATATATATATATATATATATTTATTTTATTTTTTTTAATTTTCCACCAGAGATCAGACTGGTGTAGACGATTAACTAAACAGTTAGATTTAGCCAGCCTGGTTGGCTGAGGCATATCCACTCTCCAGTGAAAAAACTGTGGGTTTCGAATTCCTCTGTGGGCATGGATGTTTGTGCTTGTCTGTGAAAATACTAGTGGTGGTGGTGGGCAGTGGATGGTGTTGGTGTGGTTGCGGTTCATTATTATTTTATTATTATTATTATTATTATTATTATTCAGGCCTCCATGGAGTCAAAAGACTCATTGTGGGAGGTCCTTCCTAAGAACATAAAGTCTGTCAGGACTCATCGAGGGGAGATCCCCCTAAGAAACACAAAGTCTATCATACCACTCCTTAAACTCATTGACCGTTCTCGCTCTCACCACTCCATCAGGCAATGCATTCCACGGTTCAACCACCCTCCACGCAAAGAAACCACTCCTCACCCTCTTGCTCACAGTTTCCTTTCGTAACTTCCAGGGATGGCCTCTTGTCATCACTCCTTCCTGCTGTTCAACCAAGCGAAAGAACTCCCCAGTGTCAACCCTGTAACCACCTCTCAACAGTTTAAAAGTCTCAATCATATCACCTCTCCTTCTTCTATCCACCAAACTATGCAATCCACATTCCCTCAGCCGATCCTTGTAACTATCCTTGTACAGTCCTGAAACCATCATTGTCATCCGTCTTTGTATCCTTTCCACAGTTAATTTATCCCCTTCAAATCCTGGAGACCAAATCTGAGAACAATAGTCCAAGTGTGGTCTGATCAGAGACTTGTACAACGGAATGATAACCCTCTTATCTCTGCAGGTCAGCGTCCTTCTTATAATTGCAGCAATCCTCCGTGTTACCTTCACCACCTTTGCAATATGTCCCATAAACTTCAGGTTTCTATCAACCATCAACCCTAGATCTCTTGTCTCCTCTACTTCCTCCAGTATAACTCCTCCAATAGAGTATGCTGCATCCCATCGATGTTTCCCAAACCTCAAGACCTTGCATTTTGCTGCATTAAACTGACACCCGCATTAATTTGCCCATCTATCTAGCTTATTCAAATCCTCTTGCAGGGCTACCTCATCTGCACTATTACTAATAATCCTTCCTAGCTTCGCATCATCCACAAACAACTGAATATCCCCTTGCAATCCACTGGCAATGTCATTGATATAAAGGTTAAACAATATAGGTCCTAGTACTGAGCCCTGTGGGACCCCACTTGTAACCCTCTGCCTCCTTGAAACTGTCCCACCACACACAACTCTCTGATACCTATTGGACAGCCAATCCTGAATCCAGTTGACCAATCTGACATCCACACCCATATGCTGCAACTTAAATATCAGCTTATAATGTGGCACCCTGTCAAATGCTTTCGCTAAATCTAAGAAAATTGCAGTATATGCCTTTCCCTCATCTAATGCACTTGTAACTTTATTATAAAAGGCTAGCATATTGCTAAAACAAGAGCGCCCTTTCACAAATCCATGTTGACTCTCATAGATAACATTACCCTCATCTGCCCAATGTTGTATACGGTCCCTCACTACTTTCTCCAAGATCTTAACAACTACTGATGACACACAGACTGGCCTATAATTAGACACTTCCAGTCTGTTACCACCCTTATACAATGGCACTATCTTACCTTCCTTCCATTCCCTGGGCACCTTTGCCGAAGCCATACTTTCATTGAAAAGCCAGGTTAAAGGCACTGTCAGTTCCCTGGCACATTTTCTCAAAACTCGTGGTGAAATACCATCCAGTCCCAAAGCTTTACTGACATCCAGAGTACTCGGTATCTGAAACACACTCTCCTCCTGTACCTCTAAACCTCGAACCAGCCCTATCCCTCTAGCATTAAAACTGACTCCAATAAGAAATACTCCAATAAAGTGTTCATTGAACAATTCCACCATGTCCTCTGCATCAGTCACTCTATTCCATTTTTATCCCACAATATCATTCTTCCACAGTCATTTCTCCTCCTAATGGCCACATAGCTAAAAAATTCCCTAGGATTTTCTTTGGATCCTACGGCCAACCTCCTCTCATATTCCAGTTTTGCTTTCCATACCACAGTAGTCATTCTTCTGGCCTGTGTCTTATATTCTTCATGCATCCTCTCTTCACCTGTCTCCTTATATCTCTTCCATAGCCTCTTTTTTCGCATGCAATTCCTGTTTAATATTGTTTGTCATCCACTTTACTCCAAATTGTGTCCTCTTCTTCATTCATGGTATACAACTTACCATTGCTGCTAACAAATGTTCTTTCACAATTTCCCACGCACTAATGATATCCCAGCCTTCCAATTCCTCCCTCCATGAAACTTCCCCCAGTTGACGTCTAAGACTATTATAATCACCTGCTTTATAATTCCACATAAGTTCCCGTCTCTTTGATACTCCTGCATGTCTATTCATTTTCCAAGTCAAAACCATATGGTCACTCTCTCCAACTGGTGGTAGAGATGTCATCTCAGTTATTATCAACTCTTCTGATGCTATAACCAAATCCAAAACTCTTGAACCTCTTGTTCCCTCTGTTACATGTTGCCTAAGACATTTGTCCCTCAAGAAGTCTAGAAATTCCATTCCCCTATTGCTACATGCATCTTCCTCTCTCCAATTTATACTACTGTGGTTAAAATCCCCCATAACAATCATTCTTCTTGCACTTGCCAAACTCAGCTGTCTAAACATCTGGTCCCCATCCTCTGTGCTCCTGCGTGTGTAGCAACACCCCACTAAATATCCTGTCTTGCCTACCTTTACCTCACACCATATGCTCTCAAAATCATTTGTCTCACTTCCTTCCAAAGCCTCCACTCTTAGAGGACATAGGTCATCACTTATCATAAGCAGTACCCCACCACCACACTTTCCCCTCCTATCCTGACGAAATATGCTATACCCAGTGACTTCTATTCCTGTTATTATATCCCCTTCTGTCAGCCACGTCTCAGTGATCCCAATAATTTTTGGCCAGGCTGATGCTATCTGCGCCACCAATTCCTCTCCCTTATTCCGGATACTCCTGGCATTAGTATAAAACATATAAATGCCATTGTTTCTATACCCAGTATTATCCCTTCTAGACTCCACTGGGTTCAGTATTACCTGACATCGTCTCCCTTCTCCCAAGTATCCATTCCCACAAGAGGCCACCCCTGCTATAATCCTTCCTGGGATACACTGACTCGTTCAAAACAGCAATCTCTCCAGATGCCTACGTCCTTCCTCATTCAAATGTAAGCGGTCTCTTGCATACATTTCCTCTCTTTCCTCAAACGCACTCCAAGCATCCACATATACTAGTCCTCTCTTGTCACAGATTCTCGCTATTATGCCATTCAATATTACCAATCTTCTGCTTAGCTCATCATTATCATACCTAGGCAACACGCACACTATTTTTCCTCTCTCTGTTTTCTTCCGTACGGTCTCAAGCAAAAATCTCATATCTCTTGCTGCCCGACTTACATTAGCACTCAAGTCATTCGTTCGTACCATCACAATCATCTCATCCACCCTTTCACCTCTCTTAATTGCCATAGCCACTCTTTCTATTGTTCCTCCTGGCAAACACTCCTCACGCATCCTATCTTGAACACCACGGATCATTGAGTCGCCATACATTATACCTCTTACCATTCCCTCTCTCGTATTGTTTCCATTCTGTCCTCTTCTTTCATTCCCATACATCTCTCTCCTACTGTTTCCATTCTCCTCTCTTCTAGCACTCACGTACATCTCTGTCATTCCCTCTCTCCTACTGTTTCCATTTTCTCCACTTCTAGCATTTCCATATCCCTCTCTCATTCCGTCTCTCCTACTGTTTCCATCCTCTCTTCTGCTAGCATTCCCATACCTCTCTCTCTCATTCCCTCTCTTCTACTGTTTCCATTCTCTCCTCTTATAGCACCCACATACCTCTCACTCATTCCCTCTCTTCTGTTTCCTTTCTCTCCGCTTCTAACACTCCCAAATTTCTCTCTCTCCCCCACTCTGATTCAGCTTGCATTTATCTCTTCCATTCTCCTAATCTTATCTTTCATACTTCTGCTCTCATTCACAAGACATTCCTCCTCCTCTTTCAGCTCATCTATCTCCCTCTGCAGGTCAGTCACTCTTTATCTAAATTCACTCTCCCAAAAACAAAACCATCTCGTAAACTTTCAGTCACTCACGCCTTCCACACTATCAACTATTATTTTCTCATTCATACATATATTTTTTTCATTCTCTCCTATCACGCTACTTGTCTTCCTACATCCATTCCCCATTCCTGGAGCAACAAGGTCGGATATTGATAATTCGACACTTATTTCCTCCCACTGCCTTCATTTTGCACACATACGCTCTCCGCTCTCTTTAACAAGCCACATATCTAATTCTCGAGACGCATACATGCCGCAAGTACTGCATGCCACAAAGTTCCTTATGATATTTCTTATAATCGAGTTCTTAAATGGTGGAGGACTTGGCGATACGCCACTTACAACTGCAGCTGAATCCGCCATCATTCCTTACTGCAGAGTAGCGTAATCGTTAATTATTCAATTAATAAATTCCGTTAAATAAATAGAAAAATAAAGTACAAACAATTACAAGCAAAACAAAACATTTAAGTACACTAAATAAAATGAAATATAACTAAATACAGTAATGAAAACTTAGCTTCGTTTTGTCTTCCACCATTATGCCAATCTTCTTAATCGTAAGTGAAGTAATTGCTCAACATGTGCATTTTGTGTCTATAAATTCTCCACAATGAATGTTGACCACCATGTAACCTTGAAAGAAGGATCTAGTTGAACAGATCTTTTGATCCTGTGACCAGTTCCAGCACTCTCAAAGTCACCTCCATCACATGCTGTTTCAAGTAATTGTCTCTTTGCAGGTGAATAAATTCAATTTTCTTCCTGCTATTTGATCTTTTATTCTTGCAATCTGTATCCCAGAGTTGAAGTCTTCCTTAATAATTGCCTAATGTGTACTCATAATGCTAATTTGCTAATCCACATGTTTCACTTCTTCTGTTGCACCCCATTCCCTTTCTGGCCTAAAGCAGCAGTCACCTGTATTTTGTCCTTTTGGCTTCTCTGTGTGCTTATGATTGCTTCAAATGAATAGCCATCCACACCTGAGGATGACTGTTCATCTGTGTCAATATGGTGATTTGAGACAAATTTCAATCTTTCTGATCTACTTATTATTCAATCTCACTTTATATGCTATGATCAGTATTATCCATCTCCAATCCTATTCTCCCTCTGTATCTTCCCTGAAAATACCATACCCTTGACATTCTGTTCTCTGTAATTACATTATCTGCCTGTCAGCCAAGTCTCTAATGTCTATAACTTTGAAGTTGCATCAAAGTCCCATTAGAATATACAAACTGTAGCATCCACTTAGGCCTATACCTTTGTACCTTGTATTAACTATCCTATTTGATTTTGCTCCTTAGGTGACTAGATATCTCATTTTTTGATAATTTTCGCACACTTGCCTCATGGGTGCCTGCATATGTACTAACCTGCATTCAACCCTAACAGCTTTCATGTTCCTGACTTTCACACACTGTGAACAAAATTTTACGAGACATCTAATTGCAAATACATTTATGTTCAGTCTATCAGCATTATATAAATCCTTCTGTCTGAGATTCACTCCATGGGTCTACAAACTACACATTATTCCTTCTGTACAACCTATGCACTGATTCATTTGCAGTCATTGTCCTCCTCCCAATTTGTTTATCATAGCATCACATTAGACTCACCTAGTTTAGCCATAAATACTGTTACAGCTTGAATGCATATACCAGCACTCAGTATTCGAAATGTCCCCCTCCCCCTTTTGCCTTCACAGAAGCCCGAAGTCTGTGAGGCCACATGTTGATGATGCATACACAGCATCCAATGGAAATGCTGCCACTGCTTGCTCTAAATCCACTTTCAGCCTGACGATGCTGGGGTGTTGTTTCTTGCAGGCTACTCTCTCAAGCTCTGACCACAATTTGAAGTTCAACAGATTCAGATCAGGGCTTTCAAGTGGCCAATCAGATGGTATTATGTGGTTGGGCATATTTGCCTCCAAGCACTGTTGGAAGGTCCACTGTCCACCATGAAACAAGGTGTTCAGGGGCCATACCACAGGTTCCACCATGTCTTGATACTCTTTGGCAGAAGTTTTTTTTTAAATACATTTCTCACAGAAATGCAACTTGGATACTCCCTGATATGTCTCCCCCACACACACACACCAAACCATCACTGACATGGGGTGATGATCTCTCTGAATCCTGAGTGCTATGACATGTGCTGTGGAACCATTGAGGACATACATATACAGGATCATTTTGGCAGAATGACTCTTCAACAGTGAAAATCTTATCTGTGAAAAGGATATCTGTGTCTGCTGTTTGTATACGGCCGGAGAAGTGGTTTTGATTTTATCACCCTCTGCCACATAAGTTGTGGTGTTAGCAAGTCCAGTGGAATGACGATAGGCTTTCATCCCCAAGTGATCAGTTAGGTACATGACATTGTTCTCTGCAAAACATTCATCTCTTGCAACATTACTTTCTGCATTCTCACAGGATTATGGCAGCGACGTGCCTTCAGTCCTCATAAGTTGTGTCGTAATGCAGCTTGGTCGATGTGTTCTTTGGTGGTGATATAAGCTTTCTGTATTGTTATAATGGTTATTTAATAGTCATACATAAACATCCTACTGATCCTGAGTGTTTTTAGTGTGCTGAAAATAACAGGTGGATGAATTCCAATCTTCTTAAGTGGTATTACATCTACAAGGTTCTCATAATTTACCCACTGCATTTTAACTTATACAGCTCACACAAATGTTGACTGTGCACAGCACCGCTGAAGGAACCATGCGCTCGCAATTCTGTGAGCAGTGCTATGGAGTGTGGAAGTTGTAGCAGCATTTATGGCAAGACTGTGTGTAATCTACTCTCAAACTTTTCATTTTTCTCTTTCACATCGTAGAGTATTTTTCTGTCATACAATATTTTTCACCTTTCAAGTGATTAGTGATACTCCTGTACTTATTTCACACTTTTATTTTTTTTCCTCTTCTCCTTTTTACCAGTTGCCACCTTTCTGCAAATTATTCAATCTTATGCTTTTTTTGAAATCCATTTAAGTGTGCAAGGAGGGTCAAAGCCGTATAACTGAGAGGAGAAAGAGACCTCCACATAGCTTTTAAAGGAATGCGGAGAACTGACCAGGGCTACTGAAATAATGTCCAGTCCTCACCTTCTCGTACTGCACCCTGTTAGGTATCCACCTGGATACTGAATGAATGAGGATGGGCTGGTAATTTGGGATTTAGCTGACCAAATTGTATTCTTATTGGCTTAAACCACAAATAAATGATGGTACGACATTATAGAATTTCATGCCGGCTGGGATATCACCCAGTTAAGTAAGGCCCCCCATTGTTTTTGCCAGGGAACCAGGGCAAACAGCAGAAAGTCAGTTACTAGAACAAATCCTGAAACACATCCCAATTCAACATCACCAGAGTACAAGATTGGTACTATCAACATAAGAAGCCTGAATGGCAAAGAAATGGAGCTTGCTGAGAAATTGGATAAGTACCAGATCGACATAATAGGGGGGGGGGATGAAACAAAAAAGACGAACTGGTGAGATCTTTCTAAGTAATAAGTACAAAATGTTATATTCAGGCAGTAACAATCAGGGAAAAGAAGGAGCAGCCATAGTACTCAACACTAATTACGAGGCTGATTTTCTTGAATGGCAGGCAATATCAAGTAGAATGATGTGGGCAAATATGATAATAGGGAACTGATCAATGAGACTTATTTGTACCTAAGGTCCCACAGAAGGTAGAAGCGGAGAAATGTTTTGAGGCTTTAGAGAAAAAAACTGACACAATGAAAAAAGAAAAGTTGGTCCTTGTATCATTGTATTCTCAATGAGACTTATTTGTGCCTATGGTTCCACAGAAGGTTCTGCTAAGATAGAAGTGAAGGAGGCTTTAGAGAAAGCCTCCTTCACTTTACATAGCAGAGTAGGAAATGAGTGTGAGACATATACAGAAATATTTTGGGAAAATATGGAGTAAAGAGCAAAGCTAATAATAATGGGAAATACCTATTGGTTTCCTACTCAGGACACAGACTACTTATTATTAACTCATTACATATTTAGTGCATGGGAAATTGTGAAAGAATATTTGTTAGCAGCAATGGTAAGTGTAGAGAATCAGGGTGGAGAACCAGTCATTGTTTTTTCCATTTGTCTTCCCAACTCACAAACATGTATACTTCACCTACAATCTGTAAGTATAGCCTCGCACACTTTTGTGATGTGTTCAAGTGTGCTTGTCAAGGGTCGTCCATAGAAGAATGCTCATTGTCAAGGCAGATATTCGTCTATCCTTGAAGTGTTTGTACCACAAAAAAAGTTTTGCTTTGGCTCATATCATTACCACTAAATACTTCCTTAAGCATTTGAGGAGGTATTTCATCCTGGAGGAGTCAGTTTTAATACTAGAGGGATAGGGCAGGTTCGAGGTTTAGAGGTACAGGAGGAGAGTGTATTCCAAATACTGAGTACTCTGGATGTCAGTAAAACTGTGGGACTGGATGGTATTTCACCACGAGTTTTGAGAGAATGTGCTAGGGAACTGGCAGTGCCTTTAACCTGGCTTTTGAATGAAAGTCTAGCTGCAAGAAAGGTGCCAAGGGAATGGAAGGAAGGTAAGATAGTGTCATTGCATAAGGGTGATAAGAGACTGGAAGTGTCTAATTATAGGCTAGTTTGCATGTCATCAGTAGTTGTTAAGATCTTGGAGAAAGTAGTGAGGGACCATATACAGCATTGGGCAGATGAGAGTGGTGTTATCTGTGAGAGTCAACATGGATTTGTGAAGGGCTGTCTTGTTTTAGCAATATGCTAGCCTTTTATAATAAAGTTACAAGTGCATTAGATGAGGAGAAAGGCATATACTGCAATTTTCTTAGATTTAGCGAAAGCATTTGACAGGGTGCCACATTATAAGCTGATATTTAAGTTGCAGTATATGGGTGTGGATGTCAGATTGGTCAACTGGATTCAGGATTGGCTGTCCAATAGGTATCAGAGAGTTGTGTGTGGTGGGACAGTTTCAAGGAGGCAGAGGTTTACAAAGTGGGGTCACACAGGGCTCAGTACTGGGACCTATATTGTTTAACCTTTATATCAATGACACTGTCAGTGGATTGCAAGGGGATATTCAGTTATTTACAGATGATGTGAAGCTGGGAAGGATTATTAGTAATAGTGCAAATGTGGCATCCCTGCAAGAGGATTTGAATAAGCTAGACAGATGGGCAAATGAATGGGGGTGTCAATTTAATGCAGCAAAATGTAAGGTCTTGAGGTTTCGGAAACATCGATGGGATGCTGCATACTCTATGGGAGGAGTTATACAAGTGATCTGGGGTTGATGATTGATAGAAACCTGAAATTTAGGGGACATATTGCAAAGGTCATGAAAGTAACACAGAGGATTGCTGCAATTATGAGAAGGACACTGACCTGCAGAGATAAAAGGGTTTTCATTCCGTTGTATAAGTCTCTGATCAGACCACACTTGGACCATTGTTCTCAGATTTGGTCTCCAGGATTTGAAGGGGATAAATTAACTGTGGTACAAAGACGGGTGACAAAGATGGTTTCAGGACTGTACAATGTTAGTTATGATGATCAGCTGAGGGAATGTGGAATGCAGAGTTTGGTGGATAGAAGAAGGAGCGGTGATATGATTGAGACTTTTAAACTGTTGAGAGGTGGTTACGGGGTTGACACTGGGGAGTTCTTTTGCTTGGTTGAACAGCGGGAAGGAGTGATGACGAGGCAATTCCTGGAAGTTATGAAAGGAAACTGTGAGCAAGAGGGTGAGGAGTAATTTCTTTGCATGGAGGGTGTTGAACCATGGAATGCATTGCCTGATGGAGTGATGAGAGCAAGAACAGTCAATGAGTTTAAGGAGTGGTATGATAGACTTTGTGTTTCTTAGGAAGGACCTCCCACGACAAGTCTTTTGACTCCATGGAGGCCTGAATAATAATAATAATAATTTGGTGGTTTCTGCAGTAGTTTTTTTTTTTTTTTTTTTTTTTGAGGTTGAAGAAAAATTTGATGCAGATTCTTTACTTTTAAAATCACCCTTTCAGTTGGAAAAGAAAATCGCTAAACCACTAACATATGATTACAGAAATGCACGTAACCTAAGTATGCAGCCTCTCAAGCTTACCAGCTGTTGGCAGACTGATTCACAAAGGATACTGCTTTGCAGTATGCTTTGTGAATCAGTCTGATTATTTCCTATATTACTGGTGTATAAATTATGCAACAGAGGACCAAGTACTGAACCCAAAGGCACACCACTAGTCATCAGCCTTTTCCTGGATTCATCTCCTCGATTAATCACTCTTTGCCATATGTCCATCAGCCACTATCTAAACCAAGTCGCAAGGTTCATATCCATCCTCATCTGTTCCAATTTATGCAGTAGAGTTCTATGTGGAATCCTGTCAAATGCCTTTGCAATGTCCAGAAACATTATTGGTAGTCATTATTTCCCTTGTTCAACTCCACTGTTACTTTATTATAAAAAGCAAGCAGATTACTAAGGCAAGACCTACCCTTCATAAAACCATGTTGTCACTTATAAAGGATCATATTACTATCCATTCAGTCCTGAATTCTGACTTTTACCAATTTCTCCAATACCTTAACCATCACTCCTGAGATATGGACTGACCTATAATTTGATACTTCTATCACGAGGCCTCCTTTATGCAGTTGGACTGTTTTACCCTCTCTCCACTTCACTGGCACCTTTGCAGTACCAAAGCTTAAATGAAACACCCTGGTCATTAGGTGTGGATAATTCCCTTGCATATTCACATAATACATAGACTGATATACCATCTAATCCCATGGCCATGTTTGCATTGAAGTTATGCACTATTTTGGAGCTTCCATTTCTTCAATCTCCATTCTCCCGCTAGTTAATGTCACATCCTGCACTGCAATATTGCCACCTAGGTGGTAAACCTTGCAAAATGATCATTCAGTACTTCAACTGTTTGGTTTGCTTTTGTTACCTCACCACCATCAGCAATTTTAAAGTCATTCTTCTATATAGCAATTTTTTTCACTTTCCACATAGTAAAATAACTCTAGGATTTCTTTGGCCTTCCTTACAATACAGGTCATCCATCTTGCCTGTGCCTTTTACTCCTCATGCTCTACTTTCTATCACTCTCTTTTTTTTTTTCTTCAGTTCTTCTGCCATCATTAGCAGAACTCCCTCCCCAATCCTGTTCTTTCTATCCTCTCTGAAGATAGTATATGCATTGCATTCGCTTCCCATGACTATATCATTCCTGGTCAGCCAAGTCTCACTAATGCTATAACTTTTGCCCAAGTGGAGCTAACCATTGCCAAAAATACTTTGCCCTTATTCCAAATATTTCTGACATTATTATATATAAATGCAATACTCTGTGCAGTATATGATCCTCTCAAGTAAGTTCACCTAGACTAAGTTGGGGATGGCCGCTGACTGAATCTTTTCTTACTTTAATGTCTTCTCAAGAAAGAAGTAACTGGATTGTCACTCTGGAAAATAATATGGACAGGTTAATAAATATGAGCAGGATAAGGAAAGGGAAAAAAATGAAAATAAATAAGAATATCTGGAATATTTTTACTTGGAATGTCAGGCATATCCATCACAATCAAGAGATCTAGACAAAACCCTAATAGAAAGAAATATCAAATTAGCAGTAATAACAAAGAAAAAACAAAAAGGTTCAGATGAAACAGATAATTGCATCTATATCTACAGTGGAGTCAAAAAGAAAGAAAAAAGAATAAAAGCAGGAGTAATGATTTTTATTCACAAATCAATTAAAAAAATATCACACATCATAAATACTGGAGCAAGAGAATTCTAGAATTAAGACTGCAAATAAGCCATGGCTTCCTGACTATTATTGGTGTCTATGCTCCAGAGGAAGGAAGGAAGAGAGAAAGATAGCAATGCCTTTTATTCAGATTTACAAAAGTATAATAGACTATATAATAGCTAATAGGAGAACAGCTAATATGATACTAGATAGCCAGGTATTTAGAAGTGCAGAAATAGAATCTGATCATTATCTCTTACAAGTAAAATTAGAATATCCTCAAAATGTTTATAAGTAACCAAGTCAGTGCTAAGAGAAATCTCCAGGAATCTTTTAGAGTTCAACTCTTGGATGATAAAAGTATCAACTACCTTTATTCACAAAGAATAAATGGAAAACTAGAGGAAATAAAAGAAAATGATGATATAGAGATAAAATGGAATAATTTAAAAATGTAATTATATCTAATATAATTATCATCATCATCATCAAATTCCTGCCATGTACCCTCAAGGGGTGTACAGGATATGATAGTACTACATGAAAAAACTTACATCATTATTAATTTCCTATCTACAATTTTCCTTCAAATCAGTCTGTTACTTGTCAACACTCCAACATTATTAGATCTTATATTTCTATCGTCTAAAGCACTTTGTACCGTATCAATCCACCTATATCGTGGTCTTCCTCTGGGTCGTTTTGCTGCCAACCTGGCAGAGAACACTTGTTTTGCTAATCTTTCCTCGCCCATTCTGTTTAAGTGACCATACCACCTGAGATTAGCTCTGCTAACGCATTCCTGAATGCTGACAATGTCAAGTTATTATTATTATTGTTCCGGGAAACTCCAAGGAGTCAACAGACTCATCGAGGGAGGCCCTAACATCATGTCTGGAACAACTATTCAACATTTACACAGTATCTATCATATCTTGCCTTGAACTCATTTACGGTTGTAGCACCCACAAAAGACTCTGGAAGCTTATTCCACTCATTCACCACTCTCCAAGTAAAAAACCTAGCTCTAACACCCTTGTCAACCACGCTCTTGCCCAGCTTCCATGCATGGTCCCTAGTCCTCCCACCACCAGTCATATTTTCAAAAATATCTTTTGGATCAATCTTATAAAAACCCTTCAGTAATTTGAATGTCTCAATCATATGACCCCTCCTTCGCCTATCATCCAATTTCTGCAACCCACAAATCCTCAACCTATTCGCATAAGGTTCATTCCACAGTCCTGCTATCATCTTGGTCACTCGTCTCTGGACCCTCTCCACTTCCTCCCTATCACGAAGAAACCCTGGTGCCCATAACTGGGCACAGAAGTCCAGATGGGGTCTTATCAAGGCTCGATACAGAGGAACAACAACTTGTTTGTCTCTGCATGTTAAAGTATTTTTCATAAGCCAAGTGATTTGGTGAGCTGTTTTAGTCACTTTTGCAATGTGCCCCCTAAACTTCAACTCCCTATCCCCCAACACTCCCAAATCCCTGGCCTCATCAATCTCCTGGAGTACGGTTCCACCAATGCGATATACTGCTGCTGTTCTTTTCACCCCAAAGTGCATAACCTTACACTTTGCCACATTAAACTGACATCCATTTTTCCTAGCCCAGTCCTCCAAACTATACAAATCATCCTGTAAAATTTTGACATCCTGTGCACTCACAATTGCTCTACCCAACTTTGCATCATCAGCAAACAAGTGAACACTTCCTCTCAAATCCTTTCCAATATCATTGATGAACAAATTGAAAAGCAGTGGTCCAAGAACAGAGCTCTGAGGCACTCCACTAGTCACAAGATGTCTTTTTGACTCCACTCCTGAATAAACCACTTTCTGGTATCTCTCCTTCAACCACCCTCCTATCCATTTTACCAACCCTATATCTATCCCCATCTGCTCCAGTTTACTGATTAGGGTTCCATGTGGTATCCTGTCAAAGGCCTTGGCAAGGTCCAGTAGTATCACTGTAAACCCATTACCCCAATCCAGTTCAGCCGTCACTGTGTTATAAAACGTGAGCAAGTTACTGAGGCATGATCTACCCTTCACAAAACCATGTTGTCCTCCATACAATATCCCATTTTCATCTATCCAATCCTGTATTCTTTTCTTGACTAATTTCTCTAAGACCTTGACAATGATTCCTGATATGCTAATCGGTCGGTAATTTACAACAGCAGTCTTGGAACCACCTTTATGCAGTGGAACTATTTTCCCCTCCTTCCACCCGCCGGGACTAACCCGGACCCGAGACTCAAATTAAACAAAATCGTCAAGGGTACTGATAATTCTTTAGCTGCTTCTCGTACAACACGAGCTGGTATACCATCCAATCCCACAGATGTATTGAGATTGAGGTTATGCAATAGACTACTCACCTCCACTTCATTCACCACAATTCCCGTATAATCTACTGGTTTATTCGTTTCTGCAATGTCACCACCTGGATGATATATTCTTGCAAAGTGCTCACTCAGTAACTCAGCTATCTCAACTGATTCAGTTACCTCCCTACCATCGGCATTCTTTAAAATCATTCTGCCATGTACATTTTTCCTTTTACTTGCTACATATCTAAAAAACTGTTTAGGATTCTCTTTAGCCTGCATGGCCAATGTTCTTTCGTAATCCTTTTTTGCTTTTCTTACCACACTCGTCACCTTCTGGCCTGCGCTTTATACCGTTCATGTGCCTGCCGGTCACCTTTCTCCTTAAATTCCCTCCATAGTTGTTTCTTTTTTTGCAGCTTAGGCTTAATGGTGTTATTCATCCATTTAACCCCTACTTGATTTATTATTCGGACTCTAGGTATACAGTCAGCCATTGCTTCATGCAAGCACTTCCTAACTACCTCCCATGCACTATCGACTTCTGGTCCTTGCAGTTGTAAATGCCATGGCACTGAGCCAATCAAACTCCTAAGCTCGTCATACTTTCCCGCCCGATAATTCCACATGTACCCTGTCTTAATTGAAAATTCTACACCTTTAGCCACCTCCCAAGTCAAGACCCTATGATCACTCTCACCAATTGGTGAGAATGTGGTCATATTTGTTACAGCCAAATCCTCAGATGTAATTACTAGGTCAAGCACTCTCTGACCCCTAGTATTTTCCATTACATGCTGTCGCAGATAGTTATCCCTTAATAACTGCATAAAATCCAATTCCTTCCTCCCGTGTGTCCTCTCCTCACTCCAATCAATGCGACCATAGTTGAAATCTCCCATAATAATCACCCTCCTTCCACTCACATCTTCTATTTGCTTGTGCATACTGTCACCACCATCTTTTCCATCACCTGGTCTATAGCAGCACCCAATTGTATATTTAGTTCTGCTAGCCACAATCTCACACCAAATGGCCTCAAATGTGCTCTTTTCTCTATCCTGCAATTCAACTTCTATTCTCCTTGGCTGTAGCTCATCAGCTATCATCAACAATACTCCTCCCCCCATTTTATTCTCTCTGTCATTCCTGAACACACTATACCCATCACATTCAATCCCACTAGCTATATCATCTACAGTCAGCCATGTTTCACTAATACCAATAACCTGTGGTCTGGAAGTGCCAACCATGGCCAAAAACTCTTCCTTCTTGTTCCTAATACTCCTAGTATTAGTGTACATGAATTTAAGACCCCCATTAGCCCCAACCCTACCTTGATGCCTTATATTAACTATCCCACTCTGGTTTGTTGTCCTTATTTGCTCTAGCATATTATATTCATTCTTACATTCAACTGCCTCCCTAAGGACTCTATATCTACTCCCCCCCTTAACAAATCTAGTTTCCCTGAATTTGCACATCCACTACATTCAGCAACACTCTCTCAAGTCTTCTTACACCATAACCATTCAAATGCAGGCCATCCATCTTATATAGATCCTTTCGCCCATCAAACTCACTCCACATGTCCACAAATTCCACACCACTCGTCATACATAACCCACGCATAAAGTCATTCGCAATTATGGCCCTCCTTTTAAACATTTCACTGTCATACCGTGGCAAAAGACTAATCATTCTAACTCTTTCACTCTTTTCTTTTGCTACCTCAAACAATTCATTCAGGTCTTCTATCATTTCCATTTTATCTCCTTTCAAATCATTCGTACCTGCCACAACGATCATTTCTTTCACCCTTTCCTTTTGCTCTCTAATAGACTCAGTTACATCCTTTATGATCGCACCAGGTTGGTACGATTTTGTCAAATCCTCTACTAACACACCTCATACTAACGAGTCTTCATACAGCACTATCCTTCATTTTGTTCATGTTCACATTCATACGCCTATTTTTCCTGTCATACCTTTTATTACTGGTTGGTTCATTCAGTCGACTTTTGTTCATGCACTCTAGCTGCTGTTTTGCCCTTTCTATCACACCATTCAACAACGCGATCTCACTCAATGCATCTATCTCATCTTTTTTATTCTCTGAGAAACCATTAATACTATCATTCACACTTTCTACATTCACACTCTCATAATTCTCATGTACAACCTTGCCGTTTCTTGTCTTATCGCTATTTTCTTCATTCTGAAGTTTGACAAAATTATCACACTCACGATCCGAAATGCACTTCAATTCCTCATTCTCCCTACATTATCATCTATCCACACTCCAACTGCACTTCGTAAAGCGTACATTTCACAGCTAGTACACTGACTCATTTCTTTTATACTACCGTTATTTGATAAAGATGGCGAACCATCATTACTGGCCACCATTTTCCTTCGTACAGGTGCCATAATTATTGCAACATGTTTTATCAAATAATAAGTTATAACACACCAAAAACACACAAATAGATGCACTAAAATACGCAAGGCAAACAAAACCATGCAATATTAAGTAATTTTATCAACGATAACTGAAAATAATACTTATCTTATCAGGAGCTTGCACGAACACTCTTTCCTAATATCCTAATATCCTCGTTTCTTTCCTAATATCCTCGTTTTTAATATGATACTGCCATTGATGCCATCTGTTCACGCCTATAATCTTTCTCAGCACTCGCATATCTGTGGTCTCTAGTCTTTGGTCAAGTGTTTTACTTCTGACCCAGCTCTCAGATCCATAAGTTAAAACTGGTTTGAACACTGTCTTGTATACAGCTAATTTAGTGTTCCGACTAATTTCTCTCTTATTCCATATGAATTTATTCAATTGACTTCCCACCATACCAGCTTTGCTGATTCTGTTGTCTATTTCTATATTTAATTTACCATCTTCAATAAAAATCGTGCCTAAATAGCTGAAATGTTTTACTTGTTCCACAGGTTCTCCATTCACAACACAGTTGACATTTTCAATGATTCTACCTATTTTCATTGTCTTTGTCTTTTTATTGCTGACCTTCATACCATATCTATTACAACAGCTATTCAATTTAGTCAGAGAATCTTGCAGACTTGTAGCGGATTTATTTAGAAGTATAACATCATCTGCATAATGCAAAGAGCTGACATTAACATCTCCAATTTTGATATCATGTTTAATACCACTTTCCTTCATAATGTGATCCATATAGATAATGAATAACAGAGGGGATAATGTACATCCTTGTCTGACACCAGATTTAACATTAAACCATCTTCCTGTACTTCCTTCAATTCTAACTGCTGACTTACAACTCAAGTAAAGACTAAGTATTGCTTGATATAATGCCCCATTGCAATATAACTGCAGCGTATTGAATAGCTTCTCTCTTGGCACCTTGTCATATGCCTTTTCCAGATCGACAAAACTTAAATACAGATCTTTGTTATATTCCCATGCTTTCTCGACTATTTGTCATAAAGTGAAGATTTGTTCCTGACAGCCTCTATTTGGCCTGAATCCAGCTTGTTCTTCACCAAGCTTTTCTTCCACAATTCTTCTCAACCGTTTCTCGAGTATATTTGCATAGATCTTGCCAGGAACACTCAGTAGGGAAATACCTCTGTAATTCTCACATGCAGTTTTATTTCCCTTTTTATATATGGGTGCTATGAGAGCTCTACTCCAATCATCGGGAATTCGACCCTCTGTCCAGGCTTTCTGAACTATGCAGTGCAGCCACTGTAAGACTCTTATACCACCATACTTCAGCATTTCTGGTCGAATATCATCTACTCATGCTGCCTTTCCACATTTCAAGCCTTTGATGGCTTTTTCTACTTCAAGTATGGATATGTATTCCTGACTGCATGCCTGGTCAGTGTTTTTTTACCACTGTGCTGTCATCACTGCTTGTTTCATTTAGCAGTTTTTCAAAGTAATTACTCCATACTTCAAGGATATCTTTTTCTCCCGTTTTCATGTCACCTTTATCATCTCTAATTCCTTTTATAGCACTCTTTCCTCCATTCTTAAGCTTCTTCAACAACCTCCAGAATATTTTGCCACCTTCTTGATATTTATTTTCTATATTCTTGCCAAAGTCCTCCCATGACTTTTGTTTAGCTAGTTTTACACACTGTTTAGCATTCTTGCATTTGTCTCTATATTCTCTAAGAGCACAAGCTGACTTATTTGACAGGAACTTTTGGTATGCTTTCTTCTTTTCCTTCACTGCCTCTTTGACTTCCTGTGTCCACCAGGGAGTTCTAATTTTTTTATCCTTACAGACAACCTCACCACATGCCTCTCTGGCAGAATCAATCAATGTTTTCTTCAGAGTTTGCCACTGAACTCCAAGGTTTGATTCCTGTTCTCAAACTCTTTCATTTTTTCTTCAATAATCTTTGTGTATTTTAGTCTACAGCTCACATTTGAGAGCTGCTCAACTTTTATTCGCTTTAAAACTTTCTTACATGTTATTCTTTTCAATATGAATTTCAATTTTATCCTGCTCAAGACTAAATAGTGATCGCTTCCAATTTCAAATCCTCTGTACACTCTGGTGTTCTGCACCAGGGAGAAAACATCACTATCAACAATAACATAGTCAATGAGACTTTTCTTATTCCTAGCCTCTTCTCTCCATGTGAATTTGTGCACATTTTTATGTTGGAACATGGTGTTAGTAATAACCAGTCCATGTCCTGAGCAGAAATCCAACAGATATTTGCCAATATTATTAGCTTTGCTCTTTTCTCCAAATTTTCCCAAAATATTTTTGTATGTCTCACAATCATTTCCTACTCTGCTATTTAGATCCCCAACAAGGACCAACTTTTCATTTTTCATTGTGTCAGTTGCTTTTTCTAAAGCCTCAAAAAATTCCTCCACTTCTACCTTAGTAGAACCTTCTGTGGGACCATAGGCACAAATAAGTCTCATTGTCCAGTTCCCCATTCTCATATTTGCCCACATTACTCTACTTGAGACTGACTGCCATTCAAGAAGATTAGCCTCGTATTTTGTGTTGAATACTATGGCTACTCCTTCTTTTCCTTGATTGTCATTGCCTGAATATAACATTTTGTATTTATTGCTCAGAAAGATCTCACCAGTTTTGGTCTTTTTTGTTTCAGTCACCCCTATTATGTCGATCTGGTACTTATCTAATTCCTCAGCTAGCTCCATTTCTTTGCCATTCAGGCTTCTTACGTTGATAGTACCGATCTTTAACTCTGGTGATGTTGAGTTGGGGTTTATTTTCAGATTTGTTCCAGTAGCTGACTTTTCGCTGTTCGCCCTGGTTCCCTGGCGAAAACAACGGGGGCCTTGTTTAACCGGCGACGCCCCAGCCGGCATGAAATTTTGTCATGTTGTACCATCATTCTATATTTTGGTTTAACCAATAAGAATACAATTTGGTCGGCTAAATCCCAAATTGCCAGCCCATCCTTATCCATTCAGTATCCAAGTAGATACCCAGTAGGGTGCACCACGAGAAGGTGAGGATTGGACATTAGGTCAGAAGCCCTGGTCGGTTCTCCGCATTCCTTTAAAGGCTATGTGGAGGTCTCCTCTCAGTTATACAGCTTTGACCCTTAAGCACCCCTAATATAATTATCAAATATAATAATAATAATAATAATAATATAATAATATAATATAATTATATGTGGAAGATAAACTTTGTGAAGAACAAAATGGCTTTTGAAAAGGACAGTCGTACACTGACCCAGCTTTTACATTAAAAATCTTAATTCATTCATTTCGTATGGTGATTCAACAGCTGTTAGCTCCTTTTATGGGGAGGTACGGCACCACCTCAATCTCCCTATTTTTATCCAGGCTCGGGACCGGCATAGCTGACAATTCAGACCTATGGCTGTAGGGATTGTCTTAAGTATTCCTGACTGTATCCATGTGTGTTCACGGGGCCAGTTTGCCTGCTTGCAGGATGAAAACCCCCAGATAAACTGGGGGGGGGACCCTGCTGTCCATTCCCAAGACATGCAAAGCCACTAGGCTAACTGCACGGACAAAATCTTAATGGAAATACATTATGAATACAACATAGAAACACACAAAAAGCATTTGTAGATACTAGAAAGCCTTTGACAGTCTTAAGGAACTATGGACCATACTCAAGAATATAAACATTCCAAATCAGCTGATTGCTGCAATAACTAGGGTTTATACAAAAACCGACTTTTGAAAAACTGGTTGTCGAATTCCAGTATTTCCAAAAAAACCAGTTAAAACGGTTTTCAAATTTTTGCAAAAAAAACAAACAAACAAAAAAAAAAATATATATATATATATACTTTGAAATATTTATAATTAAATAAAATATTTATACTTATTTTAAAATTTTTCAGTTAATATTTATATAACTACAAAAATATAACAAAAGAAAATATACTCTCTACAAAACCAAATAAATAAATAAAAAAAAACTAAAATAACGAAAATCCGTACAAAATATAAATTATAAATTCTTATTTCAATTAGTATTTTTCTTCAGGAAATATGATTTCAAAAAACAATGTCCACTGAACGATTACTTAATATTGTTCTCATTCTAGATACAAAATTGCCTGAAATAGAAAATACTCTCTTACTGGCTACTGAACTTGGTTTTATCGTTTTCAGGGCATCAAATAATAAATCTAAATTCTTTGTTCTTTTATTGGTTACCTCAAGTACTGAAAATTCGGCCTTCAGTGTCTTCAGATTTGATATTATTTCTTCAGGTTCCTCAAGAAACCTATGAATTGATTTTTCCATGGCCTATTTTAAATCATTGCCCTGATTGATAGTTTCTCCATCTTCGATATATTCACCATCAGAATTTGTTTCCGTACAAGAATTTGGATATATTCTAGACAATATTTTTCCAGATAACTTAATATCGAGTTTTGAAGCTAGTGGAAATACACTAGATTTCTTGGTTGAAATGTTTTGTGGATTTTGCAAATATAGCAATCCAACTTGTCTTTAAATTTTTAGTTCATTTAACAGAAATTCAAATATTCCTTCACTTGTTAATAAATTGGCATCTTGCCACCCTAAGGCCTCAGCTGCTACACATACCAGTCCCAACACTTTAAGAAGCTCCATGATTTTAGGATATCGAGCTTCATTCCACATATGAGAAGCACCAATAACATTCAAAGCTAAAACAACACATTCTTTTAATGTTATAAATCTTTCAATCATGGCCCCTAAACTATTCCATCTCGTTTAGCAGTCAAGAATCAGACTTAATTCCTTTCCTTTTTCTTGTTTTACATAATTCTGAAGGATGCTATCTCTTACCGGAGATTTTTTAAAAATTTTGCAAATTTTTCTAATTTGGGAAATTGATTGTTTATAATTGTCAGACAATATAGGGCAGCGTTTCTCAAACTTCAGATATCTGTGTACCCTTCCTAAATTTTCATTATTGCCAAGTACTCCCTT
Source organism: Typopeltis vanoorti (assembly GCF_054136105.1). NCBI lineage: Eukaryota > Metazoa > Arthropoda > Arachnida > Uropygi > Thelyphonidae > Typopeltis > Typopeltis vanoorti. The sequence goes on from NC_143554.1 coordinate 16,927,698, forward strand.
ATCAAAATAATAATAAATAAATAAAATAAGTATATTTCGTTGTAAATGTCTATCTTATTTGAATTTAGATGTACATGTAAACAAAAAAAATGCTTTATTTTTAATAGAACAAAATTGATTCATATAATTACTTTTTTTTATCAGTCGCTACCATATGCTCTTCGTGTTGTTGCAGGCTCGCAATATACCTCATATACAAAGCTGAATGCAGATTCATGAGTGATCGCCCGCGGAGAGAGAGAGAGACCAGAATAGGCCATTGGGCCTAAATGCCTGAAAGGATTATTATTATTATTAAGAAAGATTTCCAGGGAGTCATGGACTCATCACAGGAGGCCACATACTACACACACCAGCTATCATACTTGTTCTTGAATTCATTCACACATTGAACTGATAACCTTATTCACATGCCCACAATTTCAGCCTATTCAAATCATTCTGCAAGTACTGCATATCAACCACATTCCTGATCACCCTACTCATCTTTGCATCGTCAGCAAATAGCTGTATGCTGTTCCTCATATCCGTCCCAATATCATTAATGTACAGATTGAATAACAGTGAGCCAAGGACTGATTCTTGAGGCACACCACTCCATGACAACAGTTCATAATCCAGTTCCATATTATTCTCCAATTTATGCAACATTCTTCCATGCTATATTCTGTCCAAAGCCTTAGCAAAATCCAAAAGTATCATGGTGTATTCATTCCCCTTGTCTCGTTCAATGGTAACATTATTATAGAATGTGAGCAAGTTGCTAAAATATGACCTTCCCTTAGTAAATCAATGCTATGGATTGGAAAGTAGAGATTCTCTACCAACTCATTTCTGAATGTGAACCCTAACCAACTATTCTACTCCTGAGATACTGTTTGGTCAATAGTTGGATACATTGGTCTTTGCACTACCCTTGTGCAATGGGATTATCATACATCCTTTCCACTGCTGTGGATTCTTTCCTGTTCTGAGAATCAAATTATATAGCCTGGTTAAAGAATGAATAGCCAGTTCAGCTGAACACTCTTGGCATCCGTGCTAAGACCTACTTATACATCTGAGTTTCTTCATCTGTTTGAGTGAATAAGAAGAACCTATGGGTACTCATTAGTTGAACAACCTCTATGCATCTGTCATCCTCACACCATCTGCATTCAGTAAAGTAATACTTCATATTCACACTTTCTTTTACTTGTAGCATATCAATATAATTCTTTGGGGTTATCTTTGGCTTGCAGAGCCAGTTTCTTTTCATACTCAGACTCATACAATAGCTGTATGAGTCTGATACTCATACAATATACTTAGCCACTTCCCAAGTGAGTACCACTTGATCACTTTCACCAACCGAAGAAAGAATAGTTATGTCTTTAACTGAAACACCTTCTAACACTATAATCAAATACGTTTCATCTTCTTTATACCCTCTTTTACCTTGTGGTGTTGAGGGTCTATTGATCATCGGACCTCAATCCGTTTACAGGATAAGGTGGTCAGCCCTATGCCCCAGTATATCCTATGGCCTGTAGTGTTAAGTTCTCAAGGCCAGTTTGCCTGCTTTGTGGGATGAAAAAACCCTGCTGTCCACGCCCAAGACTGGCTAACTTGGCTATGACTGAGGAAGCTTCAGCTCCTCACATCACCGACGGGAATCGAACCTAGGACACTCCTTTCCCCAGGCATATGGTTGCGAAGCGCATAGCCACTAGGCTAACTGCGCGGACTTCACTCAAACACTCTTTGAACTCTAATTTCTTCTGTCACATGCTGCTTGAGAAAGTTGTTTTGCAACAGCTCAATAAATTCAATTTCATTCTTCTCATGAGATTTTACTGCTATCCAATCAACGTTTGGATAATTAAAGTCCTCCCCATTATGATTACTCCTTTCACATTCATATATCCAGAGTTTGTTAACACATCCACCATCAGGGAGATAAAGCAGCAGGTCTGGTTTCTGCAGACCAACCAGACTGCCAAGTTATGATCTAACACTGAATATTGCATTTTATCTTCGATATTTTAAGAAAAATGTTCTGTATTCTCTTAGGTCCGTTCCTCCTTTCACCCTTTATGCATATCATTAGTTATCTGATTTCTTCTAGTGTGGTGGTCTTGATTTGTCTGGAGGCCATAGGCATACACTGCTCTAAAATAGCCGACAAGTTTAATATTCAGCAAGAAAAGCTACAAGAGCTAAGGAGAGAAGGGAGGTAAAAGACTAGTGATTAATATTATCTAACACACTTATGCACTAGAAGAGAATCAAAAAAAAAAAAAAAAAAAAAATCATTATATAGCACCAGTATTGCTGCTTTAGAGTAGACTGGCAACACCTTTGTTTCGAGTTTCCTTGGTGTTGTACTACCAAGTGGCCATTTACACTTGGATTCGCCGATAGTTTTTCGGTATATATGAAACTCATAGATTCGTAGTTCTCAATCTTAGAGTTTTGCTTACTGGCAGTTGAACAACAAGGGATTTGTATCCCTTAATTAATAGTCTAATATAATTTAGGCCAAATATAGCAGAATTGCAAAATCAGATATATGTGAAAATAATGCAAATTGATAAATCATTATTGAACTAGGAGTTTAAGAATGAATCGTCAATGAAAAACCAATCATTGACATTAATTGTTCTTTCTGACTTGCCATAATTTGTGTGCACTCTTGAATGCAGTTCTCATATTCTACTATTGAAAACATTGTTTTCTTAGAAATCATGTATTCATTAATATTCTAGTCCAGGCTACTTTCTTTTTAAGAAAAAAGAAATCTTTGCACTCAGGATATAATAAATACACAATAAAGTTTACATTATTACTACATTTTGGAAAATTATGGAGACGACTACCATGTTTGAGTAAAACTTTAGTTTAATATAAACCAAAATCAACACTCGACGTTTCGACCTTTATATCAAGGTCATCTTTTGGAGCATATGTACTATACAGAAAAACAAGCTGCACTACAATCTACATGCTAAAGTTACTGACCAACCATTACAACAATTATTGGCCTGACCTCTGGTGAAAAAAAAAAAAAAAAATTTACTACATCAATACTAGAGTCCTATTATTATTATTGTCTGTTGGTTACAAAATTACACTGGGTTGGAGCAACATGTTTATATATATATATTAAAAACATAATTATACATATACATTTCAACCACTTGGTATGGAATAGTTTCCATTACTAGCTGAAGGTTGCTTAGAGTCCTAAAGTATGCTAGATACTATATATTAAGTTGGCTGAATATGTGCCATCCAGATTCTTGGAATTTTCATGCTACTATTATTGTTGATATTCGGGTGGTTAATCAGAAAGACATAAATCATTACATAAAGACATTTCATATCTTTATATATGGTGTAAAGAGCGGGTACTTTCCCAGTCAATTTGGTGTAAGGTATTGAGAGCATGATCTGAGAGGCCTGCTTCACCAAAATTATTATATTTAACGTGTCTTATGTGTTCTTTTTTTAAGTATAGGGATTGTACATCCAGTTTCACCAATATAAGGCAAGTTACAGGTGCAGGTAGATGCAATAAACTCCAGGATGTGCCAATGGGAGGAGAGGATCTTTAGAGGAGTTGAATATGTTTTTTAGTTTTGTAAGTGGTTTAAAGGTGGCATTGAGATTATAATGGTGTAGGATTCTGTTGATTTTTTCTGATAACCCTTTAATATATAGGATGGCTATGGTTTTACTATAATCTAGATTATTTTTTGATGAAGTTTTATGAAGAACTTTATTAACAGTATTTTTGTTATAGTCATTATTTATAAATATGTTGCTGATAATTTTTAATTCTTGTTCAAGAGCTTGCTGATTAGAGCAAATTGTTATAGCTATGTTTTTAAGGGTGTTAATGACTCCATTTTAAAATGGTGTCCACTTTTAAAATCGCAACTTGGAATGTCAGAACTCTGTATGAAGCTGGCAAATTAAGAAATACTACAAGAGAAATGAAGAGGCTGGGCATCTGGATTTTGGGAATTTGTGAGACAAGATGGCTAGGATCTGGAAAGTGTCAACAAGATAATACGACAATATATTACTCTGGGAATGATAACAAACATAGACATGGTGTAGCTGTAATAGTAGATGACGAAATCAATAAATCAGTAATTATTATTATTATTACAGGTGACTCCAAGGAGTCCTTAGACTCATCGAGGCCCTAAACATCATGTCCATCACAACTATTCGACATTTACATAGTATCTATCATACTTTACTTTGAACTCATTCACTGTCATAGCCACCCACAACAAACTCTGGCAGCTTATTCCACTCATTCACCACTCTAAAAGTAAAAAACCCAGCTCTAAATCCTTACTAACCACACTCTTGCCCAGCTTTCATGGATGTCCCCTAGTCCTCCCACCACCAGTCCTGTTCTCTAAAATATCCTCTGATTTAATCCTATTTAACCCTCTGATTTAACCCTTCAGCAATTTGAATGTCTCAATCATATCTCCCCTTTTCTGCCTATCAACCAATTTCTGCAACCCACAAATCTTCAACCTGTTTTCATAAGGTTCATGCCATAGACATGCTATCATCTTGGTCACTCGCCTCTGGATCCTCTCAACCTCCTCCCCATCAAGAAGAAACCTAGATCTGGGCACAGTAGTCGAGATGGGGTCTTATCAAGGCTCGATACAGAGGAACAATAACTTGCTTGTCTCTGCTCATCAAAGTATTCTTCAGCATCCAAGTGATTTGATGAGTTGATTTAGCCACTTTTACAATGTTCCCCCTAAACTTCAACTTCCTATCCACCAACACTCCCAAGTCCCTGGCCTCAATCTAATGGAGTAGTTCCACCAATGTGATATACTGCTGCTAATCTTTTCACCCCAAAATGCATAACCTTACATTTTACCACATTAAATTGACATCCATTCTCCTTAGCCCAGACCTCCAATCTATCCAAATCATCCTGCAAAATTTTCACATCCTGTGCACTCACTATTGGTCTACCCAACCTTTGCATCATCAGCAAATAAATGAGCACTTCCTCTCAGATCCTTTCCTATATTATTAATGAACAAATTGAACAGTAGTGGTGCAAGAACAGAACCCTGTGGCACACCACTAGTCACAGGCTGTCTTTTGGACTCTACTCCTGAGTAAACTACTCTCTGGTATCTCTCCATCAACCACCCTCCTATCCATCTCACCAACCCTATATCCATTCCCATATGTTGCAGTTTACGGATTAGAATTCCATGTGGTATCCTGTGAAAGGTCTTATCCAGGTCCAGCAGTATCACTGTAAACACATTACCCTTATCCAGTTCAGCCGTCACTGTGTTATAAAATGTGAGCAAGTTACTGAGGCATGATCTACCCTTCACAAAGCCATGCTGTCCCACATACAGTATTTCATTTTCATCAATCCATTCCTGTATTTTTCCCTTAACTACTTTCTCCAAGACCTTGACAATGACTCCTGATATGCTGATCGGTCGGTAATTTGCAACAGTAGTCTTGTATCCTACTTTATGCAGTGGAACTATTTTGATCTCTTTCCACTCCTTCGGGACTAAACCAGACCCGAGAGACTCAGAAGATAAGGAATATCTAAGATAAAAAGTTAGTAATAGAAACTTTTCATTTTTTTTGGATTGGTCCACATGGTTAGCTGAGTGACTATGTGCTTCGCAACCATATGCCTGGGAAAGGAGTGTCCTGGGTTCTATTCCCATTGCTGAAGTGAGGAGCTTAGGATCTTTCTCAGACAGCCAATTAGATTATGATGATATGGAGCTAGTACATATGTCATCACACACTATTGTTAAATAATGATTCCATTTCAGAATTGAAACAGTATGTCTGTCATTTAAAAGATATATTTACTCTTTCAAAGTATTAAAAAAAAAAGTACACCAAACTGGGAAATAGGTGTAAGAATTTATACCAGAAACTTGCAAGAATTTCAACATATATCATCATAAAAGGTCAAAGCCATGTTTAACTGACAAAGCAGGATTTATGATTATTATGGATAATGGTTCGGTATTACAAATTTGCATTTCTATATTACTCATATGCCACTGAAAAATAACTTTATGCATTGAATTTAGAAGGAAAAAAAAAAGCAGAAATATTTGCAAAGAAAATCAAGAATTGCATTTTTTTTTTTTTTTAAATCCAAGCAGTTTTGCCCTATTAGGAATATAATGCATTTTGAAATTAACACACTCTCTTTTACTCAAAAGGCTTTTCGTGCTTTGAACTAAGTCTCCCTACTTTTTAGTATCATGTTCTCTGACAATTTTTGACAACTCTGGAAAACATTTAACTTGATAACTTATGTCTCACAGAGCAACTTTCCAAAATGTATAAAAACATAATGTGTTTTTTAGTCTAATAGTACTAAACAAGGAATTTTATTTATTCACTATTTCTCATAGCATGCCATCATTGATGTTACAGATCAGCAATTTATTGCCCAGTGATGAGTAAATATGCAATGACAGCATCATTCAGATCGTTTGCACAGTTGAGTGCAAACGATCTGAGTGCAAAGCTTACTGTCGTATTCACTTCTGTCTCCAACTGCTAATCCTCATTCTCCATATACATCTCTACATTCACAATATATCCACTTTTGTATAAAAGAAATGCTTTAAAATCCACAACCTAGAATACATTTTGTGCCATGGATGGGCTAAGGATTTCCTTCTATTTTTATATGCAGTTGACCCTTGAACAACGTGGGTCCACTTATGTGCAGATTTTTTTCAATAAATATACTGGAAATTTTTTTTGAGATTTGCGATAATTTGAAAAACTTGCAGACAAACTGTGTAGCCTAAAATTGGATTCCATTTGCTGAAAGGATAATGCTGTTACAACTTAAGGGAAACCCTGTTAACATAAATATCATCCAAGCTTATGCACCCACAGCTGACAAAAGTGAAGAAGATGTTGAAGAGTTTTATGAACACCTAAAAGAGATTAAAAACCTAACAAAGAAACATGATATAAACATAGTGATGGGTGACTTCAATGCAAAAGTGGGAAGAGGAGGTGATGGAGAAATTGTTGGAGAACATGACTTAGGCACCAGAAATGACAGAGGAGATCGCCTAGTCCAGTTCTGTCAGAAGATCTAACAATAGCAAATACCTGGTTTAAACTTCTACCCAGAAGACTGTACACTTGGAAATCACCTCAAGATAACCGACATAGCATTGTCAGAAATCAAATTGGTTACATACTGATAAATAAAAGATTCCACAGTAGTATACAGAGTGCAAAAACTTATCCTGGAGCAGATATCTCATCAGACCACAATCCCATAGTTGCAGAAGTATGTCCTAGATTAAAATCAGCTAAAAAAATCACAAAAGAAGAAAAAGAAAATTGATGTAGAAAAACTGAAAGACCCGAACATAAATAAAAGTGCCAAGACACAGCTTAACTGTGATTACAACAGATTAACATAGAAGAAAATAAAAGAGTGGAATCTCTTTGGAATAGCTTAAAGAATGCCATTGTAACAACAAGTATTTAAGAAGTAGGTTATGTGAATAATATAAAACAACAGGATTGGATGACAGATGAGATTCTTTCTCTTATTGATACAAGAAGAATGTACAAAAACAAAGACCTAGCCAGATATACAGAAACACATAACATCATCAAGAAAAAAATAAAAGACACCAAGGAAAATTAGATGAAAAATTCATGTACTGAAATTGAACTGCTTCAGAAGAAACATGATAATTTCGATCTGTATAAGAAAATCAACGAAATTTTTGGAAAACTCAGAAAAAAGCAAACAGTGTCTCTAAGAGACAAAAATGGAAAAATAGTTCTAGAAGAAGAGAATAAAGCACAGATTTGGATAAAATATGTAACAGAACTTTTCAATGATACTAGACAGAAGCCTATAAATATAAGAGATAACATTCAAGGACCAGTAATCATGAAATGCGAAATAGAGAATGCAAAATAGAGAATATAAGATCAAGTAAAACAGGAAAAGCCAGTGGACCAGATGGTGTGCAAACAGAATTTTTAAAATTAATAGAACCAGATAACATCAAACTTCTTGAAAAACTATTTAATAAAATATATGAAAGTGATTAATTTCCATCAGATTGGCTCAAATCTACATTTATCACTATCTCAAAGAAACCCAAAGCGAATTCCAGTGGTGACTTCCGACTTATTAGTCTAATGAGCCAAACATTAAAAATATTTTTGAAAGTAATTCAGAATCGCATTTATAGAAAAAGTGAAGAAACTCTAAGTGAAACACAATTTGGCTTTCGGGATGGTTTCAGTACTAGAGAGGCCCTTTTCTGTACCCAAATATTGATACAAAAATGCATAGAAAAACAGAAATCTGTCTTTATGTGTTTCATAGATTTTGAAAAAGCATTCAACAAAGTCAGACACACTAACTTAATAGAAATCCTTCAACAAATAAGGCTAGACGAACAAGACATAAGACGAATAACTAATCTGTATTGGAATCAGTCAGCTACCATTCAATTAGACAACATTACGACCAGTGATATTAACATCAAAAGAGGAGTGAGACAAGGATGTGTGCTCTCACCACTCCTGTTCAATATATATACGCAGAGGTAATCTTTAAAAAAGCATTGGAAGAATGTCCAGAGGGAATCACAATAAATGGAAAGGTTGTTAACAACCTACGATATGCAGATGACACCGTGCTAATTACAGATAACATTATGGATCCAATAATTCATTGAACAGAGTATACATAGAAAGCCAAAGAATGGGAATAAATATAAACATCAACAAGACAAAATACATGATCATCAGCAAACATCCAGCCTCATCAATGAAACTGACACTCAATGGGAAAAATATCGATCAAGTGTTAAGATATCAATATCTTGGTTGCTGGCTTAATGAAAGGTGGGATCCTGAAATAGATATAAAGACAAGGATTGAAGTTGCATGGCAGTCCTTCATGAAATTGAGAACACTATTCTGCAATAAAGACCTAAACATGGAAGTCAGATGCTGAATGCTGAAATGCTACGTGTGGTCTATTCTGCTTTATGGAGTTGAAACATGGACATTGAAGGTGACAACCATCAAGAAAATCGAAGCCTTTGAGATGTGGCTATACAGAAGACTGCTAAAGATATCATGGACAGAAAAAATTACCAATGAAGATGTCTTAAAATCCATTGGCAAAGCTAAACATCTTGTACAAATAATCAAGAAACTAAAAACATCATATCTTGGCCACATCATGAGAAACAGCAAATACCAACTTCTACAAACTATTTTGGTAGGAAGAATTGATGGCAAAGGAACTAGAGGAAGAAAAAGAATATCATAGTTTGACAACATCAAGACGTGGACAGGAAAGAGCAGTGCACAACTGCTCAGATTAACACAAGAGCACAGTTTGTTTGCCAAGATGGTGGCTGACCTTCGATAGAAGATAGCACAATAATAAGAAGAATGACTCCATATTTTTGTGCTGGGTCGTGGTATGATTTAGCACATATGTATTGGCCAGTATGTGTGGGTTTGCATAGATCGTGAAGGAAGACAAGTGACCAGTGTATTCAGGAATGGGAGCGAGTTCTGATTTTCAATTTCGATCATAAATTGTATGCGTTCGTGTTGTTTGTTCAGGTGGCTAAGGAATGTGTTTAATGTTTGTCGCCCGTGTGGCCAGATACGTTAACGAAAACATCGTTAACAGATCAGCCACACTGTAGATTTTAAAGTGCAGGAATCAAGAGCACTTTGCTCGAAAGCTTCCACATAAAAGTTAGCAATTGGGGGGAGGGGGATAGTGGTGAGCCCATGACCGTACCTTCTTTTTCTAGTTAAAATTTATTTTGCCACATGAAATAACTGGAACAAAGTATGTGAAAAGGAGAAATTGTGTGTATGATGAAGTTTTATGTATTGTTATTGTGTGGATTTGTGTGTATAAAGAACACACAAGTGTTATGTGTATAACACAACACTTTATAAACAAGATTAAAAACATAACACTCGGCAAAGATGACTTATTAGTCAGTTTCAACATTTCTGCCCTTTTCACAAATGTCCCAATCAATGACACAATTCTTCTCCTACGATACAAATTTCCGCCCAACATTACGACCCTCTTTGTCCACGTACTATGTTCCGGTTACTTTGTGTGGCAAAATAAATTTTACCTACAAAAAGAAGGTATGGCCATGGGCTCACCACTATTCTCCCCCCCAATTGCTAACTTTTATATGGAAGCTTTTCAGCAAAGTGCTCTTGATTCCTGCACTCTGAAACCTACAGTGTGGCTTAGATACATTGAAGATGTTTTTGTTATCTGGCCACATGGGTGACAAACATTAGGCACATTCCTTAGCCACCTGAACAAACAACATGAACACATACAATTTATGATTGAAATTGAAAATCAGAACTCGCTCCAGTTCCTGGATACGCTGGTCACTCGTCTTCCTTCAGGTCTATCCTTCACGGTCTACCGCAAACCAACACATACATGCTAAATCACACCACCACCAAGCACAAAAATATGGATTCATTAACACCCTTAAAAACAGAGCTATAACAATTTGGCCTAATCAGCAAGCTCTTAAACAAGAATTAAAAATATCAGCAACACGTTTATAAATAATGGCTATAACAAAAATATTATTAATAAAGTTCTTCATAAAACTTCATCAAAAAAGAATCTAGATTACAGTAAAACTATAGCCATCCCATACATTAAAGGGTTATCAGAAAAATTCAACAGAATCCTACACCATTATAATCTCAATGCCACCTTTAAACCACCTACAAAACTAAAAAACATATTCAACTCCTCTAAAGATCCTCTCCTCCCATTGGCACATCCTGGAGTTTATTGCATCTACTGCACCTGTAACTTACCTTATATTGGTGAAACTGGACGTACAATCCCTATACGTAAAAAAAAGAACACATAAGACACATTAAATATAACAATTTTGGTGAAGCAGGCCTCTCAGATCACGCTCTCAACACCTTATACCAAATTGACTGGAAAAGTACCCTCTCTTTACACCATACAAAAATTTCAAACCTGGTATGAAAGAAAATTTAAAGAAACCCGTGCGAAATTCTGATTAACCACTCGAATATCAACAATAATAGTGGCATGAAATTCCAAGAATCTGGATTGCACATATTCAGCCAACTTAATATATAGTATCTAACAGCATACTTTAGGACTCTAAGCAACCTTCAGCTAGTAGTGGAAACTAGCCAAAATTGTGAAGACAACACAAAGGCTTCTGGGAATGATACAGAGGACACTGACTTGTAGAAGTAGGGAGATGCTTGTTCCATTTTATAAGGCTTTGATTAGGCCACACACATGGACTATTGTGCCCAGATTTGGTCACCTGGTTTTCAGAAGGACGTTGGAAAGGGTCCAGAGGGTACTGACTAAGGTAGTTTCTAATATCTGGAATGTCGAAAATGAGGAAAGATCGAGAAGATGCAACTTGCAGAGTCTGGTGGACATGAGGAAGAGGGGGAGATATGATAGAGACCTACAAGTTAGTAAGGGGTTGTTATAAGATCAATGCTGGAGAGGTTCTACAAAAATAGTAGGAGATCAGAGGTCATCCCTGGAAACTGTATAAGAGGGTGTGAGTAGGGGAGTGAGAGGCAAGCTTTTTTTTCATGCAGAGTTGTGAATGATTGGAATGCCTTGTCTGAGAGTGTAGTGTCTGCAGAGAATTTGAGTGTTTAAAGCACAGTATGATAAAAGGACCTCCCAGATGAGTCTTTGACTCCATGGGATCTTGGGTAATAATAATGATAATAATATTTATTATATAGAATCTTAAAATCCTTAACACTCCTTGCATTAACAACATATTCTGGTAATGCATTCCAATCACTGACAATTCCCCATGAAAAAAATCTACTCTTCACACCCTTCTTCACCACACTTTTACATACTACCTTTTACCTACTTTCCAGGAATGACCTGTGATTCTTCCCCTCTCACCTTCTACTCTTTTTATAATCCCCTCTGGATTAATCTGATAAAAACCTCTCACTAACTTAAATGTCTCTATCATATCACCTCTCCTCCTCCTATCCACCAAACTCTGCAATCACATTTCCTCAACTTCTCCATAGCCAGCATCCCCAAGTCCTGACATTGTCAGGACTTGGGAATGCTGGACCCTCTGGACTGGTCTCATCTCTGGACCGTCTCCAATGTCCCCACATCACATTTGAAACCAGGTGACCAGATCTGAGCACAATAGTCCAAGTGTGGTCTGACCAGTGCCTTATACAGTGGCACAAGTACTTCCTTATCCTTGCATGTTAGAGTACTTCTTATCATAGCAGTACTACAATGTGCAACACTACCAATATGCCCTCTAAACTTCGGTCTACTGTCAAGCATCACTCCCAAATCTCTATTCTCATCCACTTCCTGCAGTACAGCACCATTCATATGGTACACAGCCTTATATTTCTGCATTCCAAAATGCAACACCTTGCACTTATTGATATTAAAATTACAACCCCACTCTTTTGCCCAAGTAAAAAAGCCTATTCAAATCTTCCTGAAGTGATTCGACATCAGCAGTGCTACTTATAATTCTTCTGAACTTTGCATCATCAGCAAATAAACTGATGATGGTTTGAACACTGTCTTGTTTACAGTCTTTGTTTATTATATTAGCCATTTCAATATTTAATTTGCAATCTTCATTACAAATTGTGCCTAAATAGAACTGAAATGTTACTCATTCTACAAGTATACTGTTTTACATGCAGATGATATTTTCAGTTTGTCTTCCTATTTTCATAGTCTGTCTTTCTACTGCTGATTTCATACCAATTTTATTACAGCAGTTGTTCTTCCATTTAGACAAGGAATCTTACAGACTTGTATTGGATTTATTTAAGAGTACATATTCTGCATAGGATAAAAGACAGAGCATAATATCTGATTTTGATATCAGGCTTACTGTGGTTTGAATCCTGCATAGAGCATCAATGTTTGTGAGAATATTCTCTTGAGAATGCCACCTCCTTGAGTTTATAATAATGATAATTATTATCATCACACCTTCCATGGAGTCAACAGACTCATCATGGAAAGTTCATTCAACTGAAAACACATGTATCACCATCACCACCAGTTTTTATCCACAGCTGGGTGAATGCCTCTCCATACTTCCATTTTAGCTGATCTTGCTCATCTCTCCATTATAAATGTCTATAGCATCTTGCTATCTCATCATCCCATCTGCCTGGTTTCCAATAACTTGGGTGTTCATTATGTTGTTCTCTTTGTCCATCTGTTGTCAGACATTCTCATCGTGTACATGTCCTGCCCAGTCCCCTTTGTTGCCTTAATAATGCAATGTCCATTACCACTGTTTTGCTTCCTTATTAAGTTATTATTCTTTTAATCTAACCTTGTTATTCCCAAAATGGCCCTCTCCATGTTTTATTGTATTATTTTTAGTTTCTCCAGGTTTCAGTTTCTCCTTTTTCAGTCCAGCTGCAGTTTTCACTACCATAGATCATTACTGGGAGCACTTACTGGTTGTATATCTTTGTATATCTTTATTTTTAAGCCTGGTAAACTGCTTTTAAATATATCTCTATGATGGTAAAAAAACTTTCCATCCTGTTGTTATTCCAGCTGAGATTTCATTATCATGTTTATATTTGTTTGTAATCATTTATCTTAGATAGTTGTGTGCATTCACTATTTTAGTCTATTTTGATCTGTTTTCATTCTGGAGTATTTTCACTATTCATTATTTTTGATTTATCCATATTTATTTGCAGGCCCATCTCCAAACGTATTTCATTTAATTACATTATCACGTTTTTTTTTTTGGCGATGTTGCCATTAGCATATCATCATAGATTGCTTAAGCATTACACTGGCCAACAAAAAAAATTTTTTTTTTCTGCTGATTATGATCTGACACTTGTTTTTTACTAATTTGGGTGCGCTGATTTCAAATATGAAACCCATTTTTCTCTATCACATCAGGTTTTTCCTCTATGGCATTTTCTTTTTGCTAATTTGTAAGTTTTTGATAGTTTTAAGGAGGCAGTACTATTTAGAGGATCAAAAAAATCGATTTTTTAATGCTATTTTCTGAAAGTATGGACTTTTAAAAATCTGTTCCTAACTTTTTATCAAGAAATTCGAAAAATTCCCGAAGATATGGCCTATTATTCAACGCGGTGCGCAGATCAGAATCGGAACGCTCACCGCTCTCGCTTGTTAGTAAACGAATAAATGCCTAAGAACCTGCAATGGCATGTACTGGTGCTTTGAATGTGAGAAAGGCCGACCGATAATCGACCTAATACATTTAGGTGATGAAAAGTAGGCGATGACAACTACCTAAAACAAATGAATACTATATGTGTCATAGCTGACAAAGAATGATCGAAATCAGTCAATCGTTAATCGATCGTGAAAGTATGATGAGCGCTTATAACGTTTCAATAAAGTCTCTGGGTTTTTTTTGTCTTGTTAATTGCATGTTAGTCGGCAGTGATGAAAATACATCATATCTACTACTCGAAAATGTGTCAATAGTGTAGATTCCTTCTGCTACATTTGTGGCAACTTTACTGTTCCCAGTCAAAGGACAAATATCACTGATTTCGTTAAGAAAGCGTACTTTGCATACTTTGACGTAAAACTTGCAGATCAGAACAATTCATGAGCTCCAAATAAAGCGTGTAAGTCATGTGTAGAAAATTTACGACAGTGGAGCAAGGGAAAACGCCAACAATTAGCTTTTGGCATTCCAATGATTTGGCGTGAACCAAAAAATCATGTAGATGATTGCTATTTTTGTTTAGTTCAGACTTCTGGTTATAATAAGAAGAATAAGAAAAAATTGTGTATCCAAATCTCAACTCAGCAATTCGGCCAGTTGCTCATTCCAATGAAATAGCTGTGCCAATTTATAAAGGACTTCCTTTACTTGAGAACAAGCATGATCAGGATATGCCAGATGTTCTTGAGGAGCAAGACCCGGATGTTGATTTAGACAATGAAAATTTAATTTCTAGTTCTGGACCACAATGTTTTACTCAAGCGGAATTGAATGACTTAGTAAGAGATTTGGGCCTATCAAAGGAATCATCGGAATTGTTAGCTTCAAGATTAAATGAAAAAACTTACTGGAGCAAGATACGAAGATAACTTTTTATCGTAGCAGGGAAAGTAATCTTGTACAATATTTTAAACATGAGTGTGGGTTTGTTTACTGTAACAATGTGTCAGGTTTACTAACTGAAATGAGTGGTGTACAATATCATCCAAATGAGTGGCGTTTATTTATCGACAGTTCAAGCAGAAGTCTCAAGTGTGTCTTACTACACAATGGGAATGTATATGGCTCAATTCCTATTGGCTATTCAGTCCACTTAAAGGAAACATATGAGGACATTAAAAAGGTTCTGAAGTTATTAAAATATACAGACCATAACTGGATCATCTATGTGGATCTTAAAATGGTGAACTTTTTACTTGGCTTTCAAAGAGGATATACAAAGTTTCCGTGTTTTCTATGCTTCTGGGATAGTCGAGCTAGAAACCAACACTGGAGTCAGAAACATTGGCCTCTTAGAATATCCTTAAATGTTGGAGAACAGAATGTTATAAATCAACCTTTAATCGACAGAGAAAAAAATCATTTTTTCACCTCTACACATCAAACTAGGTCTTATGAAGCAGTATGTTAAAGCTTTAGATTTACAAGGTGACTGTTTCCAATACATATGTGAAAAATTTCCACGACTCAGTTATGAAAAAATTAAAGCCGGTGTATTTGATGGACCGCAAATTAGAACTTTAATGAGAGACCCAAATTTCATCAACTCTATGAACGAAATTGAGAAAGAGGCCTGGACTTCATTTACAATGGTTGCGAATAATTTTCTTGGAAACAAAAAAGCGTGCATTTTTTTTTAAATAACGAAACCTGTGGTGCGTTCATAATTAGAAGAAACACACGTATAAACCACAGTGAAAATTATTTAATTGTAAATATTTCATCCTGAGTATCTTAGGACATCATCAGTACAGTATTTAAACAAAATTAGGAATAACATACAGTTAGGGTGCATGATTACAATAGAATCTCATGAATGCGCCCTAACTGTATGTTATTCCTAATTTTGTTTAAATACTGTACTGATGATGTCCTAAGATACTCAGGATGAAATATTTACAATTAAATAATTTTCACTGTGGTTTATACGTGTGTTTCTTCTAATAAAAAAGCATGCAATTACAAAGATCTAGTGGAAACAATGCTTGAAAATTTCCAGCGCCTAGGTTGCAACATGAGCATAAAGCTTCATTTCCTATACAGTCATCTTGATAGATTTCCCAAGAATTTAGGTGCTGTAAGCGATGAACAAGGCGAAAGATTTCATCTAGACTTAAAAACTATGGAAGATCGGAACCAAGGAAGATGGGATTCTCACATGATGGCCCGACTACTGTTGGAGTATTCAAAGGGATTGCCAAAACAGAACACAGCAGAAATTGCTACAAACAAAAATTTATTTCCTAAAACTCATGTGTAAGTAAAATTGTTATTTTTTTATAAATATTCTTGTAATTTTTAATGAATATTGTAAAAGGCCGATAATTATAAAGTAGTTATAATTATCGGCCTCTCTCGCATTCAAAGCGCCAGTACATGATGTTGCAGGTTCTTACGCATTTATTCGTTTACTAACAAGCGAGAGCGGTGAGCACTCCTATTCTGATCTGAATACCGCTTTGAATAATAGGTTATATCTTCAGGAATTTTTCGAATTTCTTGATAAAAAGTTAGGAACAGATTTTTAAAAGTACATACTTTCAGAAAATAATATTAAAAAATCAATTTTTTTGATCCTCTAAATAGTACTGCCTCCTTAAAACTATCAAAAACTTACAAATTAGCAAGCAAAAAGAAAATGCCATAGAGGAAAAACCTGACGTGATAGAGAAAATTGGGTTTGATATTTGAAATCAGCGCACCCAGATTAGTAAAAAACAAGTTTCATATAAAAGTCAGCAAAAATTGTGTTATTGGACTGTGTTATCCATCAATATTCAGTCCTCTTTCACTCCAGTTCAGTTTTCTCATAGCATATTCAAGGTTGTATGAAATAATTTTGATGAGATAGTTTCCCTGTCTGACTCCTTTTTATTTCTATTTCTCTTTCTTTTCCATATAAATTTATTGCTGCACTTCTCTCATATATGTAAGTTAATATGTTAACATAAATATCAGCTGTTCGTATAAGCTTTAAAGCTTCAAGCATTTTACATAGATATATTGAGTCAAAGGTTTTTTACATAATCTATGAAAGCCAAAGAAATTGGTATATCATATTCTTTGGTTTTTCCATTATTTGATTTAAAGGCTTGTAGATGATCTAAAGTTGAGAAGGATGGTCTGAAACCTGCCTGTTCTTTTGCTTTGATGGAAAGTTAATATATTGTTTATTCTGCCATCTTTTTTTGTAAAAAGCTTATACTGAGAAAAGGATTATAGATCTATAATCCATAGATTTATTACCTTTCTTATGTAGAAGTATGATTTTTCCAGTATTCCAGATTTTTGGGGTCTTCCTATTTGTAAACATACAGTATACAATTCTGCTGGTTTTATATGCAAGAGATCCCCTCGAATTTTTAACATTTCTATTACAATTCCATCAAGTTCAGCTGCCTTTCCATTTTTCAGTTTTGTTTTATATCACGTTTTCCTTCATCAACTTTGACTGTAAATTCATTACAGTTTTCAGTATCCTTTTCTCCATTATTTGTATGTTTCTTGATAAAATTCAGCTATAATCTCCAACGTGTCTGTTCAGTTTGTAATCAGTAATTCATTTTCATCTTTTATACCTGTCATATAAAGATCACCTGCATTATGAAGAAGTTTTGTCTATACTATTGTCATTTTCAGTTGTTGTTCTTATAATTTTTCTACTGAAATGTCTTATATCCTCACTTATCTTTTTCCTTATTATTTTACAAATTTTAATATACTTTTCTGTGTTTCTTACACCATGTGCATCTTGTTTCATGTTTCTTCTTTTTTTCTATTCAATCTTTAGTTTCCTTTTTGAATTCCCGGATAAATTTTCAGCATTCCTTATTATACTTCTTGTTAGGATACTGTTGAAATTTTCAATATTAGAAATTGGATTCATTTTTTTAATGTCATTTTCTAAATTTACTTGAAATTCTTTTGTTTGTTTGTTTCAGTATTTCTAAAGATGTTTCTGGTTCTCTTTTTTTTATCATTTTTTGTCATTCCTAGGTTCATATCTTTATTTTGCTTGAACTAATCTATGATCTTTGCTTAAGTCTGTTTATAATATTCTTCTTCTTGTATGATATATGGTTTATCTGTTAATATATGATCAGTTTATTCTTGTTAGTTCCATTTGGTCTCTAGGTCCATTTGTTTTGAAGTTTTTTTTTTTTTTTAAATTAATTATTCTTAGATTTCTTTCTTCCGTAAATTCCACTAACGTTTCTTCCCTTTCATTTCTGGTGCCAATACCATTAATTTCCACAGATGTCACATCCCTTTCCTGTTTCACCATGAAACAGGAAAGGGATGTGACCACCAGATAAGCATGAAGTATGAACAAATCCACTTAAGGTATATTTGGAGTTGCCAGTCCTGTGCTCACCTCTGGTGAGCTTGGGACTGGCAATCCCCCCCCTCCCATGTTGTAAGGTGCAATATTTATCACACCTTAGAAATCCTTAACACTCCCTGCATTAACAACACATTCTAATAATGTGTTCTATTCGCTCACAGTTCTTCATATAAAAAAGATCTACTCCTCACAACCTTCCCTTGCATGCACTTTCCATCACACTCTTAAACAACTTCCAGGAATATCCTCTGGTTCTTTCCCCTTTTACCTTCTACTCTGTTTATAATCCACTCTGCATTAATCTGATAAAATGCTGTCAACTAACTCAAACATTTATCATATCACCATTTCTTTTTTCCTCCTAACCACTAAACTCTGTTATTTACATTCCTTAAACTTCTCTCCATAGCCAATATTCCAGAGTCTTGATATTATCTTAGTCACTTGTTTGTAGACCTTCTCCAATGTTTCCATATCACATTGAAAACTAGGTGACCAGATCTCAGCACAGTTGTACAAGTGTGGCCTGACTAGTGCTTTAGACAGCGACACAGCAACCTCCTTATCCCTACATCAACTAACATTTGCTTTGTGTTCTCTATCCAATTCACACTTACTCTCAAAACACTTACCACATGCCATCGTTCACCAAGTTTTGCTCTTCTTCCATAAATCCTTCAACTTTCACAATGAATACTTTTCACATACACTGCACTGAACAAAATCATACAAATTCATTTCACCAAACAATTGCATCCTGGCTACCATTGTTCTACCATGCACTGATGCCATACTGACAATATCAAATTTAAATTAAAATAAGAGGTATACTTAAAATTAAATAACACAATCTATCACACACCCCTATAAAATATCTAAAAAAAATTTAATGAATTATTATTAACTAAATTATGAAAAAATGACTTATCCTTCATCGGTGCTAACTAAACACCAATAACTTGTACAACCCTCCCCTACTCATAACCAGCTCAAATGATAGGTGTTGTGTGAATAGTAGTTAGAGCTAATCTCCAATGATAAGTCTTTGACTTCATGGAGATGCTCAAGAAATAATAATAATAATTATTATTATAGATATCGTGTGAGTAATAGATAGTGTTGGTCTATGATGCCTTTCTGCTCCCTTGAGATGCCTGTGTAATAATCATATTAACAATATTTAAACAGAAGAAAGTAATATAAAGTTTACAGAGGCAAAATGGCTAGGTAAAATTCTGCAAGCATTTATTGCTTAGTGCCTTCCCCTATCTCTCATAAACAAATTCTTGATATGTATAATACCTCAAGGAGTGTATAGAACACTATTATAATAACATGATTAAGTTTATGTTCTAGTTTCCTATCAATCACATTTTATATGATTTCTATTACAGGATTCCCTCTTTAACTTTTCAAGTATATAGCTTTTCATTAAGTTTGGATTTTTCTGTCATTGCAACGAACTTCATTACATTTTTTTTAATAAATGTTTATTATTATCATTATTTTTGTTGATCCCCAAGGAGTCACAGGACTCATCGTCATGCTAGTCATTACAAACTCTATCATACCACTCCTTCAATTCATCAACCAGTTACACTTCCACCATCCTCTCAGGCAATTCGTTCCATGCTCCCACCTCTCTCCATGCAATAAAACATACTTCTTTCCCTTTTACTCACTACTTCCTTTTTCAACTGTCAGGAATGGCCCCTTATCTTTGTTCCTTCCCTCATTCTATCAGTGTTAATATGATAATAATCCTTCAACAGCTTAAATTTCTCAATCCCTCCTTTGCCACTGTGCAGTCTGCATTCCCCTCAGTCTATCATCATAATCAACACTGTACAGTATCGATATCATTTTTGTCATCCCTCTCCAAGGTTACTTCATCCCCTGCAAATCGAAGGGACCAGATCTGAGCATATAAATTATATGTGGTCTGATTAGAGCTTTATGATGAAACCATCACACCCTTTTATCAGTTATGGTAAATGCCCTCAACATTGCAACAATTCTCTGATGTCTTCATGACATTTGCAATATGTCCTCTGAACTTCAAATTTCAATTTATAATCACCCAAAGATCCCTTGCTTCCTCCACGTCTTCCACTATAACTCCACCAAGTGAGAATGAAGCATTCTATCTATGGATCCCAAATTTTAAAATCTTAAATTTAGTCCATTATCTGTTATCTGCATTCATTTGCCCACATTTCCAACTTTTTCAAATCTTGAAGAGCCAAACATCAGCACTATTGTTAATAACCCTCCCAAGTTTCACATAACCTGCAGACAACTGAATATCTCCCTGTAGTCCCATGACATTATCATTGACATAAAGATTTAATAATAATGGTTTCAATACTTAACCCTGTGGAACTCCACTTATAGCCTTCCTATTCCCTGATACTACTCCCTCATATACAACTCTGATCTCTCAGAAAACCAGTTACCAATCCAATCCAATCCGATCCACTAACTCGATATCCAAACGCATATGCTGCAATCTAAATACCAATTTGTCATTTGGCACTCTGTCAAATGCCTTTGCAAAATTCAAAAAAATGAGTGTATGCCTTACCCTCATCCACTGCTCTTGTTACTCTGTTGTGAAAAGTAAGCAGATTACTAAAACATGAGTATCCCAGGCGGACTATATACAATACCAGAAGAGGCAGTGGCAGAGCAGCACAAGCTCCTGTGCTGCTAAATGGAAATAAAGGATGCAAAGCAGAAGCAAGTGAAAAGGGTTATCAAAACAACATGGTTGATTGGAAGAAAATGACTTAAGAGAAGAGTTTGTTCAAAAGGTACAAGCAATGATTGCTGAAAATAAGGAGATGGAAAATGGGTAAACAAAATGAATAATATCTCTAATATTGGGAAACTGGTGTTGGGCCAGACAACAGAAAGTATTAAAGCAAGCAAGGAAATGTGGTGGAATGACAAGATACAAAAGTGTACCAGAGAAAATAAAATGGCAAAGTAGATGAGGGACAAAGTAAGTGAGGAGAATAGCAGAATAGAATATAGGGAAGCAAAGAGAGCAGTAGCAAGACTAAAAACTGAAGCCTATGCTGACCTATATGAAAGTCTGGATTATGAAGAAAGAATAAAAAAAGGGCTCCAAAGTTAGTCAGGCAAAGGAGCAGAAAATTAAAGATAAATACCAAGGGAGAGGACAGTACTATACTATGTGAAGAAATGGATGTGCTAGATAGATAGAAAGAGTAATTTGAGAAATTAATCAGTGAAATAAATAGGGAATATACAAAAGGTTCAAGGAGATCCAGTAACAGGGCCAATTCCTAACATAACAAGAATAGAAATGGAAGAAGCACTGGGAAAGCTGAAAAACAGGAATGCAGTTAGACCTGATAACATATCTGTAGACGTATGGAAATGTCTAGGTAAGTGGGCTCAGTTGTATTAACAGATGCCTTTTAAAATAATCACTGAAAATGAGAAAATGCCAGATGAATATATAGAGAGATAGAGTATGTTCCAGTATATAAGAACAAAGGTAATATATCTGGTCCATGAATAACTACATGGGAATTAAACTCAAGTCGCACCAACATGTGGCAAATGATAATTGAGAAGAGACTCCCTTGCTAATACTGACCCCAAGAGACTAAAAGTCTCTTGGGGGTCAGTATTAGCAAAGAGCAGTGTAGGTTTATGCCTGACCATGGACAACTGATGCCATCTTTGCTCTAAGACAGCTTACAGAAAGATATCAAGAAATCAGTGAAGACAAAAGATTTGGAAAAGGCATTTCATAGAGTCCTAAGAAAAGACACAGAAAAGCAATAGGAATAGTAATAGAAGAAAATGATCTCTAAAAAAAAAAATATGTACATTCTTGTAAAAGCCAAAACAAGGGTGAGATATGGAGCAGTAACCACTGAGGCATGTGGGGGGAAGATCATTAAGGTTCAGCTTTGAGCCTCTTCTTATTTGTCATGGATATGTTGACAGAGATGTAAGAACTGAATCACTCTGGACAATGATGTTTGCTGCTGATATAGTGATTTCCACAAATCTGAGCAGGAAGCAGAAGAAAGACTTAGAAGATAGTGGCTTGAGGATCAGTAGAACTAAGAGTACATGTCTTGTGGTGAAGCAGTAGGGAGTATAGCATTACAGGACACAGACATGCCACATGTGTCTTGGTTCACATTCCTAGGATCAAGTGACCAAAGTGATGGATATATAGACTCAGATCTCAATAGAAGAATCCATTCTGGGTGCAAAAAGTGGAAAAAGGTTTCAGGTATCTTGTGTGGTACAAAAGTGTCAAACAAGTTAAAAGGAAAGATATACAAAACAGTAGTAAGACCAGTACTGATGTATAACAGTGAGTCCTGGCAGATGATCAAGAGATAGGGGAAGAGAACAGATGTAGTTGAAATGAGAATGCTGAGACTAGCAAGTGGTATAACAAGATTGGATGAGATCAAAAACTCACAGATCCAGAGTGGTAACTCAAGTATCTGAGAAGATTAAGGAATCAAGGCTAATAGTTTGGTCATGTTATGCAGCGAGATGAACACTACGTGGAAAGAAGAGTGCCGGCATTGAAGCTTCCAGGCAAGTAAGGGGGAGACCTAAACAATGATGACTGGACAGCTTCAGAAGGGACTTTTAAGACCTCGGACTGGAAGAAAACATAGCCTTAGGCAGGACGAACTGAAGACAGTTAATCTGCTGCAGTGACCCCACTTGAGTGGAATGATGCTGAAGAAGGAGTATTATAAAATATCCTACAGCATAAATATAATCATACACCAGTCTTTTTAAGGACTGGTGTTTGCATAATATAATCCTACACCAGAGGACTGGTGTTCGCATAAATATAATCCTACACCAGTCTTTTTACAGACTGGTGTTAGCATTGTCATGATTGGTATATTTTGTCAACAAATGTGGTAATTTCTTCAAAAGCATGTAGAAGTTGACAGACCTACATGGTGATGAAACTGAGTTATTTTTATGATAGTCATTCTTGGTATGCATAAAGCAATGTGGGTCTTTTTTTTTTTTCTCACTATACTGTAAGATATTTATGATAAATTTCTTTACTTTGAGTTCAGTAATAGTGAAACTCATTTAACAAAATAGTCTAGTTATCAAGATACTTCTCCCAATGAAATTATTTCATGGTTTCATAATGAGACTATGTCCAATAATTTCATTTTTGGAGCTACATGTGGCTATTCTCTCTCTCCATCAGATGTATATATTACAGTATATATAATCAGATCTTTATTTCTATTAGAAAGTTTACTGTGCCTAATTATTCACCATTAATATTTTAAAACGCACAGTTTGCTCATTTTTATATTAAATATTAAAACTAATAAAAACAATATAGCTGTAGTTATAGCAGATGGCAACATTATCTAATCAAAGAAGATTAAATATTTGTTAACAGATGATGACGCAGTTATTAGATACACTAAAACTTACATCTTGAGAATCCAATTCTTTTATTGTATTAATAGTTGTTTTTGTATTAAAAACACAATACACAGTTCAAAATGAAATGTAACCTTTTCATGAATTTAGAATTGCTATATATAAATTTCATTGTTTAATTTGAACCTGTATCTCTCTAAAATTAAATTAAACTTAAAGAAATTATATTTTTGATTAATCCTTTATCCAAGTGTAAGCAAAGAAAGTTTGCATGTGAAGTAGCTTCACAACTAGGCTTCTTGTATTATATAGAGGCTAATGACTTCAAATCAAATGCCTTAGTATCCCATAATGCAAAGCACATGGATATGTCTAATGCTATGCATTATGTATACACTTGGATAAAGGATTAAAAACAATAATATAATTTCTTGGCAAGTTTAATTTAATGTCTCACTACAGTTTGTGAAGGTGTGAAATAATCTTTTTTTTAAAACAAAAAGTTTAATAGCAAAATCTTGTTTCTCAAAATATCAGTTTTAATAAAATTAATAAATTAGATATGAAAGTTCCAATTCTTTGATAGAAAGTATGAAAAAACATCCTTACAAGGAAAACTAAAAGCTAAATTATGCAGTCTTCTGATGCCAGTCAAGAAAGTATAGTGTGCTGTGTGGCTGTATGACAGAATAAATTCAAAAAACTATTATTTTGCATATAATCTAAGATTGATGTATATGGACAATCCCACACCCTTCTGTAATACAGGTAGTAGACAACTTTCATTGCTTAGTGGAACACCATTATTTTGCTTATTAAGAAAACTCATCACTAAGAGACAGACTGGTTTTCATGCATGCACCTGGAGAGCTGTGAGAGAGTTTTGAATGACATCCTTTCTCTGAGCTGCACATGGCATTTTCCAAACTTATTACCTTGGAATTTGAGAATCAGGTTGAACAGACAGACAGACAGACATTGGAAATCTGCAATTCAGACAGCTATGCTGGTTGTATAACTGAAGAGGGACTCTGACCTTCCATGATAGAAGACCTATCTTTTCCATAAAAACCAATAATACATTGGTGAAACACTCTCCAGTGTGAACCAAGTTTATAGCACCTTGATACAAAACATTTCATCAGATAATCTCTTATCATCTCAACCAACATCATTCTACTGTGACCTACCCTACTGGAAAAGAGCTTGATACTGTCATTCACTGGGGAATGTGGCACAGTGTCCTTTCTACTTTTTCAAACCAGAATTATCAGAAAGCTTTCTTTTTTCTATGACCAGACTAGAAACTACAAATCTCATGTGTTATTTACACATAGATGTGTAATTCAACCTCATCCTCACACAATCAATTAATCCAAATTTGCATCTTCCTTCATTACAGCTAAGGTAGCAGCAATCTACAGATGTCTGCTACTTCTTGCAGTAAAGATATTCTAGCCTGAAAGTGAGAATACCTTTACTGCAAGAAGTAGCAGACACCTTCACCTTTAATGGCTTCCCACCATCAGGCAGATGTTGAGAAGCCATTTGCTGCAAGAGTAACATTGCTGTGTCACTTGACCTTTTCTGCCAACTATGGATTTCTTTCAATCCATAGTTGGCAGAAATTGCGCCCTTCGATTGGAATAGGCCTAAGTTTGATTCTCGTCGTGACGGGAGGAATCTTTATGTGGACTTTTTCAATTGAAGGTGAGTTAGCCGATCTCATATGGAGGAAGCAGGGTTTTCCCTCCTGGAAACTCTGGTTTTTCATCCCACATACAGACAAATTGGCCCTTTAGAACATAGGCAATTTACAGACAAAAAATACTAGTTGTGGTGGTGCGTGGTAGATGGCGTTGATGGAGATGATTGGTAGCAGAGGTTCAGTGTAGGTGGAGACAGTTGTATAGTAGGTGTCCTCCCATGATGAGTCTTCAGACTCCTTGGATGTGTCATGAATAATAATAATAATAAATCAACTCCTGACTAATCAGGAAACCAGTTTCACTACTCGCTTCATATGAGAGCAACACCAACAAAGTTTGTGTTTTTCTATGCAAAAAGTCTCTCTTTTACTCCATTATGTATATGTTTCTTCATTTAACACGAAAAAACACAGCCTGAATAATACAGGCCATCATCACTGGCGACAATAGTTAATTACAAAATAGAATGAACAATGTTGATTTGAAAAAGTAAGAGTCATGTGATGGTATACATAAAACAATGCAATGGTATAACTGAGAAAATATCATCATCATCATCATCATCATCAAATTCCTGCCATGTACCCTCAAGGGGTGTACAGGATATGACAGTACTACATGAAAAAATTACATCATTACTAACTTCCTATCTACAATTTTCCTCCAAATCAGTCTGTTACTTGTCAAGACTCCAACATTATCAGATCTTATATTTCTATCGTCTAAGGCACTTTGTACCGTATCAATCCACCTATATCTTGGTCTTCCTCTGGGTCGTTTTCCTGCCAACCTGGCAGAGAACACTTGTTTTGCTAATCTTTCCTCTCCCATTCTATTTAAGTGACCATACCATCTGAGATTAGCTCTGCTAACGCATTCCTGGATGCTGACAATGTCAAGTTCTTTCCTAATATCCTCATTTTTAATATGATATTGCCATTGATGCCATCTGTTCACGCCTCTAATCTTTCTCAGGACTCTCATATCTGCGGTCTCTAGTCTTTGGTCAAGTGTTTTACTTCTGACCCAGCTCTCAGATCCATAAGTTAAAATTGGTTTGAACACTGTCTTGTATATACAGCTAATTTAGTGTTCCGACTAATTTCTTTCTTATTCCATATGAATTTATTCAATTGACTTCCCACGATACCAGCTTTGCTGATTCTGTTGTCTATTTCTATATTTAGTTTACCATCTTCAGTAAAAATTGTGCCTAAGTAGCTGAAATGTTTTACTTGTTCCACAGGTTCTCCATTCACAACACAGTTGACATTTTCAATGATTCTGCCTATTTTCATTGTCTTTGTCTTTTTATTGCTGACCTTCATACCATATCTATTACAACAGCTATTCAATTTAGTCAGAGAATCTTGCAGACTTGTAGCGGATTTATTTAGAAGTATAACATCATCCGCATAAAGCAAAGAGCTGACATTAACATCTCCAATTTTGATATCAGGTTTAATACCACATTCCTTCATAATGTGATCCATATAGATAATGAATAACAGAGAGGATAATGTGCATCCTTGTCTCACACCAGATTTAACATTAAACCATCTTCCTGTACTTCCTTCAATTCTAACTGCTGACTCACAACTCAAATAAAGACTAAGTATTGCTTGATATAATACCCCATTGACACCATATAACTGCAGCGTATTGAATAGCTTCTCTCTTGGCACCTTGTCATATGCCTTTTCCAAATCGACAAAACTTAAATACAGATCTTTGTTATATTCCCATGCTTTCTCGACTATTTGTCGTAAAGTGAAGATCTGATCCTGACAGCTTCTATTTGGCCTGAATCCAGCTTGTTCTTCACCAAGCTTTTCTTCCACAATTCTTCTCAACCGTTTCTCAAGTATACTTGCATAGATCTTGCCAGGAACACTCAGTAGGGAAATACCTCTGTAATTCTCACATTCAGTTTTATTTCCCTTTTTATATATGGGTACTATGAGAGCTCTACTCCAATCATCGGGAATTCGTCCCTCTGTCCAGGCTTTCTGAACTATGCAGTGCAGCCACTGTAAGACTCTTATACCACCATACTTCAGCATTTCTGGTCGAATATCATCTACTCTTGCTGCCTTTCCACATTTCAAGCCTTTGATGGCTTTTTCTACTTCAAGTATGGATATGTATGTTGGACTGCATGCCTGGTCAGTGTTTTTTATCACTGTGCTGTCATCACTGCTTGTTTCATTTAGCAGTTTTTCAAAGTAATTACTCCATACTTCAAGGATATCTTTTTCTCCTGTTTTCATTTCACCTTTATCATCTCTAATTCCTTTTACAGCACTCTTTCCTCCATTCCTAAGCTTCTTCAACAACCTCCAGAATATTTTGCCACCTTCTTGATATTTATTTTCTATATTCTTGCCAAAGTCCTCCCATGACTTTTGTTTAGCTAGTTTTACACACTGTTTAGCTTTCTTACATTTGTCTCTGTATTCTGTAAGAGTGAAAGCTGACTTATTTGCCAGGAACTTTTGATATGCTTTCTTCTTTTCCTTCACTGCCTCTTTAACTTCCTGTGTCCACCAGGGAGTTCTGATTTTTTTATCTTTGCACACAACCTCACCACATACCTCTCTGGCAGAATCAATCAATGTTTCCTTCAGAGTTTGCCACTGAATCTCCAAGGTTTGATTCCTGTTCTCAAACTCTTTCATTTTCTTTTCAATAATATTTCTGTATTTTAGTCTACAGTTCACATCTGAGAGCTGCTCAACTTTTATTCGCTTTAAAACTTTCTTACCTGTTATTCTTTTCAATATGAAATTCAATTTTATCCTGCTCAAGACTAAATAGTGATCACTTCCAATTTCAAATCCTCTGTACACTCTGGTGTCCTGCACCAGGGAGAAAACATCACTATCAACAATAACATAGTCAATGAGACTTTTCTTATTCCTTGCCTCTTCTCTCCATGTGAATTTGTGCACATTTTTATGTTGGAACATGGTGTTAGTAATAACCAGTCCATGTCCTGAGCAGAAATCCAACAGATATTTGCCATTATTATTAGCTTTGCTCTTTTCTCCAAATTTTCCCAAAATATTTTTGTATATCTCACAATCATTTCCTACTCTACTATTTAGATCCCCAACAAGGACCAACTTTCCTTTTTCATTGTGTCAGTTGCTTTTTCTAAAGCCTCAAAAAATTCCTCTACTTCTACCTTAGTAGAACCTTCTGTGGGACCATAGGCACAAATAAGTCTCATTGTCCAGTTCCCCATTCTCATATTTGCCCACATTACTCTACTTGAGACTGACTGCCATTCAAGAAGATTAGCCTCGTATTTTGTGTTGAATACTATGGCTACTCCTTCTTTTCCTTGATTGTTATTGCCTGAATATAACATTTTGTATTTATTGCTCAGAAAAATCTCACCAGTTTTGGTCTTTTTTGTTTCAGTCACCCCTATTATGTCGATCTGGTACTTATCTAATTCCTCAGCTAGCTCCATTTCTTTGCCATTCAGGCTTCTTACGTTGATAGTACCGATCTTTAACTCTGATGATATTGAGTTGGGGTTTGTTTTCAGATTTGTTCCAGTAGCTGACTTATCGCTGTTCGCCCTGGTTCCCTGGTGAAAACAACGGGGGCCTTGTTTAACCGGGCGACGCCCCAGCCGGTATGAAATTTTGTCATGTTGTACCATCATTCTATATTTTGGTTTAACCAATAAGAATACAATTTGGTCGGCTAAATCCCAAATTGCCAGCCCATCCTCGTTCGTTCTGAGAAAATATTGACAATTCATTAGCTATTTTAAAAAAAATATATATTTAATGTAATTAAAATAAGACCCTCCCATATCTTAGACAGCCTATAATATTCAGGCTGAAATATATGGCCGTAAATAAATAGTATTACTTATTCCTTCTGTTTTTTTGTTGTTTTTTTTCATGTTTATCTATCTAACTAATGTCTCCTGCAACTGCATGCAGCCATGGACAGCAAAAAATTAGCTATTGCAAAAATAAGTACTGATGATTCACTGCCAACAACAGCCACCTGCCCTGGTTCAGCAAGTCAGTTAAAAATCTCATGGAAGCTCCAACCACAAAAAAGATGCTAGCCATCTCCCTGCTGAAAGCAATGGAGGAAAGTCGATCATTTTCTTTCTTATTTTAATAACGTAGCAAATAGTCACATTCGAATTTTTCTTATGGGATGGCTACTGCACATACAAATAACTTTTAGACCATCGATCAACCACATTTCCCGAGACAAATAGTCATTTTTGCAATCAAAAATACTTCATTAAGCAATATTTAGAAGCAGTGGTACAACATGTCCTGCCAAAAAATATTTCAAGAGTTGCTAGAACCATGCAAATATATTTCAGCCCATTGTGGTGTCTAAGACATGAACTGAAAAAGGCATAACTTTGGTGCATACCATATTAATTTCTCACCAAATACTCTGTGGGTAAAATCTGAATTCTACATGCCTCTATTACTGGGACCTTGTTTTCTCACATCAAAAGCTTTTGAAGACAGGTTTGAAGTTCTTTAGTGATAATACAAATGGTTTTATATTGAAAACAATAAACACAGAAAGTTCCTTGCACATCTTATGCTGCAGCTGCTCAGTTCTGCTATGATGGCCATGTCAGAAAATCACATGCATGCATTTTCAAGAATAAGAAACCAGCTGACAATATCACCAAACGCTAAAAGACCAGAAGTCTAATAAATCAGATCAAAACAGGACATTCCCAGGATACCTCTCAAGTGCAAAACATTCTGCCAGATACTCAGAATTCAAAATCAGAATCTCCAGTAGGGAAAAGGCAAGTTAACTAAAATGCAGCCCTGTCTTTCTTCTTCTTTTTTTTTCCCATAAAATAATTCCTTCTAAGCTATCTTATATTTTGCAATAACCATTAATATTCATAATATCCTTTTGTAATCATCAAATAAAAGTTATTAAGCTAAATTTTACATCGTCTTTTATGGAATAAATATAAAGCACGAATATCTTTTTCAACCTACAAAAAATTGGTATTCTTTTTTGCTCTGATATCACATCTGTGCTGGTAGAGAACCAAACCCTCCTTAATAAAAGTTTTTAATATTATCTAGAAGAGAAAAAGTTTGCTAATACATGGTTCTCTGTTTACTAACTCACTTGACTCTTTTTCAAACAGACTGTTCTGCCTCACGCATTTTTTATAGGCCTCCATGGGCACTGTTCAACCAAATTAGCATCCATAATTTCTCCATTTTCATTTAAATCTATGAAAAACAACTGCTGGTCAATATTCATATACAGTTTGGCTCCTAATTGAGAGTATGCTAGTCTTTCCTTCTCTTTCAATATAGCAGATAAGTTTAAAAATAAGAAGAGAACCTGGTGAAATTCTTAGAGCCCATATGTTTCTTTCAAGCTGAAATGACTGCGTGCACAGAGCAAAAGCAATGGACTTTGCAGTGAAGAGAGTACTGTGAAGCAATATGTCACTATGTTGTGGATGCACATAAGATAATGTGTTTAATTAGTAACAATACTATATTATGATCACAGTGTATTGGCTAGGAAAATATTAGTGGATAAAACTGTGAATAATGTACCAGTCATACAAGATATTTAAATGGTGTCCACGGGAATAATCACTTAAAAGGAATTAACCAGTCAGTAGTCTCATAATCTCTTAAAGACATATCAAATCATAGGATGCTATATATTCCCAAAGCTGACTGAGGAATGGTCTATTTGTAAGCAAACTATGCAAACAGCCAGAAGAACACACACAATATATAGATATAGGACACAATAAGAATTAACCACTCTATTCCATCAGATTTCATTTTGAACACCTGCAGAGTAAACTGTGGGTCTGTGTATAAGTGAAAATCAGGAAGCAACTTTACCTGTTTGATAATTATTAGTTTACAGTTTCATTTAGTAGTTTAATGTTGTATAAGAGTCATAAAATATGCTGAGTGATTTGGAAAATTACGACACAGCATGCTCTAATAGAAATATTAAAGATCTAATTATATATAGAAGAATTAGTTTACCTTGTTTTCAGTTAAATCACTAAATACAAAATGACTCCAAAATTAAATACTATATATATATATGGAACAATTCGTTTTAAAATATTTGCTTTTTACATAAAAGGAAGTATTTTTCCCTTCTTTATACACCTTTTCTATAGGCAGTGAGATGTGAAAATTTTTTCATTTAGTGTAGCACTAAATTCTGAGTAAAAAATGAATCTGTTGGTTATTAAGCATTTCACAACATACATATAATACACAATTTATAACCCATCTAATGACTACACAAATGTTGGCCTAGTTAGCTAAGCAGATAACATGCATGCTCGCTCCAAGCAATAGGCTGTGGTTTGAATCCCACTGTATTTGTGAATGTCCTTTGATGGTGATGATGAATATCACTCAGTATGAGACCAACCCTGTTTATTATCATTCTTCTCGCTCCATGGAGTCCAAAGACTCATTGTAGGAGGTCTACCCTGACAACACAATGAAGTCTAACATATTATTCCTTAAGCTCATTCACTGGCTGCACTCTCGTCACCCTCTCAGACCATGCATTCCATGTTTCCACTGCTCACTTGCAAAAAAACTTACTTCTTACTCACTACTTCCTTTTTCAACTTCTAAGCACTGAAAGCCTGAAGTTCTACATTTGGTTTCTAGATATGATTTTTGGATTATCTAACCTTTAGTGCACTCATTCAACTATGTTAAAGATACCAAGCAATTTTAAACCTGGTTTTACTCCATTTTTTTTTCCAAGTAAGCAAACTGTCTGTTTGCTTACTTGGGAAAAAAAAATGGAGTAAAACCAGGTTTAAAATTGCTTGGTATCTTTAACATAACTATACCCAAGTTAAAAATACTTTCTACTCATTCAACTAGTTGATGTCATTGACATGACAAATGGAAGTGACAGCTCTAAAGGAAATGGTTAACACTGTCATTTACCATATGACAAACCATTACTTCTATATGTCAGCAGATGCTGTTTCCATCTGTCTTGTGTATGGAAATTAATGTGCTAGTTGTGAGAGCAGAAATGCTATATTCATATTAGGGGTAGATTATGTTCATTACCCAGCATGAGATAACCATCCTACTTGTTAGAAGCCTGAAGTTACTTGAAAAAAATTTCCATTTAGTATTTACTGCAAGATTCCCATATTATTTTAGTTCACTCAGGATGCAATAGGTTAACTACTTTCATAGGTGAGATTTTTATTTAATTAACACCAATTAATAATATTAATTACATTTATGATATTAAAATCATTGTTCCATATCAGTAGTAATTTTTTTACTCATCTTGTATTTACATGATTGATTATTTTTTTAAATACTGTTTATTTTTGATGGTAATAATCTCTGATTTGTTAAAATGATCACAAGATGATTACATGAAACCTAAAAACCATAACAGTTTTCGATACAAATATAAACAGAACTTTGAGAGTGTATACGTTTGAAGATATCGACTATATAAAACTTTTGCTATATCATTTTATTAAAATTATCATCTTATTTACTTATTTTTATATACTTTTAGAATAATTGTATGCTTAATAAACTTTGTGTTATATACTTAATTGACTATTCTTATTCTAAAAATATTATCATTATATTTCCTGCTAGCAAAGAATGATTACCGGCACCTATTGTTTTACAAAAAAAAAAGGGTTTAACCAGCAGCCCTACAGAATTACTTAAGCAATACATTCAATGCCTGATAAATTATGTCACAGGATGCATGTCTGCTTCTCATTCTGAATTAATATATCTGGACGAATACAGCTCCTGTTATTGCTTAGTCAGTTTATATGGAACCATCTTTAAATGTGCTTATGTCTATGTTTAATGCAGTACTTAAAATAGTAATATTTTATTGTAAAAAAAAAAAAAACAATTGAGAGATCTCAACAACTTGGGTGGTTTGGCAATGCAGAGCTGAAGGAAAGAACAATGGAAATAAATTAATGACTGCAGAAACTTTAGATAACCATCTAAATTGCATATACACAATCAAAGTTCTATTCTGTGAGAAGTTTTATGCATCTCTCCAAAAGATTTTTATGTCTCATGTCTACATCTTGAGCATCCAACATATCCAAATAAAAAGCATGAAAACTAAAAAGAAAAAGACATTCTCACATTCTGGGATGATGACCCTGCGATCGGCCTGCTCCTGAACAGCACGGTGTCCGAGGTCACGCTTCGCCTTCCTGATGCTCCACCAACACAACCGCTTGTGTATCGTCTCCTCAGGCGAAATCCTATATGGGAAAAAATAAAATAAAATCCAATTAATTATCTAAACAATATTTTTACAAGTTTTGTATTTATGTATTAGAGAACAAACTTGGGCATTTAATGGTAGAACAACATTTCATTTAGAGTCCACCAGTATCATGGTGGTATTTCTTGCTCAACTATTACTTCATTATAGAAAATGAATAAATATTAAGTCAAGACATCCCCCTTTAGTACTGTGTGAATGATATAGCTAATATGGGCCTCCTGCAATGAATTTTTGAACTCTAAGGACTCTGGGCTTAAGTAATAATAAAATACTTCCAAGTTAACATGCTATGGAAGGCTTACGATAATTTTTGCCTTTTGAGTTAAGAATTGTTTGGAATACAAATCAGGATTTAAAAAAAAAAAAAAGTTAGATATGGAGTCCACAGTCTCATTGAAGGAGGCCCACGCTAATCATTATTCACCCAATACTCATTTACTTACAGTATGCTCATGAGTGCCTCTAACAACTTAACACACCCATTCACCATTCTTCAATAAATTTGGTCCCATCTATTGCTAAGCACATTCTTATAAAACTTCTGGGGATGACCTCTTCATTGATATTTAAGTATTAGTGATGCATTTAGAGGACTGATACTTTATTATCACTGATGCTGAAGTATCAGTCCTCTAAAACCCCTTCAGTAATTTCAGTTTGCCTATGTCCGCACAGTTAGCCTAGTGGCTATGCGCTCGCAACCATATGCCTGGGGAAGGAGTGTCCTAGGTTCCATTCCTGTTGACGACATGAAGAGCTTAAGGATCTTTCTCAGCCCCAAGTTAGCTGGTCTTGGAAGTGGACAGCAGTTTCCCCCTTCCCCCCAATTTATCTGGGGGCTTTCATCCTTCACTCAGGCAAACCAGCCCTGTGAACACATGGGCTACAGTTGTAGGACATAGTGCTTAATCCCTCATTAGGCGGGCTCAGCCATTCCTAAGGGGCAGTTGAGGAACGAGGGAGAACCCAACACGAATAAAAAAAAAAGTGTGCCTATAATATTCCTTTTTTTCCTCCCCACTTATCACCCAAATTTTGCAATCAATAAACCTTCAAATAAACCTCACGGAGAGCATTTCACACACCTGTGACCACTTGGTCATTTGCCTATAGATCCCATTTGCCACTCATCCTCAACAAACCCACAGTTGTCCATTGTGGTTGCATCCAAGTATTTACAAAGAGGAAAGAATAGTCTCCTTATCCCAACTTCTGTGTATATATTTCAACATACAAAGAATTCTTTTGCATTATTTTGTCCTCTAAACTGAAATTCCATGTCCACCATCACTTTCAGATCTCTAGCCTCATCTGTTTCTTGCAGTATATTCCCATCAATGTATGTATGAGCTCGTAATCTTTTCACTCCAAAATGCATAATGTTACTCTTCACTAAATTGACAGTTATTATCCTTTGCCCATGCTTTCCATTTAAGCTGTCCTGCAGGATATCTCCATCACATTTATTAACTATTGCCTTCTGCAGTATAGCATCATCTTGTTTGTTGATGATGCAGTATAGCATCATCAACAAACAAGAAAAAAAAATCATGTAACATTTTCTGTGTCATTAATATACTAATTAAATAGCCCTAAATAGTAAAAGCCCTGTGGCTCACAGCTGGTCACCAGCATTCTCCCAGATTCTTCTCTTCCATCTATTACTTTGATGTCTCTCTATCGGCCCCCAATCTTATCTGTATCATCAGCTTTATATCCATTCCATTTGTTCCAAATTACCTAATAGGGTTTCCCGCAATATCCTGTCAGATGGCTTTTAAAAGTCTAGCAGTATCATAATGTAGCTGTTTCATTTCAGTATGTGACTGCAATATCAAAGATGAACTCGTGTGAATTTGGTTTTGCTTTTGCATTACATCTGTCAATGCTTCAATGTCATTGTATTCTCAGATTTCAAACAGCATAACGTCATAGTTTATTGCACATGCATGAACTTCAGTATCCTACGAAGCTCCTGCTGATGTGTATACATTTATAATACAAGTAGATTAGTCATGAAGATACTTCACATGTAAACATTATTCACTTTGATTGATGATTAAACAAGAATGTAATTTCTTGTCTTTATATATACAAATGTACCTTGTCGTCTACTATGAACCATGTCCAAAAAAAAATTCTAGTTCAAGATACAGTGTCAATGCAAAGAAATCAAAAGAAAAAAAAATGACTGCTTTAGTCTTGGTCGAGTGGTTTGGAGTATAATCAACACTAACTATCATATGGAACAAACGCTGTAGATTCTAACCCTGAGCTACAGCAAAACTGTCAATAAGCAAGAGGAGTTGTAATAAAAGTACCATTTCATTGCATTCGAATATGGTATGTACATATCCCCATTTTATTTATTAGATTAAAAATAAATAAAATTGCCATTCTCTTAGTGGCATGAGTGATTCTTCCAAAATATACAAACATTTTTCATTTCTTGCATTATCTTTGATACGTATTAGTAGCAATTAAAGCTAAATGTTTTAACAAACACTAATGACAGTAAATAATTTTCAGCTTAAGAATATTACATACACCACATTTCTTATAATTACTCAGGTATTATTTATATTAATCTCAATTCAGTTTCACTCATCAGAACCTTTTTATAAATACTTTCCTTTAAAAAACTGAAAACTTTCTTAAATACATATCTAATTACACTTACCAGTAGTCTCGAACGATGACTTTGTCGGAGAAGGTGACTCTCCGGTCCCGTGAGGAGCTGGGGAGCGGTGATGATGCCCTCGTTGGTTCTACCCGATCCTGGAAGGTTCCCCATCCGACTGCTCGTCCTTCTCGTCTCTCCCTTCGCCTGGTACCTACAAGAGGAAATAATGCATTTGAGTTTATTTTAATGAGCAATGTTGCAGCAGCTATCAGTATCCTAGATTCAATCACTTACATGGCTCACTGACTGGAAACAAGCATGAGCTGAACATAATCCAATGGATTGGGTACTCCCCTTTTTAGATGCAAAAGAGACATGGGCGATGCTGGGAATTTTTGAACATATTTTGAAACACTTTAAAATATGCATAATGGAAAAAAAAAATTCCCATATGCATTTTTAAGTTTACAAATGCTTGCAAAAAAATTCTCAGTTTTTTTGTTGTTTTTTTTATCTATATAGGAGCATGCAAATTGAATGGGAAGATTCTTATATCTAACATGAAACACGTTAGCAAAAGTGGAAATTTTAATCAGTTTGGCCATGTCCTTCAAAATTTAGGACCTGCTGCTGCTATCTTGTTATAAATCTTAAACAGTTCTCTCTTTAGAAACACCAAGTTTAGAAAGGTTAATTTATATTTTAATTTTAAAGTTTTAATTTTTTTTTTAAATCAGAAAAATCCAACCTAAGTCTTCTTTCAGTATTATTGTTCCTTATTAAAGTCCATATAAAGAAAAATAGGCTTACCTTGAGGATTTTCTAAAAAATATGGTTACCATACAATACCTGATGACTGTTTCTGCTCAAAATTATATAATTCACTTGCTGCTAACAATGACAGAAAAAATCATGTTATTATGCAGAAAAGAAAATCTTAATTATTTTACCTTGAGGATTTTTGTATGATCATATTACAAGAAAAAAATACATCAAACATGTAAGTAAAAGAACAATATCAAATGAGTTACAGAGGTTGTAACTGTGGATGAACATGAAATTGATTAAGGCAATGTCGAGACACTAAAATGTTGATTATTGGAAGAGGGAGGCTAAGGAAATGTAGACTGTAGAGTGTAGTGGATTGAGCAGAAAAGTGGGGGTAAGAAAATGTTTAAAATAAGAACGGATTTTATCAGATTAATATAGAAGAATTATAGAGTAGATTTTGTGAATAATTTAAAACAATTTGAATTCGTTTAAAATATTATTTGCATATTATAATTATCACATTCTGCCAACTATGTGGAGAGTGTAATAATAATGCATGGTCTGAAGTCATTTAAAGCCACAAAAGTATGGTGAGGGGTAGAAGTCATGAGAAACTCTCATATGGATGCGAATTTTCTCTTACTTCCAGCATCCACTAGCTAAACAGTCAAACCTACCTGAAGAATATTTGTATTATGTTTAATCGCTTGTATTTTTCTGGTTTGCCTGTTTATATAGATGAGGGGAGAGGGCAGGCTGTAGAGAAGAAACCCAATCACATCGTTATGAGACTGTCTTATTCAATTTCAGTTCAGTTAGCTAAGCTCTTATAAAGATTATTTGCATCTCATCCCAAGACCTGCTTTCAACCTGGGTCTTTCCGACCAAAGGCTGTCATCATTACCAATGGAGTTAAAAACTTATTTCAAACGGCTGAATAAAATCAACTGTTACCAAAGTATGAATTCCGACCCCCCCCCCTTTTTTTAAGATATTAATACTTTAATCGTTTGTAAAGTAACAGTTCATGCCACGTACAGCAAGTTACATGCGATATATTTGAGGCAATAAATGGAATAATTTGGTTGTTTTCTACCATTATTCATTATTATTCCCAAGTTTATATGTTATATCTAATATATATTGCTTATCGGTTGTACTGAATGAAGATTAGTCGGTATCATATAGAGGAAACAGGGTTTTTCATCCGTTAAACAGACAAACCGGCCAGAACACATGCAATTAACAGATAGACAGAATACACTAGCTTCTTAGCCTTAGTCACTTCGATCGTAAATCCAAATAACAGTTTATCGATTACGAACCGATTTTAACTCTCAGTTACACGATTGCATTTTCACAGCCATACTTGTTGGTCATCAGCACTTAAATAAACTAAAAGTTCCTTATATTTTTATTTATAACTCATTTGTCTCATATAACTTTTAAAAATGTCAGATAAAAAATGAGCTGTTTATTTCCTATAATATTTATTTGTGGTTTTTCCGCGTAATAATAATAATAATATTTTACATGCTTTACATTGCATATTTACATCATTTACATGAACAAATGATGTACATATACGTAAGAAATAGGATGTAACGCGGAAAGACTAGAAATAAATATTATAGGAAATAAGCAGCTGATTTTTTATCTGACATTTTTCTAATCAATTATTTTAGATAAAATTAAATTGATGCTTATACTTAAAAGCCAATGTTGCGTCAGCACAGCAATTTTAAAATGGCCATAAATGTCTAATCCGCAGCGTTCGATTTTGCATAACGCACATCATTTGTTCATATACAGAACAAATAGGCTGTAACGCGGAAACACCAGAAATAAATATTATAGAAAATAAACAACTTATTTTTTTTCTGAAAAAAGTGCCATCAAGAGACTGAATATTATTAAATTGCATAAATATAAACGTACTGAAATTGATTAATTGAAAATGTTATGATGCGCAGCCTTATATCATTTATAATTTTATGGAATGATGTTGGTTTTTGTAAAGATAAACATTGCATTCCACTGGCATCTCGTGAGACTTGAAGCAAAGTATGTAATAGCAAGGGAGGTAAATGGGGGGGGGGGGAGAATACATGCTTTCCTGATTGGTTTGCTTTAAATTAGCTGAAGCGGCTAAGGCTCCGTTGGGATATTTCATCTGTTCATTGTGTGCGCTCTTTTGCCAGTTTGCTTGTTTTCCGGGATGAAAATCCAGAGTATTTTATAACTATAGACATTGCGTGTAGTGTCTAGACTTGCCTTTTCCGTATGTTTTATTTAAATTGGGATTTATTAGACATATGTGTAAAAGTATTTCATTATTTGCACGCCTCTTTTTTTTTTTTTACCTTAAAAAAGGAGAGAAAGAAAATCTATTGATAATCTAACATTAAATTGAATATCTTTTTACAGATTGACAGTCATACCATTCACGTATACGCGCCTTTTATGGTCTCGTTATTTGAAAAACAAATGTCTGAAAAATAGGTGTTCTTTTTTAATTCAAAATTCAACGCTTCTGGCACAACTATCAGCTTAAAATGTTTTGAATGCCAAGGACAATAATACACGATTAGGTAATATTCTAATTATATATTACGATAGTAATCATATTATCTGACAAAACAGTAAGCATTTAAGAATGATAGTATAAATGCATCTCCAGAAGAAGTTCGGTTACTTAGCCGTCAACAACAGCTAAGTAGGTTATCAATGATTTTCAGTATATCATGATTAAAGTACCTCAAGTCGGTTTTTCTGAGATGCGAGTTGCAAACTCGAGTTCTGCACGAAAGCTTCACTAACACGGAAACCAGCTAAAAAAGTTTCTGCGCTCGGTGATAAAAAAACAAACATATAACGATCTTTCTTCTGGCAATGCAGTATTGTGTAACCAGAATCGTTGCCACAAAGCTACGTTTCTGCTTGGAAAATACTACACTGTCACTTATGCTACTCATTTCAATAATTATGCCTAAATATGCTCTTGAATTTAAAGATAACGAAAGTTTAATATCTATCTAAATATAGCAGTTTTAAAATTTACTTACACTGAACGCAGGCCATCCGCTTCATCTTCTAGTCTTATTCAATATAAATTAGGTCAGATCAAATAAAAGTCAGATATCAGTAAAAGGCACGGTATCAAGTAGAAATATGAGTAAAAGTCACAATATCAGGCAGGCAGTAAAAGTCACAGTATGAGGCAGTAAAATCAGTATAGCAGCTTTCAATGTATTGACAATAGAAAAACGCTTTGTGATCGCTTTGAGTCTCTTAGTAGAGTGAGTGAGAAAATTGGAACACAACAGGAACTTGAAATATGCAAATGATGTAACAAAGCTTTGAATTGTTGATGATGCAGCATTTAATTGCTTTTGCTTTCTTTGTTTCCTGTTTAACATCAAATTTTAATTGTTTGAGTCGTGTAGTTTTTAACTTGGATAGATTATTGGCATAGTCCTTAAACTGCATTTACGAATACTTGATTTCATAAAATTTAAAAAATGAAATAAAATAAACAGAGAAAGAAGAATTAAGGAAGATGAGATATAGGAGGGGCACAGAAACAGTATGGAATTTGAAGAAATGCGAAATTTAGATATCATAAGCATCAGAAAATATAATCGAAGAGCAATTCAAAA
The DNA here is from genome assembly GCF_054136105.1 of Typopeltis vanoorti. NCBI lineage: Eukaryota > Metazoa > Arthropoda > Arachnida > Uropygi > Thelyphonidae > Typopeltis > Typopeltis vanoorti. The sequence goes on from NC_143554.1 coordinate 16,968,899, forward strand.
AAAAATCATGGAAACTGAAATATAAGCAAGGAATAATACATTACGTAGAGAAAAATAACAAAAATGCGTAATGATTTTATGGGGACCTATACTAAAGTAGAGACATATACACATCTTTCACTAAATTTAGATGTGGTGGATACAGAAATGCGAATCATAATGGAAGATAATACATGACTTGACATCCCAGCAAAATACATTAAAAACTGCATATCAGAACTCAAGAGTGTGCTAACTATAAAGTTAGAACATGAGAGAAAGGAATTCGACATTGAGAGAAGAGCGAGGCAAGGAGATCCGATTTCATCCAAATTATTTTCTGCTATGATCACTAAACATGGAGGGAAATGATATCCGTTTACTGTCTATTACTTCAGGAAGTTATCACAAAAAAAAAAAAAAAAAAACATGTGGAATTAACATCGATACAAGAGATCTAAATCATTTACGTTTTGCAGATAATATTGTTCAGTTAACAAGGGGGGGGGGTAAATTAACATGACTAAAATTAGCAAATAATCCTATTGAAATTATCGACTATATTTATCTGGGACATTTACTTAGTTTTAAGGAAAACACAAGATAAAAAGAAATAAATAGAAAAATCACACAAGGAAACAATTTTTTTTAAAAATAAATATCTGTTTGATCCACACACGAAACCTATAGTGCATTAGTGCCGTGTGTGGACAAGAGCAATAGAAGAAATGAGGAATCTGTTAACATTTTGCTTGAACAGCTGAGGGTTGTAATCTACGGGGAAGGAAGAGTGGGAGGAGGGATGTTCCAAAGGGCAGAAGTAGATGGAATCAAAGAGCAGGCAGTGAAGTTGGTTCGATGGGTTTCAAGATGGACTGTAAAAGTGTGTTGGTTAGCAGTGGCTCTTGTTTTAATGATTTTGGAGGAACAATAGTGGAATTCTGAAAACTGACCATGAAAGTATCTGTAGAAGTAGCATAAGGCAGAAACTGAACGTCTTTAGAGAGTGACTATTTTAGCCATGTTGCTTTCTTCTAGATAGAATCAACAATCTTAGAGAGGAATTTGGTGGAGCACCAAATTCCTCTCTAATTAGGGGAGGAGTACTCCATGGCTGAGCAAATTTGGGATTAGTATCGAGCTGTCAGCTGTGGAGGTGTGAAGTAATGTTTTGTGCGAGAAAATGCAATTTTTTTTGCTTTTTTTGATCGGAGGGGAAGGTCAGTCCAAGAAGAAAAATCTCATCGTGTTTGAATATCTCAATATTACTGAAGGTAAGGGGAGAGTGATGCGAGCTCTTTCTCAAAGTAAGAACAGGTTATGTACAAGATGAAAAGAGTGACTGAAAGAACAGAACCCTGAGAGTACTCCTGCATTGGTGGTGTAATCCGAGGAGAGGAAACCGCCCACAAGAACACGTAGCGAGCGACTACTGGGAAAGTTGGTGATCCAGTTACAGAGTGTAGACGACAGACCATAGGATGGCAGTTTGTTAAATAGGCCCCTGTGCCAAATCCGGTCAAATGCTTTTGAAATGTCAAGGGCAACCACGTGAAGTAAAGAGTATCTGTTAGGAGATGTACCTGTATGTTTAAAAAGAAAGCTCTTTAATGTGTTATTCCAGTGTTTACCCAGGGAGTGAGATAGGGGCAACAACTGAAAAACAGAGGACGACAGATTGCGTGTGGCCCATAGAACCTTGGAGAGAAATATGCCCCATATTAAAAAAAAAAATAGGAATTAGATGACTGAAGGTAGAGAAGATTGTGAAGTATTGTAATGCATGTAAAATGAAGATGGGCGGCCAGATTAACAGATGAAGGACCAACAGAAGGAAAGGTCGCCAAAGAATAAGATGGAAGGATGATCTATAAAGGCTTCACATGAGGCGGTAAACTGAAGAGAAAAACAACTGGAAAGCAGCCTGGATCCAGCAGCGGGTGGAAAGAGGCAAAAGAAGAAGCAAATACGACATACAATTATATTATCCTACAGATGCATTTATTAAATTCGTGTTAATGGTTTAAAAGTATATGAATGAATATATCAACTCTTCATCTACAATATCTAGATTTCTAGACTTTCTACGTGGAAAGGACAGTTTCAAAATAAGTTTAAATTCACCTCCCACCCTTACGTAGCATTGTGTTTAGAATGACTTAAAAGTATTTTTAAAATAGCATTTTACCTATTAAGTAAAACTTTTTTTATGCAAATCCCACATACGAAATATTTCTTTGTAATGTAAACCTGTAGTACATTCTTATCGTGGGCGGGCTAATGATTTTTCCCCATTTTTATTTATTATATATATATATATATATATATATATATAATTTGAATTTTTATTATTTTCAAGCCACTTCAGGCCTCCAATGAGCGGGGGAATTGTCTGGCATTAGAGGATGAAATTCACCTCTACCCTTATGTAGCATTATCTTTAGATTGAACTGTGTGACTGCTTTGTTTTCCTGAGTATTTTGTTCAGTTATCTTTCACTAGATTTCTTATCACATAATGAACACTTTGAGCGCAGAGCAAACCATAGCGAATAATTCAGAATTTTCATACCATACGCCGGGCGAATGAATTATTTTCTTTTTTCACATTCCAGGTTGAGAAAGTCTGCTATAAGCCTAACATGTTAGTGGTGTATCTACAATGTGTTGGCAAAATATTTTGGGTGAAATTCATTGCATTCGCTGTTAATTATCAAAATAAATAAAACTATTGCGTTCAGTGTGTGTGTGTGAGAGAGAGAGAGAGAGAGAGCGCTTAAGCACTCGAGATCCACCGATTTCAATCGTGCTATCTCAGAAAAACGTAAGAAGTCAGTCATATTTAAAACGTTTCGGTTGTATCCTGAATACAAATGTGTATCATATATAACTTAAATGAATAAACAGGAATAAGTGAATACTTGTACAACACGATTAATGGTGTAATTACTTTTTACCCTCCACTTTAAAGTACTTTTTAGAAATCGATAAAAATCCCCATTACTCCAGTTCTCTTCATTACGAGAGAAATCTTGTAGGCTTTTCATTTGAAGATGAGTTAACCAGTCTGATACGGAAATGTGAGAGTTTTTTGTCCTTCAAAGAGGCAAATCGGAATTAACAGACGTGTAGTGCAAGTTGGCTGAACCGGTACAGAATTAGAGTGTGCATCAGTGATGATGCAGTGTTGTGAAGTGTAAGAGTGGGCATCCTGATGAATCCTTGGACTCCATAGATGAGCAGCTGTTAGTGAGTTAACCAGTCAGTGTGGTGAGGAACGGAGTTTTCTTTCTTTCTGGAAACTCGGTTTTTTCAGTAGAATACACAATAAACAGACATAATATACTGGCATCACAGCCTTAGTTGCCTCTTCCATAAATCCAAATAACGCTATGGGCGTTTTAAGTAACATGAATCACGTACACTACCAATTATATGCGTTTAAACGTATTTGCAACAAGACGTCAATAACCACTGTTAACTTAAAACGCCCATAGCGTTATTTGGATTTATGGAAGAGGCAACTAAGGCTGTGATGCCAGTGTATTATATCTGTTAATTGTGTATTCTACTGAAAAAAACGAGTTTCCAGAAAGAAAGAAAACTCCGTTCCTCACCATATTACATTTTACATTATTCTTTTTGCAGTACTGCAGTAAAGGCTGTACATCAGACGTGTGCTGTGCGAGAAAATACCGAACTTTTGATTCTCGCCTTTATAATGTAATCTGCTGTATCGTTCATTGCCACATTTTGTTGCATTTGTTTGTTATCTTTATCTCTCTCCACATTCTGATGACTACTTCGAACTCTTTATTTAATCTCTGAAACATGATTTTCTGCAGCTTGATATAACTCGGACACATTATATGGTTTTCCTTGAAGAATTTAAACGGTCCGTCTGAAATCGGGTTCCATTTTCTAAATGCACTGTTCAAGCTGTGAGTGATACAACTATTAATGTTCGATATTTCTGAGAGTTGTACCGGATCGGTAACGAAGTTGGTGAAAAGAAGCGTCTTCAGTTGCAAATACTGCCACGTTTTTGAGATGCCGATGAAGCAGTTAATGCATTATGTTTGTGCTAGGGGGGGGGGACTAGGCAGTTAATGCCATTCCTAGAAAAGAGATCTGATCCAATATTCGGGTAAATAGATGAGCAGTTTGCGTTAGTTCATTATAACAGCAACTATTTGTATCACATACAGCCTAAAACAGTGCACTTAGAGAAAGAAAGTCAATTTGCATATTATGCAGAAGGGGTAGACTTTGTATATCATGCAGTTTAAAAGAAGATAAATTAAGATCCTTTTGGTGTGAAAAACAAAGCAAAACAAAAACGGTAGGATTATGTTTTGGTAGCACTGAAGGTGACTATGTTATCTCTGTCTTTTTGTTAAAACGCGTAATCTTTTCTGAAAGTTCAGCACTGAAAATGCAGTTTGTTCCTTTTTTATGCATTGCCTGATTTCATAGTCGTAGAAAACCAGAAAATGTCAAGATGCATTCTCAGTGCAAACCTTTGCTGCTTATCATATCAAATTTTTCCCAAGAATAGGTTAGGTAGATTTATTTAACAGGAGAATGTCATTTGCATAAAGAATCAGCTTAATATATCCTTATTTAATATGAAATTTAATATTTTCTTCTTAATGTGTCCTATAAAGATCATAAATAACAAAACAGTAAAAAACAGTAAAGATACTAGTGGTGGTAGTTGGCGGTAGATGTCGTTAGTGTAGTTGCGTTTAGTTGTAGTTGGTGGAGTGAGTAGGTGCCCTCCCTCGATGAGTCCTTGGACTCCCTGGAGGTGGCATCTAATAATACTAATAATAAAAGATGGATAGTGTGCAATTATCAAGATAGTGTATAGCATCCTTTATTTGCATGGAGTTACGTTCCTGGAAGTACAGTTTGAACTTTTAAGTCACTATAATGTTCTTTAAAATGGTGTTTGTCGTAGAATGGTAAAACTGAAACTTGGAGAAAGTTCCATCAATTTCATTCCGGATTCACTCTTCAAAAAAAAAAAAAAAAAAAAAGTAGACGCCTTATCGATCCGAAACGACTTATTGCTCCGCGATAAGTCGGTTCGGATCGCGCGAGTAAGGTCGCGTGCAAGTGCAGCCATCTTGTGGTTCCTAACATAATATTTTTAATGTCTGAAAATAGTGTGGTTTCGACGGTCGATTTTCTTGAGTTTACGGGAGAAAAAAAAACCACCTTGCCAGTGCCAGAGATCGACTAACTCGAAAACCTGTCGAAAAAAGGCTTAAAAACGTTCCTCTAGTCGGTGACGACTAGATTTAAACCCGTCTTCCTATTCTTGAAAGCTAAAAATTTCATGCTTCTCTTTTAATGGGATGCTTTCTGCTTCTTTAGGGATTTTGTATTTTAAAATTCATTTTTCCTCCTTCCGGACATTTTGGATGGCATAAATGTACTGCAGGGTTAAAGAATTTGAAATTAAATTCACAAAAGCAAATTACAACAGTTCGCTAGACTTCCCCTGTGAAGTGATCTGAACACTGTAACCCACCGTGACTTTTTTTTTTTTAACACAGATATGTTTGTAACGTTTTGTGAAAAACTCATTCATAGTAATTAAAATGTTTTTATTGATGTACTGTGAAAACAGAAAATGTTAACCCATCATATAAAAGTAGGAGGGGGGTCGTAGAGTGGGCCACCTGTATTTATATATAGACGTTTTTTGTTGAAGATAAGCGAGCCGCTGTCATACGGAATATGACGGCTTATTTATTTATTTTTCCTCTCCTGAAACTAACTTTTCCGCCTACTAAACATGAATATCGGCCAGAGAACCCACAATTAACAAAAAATTACGTTTGTGGTTTCTAGAGATGAGTATACTTGCTAGAGATGCCAGTTAATAATCAATTTCATCATTTTCTCATAGATGGCAGCACAAACGATGTTTCCTAAAGACGGTTTGTTAATCTCAAACTGTCTTTAGTTTTTTTTTTTTTTTACTGAATTAAGCAATGGGAGCTTGCATAGTTCAGTAGGTATAGATGATGCCTTTTGTTTAGAAAGACCTGAATTCGAATCCAGATCTTTCTAAGCTAATTCTAAGGTGAATTAGCTACTCGCACACAGAGGAGGGATGGTTTCCTCTCAGAAACTGGCCCATTAAACACACACACACACACACACAGACGTTAAAATATTTACTCTTGGTCAGATGCAGCAGAGGTATGGCAAGATAGCTGTATTAAATTGCCTACAACTCCTAATTAAGGGACTCAACCTGTCTTCGCCTGACAAAAATTGGATGACAGAATTCAGCCAAGTTGTATTAAACATCAATTAGCATTAGTCAGAAATGACTGAGGATCATATATATATATATATATATATATATATATGAGATGAATAATCATTTAATTAAATAAATGGACGTTCATAGACACAGATTCAAGTACTGAAGTCCTTATTTGGTCCTACAAAAGCAGGTTCAAACCCGACCAGTTTTCCAAACCACTAAGCAGAATAGTCCATTGATTCCTACCATCAAATTATAATCTTAGGACTCCAAATAGATGGCATTTAATTTGAATGTATAATTATGTGGAAAGTCATTGACTACATTATCCTTTAACACTACAAGCTCGTGCCTCTATTACCTATTGCTCAGGTGCAGGATGATAATTCAGATGATTTTCATATCTTTCTGAGTACAAAAATATCTCAGAAATATTTCTCGAAAGCAACAATCATTAATTACCTTGTTTCTTGGCTAAACACAGATTTGTGTAATAAATTTAGTTTAATCCTTTATCCAAGTGTGAGCAAACAAAGTTTGCGCCTGAAAGTATCTTCAGGACTGGGGTAAGGTAGTACACCACCACCGGACAACACGTTGCAAAGGTGGACCAAGCTAACATCTCTCCTATCTCAGTATCCTCCATAATGCAAAACACATCTCCTTGCGGATATGTATAATGTTATGCATTAAGGGAAGGGCCACTACCCAGACTAGGTCTCTTCAGTGGGAGCCAGGCCCAAAATACCAGGCAGAAGCATTAGCAAGGTCATCTCTATCTATAGGAGTTGCCAAACGGTGTGCCACCTTTTCAACAGATTTGTGTGGAAAGTCATTGACTACATTATCCTTTAACACTACAAGCTCATGGCTCTATTACCTATTGCTCAGGTGCAAGACGATAATTCAGATACTTTTCATATCTTTCTGAGTACAAAAATATCTCAGAAATATTTCTCGAAAGCAACAATCATTAATTGCCTTATTTCTTGGCTAAACACAGAAACTTCGACTGTTTTATCATTCTTTTTTACCTCAGTCCCATGTTCAGTCTTCACTGAAGTTAAGCATTTAATAATGTTTAAAATGTCTATTACTCTCTACCAGTTATGAAAGATCGAGACAGTGATGGCAGCTCCTTGCAAGTTGACATATGGGATGATGTTTCGGCATGTTACCGATATACATGAAAAATCAGTCTTGTCTTGAAATAATTTTTTTTCCAAAGAGAATATATAATATTCCATAATCCTGATTTAATGTTCTTAAGCAATGTAACTTTTTTTTTACTGGTTAAATTACCTTTACATATATGTTATATCTGATATAAAATGTAATGTTAAATATATATATATATATATATATATATATATATTTCAATGTTGGTTGAAAAGACCTAGATTCAAATCATGTCTAAGTCTCTTGGCTCGTAGTTATAAAGGTATTTCAGAATCCTGCAAAACAAACTAAAAGTTTGTTTTGTAGGATAAAAACCCAGAAGAGGATTTTTTTTTCATTCTGCAAGAACAGACGAACTAATCACAGAAAAGACACAGTACATGGATAGAATAGACAGCCGCAATTTACTTGGCAGGCAATATAACTTAACACCACAAAAGAGTGGGTATGTGGGGGTTCACCCCCCACCCCACCCCCACCCGCACACCCACACTCACACACACAGTCCCAGTGTGTGTTTGTGTGTAACCTCTGTCTCCAGAAAAACCATGATTCATTGATAGCTTGAGTATACTGTCAGTGAACAGCTGAAGGATAGAGACTGATTGTCCATCTGCCTTCAAAAAGTTAAAGCCAAAATAGCTTTACATATTTCCTTTAGAGAATAAAAGGCATTAGATGATTTAATTATTTTATATCAATAAAGCTTTTCTAATGGTTGCTCAAAATGTCTACTTCTATCTGAATATGCATTTTTGCACATTGTAATAACTTACCTTCTTTTCTGTCTTCTTCCATGGAAGTTAAGTTTCTTCACAGTCAAGAAAGTGGTAAGAGCTAGGTTTTCCTCTCACAGAACAGTGAGTGAGTGAGTGGAATAATTTGTCTTTAAAGATAATGAATGCATCTAGTGTGAACTAGTGTGAATGAATTCAAGCGAAAATACAACAGCTGTGAAGAGTGATGTAAAGCTTCCTTCAATGAGTCCTCAACTTCCTTGGAGGTTTAAGCGCTTACTTTAAATGCTGTATGTAATCACTGATGAAATAGTTCACAGATTTCAATTTCTAGAGATCCAGCAATAGAGTTGAATATGAACAATTATAAGAGATATTAACTCTAATGGCAACATGGTCACATGGATAACTATGTAACATTAGTTTTCACTGTTGAACTAGCTCTTGCTTTCAGAGTACCTGAGGATTTTCTTTATTTTTATTATTTTTTTTTCGTTATAATTCTATTTATTGGCAAAAAAGTACATATGCTAAAAATCTGCTCTAATTCAATTGTGATAATGATTTCAAGAATACATTATCAAATGCACCTATTTTTTTCTTTTTTATGATTGTCTATGATTATTTCCTTACTGGTTTAACATGTTCATGCCAGGCACTGTACAAATTATATCACTCTGTTCTTCTTCTTATTATTATTATTACGGGTGACTCCAGGGAGTCCTTAGACTCATCGAGGGAGGCCCTAAACATTACATCCACACAACTATACATTCTCTCACATTATCTATCATACCTTGCCTTGAACTCACTCACCGTCATAGCACCCACAACAAACTCTGGCAGCTTATTCCACTCATTTACCACTCTAAAAGTAGAGAACCCAGCTCTAACACCCCTGCTAACCACACTCTTGCCCAGCTTCTATGAATGTCCCCTAGTCCTCCCACCACCAGTCCTGATCTCAAAAATATCCTCTGAATTAATCCTATAGAAACCCTTTAGCAATTTGAATGTCTCAATCATATCTCCCTTTTTCACCTATCAACTAATTTCTGCAACCCACAAATCTTCAACCTGTTCTCATAAGGTTCATTCCATAGACCTGCTATCATCTTGGTCACTTGCCTCTGGATCCTCTCCACCTCCTCCCCATCAAGGTAGAAACCTAAGTGACCAAATCTGGGCACAGTAGTCGAGATGAGATCTAATTAAGGCATGGTACAGAGGTACAATAACTTGCTTGTCTCTGCTCGTCAAGGTATTTTTCAACAACCAAGTGAGTTGATGAGCTGATTTAGCTACTTTCGCAATGTGCCCCCTAAACTTCATCTCCCTATCCACCAACACTCCCAAGTCCCTGGCTTCATCAATCTCCTGGACTACAGTTCGACCAATGGTATACTGCTGCTAATCTGTTCACCCCAAAATGCATAACCTTATATTTCGTCACATTAAATTGACATCCATTCTTCTTAGCCCAGAACTCCAATCTATCCAAGTCGTCCCACAAGATTTTGACATCCTCTGCATTCACTATTGCCCTACCCAACTTTGCATCATCATCACCGAACAAATGAACTGTTCCTCTGTTCCTCTTAGATCCTTCCCTATATCGTTAATGAACATTTTAAACAGCAGTGGTCCAAGGACAGAACCCTGCGGCACACCACTAGTCACAGGCCGTCTTTTGGACTCTACTCCTGAATAAACTACTCTTTGATATCTCTTCATCAACCACCCACCTATCCATCTCACCAACCCTATATCCATTCCCATATATTGTAGTTTACGGATTAGAATTCCATGTGGTGTCCTGTCAAATGCCTTTGCAAGGTCCAGCACTATCACTGTAAACCCAATTACTCTTATCCAGTTCAGCCGTCACTGTGTTATAAAACTTGAGCAAGTTACCAAGGCATGATCTACCCTTCACAAAGCCATGCTGTCCCCCATACAGTATCTCATTTTCATCAATCCATTCCTGTGTTTTTCCCTTGACTACTTTCTCCAAAACCTTGACAACGACTCCTGATATGCTGATCGGTCGGTATTTTGCAACCGTAGTCTTGGATCCTCCTTTATGCAGTGGAACAATTTTCCCCCCTTTCCACACCTTCGGGACTAAACTAGACCCGAGACTCAGATTGAACATGGTCAAGGACACTGATAATTGTTTAGCTGCTTCACGCAAGACCTGTGCTAGTATACCATCCAATCACACAGATGTATTCATATTAAGGTTCTGTAATAGACTATTCACCTCCACTTCATTCATCACAATTCCCGTATAAACTAATGGTTCCTTCATTTTTTCAATGTCACCACCTGGATGATATACTTTTGCAAAGTGCTCACTCAGTAACTCCACTATATCGACTGATTCAGTGACCTCCTTACCATTGTCATTCCTTAAAATCATTTTGTCGTGTACAGTTTTTTCCTTGCTTGAAGCATATTGAAAGAACTGTTTGGGATTCTCTTTAGCTTGCATAGTTATTTTTCTTTCTTAATCCGCTTCTGCTTTTTTTTTACCACACTCATTACCCTTCTGGCCTGCACTTTATACCATTCATATGCCTGCAGGTCACTTCTTTCTTTAAATTCCCTCCACAGTTGTTTCTTTTTTTGCAGCTCCAGCTTAATTGTGTTATTCATCCATTTAACCCCTACTTGTTTTACTATTCGGACCCTAGGTATACAATCAGCCATAACCTCCTTGACCACTTCCCATGCTCTATTGACATCCAGTTCTTGCAGTTGTACATGCCATTGCCGTAGCACTGATCTAAGCAATCACGGTAATTTCACATATGCTGATCGGTCTTAATCGAAAATTCCACACCTTTAGCCATCTCCCAGGTCAAGACCTTATGATCATTCTCACCAATAGGTGGAAACATGGTCATATTCATTATCAAATTCTCATATGCTATTACCAGGTCAAGCACTCTCACACCCCTAGTATTTTCAATTACATGCTGTCTCAGATAGTTATCCCTTAATAATTGAATAAAATCCATTTCCTTATTCACGTGTCCTCTCCTCCTTCCAATCAATGTTACCATAGTTGAATCCCCCATAATAATTACCCTCCTTCCACTTGTTTCATCAATTTGTTTATGCATACTATCTCCACCATCTATTCCATCACCTGATCTATAGCAGCACCCAACTGTATATTTTATTCTGCCAGTCTCAATCTCACACCAAATAGCCTCAAATGAGCTCTTTTCACTATCCTGTGATGCAACTTCAGTTCTCCTTGGCTGCAGTTCATCAGCTATCATCAATAACACCCCTCCCCGCATTTTATTCTCTCTGTCCCTCCTACACACACTATAACCTACACATTCTATCCCACTAACTATATCATCTTCCGTCAGCCATGTTTCACTAATGCCAATAACCTGTGGTCAGGAAGAGTCAATCAAGGCCAAAAATTCTTCCTTCTTGTTCCTAATACTCCTGTCATTAGTATACATGAAATGCAGTGATCCCTTTGTCCTACCCCTATCTTGATGCAATATTCTAACTATTCCATTCTGATTTTTTGTCCTTAGTACTGGCTTGGGTACATTATATACATTCTTACACTCAACTGTCTCACTGATGTCCACTCCCTGGTAGTTCTAGTTTCCCTGGTTCTGCACATCCATTTTCACTTCATGCAGCAACACTTTTTCCAGTATCCGCACACCAAATCCATTCAAATGCAGGCCATCCATCTTGTATAAGTCCTTTCGCTCATCAAATTCATTCCACACGTCCACGAATTCCACACCACACCGTCTGCATAACCTGCGCATAATGTCATTTGCGATTATGACCATCCTTCTAAACTCCTCTCTGTCATACCACGACAACAGACTCACCATTCTAACTCTGTCACTCTTTTCTTTCGCTACCTTTAACAATACTTTGAGGTCCTCTCTCATAAAAAATTTAACTCCTTTCAATTCATTTGTTCCCGCCACAACTATCAATTCTTTCACCCTCTGTTTTTGCGCTCTAATACTCTCACTTGCATCCTTAAATTTCGCACCCAGTAAGTACGATATAGTTAAACTCCCATCTATCACTCCTCTTAATAACGAGTCACCATACAACACTCTTTCCTTCATTTCAGAAAACTCTCCCACTCTTACGCTTATTTTTCCTTTCAAACACTTGTTTATTTATGTTAGCGAATCACTCTGGAAAGAGTTTTGGGTGCCCTAATTTCCACTGCGCATTTTGTATCACTACGCACAACCTAGCGATCTCACTTCCTACAAATAATTCCTCTTTTTTTTTTTATCATTTAAAACATTTTCTCTCTCTCTCAGTATAGTTGCTTTCACTGTTTCTTTGATTACCGCTCTCATTGCCATCTTGTATATCGCACTTCCCTATCAAGCCACTATTTTCACTCACATTCTGGCTTTCTTCAACCATAACTGTCTCACAACCTGACACAGACTTCAACTTCTGGCTTTGCTTACACTTTCTGCACATTCTCCCACCACTATCACTTTCAATCCAAACTCCAGCCTCATTCGGGAATGCATACATCCCACACACATCACATTGGACAAACTCTCTCACATTACAGTTTTTGAACAAAGGCGTCGTATTTTTGGATGCCATTATCTTATGTCGCATTGCCGCCATGTGCTAATCTATGAAACGTATTGTTAAAATACTAAATTAAATAAAACGGAATTCACACCAAAATCACACAGACACAACAAGCTACCAAAATTAGACAATATTACGTTATGATTTAAACCTATATTCTAATTTTCACTCAAAATTATAATAAATTTAGTTTAATCCTTTATCCCACTGAGAGCAAACAAAGTTTTCACCTGAAAATATCTTCAGGACTGAATATAGTGTTGCACTATCTTACCTGGGTAAGTAGCACAACACCAAGGCAACTTGTAGCAAAGGTGGAGCAAGTTACCAACACTCCTATTCCAGTATCTCCCATAATGCAAAACACATCTCCTTGTGGATATGTATACTGTTATGCATTAAGGGATTGGCCACTACCCAGACTGAGGAGCCAGGCCCAGAGTTGGATATACCAGGCAGAAGCAGTACTAAATTTATTACAGTCTAACCTAGTAAAAAATAAACTTTCAACATCTTTCTCTAAATCCAGCGTAATTTAATAAAAAAAGGTGGCAAACCTTTTGGCAACTCCTATAGGTAAAGATGACCTTGCTACTGCTTCTGCCTGGTATCTCCAACTCTGGGCCTGGCTCCCACTGAAAAGACCTCAATAAAGGTCGAAACTAGTCTGGGTAGTGGCCAATCCTTAATGCATAACAGTATACATATCCACAAGGAGATGTGTTTTGCATTATGGGAGATACTGGGATAGGAGTGTTGGTAGCTTGCTCCACCTTTGCTACGAGTTGCCTTGGTGTTGTACTACTTACTCAGGTAAGATAGTGCAACACTATATTCAGTCCTGAAGTTTTTCAGTCCTGAGTATTTTCAGGCACAAACTTTGTTTGCTCTCACTGGGATAAAGGATTAAACTAAATTTATTACAGTCTAACCTAGTGAAAAATAAACTTTCAACTCAAAATTATACTTTGCTTTCGGGAGCTCTCTGAAAACACCACAGACCGTGTAGCCCTCTTATCCATGGAATGGGAAGTGATAAGTCATTTTGTAATTCTAGTTTTCCATCTTCTGTTGAGCATGCAATAAAATGAATGCTCAACAGAAGAAGAAGTGCTTTCTAGAGTGATCCAGAGAAAATTATGAAATTGATTATGTCACACACACACACACACACACACACACACACACACACACACACACACACACACACACACACACACACACTCACTCACTCACTCACTCACTCACACACACACACACACACACACACACACACACACACACACACACACACACACACACACACACACACACACACACACACACACAGAGTACATATTTATATGTATATATACATATTGATGATTGTGTAAAAATGTGCCCACACAAAGCAGAAGAAACATGTTACAGGGTCAAGTAGACTACCTCCAGATTCTCAACACTTGCAAAAGGTAGCCCAGCATGAACATGTTAAAAGATCATAATATCCAAACAAAATTTCATAAATGTCTCTTTTAAAAATAATACATAAATAAATAAAAATATTCAATATGAATGTGCAGTCAGATATAGTAGAAGGCATGATGGAGTTTGGCAAATAACTTTCTAAAAAGTCTGAGAGACTGGAAACTGTTTCCTAGAGTCTCAGTAATATACAAGCCCATGTCAACAAATACTAAGAAAGCAATTTCTGGCATGGGCTAGTTTTGCTGAAGAGTCAATATTTTATGAAACTCCATTTTAATGAAAAAGATGACTGATATCTCATAGCTTTAATTATTATTATTATTTTTTTTTTTGAATATCAAATCCATAAAAGGTTGAAAGACCTAAAGCACATCACTGTCGTGCATAAGTAAAACTTACTATATCATGCAATAGCAATTATTATTATTTTTTTTTTTTTGAATATCAAATCCATGAACGGTTGAAAGACCTAAAGCACATCACTGTCGTGCATAAGTAAAACTTACTATATCATGCAATAGCATTCTTACATACTACAATAGCATCGTTCATTGTCATAACAACTTAACACTTTCATGATGAACTAGAGCTATTGTGGGATGCAATTTTGCATTACTTTTGTATGATTATGAATTATATACATGCTGCTGAAGTTTATCTAATTTATAAAACTCACAGATAAGTAATATAATCACCCCTCTACTTACGTCTGGGTTCTGTTCCATCCGTCAGGACGTAAGTCGATACATTAAATCAATAGAGTTATAGAGGTTAGGGACATCTCATCAACCGTAACTGTACTGTGTGTTACTGCCACTATAAAACAGGAGAATAATCATCCAAATCTTCCTCCACAATCACATCTTCATTACCTTCCCTGTGTGAAGGACCAGGCTGTCGCTCTTCTGGTGTAGCCTTTGTTTTTATGATGAAACGTCCAATGGGCTTTGCTTATTCCTCTTCTTCTTTTCATCATAAATTTGTTCATAGCATGCAAACACATCATGTACTTTCATTTCTATTATTAAGTAGTGTTCAACATTGCGGGTCATGTCTCAAAATAGACCCCAATGTCAACATTGGGGTCCATTTTGAGAACATCGCTAACTGCAAAGAACATCTCTGCAAGACCCTTCACTGTACATTGTTGAACTACCTCTTTCTGTTTCTCTTTTCCCTCTTCCTTTTCTCGTTTTTTCTCTTCTACAACAGTTCCTCCAGTTCGACCAATCCTTCCTTGGTCAACTCTTCGGTGGGGGTGGACTTTCTATGAGTTGAATTATGTCGTCATCATTCACTTCAAGATTCAATTGTTTGCTAGGCTCACTATTACAAACTTCCAAAATCATGCACAAACCTTTTTAATGTCTTTTTCCATATGCCACTCATACATTGAGAGGTCACTTCATCCCAAGCCACAGCAATATTTTTAATAGCATGATAAATATTGAATGCGTTCCAGAATTACATGAGTCTGGTCATTTCATTCAGTAGCAGAAATGGCTGGTGAAAAAGTTCTCCATAGATAATAAGCCTTAAACACTGAAAGAATTCCCTAATCCATCGGGTAGATCAATGAAATAGTGTTTGGAGGGAGAAACATGACCTTGAAGTTGGTGAAGATCATCGCTTTAAGATGTATAAGACTGATGACCTGGAGCATTATCTAGAATTAATAAAATTTTAAATTTTACATATTCTTTTACACAATAACTTTCCATTTCACTCGCATAACAGTTAATTAAAGCATCCTCAAACAATTTTTGAGTCATCCATGACTTTTTATTGCTCCTATAATGAACTAGGAGTATGCTTGCTAATGTTTTTGAAGATTCGTGGATTCTCATTATACCATATCACAAATGGTTTCAGTTTATATCCAGCCACATTACCCATAACAGAATCATAATATGGGCATTAAGAGCTTTAAAATTAGGTATAGATTGTAGCTTTTTGTGGATGAATGTCGGCTTGGGCATTTTTTTTTCCGAAACAAGGACGTCTCATCCATATTAAATATTTGCTGGGGCAAATAATTTTCCTCTGTAATAATTTTATCCAATTTTTCCACAAACTCCTTGGCAGCTTCTAAGCACTTGCAGATTCCCATACATTTTCACATTATGAGTGCAAAATGCTGCTTGAATCTCATGAACCAACCGGAAGAAACGTTGAATTCATAGTCATAATCGGGCCCTGCTTTCTCCTTCGACATGTTGAAGAGACTTAGTGCCTTATAAGGAGCAATCACTTTTGGTTCAGGTCCTCTATGCATGATGCAAGTAGCTTCTCCATATCACCGATAGAACCTTGTCTTTGCTTCGTCACTCTCGTCGATTTAAGGGAAGCAGATCCTTTCCCAGCCTCTACGATTTTATCCTTATTTTTCAAAATGGCCGTCACTATAGAAAGAGACCATCCGAAGTCATGTGCGATCACATTGACGGGCTTACCAGCTTCATGTTGCTTTATAACTTGAAGCTTCGTTTCAAGATCAATTGCTCGCCTCTTTTTCTGTGATTCTTCACTAAGCTCTTTAATTGGGCATGCAGGGGCAATGTTGCATTGCACAAAATATAGAAATATTTAACGATAAATACACAAATAACCCATTTCTCAAACATAAAATCAACAGAAGAATGGTTGAAGACACATGCCGACTACCGAGGGAGGTTGCCACTGAATGCTTTACCTTACGCTCGCTTGCGTCTTGTTTGGAAGTATAGCCAAAAATGTTATTTCTTCCCTTATTAGATCACAGACGTATTTTCGAAAGGACATAACTCAAACAGACGTAAGTTGACAGATGACTGTAAATGCAAACTTGATTTCTTTACTAAGATCTGGCTATTAATAATAAGATATCAATGTACACAGTGAACTTTCTATATATGTAAATTATTATTATCATCACATCTCTCTATGAAGAGAGCAGACTCACTGTAGGAGATTAACTCAACCAAAAACATATTTATCATGGTCAACCTTAAAATCCTTAACACGTCAAGCATTCACAACACATTGCAGTAATGTGTTCCACTCACCTTCAATTCTCCATGTAAAAAATTGACTCTTCACACCCTTCTTCACTACACCATTACTCAACTTACAGTTGTGAATGGTGTAGATAGCTTCCTGTTCTTCCCCTCTCATATTCTATATGGGCCACTCTTTTTATAATCCTCTCTGTATTAATCCAGTAAAATTCCTTCATTACTTTAAAACATCTCTATCATATAACTTCTTTTTCTGCTTCTCCACCAAACTGCAGTTTACATGCCTTTGACCTCTCTTTCTCTCTCTCCATTTGGTCACTCATCCTTCCTTCTCACCCAATGTTTCCACAATTATATAAAGAGAAAATAAAATATGTAATATAAAAACAATTATGTTTCATGATGTATATCATCACATCATCAGAATGAATACACAACAAATAGACCATTACATGAAGTGAGAATGGAATGAAAACAAACGTTAAGAAGTACCCTCTTTCTACCATTCTCAGGACAACAATGTGATACCATTAAGAAGACATAGAACAATATATAAATACTGTAGATTGGCAGTGGAACTTATGCTGAATACCTAAAAGTGTATATATTTAAAAAAAAGTATGTGAAAATACTTATATATAAAAAATTATAATATTTGCATAAGAATTATATATATTAAAATTATTCATACAAATTAGTATTGACACTTCAGTGTTGCCATTTCCCAAATTTTAAAAATGCTGAAATATTTAAATGCACTGCAATTCAAATTAGTTTGATTCGAAAGGGCTTCATAGTATTCTTTGAAGAATCTTTAAAATTCGAAGAGTTTTGTGAAGAATTTTTGTTTGTTACTTTAGGATCCTGTGGCTAGTATATGATCAGATTGTCTTGTGTAGCAACACAAGACAATCTGGTCTTGTGTCTTACTAAGGATCCTGAGGCTAGTAGAACTCTGGTCTTGTAAAAGAAAACCAGATTTCTACTAGCCACTAACAGTTAAAAAATTCCAGTATCAAGTGATCATACAGTCCATGTAGTGAAAACAAGAAAGATGAAAGACTGCAGGAACAAGGAATCCTGATAAATTTCAAGAAAGACCAAGAGGGGAAATTCATTTAGTGGAAGGCAGGATAGAAGACATCTTGTTTACAGGTTGTCTGTTTTATGGATTGAGTTTTTTTTTTTTTTTTTAACATGTTGCTTCGTTGTTAATAGGCAATGCTTATATATTATTCCACATGTTCCTAATAGTTTCATATTACTGGCTGCAGGAAGTAGTAGAAAGTGCAGAAAGTATGCACTTTGTAATGTCTGGTTTCATTCCATTCAGGATACCCATCATGAAATAAAATTGTTTTTATATTAAATACTTTATTTATATATATATATATATATCTCCCATCCACAAAAAAGTAGTAAACAGATAGTACAAGAGTATCATGGGTGGACAGGGATTTTGATATTTTTATTTTATTTTATTAAATGTTTATTTAATTTTTACACAGTCCAGAAACCCTGCTCTACAGACCAAAACAATGAACTTTCTCAAGCCACTTCAGACCTTCAATAAGCAGGGCAACGGTCTCACACCAGATAATAAAATTTATCTCCCACCTAACGACAATCATAAACATCCACATTTATGGTGGGAATTTAACCTGCACCCTGTTGTTTGGAGAGTGGTTATTATTACCCCAAGACCTCATGGAGTCAAAGACTCATATTATTTTATTACGATTCCTGCAGTATCTTCAGGCAGGCCATTTTCTGTTTATGTATACAGTGGACAAACAAAACACTCTCATGTACTTACAAATTGTTGCAAAAGATGTGGTGAGTTGATTAAAGAGTGGTAATATTAACTCAAAATATATCTTTTTTTTTTTTTAACACAGAAATCTGGAACATGTCTGTTACCATTACAAATTACTAGTTCTAATGGCATAATTCTGAGTGTTCTGCAGTTATGAAACATGCTTAACAATTTATCAGATTTAGTCCAAAACTTCATATTTTATTTTCTATCACAACATGCATACTATTACAGATGTAGCATGTATTACAGTATATATTATGACAGTGACCAGATGTATAAATGGTGGTATCTAATATACATCACAGGCTCTTATGGCACACATCAAATGGGAAATTACAAAATTATCTGATTAATTTTACATAATTTCCTCAATATTTGAAAAAATTAATTTCTTGAAAGAAAGCCAACTATCTATCTTGGGTATTTAGAAACAAGTTTTTTTGTTCTGCTAAGTAACTGTCACTCAAAACGATTCACTTAATTTTTGTTACTGAGAACAACTAATTCATAGGCATTAATAATGTAGTCTGCCACTTCTTTGATTCCTACCATATGACGAGCTTGGGTAAACACTGTGGGTCCCATTTGGCGCATCACAGCTGCATCATTCTTCATAACCTAAAAAAAAAAAAATTACAAGTAGTTATTATTTAGCAGAATCTTAATGTTTAATCTTTTTTCATCTCACCCATACCAATCATGTCAATATCATGATTCTTTTACCAGTTACACTTCTTTTCTGTTGATACGTCATATGTTCATGCTTATCTTCAATTCTTCTACAATTTCCCTGGTTTTGGAAGAAAACAATCAGGCTCATATGAATCATTGTGCGTAGATTTGGTCGCCAGGTTTTCATGGTGATGAGGATATGTTAGAAAGGGTCCAGAGAAGATTCACAAAGGTGGTCAGTGGTCTTTGGAATGTGGAGTATGAGGACAAATTGAGAGAATGTAAATTGCAAAGCTTTGTGGATAGGAGGAGGAGAGGTGAGGGGGTGATGATTGAGAGACATATAAGCTGGTAAGGGGTTGTTATCAGGTTGATATAGAGGAGATTTTTCATAGAATGAGAGAGGGGTGTAGAACAAGAGGCAATCGCTGGAAATTGTATAAGGAGGGTGTGAGTAGGTTCTTCACATGAAGAGTGGTTGGTGAGCAGAATGCATTGCCTGTGTGTGTGTTGTAAATGTAGACACATTGAAGCAGTTTAAGGCACAGTTGGATGAGCACTGTGTGCAATAGTGTGTACTTCCATTAATGGGTCTCTGACTCCATGAAGGTCAGATTTTAATAATAATAATAACAATGGTGACCTTTTTTAATCAAATGATAATGATCCAGCTGGCACAGCAATTCATCATTTATTTCTGGTTTAAGTCAATACTGAGTACGCAGTTGGCTAAGTCCAAATGGGCTAAGTTCGAGCCCATCCTCATTTATTCTGTGTACTACATCTGGAAAATGAGGACTGGACATTAGGTCAGAAGCCCAGATTAGTTCTCTGAAGGCTATGGGGGGGCAGTCTTTTCTCAGTTATTTATGGCCTTCAAGCAATGCACCACCAAGACTGACTATAAAAAAACAACTTAATTTCATAAACTTAAAAGATCATGCATTGTATTCTCCATATGAATAAACTCCAAATTAAAATATAAAATTATATGCCAGATATCTTAATCATTATAAATATAATTGTAGAATATCTACGTATTTGCATAGGTATGGAATAAATGTTATGTTAATCCTCACCCCTTTAACTATTGTAGGTCATCTGCAAGACCTTCATCATATATGTGTTTGCAAGTAGAGATGTGCTGGAGTCGGTTCCCACCAGTTTGTGAGGACCAATAGTTCAGATGTGTCAGTGTCTGCTGGACAGGTACTTCAAATTTATGAAGGTTTACCAAATTGACTGAAAATATAATAAATATTATGCACTAACCATTGCCACTTGTACTATACTTATACAAAATGCCTTCTAGCAAACCAGTTCAAAATTAGATTTTCTCAGTGCTGCCTATGCTAAGGTTTACATGTCCACATCATTGTCGCAAATATTATGCATGCATGCACTGCAAACCAGTTGTTCGAATTTTACTAATATGGCCATATTTGCAAGTATTATCAAGCCTCCATGGAGTCAACTATCTTATTTAGGGAAATCTCATTCAAAATGTATGCAATACATACATGTATGTAAGTATCAGTGGCAATGCATGCCCATTTCGGTTGGGTGTACTATCGAGTGACTTATGCAACCTACGCTACAAAATTCATGTCAAATTGACCGTATGATTGCATTTTTATCGATGTATGAAAGTTTGAAGAGTGCATAGTGCATCAGCGCTCATCTTAATTGGTCCAATAAAATTAATTGTATGATAACTTTGAATACTTTAATTTATAATTAGCTAACTAAATCTGCATAGAGCAGGAAACAATGTGTTTGTTTCAAGATATAGTAGAAAACAATAATAAAGAAGAATTCTATATTTAGTTGATATATCTGAATTATTACTCAAAGGTATAAATATAATAGTAAATTTAGAAGAGGAACACAAGGCTTACCTCTTTTGACAACAATCATACAATCTGCAAATGCTATGCCCAAAAAGAGACATTTAGTAGATCGTCAACACTATTTCCCATTATAAATATGGGCAAAAAAGATATGTTATTTATAGAAAAATACATATTAAAAACTTGTATATATCAGTGTCCTAAACACTTCAGTTCACACTTCATGCACGCAAAACAGACGAAACTCAGAAAACAAAAACAGCAACTCGTGACAGTTAACAATGTTCAATTGGATTGGTTGACACAATAACTAATCATAGTCACCAATTTCTGGGTGCTTTTGTCTCAGTGCACACTGCTTCACCTTCTGGGTGGTTTAAAACCACTGGAACAATAAGAATTTGACCCACTTGCACCATCTGTGTGTCTGTTCAAAGGGTTTCAAGGTGTCCGTATTTGTGACCACACACACCCAGGCTATTAACGCTATTAATGCAAATGTGAGGCAATTGTTTACTCATCAAAAAGGGGAGTCTCTAACAAGAATAATGCAAAAATATAATATCGGTGATATTGCTATTCCGTGGGCATGCACCACCCACCTGAATATACACCCCTGGTAAGTAGGTATGTATGTATATATATATATATACTAGGGGGATCTGCCCCCCCCCCCCCCAGTGCCCAACCACCCGAGTTCTGGGCTGGTAAGCTGGTTCTCCATTGTTTTGAAACGTCCAACAAATTGTTGTCAGATGAAGGCAAACACATTATTGGATGTGAAACGTTTCAAATTTCGGCTTATCGGCTTAACCCAACTAAAATGCACACAGTTTCGAATGATTTCTCTCTTTTCTTCAGTGATCTCAGTCTGAAGATGCTACAGATGAAAATACACAGCCTTCTTTTATTGAGATTTCCCCTTTACTAGCAATGTACTCTCTCTCTCTCTCTCTCTCTCTCTCTCTCTCTCTTTCTTTGACCCATTTCCCTCTCCATCTTTCCTTCTCTTTCACACTAACAATCCACTTACAATGACCCCAGCAATGTGAGCCCTCATTCTGTGCCAAAAGATATCAACAGGTGAGTTCTCACAATTATGAAAATTTTGAAACAAAAAGTGTAATTTTAAAAAGCCTTCCTACTGTAATTAATGTGATGTGTGCACATTGTCTGTTTATTAAAAATACTTCATAATATCTGAAACAGTCATTAATTTATTTAAAACAGCATTTTTATTTTATTTTATGAAATCTGTGTCATTAACATCACTCAGAAAGAGAGGAAGTTGGCCACATTTTTGCTACATTAAAAACATTGACCTTCATAGGCACACATGACTTTCAGGTACACCAATTTTACAGACAGATATTGTTTTGAAAGTTTGGGTCTCCCACGATGAGTCTTAGGCAGTGGTGTAGCTAGAGCTTTTGCCGCCCAGGACGGTCCTTGAGTTTGCCGCCCCTCTCAATACACACCAAAAATACTACAAAAAGTCAAAACGATGTATAAGTTTGAAGTAAAACTTTAATTTCAACATTCTAAAATGTTATTTTTCTTGCTTTTCTGTTAGCAAAATCGTCAATGACATTGTTGAAGTCTATTTCATAGTAATGTAGGTAATTCTTAATCAATTTTATTTAGAAAAACTCCTCTCACAACTAGCAACATTTACAGCAATTTTAAGGAAAATTCGCTGTAGTATTACAATAGTTGGAACTGAGTTCTCGAGACTGTATTTTAGAATTAACTGCAAAAGTTCAAAAATGTTCATCAAAGTGCCACCCTCTCCATCCCCCCCCTCCAGCTACGCTTCTGGTCTTAGGACTCCATGGATGTGCCCGTGCAATAATAATAATGATATCAAGGTAGTAATAAAATATTATTGCTCTTTCATGTCAAATTAAATTTTATATAACTCCAAAATGGAGTTAAATGCATTTTTTCATGATATGATTCCAAAATTAAATGTGTTTTGGAATTAATATACAGTTAGTCTAATTAAAAGTTAACTACATTTTCAAATAAATGAATGCAAAATACAGTTTGTGACAGCATTTGCTTACAACCAATAATAAATACTGTTATTTCTGAAGTAATGACATTTTATCCATCTAGTTGCAGGAAGACAGTGCTAATTATATCGAAAGGTTTGACATCAGGTTTTGAAAAACTGCTTTTATTTTTATTATTTCATTATTTTTTAATGAAAATATTAGTTTTGTATCGTTTTACATGATGCCAGAGCATTATCTGTCAATTACATGTGTTCTCTAGACTCTTTTCAGTTTATGTGGGATAGAAAATGTATGTATAAGAAGGATATATTTGCCTCCTCCATATGCAATTGGCTAACTCACCTTTAGTTCAAGAGTCCTTATGAAGGCTCATCTCATATTGTACCTGGGACAGGTACAATATGAGATGAGGTCTTTCTAAGGTCTTTCTAACCAAAGGATTTCTTCTAAGCATATATATTCTAATAAATACTGAATTCATCAAAAATGAAGTAATGACCAGGGATGTGTTCAAATAATTATTATTGTTGTTTGTTGTTATGATTCGGGCCTCCATGGAGTCAAAAAGACTCACTGCGAGAGGTCAATCCTAGAAAACACAATCATACCACTCCTTGAACTCAATGACCATTTGTGCTCTCACCACTCTATCAGGCAATAAATTCCATTGGTAAACCACCCTCCATGGAAAGAAACCACTCCTCACCCTCTTGCTCACAGCTTCCTTTCGTAACTTCCAGAGATGGTCCTTGTCCTCGTTCCTTCCCCCTGTTCCACCAAGCAAAAGAAAAAAAATTCCCAGTGTCAACCCTACAACTACCTCTCAACAGTTTAAAAGTCTCAATCATATCACCTCTCCTATCTACCAAACTCTGCAGTCTACATTCCCTCAGACTGTTTTCATAACTAACACTGTACAGTCCTGATACCATCTTTATTATCCACCTCTGCACCCTTTCTGTAGTTAATTTATCCTGTTCAAATCCTGGGAACCAAATTTGAGAACAATAGAACAAGTCTAATCAGGGCTTTATACAATGGAATGATAACTCTTATCTCTCATCCTTCATGAGAGATGAGTCACCTTCACTGGGTTATCTTCTCCACTCTTTGCAATATGTTCCCTGAATTTCAGGTTTCTATCAATCATCACCTCAAGATCCCTTGCCTCTCCTACTTCCTCCAACAGAGTATGCAGCCTCCCTCCCATCAGTGTATCCCAAACTTCAAGACTTTACATTTAGCTGTATTAAACTGATACCCCATTCATCTGCCCAGTTTATTCAAATCCTCTAGCAGGGCCACCACATCGATACTAGTACTAATAACCCTTCCCAGCTTCACATCATCTGCAAACAACTGAATATCCCCTTACAATCCACTGTTCACATATAACCCATCTACCAAGTTTGGATTTCTTAATATATTTGTTTACTGAGTTGTTGTGACTTTGTTTTGTTTGTTTTATTGCTAGCTAAGTGATATAGTGAAAGAAAAAACACGTACTTCTTTTCATTAGGTAATTCTGATGTAAAATATTGAATGTTTTGAAATGTTTTGAGAATGTTATTGTTTTAGTAATATGGGTGACTATGAGATAGCAGCAAAGATTGCAAAAACTTTTGGACGAACTGATGTCCGAAGAAGAAGACATCCTTTCGAGGGCTCATCTGATGATGCAGAGTACTAGCCAAGTGAAGCAGGTGGCTCATCAACTTCAGATAGTGAAAGACCACTCTTGAAAAAGAAAAAAAACACTGCCAGACATTCCTCCTGTTTTTCCATCTTGTTCCTTATCCACAAACTATTTTACAGACAACCACATCACAGAAGCCATCGAGAATGTTATGAGTAATTTCTACCTAAATGATTCCCCAGAAAAAGAAAATGAAGATGATTACCCTCTATGGCATGGGACAAAGTAACGGGAAGGTATTTGAAGGAATTTCCATTCGAAGGTGAAAATGCAGGAATACTTGTTGAAAATATTTTTTGAAAAAATGTTTGAAAAGTCACTCATTGATTTTTATAAACTGTCCTTAGATGATTATTTGTTGGAACTCATGATCAATGAAACTAATTGTTATGCTTCTCAGAAAATAAATGTCAGTTGTTTGCCCAGTGCGAGAAACAACAAATGGAAAGATACCAAAATACAGGAAATGAAGACTTTCATTGGATTGCAGCTTTGGATGGGTCTTTTCCATTTGCCTCACCTGTCTGACTATTGGTCGAAACAAATAATGTATTTAAATAAAATTAGTAATGTCATGTCACAAAATCATTTCAAGCTGCTGCTATCAAACTAGCATTTTTCGAATAATGAAAATGCAGATGTTTCCAATAGACTGTATAAGCTCACACCACTAATTGAATCTTTGAGAGCTAATTTCAAACATTATTTCACACCCAGGGAACGAGTCTGTATAGACGAGACGTTGGTCCCTTTTCGAGGCAGGATAACATTCCTGCAATACATAAAAAACAAATGACATAAATTCGGAGTCAAACTATTCATGTTATGCGTCGAAGGTGGCTATACCTATGACTTCAGAATTTATTGCGGGAAAGAGAAAAATTTGACAAATGCCAATGAAAATGTCCCAACTGCTGTTATGAAATTATGCAACCCACTGCTGGATTGTGGCAGAACAGTTTACGTAGACAATTATTACACGAGTGTAGATCTCGCCCATAAGTTACTTGAAAGAAAAACACACCTTGTCGGTACCTTGAGGAAAAACAGGAAAAACAACCCAGGAGAAGTAATAAAAAAAAAAAAACTAAGAAAAGGTGAATGTATCTGTATGGAGAACAATACAGGAATTGTAGTCATGAAGTGGCATAAAAACGTGATGTCCTAACTCTTTGTACAAAGCATGTTGGTCAGATGATAATGGTCAGCTCTGGTCGAAATTCTGAAGAAAATAAGCCTGATGCCGTCATAGATTATAACAAATCTAAGACTTTCATAAATTTATCACCAGATCAACTCTTACTCAACAAGTTTGAGAAAGGGTATCAAATGGTACAGAAAAATTGCCGTCAACATGCTTCTAGGGTCATCTGTCATAAACTCTTATTTCCTCTATAAAGATGTGTCTGGTAGAAACATATCAATAACTGCTTTTAGAGAGCAAGTGGCCAAATCTTTGTTAGGTCTGTCTAAAAATAATCAAGAACATCAATCCCAGAAGATGAATAAACATATGTTGGCAGATATGGGTACATCCAACAGGTGAAGATGTGTTGTATGCTATAACAAAATATCAACAGAAAGTGGCAGAAATGTTGCAGCTACGAAAGCATCAACTTCTCAGTGGAAATGTGACCAGTGTGAAAAATATTAATGTGTGACATGCTTTTGCAAAGCCCATGATTGCACCCTTTAGCAATTAGCTTTTTTTTTTTCATTTATTGAATAAAAATAATAAAAGTAACGTTTCATTTATTGTCTTCAAGCTGAAATCAAAATAGCTTTTGTATCTTGCCTTTTTGAAATAAATACTTCAATTTATCTCCTTTGTTTTATTGAAATACTTGCGAAAAAATAGTAAAAATATATACACATATTTTCTTATTTTGATACATGAAAAATTTCAAGTATTTTGATGGGCTAAGCTCGGTTTCTAGTACACCAGACCATGCTTATATACAGCCCATGCATTAAAAATAGCTACTGTGAGACACAGCTGTTTCACTAAGTTAACAGATACATATCACATGGCACTAGCAGAAAGTGTATGCGTGAGGCACACTTGTTGCATACGGCAGTCAAAGTGTTAAACCAGCAATTCCTGTTTGATATAGTTTGTCATCCACTTTACACCAAATTGTGTCTCTTCTTTAGTCATGGTATACAGATTACTATTGCTGCTAATAAATATTCCTTCACAATTTCCCAAGCACTAATATCTCGCTCTTCCAATTCCTCCATCTGGGAACTGCACCAAGTTGACATCTAAGACATTTGACAAGGTGCCACATGATAAGCTGATATTTAAGTTGCAGCACATGGGTTTGGATGTCAGGCTGATCAACTGGATTCAGAATTGGCTGAATCCAGTTGATCAACCATACACAACCAGAGAGTTGTGTATGGTGGGGCAGTTTCAAGGAGGCAGAAGGTTACAAGTGGGGTCCCACAGGGCTCAGTACTGGGACCTATATTGTTTAACCTTTATATCAATGACATTGTAAGTGGATTGCAGAGGGATATTCAGTTGTTTTTTGTGAATGATGTGAAGCTGGGAAGGGTTATTAGTAATAGTGCACATGTGGTAGTCCTGCAAGAGGATTTGAATAGATGGGCAAATGAATGAGGGTATCGATTTCATGCAGAAAAATGTAAGGTCTTGATGTCTGGAACACATCGATGGGACGCTGCATATTCTATTGGAGTAGCTATACTGGAGGAAGTAGGGGGGAGACAAGAGATTTGGGGTTGATGATTGATAGAAACCTGAAATTCATTCCGTTGTATAAGACCCTGATCAACCACACTTAGACTATTGTTCTCTGATTTGATCCCCAGGATTTGAATGGGATAAATTAACAGTGGAAAGGGTACAAAGGCGGATAACAAAGATGGCTTCAGGACTGTACAATTTCAGTTATGAGGATCGGCTGAGGGAATGTGGACTACAGAGTTTGGTGGATAGAAGAAGGACAGGTGATATGATTGAGACTTTTAAACTGTTGAGAGGTGGTTACATGGTTGACACGCGGGAGTTCTTCATTTGGTTGAACAGTGGGAAGGAGTGATGACAAAGGGCCATCCCTGGAAGTTATGAAAGGAAACTGTGAGCAAGAGAGCGAAGAGTAGTTTCTTTGCATGGAGGGTGGTTGAGCCGTGGAATGCACTGCCTGATAAAGTGGTGAGAGTGAGAATGGTCAATGAGTTTAAGGAGTGGTATGATGGACTTGGTGTTTCCTAGGAGGGACCTCCCAAGATGAGTCTTGATAGACTTGTGTTTCCTAGGAAGGACTTCCCACGATGAGTCTTTTGACTCCTTGGAGGCCTAAATAATAATAATGATTATAATTATAATCATCTGCCTTATTATTCCACATATATTCCTTTCTCTTTGATACTCCTGCATGTCTATTCATCTTCCAAGTCAAAACCACATGGTCACTCTCTCCAACTGGGGACAGAGATGCCATCTCAGTTATTATCAGCTCTTCTGATGCTATGACCACATCTCAAACTCTTGAACCTTGTGTTCCTTCTACTACATGTTGTCTAAGACATTTTTCCCTCAAGAATTCTAGAAATTCGATTCCCTTATTACTACTACATGCATTTTCCTCTTCCCAATTTATACTGTTCTAGTTGAAATCTCCCATAACAATCATTCTTTTTGCATTTGCCAAGCTCAGCTGCCTAAACATCTCCTGCTCTTCACCCTCTGTGCTCCCTGGCTTGTAGCAACACCCCACTAAATATACTGTCCAGTCCACCTCTACCTCACACCATATGCTTTCAAAACTTTTAGTGCTGCCCTCCAAATCCTCCACTCTGAGAGGACATAAGTCATCTCTTACGATAAACAATAATCCCCTACCTCGTTTTCCCTTTCTATCTTGTCAAAAAATGCTGTATCCTGTTACTTCTATTCCTGTTAGTATATCATCTTCTGTCAACTACATCTCAAAGATTCCAATAATCTTTGGACAGGCTGATGCTATCAGCACCACTAATTCATCTTCTTTGTCATCACATCCAAAAACATATTTTGGATTAAATTCATTCAAGGGTTTCCCATTTATACATATTGTCATTAAATCCGAAATATGTTTTATAGTGAGAGAAGATCTCTTCGTCGTTACAATATTATTCATCACACTAAAAGCTGAACGAGCTTTTAGTGTGATGCAATTGTTGCCATAAAAACTTGGACTTTTTTCACTGTGCTGGGAATTTTGTTTTGTAACTTTCCAGTCAAAGCCATTTTCACTGAATCTCTAAAATCATTAATTTTAATTTCATATTTCAAAATAAAATTTAGAGATCTTATTCTCTTTTCTCCTTCTAACCATGGACACGTAACTTCTTCCATATTCCATGTTTCAGGTAACATACATTTAAAATGTTTTTCGGTTCTTCATCTTCCAAATCCTCATAATTTTCATTTTGAAGTTTAAAATTACTTTGCTGCATTAATCTATCCTTTAAAGACATTATTATAAGAGAGTTTAGTAATGTTTCTCATGGTAGTTTGTGAAATCTGATTTTGCTTTCAATTGCTATTCCTTCAAATTCTTTTGATTTTAACATGGTATCGATTTTAGATTCATAAGAACTTACAGAATTTTTAAAATCATTAATTGCATTAATTGTTCGCATGATTAAAGAGTTAGCCCTTATAATACTTATATTGAGACTTTGTAGAGCTTCCGACAGATATGATAATTCCTGTAGGATATCAATCATTAATGCTAGATCTTTTAAAAAATTCTAAATCGAGAAGTCAGTTTAGAAAGCCCTTATATTTATCATTCAATGCAAAATGCTTGCATAAAGCTGGGTAATTTCTCCACATAGAGCCATTTGTAAACTGCAAGCTGCTCATCGTGGTCCAAACACACGGCCGATCTTTAAAATTTCAATACCAAGGTCTTTTGCAATAATGGCTAGGGAGTCCCCTCGTAAGCAATGCGCAGTTCTGTCGCCCAAGAGCTGTGAGAAGTGGGCTTGGCTACCGAACCAAGGACGGGTTCGGCTAAAGAAGCAAGTGCAACAGAAAGAGAGAGTGTGTAAAGTAAGAATCGGGTCACATGTGTTGGTAGTTTTCAACTTCTATGACTCCGGGCTATTCTTGTAATTGTATCCAAAGATTCTGATAAGCATTATAATTCTTGTTGATTTTTTGGTGATTGATGATAAAAAGCATATCATTTATTCATATATATTTCAAAATGATTTATATCTTTAACGTTTTTATCAAATCGTCTAATGCTAATTGTAAACAATGAGATACGCAATACAAAATCACAATGTTGGGAAATTTTTGTAGAAGTTTGATTGAAACACCTGATTTGTTTCCTAACATTACAGTAGCACCATCAGAACAAAATGCAATGAGATGATTTTTTAAATAGTTATCACAAAATCCATATGAATTTAAAGTAGCAATTATAGTAGCATGTATACATTCCGCAGTGGTATTTTCTAGTTCTACAAGATCTACAAAAATCCTACATGGTTCAGTGAACTCAACTTGTATGTGAATAACTAAAACACTTATTTTCGATAATGTTATCGATTCATCTGCAATTATAGAAATTTTGCAACTTTTTTCTATTACTTTAGAGAATATTTATAATTTTATTTGTTTAGAAATATGTTCAACTATTCTAATTCCTGAGAATCTAGCATGCAATGATAATCCTAGATCAATACCATTTTTAATTTGTAGCTCGATTAAATCTGGTAAATCAGACATTGGTCGGTTTCTCTTCACCAAACTACAAACAGAATTAAACATTTTTGAAGTTATCCAAATTTCTTTTTCATTTAGTTTGTCAATTAAATTTGGTAATATAGATTTTTCTTCATTTATTTTTTGATTTTATTATGACCAAATGATTCATTATGTTTGGATAACTTTTCAAGCAAAGATGCAGTTCTTGAATCTGTAGTGTTTCCATTCGATTCCATTTTCATTTCTACCCATTCCTATGATAGGTGACAAATTTTATCTCCTTCAACACCTAAGTTTTATTTGAGCAAACACGTCATCCTAATTTACCATTTTTAACTTCTAACCACTACTGCATTTTGAAATACGATGCTTGCTTCTCGTTCCAGCAATCAGGTAAATGATTTTCTTTTTCTCCTCCAACTTGTTGAATATTCATTGAATAAATGTGCATATTATCTTCAACTTGTCTGCGCGGTTAGCCTAGTGGCTTTGCAATTCGCAACCATATGCCTGGGGAAGGAGTGTCATGGGTTCGATTCTCGTCGCTGACGTGAGGAGCTTAAGGATCTTCCTCAGGCATAGCCAAGTTAGCCGGTCTTGGGGGTGGACAGCAGGGTTTTCCCCCCAGTTTATCTGGGGTTTTTCATCCTACAAGAAGGCAAGTTGGCCCCAAGAACACACACGGATCTACAGTCATAAATACTTAACCCCCGATGAGGGGGGGGGGACTCCAACTTGCTCCAATAGGGACAGGGGAGAAAAGGGAGGAAACTCCACATGAATAAAATAAAAAAAATCTTCAACTTCATTTTCAACTGCAGTAGAATCACTTTTCATTATTTTTTCTTTCCCAAAAAGAATTTATAAATTTGACTGTCTTTTCATGTTTCATGGGCAAAAATACTTTTACAATTATAAAAATAAAATTTGCTGAATATGCAGTTTTTAAATTTATTATTATTTTTAAATTTTAAACACAAACAATTGTTATACATCAGTGTACTGACGAACACAGAACTAATATCCAGTAGAACAATTCGCTGATGACAGTTTTACAAACATTTGATTGGCTACTGGTTTTACATTACGATTGGTTACCAGAAGGGAGAAGGGTAGATAGTGCATGCGCTTATTTTATTTTCAAACTTGGGCGCATTTGTCATAGAAGAGTTGAAACAATAATTCCAAATAATCTATAAACTGCTGAATGGACTAATTTTTGTTAGGTTACAATGAGTTTGTTACTTAATATATTTCAAAAAATTATGTTTTTTTTTTATGTGTGTGTTTTGAAAAAATAAAAAAGTAAACAAGAAGAACAAGGGGCTAGCAAATTTCAGAAAAATTTAACAAAGGGCTTGTACGAGCCCCTTATAGCTCGCTACTGATTCCATGACCTGTTGCCATCTTCGTCATTTGCCTGTTAATCCTATCCACCTCTTCCTCATTGCCAAGAAACTTAGCTCGTCAAAGTATCTTCAGTAACCAAGTAATCCAATGAGCTGCTTTAGCCACTTTTGCTATGTGCTCTCAGAATTTCAACTCCCTATCCACCAACACTCCAAAATCTCTGGCATTGTCAATTTCCTGGAGTACAGTTCCATCAATGTGATATATGGCTGGTAATCTTTTCACCTCAAAACACCTTACACTTTGCCACATTAAACTGACATCCATTCTCCTTTGCCCAGACTGCCAGTCTATCCAAATCATCCTGCAAAATTTTAACATCATCTG
This sequence comes from Typopeltis vanoorti, assembly GCF_054136105.1. Classification (NCBI taxonomy): domain Eukaryota; kingdom Metazoa; phylum Arthropoda; class Arachnida; order Uropygi; family Thelyphonidae; genus Typopeltis; species Typopeltis vanoorti. The sequence continues at coordinate 17,001,685 of NC_143554.1, forward strand.
TATTAATTATTGCTCTACCCAATTTTGCATCATTGGCAAACAACTGAACAGTTCTTCTCAGATCCTTTCTTATATTATTAATGTACAAATTAAACAGAAGCAGCCCAACAACAGAGCCCTGTGGTACATGATTAGTCACAGGCCTTCTTCTAGACTACTTCTGAATAAACTACTCTCTGATATGTCTCCATCAACCACCCTCTTATCCACCTCACCAACCCTATATCCATTTCCATGTGCTGCAGTTTATTGATTAGAATTCCATGTGGTATCCTGTCAAAGGCTTTTGCAAGTACAACAGTATCACTGTAAACCCGTTACCTTTATCCAGCTCAGCTGTCACTGTATCATAAAATGTGAGCTAGTTACCAAGGCACGATTACCCTTCACAACATCGTGTTTCCCCTATACAGTAATGTTCACAATCTGATCTGTAATATATATATATATATATATACAAGGGTGGTCTGAAAAGTTCTCAGCTTAAGAATGAAAATACGAATTTATCATTTCAAAATCATTTCTGCTTTAGCTGCTAGAGGGCTACATGCTGTGTAGTGTTTTCAGAGAGCTCCCGTAAGCTAAGTATGATTTTGAGTGAAAATTGAAACATTGGTTTAAATCTTAACGTAGTATTGTTTATTTTTGGTAGCTTGTTGTGTCTGTGTGATTTTGGTGTTTATTCCGTTTTATTTAACTTAGTATTTTAAAGATACATTTCATAAAGTAGCACATGGCGCCAATGCGACGAAAAATAATGGCATCCTAAAATACGATGCAGCTGTTCAAAAACTTTAATGTGAGGGAGTTTGCCTTCCCGAAAGAGGCTGGAATTTGGATAGAAAAATAGTGGTGGGAGACTGTGCAGTAAGTGTAAGGAAAGTGAGGAATTGAAGTATGTGTCAGGTCGTGAGACAGTTATGGTTGAAGAAAGCCAGAATGTGAGTGAAAATAGTGGCTTGATAGGGAATTGCGATGTTGTACATGATGGCAATGAGAACGGTGATCAAATAGAGAGTGAAAGCAATTATACAGAGAGAGAAAATGGTTTAAATGATGATAAAAATGAGGATTTATTTTTAAGGAGTGAGATCTCACACTGTTACGCGGAGTAATACACAGTGCGAAGCGACAGTTGGAGCACCTGCAAAACTCTTTCCAGAGTGCCTCGGCTAATGGAAATAAGCAAGTGTTTGAAAGGAAAAATAAGCATAAGAGTGGGAGAGTTTCAGAAATGAAGGAAAGAGTGTTGTATGGTGACTCGTTATTAAGAGGTGTGATAGATGAGAGTTTAACTAAATAGTACTTACAGGATATGAAATTTAAGGATGTAAGTGAGAGTATTAGAGCGCAAAAACAGAGGATGAAAGAATTGATAGTTGTGGCAGGTGCAAATGAATTGAAAGGAGATAAATTTTTTATGAGAGAGGACTTGAAAGTATTGTTAAAGGTAGCGAAAGAAAAGAGTGACAGAGTTAGGATGATCAGTCTGTTGCCGCAGTACAACAGAGAGGAGTTTAGAAGGAGAGCCATAATTGCAAATGATTCTATGTGCAGGTTATGCAGACTGTGTGGTCGGGAATTTGTAGATGTGTGGAATGAGTTTGATGGGTGAAAGGATTTATACAAGATGGATGGCCTGCATTTGAATGGATTTGGTGTGCGGAGACTGGAAAAAGTGTTGATGAATGAAGTAAAAAATGGATGTGCAGAACCAGGGAAACTAGAACTACCAAGGAGGTGGGGGGGAAGTGAATATGTGGACATCAGTGAGACAGTTGAGTGTAAGAATGTATATAATGTACCCGAGCCAGTACTAAAGACAAGTAAACGGAATGGGATAGTTAGGATAACGCATCAAGATAGGGATGGGACAAAGGGACCTCTGCATTTCATGTATACTAATGCCAGGAGTATTAGGAACAAGAAGGAAGAATTTTTGGCCTTGATTGGCTCTTCCTGGCCACAGGTTATTGGCATTGGTGAAACATGGCTGACGGAAGACGAGATGATATAGTTAGTGGGATAGAATGTGCAGGTTATAGTGTGTTTAGGAAGGACAGAGAGAATAAAATGGGGGGAGGGGTGTTATTGATGATAGCTGATGAATTGCAGCCAAGGAGAATTGAAGTTGTATTGCAGGATAGTGAAAAGAGCTCATTTGAGGCTCTTTGGTGTGAGATTGAGAGTGACAGAATGAAACATACCGTTGGGTGCTGCTATAGACCAGGTGATGGAATAGATGGTGGAGATAGTATGCATAAACAAATTGATGAAACAAGTGGAAGGAGGGTAATTATTATGGGAGATTTCAACTATGGTAACATTGATTGGAAGGAACTGGATTTTATTCAATTATTAAGGGATAACTATTTGAGACAGCATGTAATAGAAAATACTAGCGATCTGAGAGTGATTGACCTGGTAATAGCATCTGAGAATTTGACTGTAATGAATATGACCATGTTGGCACCTACTGGTGAGAGTGATCATAAGGTGAGAGTGATCATTCCACACCTTTAGCCACCTGGGAGGTAGCTAAAGGTGTGGAATTTTTGATTAAGACAGGGTATATGTGAAATTACCATGCTGGCAAGTATGACAAGCTTAATAGATTGCTTGGTTCAATGCTTGGGCATGTAAAACTGCAAGGGCTGGATGTCGATAGAGCATGGGAAGTGGTCAAGGAGCATTTACAGGAGGTTATGACTGATTGTATACCTAGGGTCCAAATAGTAAAACAAGTAGGGGTTAAATGGATGAATAACACCATTAAGCTTCAGCTGCAAAAAACGAAACAACTGTGGAAGGAAATTAATTCATAACTTAATTCATAATTCATAAAGTCATAACCTCCTGTAAATTTAAAGGAATTTACAGGAGGTTATGACTGATTATATATCTAGGGTCCGAATAGCAAAATAAGTAGGGGTTAAATGGATGAATAACACCATTAAGCTTGAGCTGCAAAAAAAGAAACAATTGTGGAGGGAATTTAAAGAGAAAGGTGACCTGCAGGCACACGAACGGTATAAAGCGCAGGCCAGAAGGGTAACGAGTGTGGTAAGAAAAGCAAAAGCGGATTAAGAAAGGAAACTAGCTATGCAAGCTAAAGAGAATCCCAAACAGTTCTTTAAATATGCTGCAAGCAAAAAAAAAATTGTACACGGCAGAATGATTTTAAGGAATGCCGATGGTAAGGAGATCACTGAATCAGTCGATATAGTGGAATTACTGAGTAAGCACTTTGCAAGAGTATATCATCCAGGTGGTGACACTGAAAGAATGAAGGACCCATTAGTTTACATGGGAATTGTGATGAATGAAGTGGAGGTAAATAGTCTATTACAGAACCTTAATGTGAATACATCTGTGGGATTGGATGGTATACCGGCACGGTCTTATGTGAAATGGCTAAAGAATTATCAGTGCCCTTGACCATGTTGTTCAATCTGAATCTTGGGTCTGGTTTAATCCTGAAGGTGTGTAAAGAGAGGAAAATAGTTCCACTGCATAAAGGAGGATCCAAGACTACTGTTGCAAATTACTGACCGATCAGCATATCAGGAGTCATTGTCGAGGTCTTAGAGAAAGTAGTCAAGGGAAAAATACAGGAATGGATTGATGAAAATGAGATACTATATGGGGGACAGCATGGCTTTGTGAAGGGTAGATCATGCCTCAGTAACTTGCTCAAGTTTTATAACACAGTGATGGATGAACTGGATAAGGGTAATGGGTTTACAGTGATACTGCTGGACCTGGCTAAGGCCTTTGACAGGATACCACATGGAACCCTAATCAGCAAACTGGAGCAGATGGGGATAGATATAGGGGTCGTGAGATGGATAGGAGGGTGGTTGATGTAGAGATATCAAAGAGCAGTTTATTCAGGAGTAGAGTCGAAAAGACGGCCTGTGACTAGTGGTGTGCTGCAGGGTTCTGTCCTTGGACCACTGCTGTTTAAAATGTTCATTAACGATATAGGGAAGGATCTAAGAAGAACAGTTCATTTGTTCGCTGATGATGCAAAGTTGGGTAGGGCAATAGTGAATGCAGAAGATGTCAAAATCTTGCAGGATGATGTGGATAGATTGGAGTTCTGGGCTAAGGATAATGGATGTCAATTTAATGTGACAAAATGTAAGGTTATGCATTTTGGGGTGAAAAGATTAGCAGCAGTATACCACATTGGTGGAACTGTACTCCAGGAGATTGATGAAGCCAGGGACTTGGGAGTGTTGGTGGATAGGGAGCACATTGCAAAAGTAGCGAAATCAGCTCATCAACTCACTTGGTTGTTGAAAAATACCTTGACGAGCAGAGCCAAGCAAGTTATTGTTCCCCTCTACCGAGCCTTGATAAGACCTCATCTCGACTACTGTGCCCATATTTGGTCACCTAGGTTTCTTCTTGATGGAGAGGATCCAGAAGCGAGTGACCAAGATGATAGCAGGTCTATGGAATGAACCTTATGAGAACAGGTTGAAGATTTGTGGGTTGCAGAAATTGGTTGATAGGCAGAGAAGGGGAGATATGATTGAGATATTCAAATTGCTGAAGGGTTTCTATAGGATTAATTCAGAGGATATTTTTGAGATCAGGACTGACATCTATGGAAGATGGGCAAGAGTATGGTTAGCAAGGGTTAGAGCTGGGTTCTTTACTTTTAGAGTGGTCAATGAGTGGAATAAGCTGCCAGAGTCTGTTGTGGGTGCTATGACAGTGAATGAGTTCAAGGCAAGGTATGATAGATATTGTGAGAATGTCGAATAGTTGTGTGGACATGATGTTTAAGGCCTCCCTCGATGAGTCTAAGGACTCCCTGGAGTCGCATGTAATAATAGTAATAATAATAAATTATTTTTATTTTTCAACATAATCTCTCTTAAGACTAATACATTTATTCCAGCGATGCTCCAGCGCCATTATCCCGTCCCTGTAGTGGTTCTCAGTAAGATCTGTAAAAAAAACCCTCTACAGCTGCAATCACCTCTTGATTCGAAGAAAAACCCTGACCAGCGAGGAAGAATTTTAGTTTTGGGAAGAAGCAGAAGTCAGTGGTAGCCAAATCTGGGGAATAGGGAGGATATTCCAACAATTCATGGTGCAGATCCCTTAATTTTCCCATTGCCAAAACACCTTTGTGGGCAGGTGCATCCTCATGAAAGATGATTTTTTTTCATCTGCAAACCGGGTCTTTTCTCACGAATTTTTTCATCTAGTCTGGTTAAAAGATCGGAATAATGTTCCCCGGTTATTGTTTTATCCTTTTCAAGATAATTAATAAACAAAATCCCTTTAGCATCTCAAAACACCAATGCCATGACCTTTCCTGCTGATGGAACCGACTTTGTCTTCTTTGGCGCTGAACAACTGGCTTCTGTCCATTGTTTTGACCCGTTGTTTGGATTCTGGTGTGTAATGAATAATTCATAGTAATAAATCGATGCACAAAATCAGTTTTATTCTTGTTAAAACGCTCAAAGCACTGCTCAGAGATTTTCATACGAATATGTTTTTGATCTGCTGTGAGCAAGCATGGCACCCATCTTGCATAAAGCTTTTTCATTTGCAATTCTTCATGCAAAATATATCCTACATGTTCTTTTGAAATGCCTATAGTCTCAGTAATTTCACGCACTTTGACTCGCCGGTCATCCAATAACATATCATGCACTTGATCAATGAATTCTGGTGTTGTTACACTTTTTGGGTGTCCTTTATGTGGATCATCTTCAAGGTCGGTACGGCCACCACATTTAAACTCGGAAGCTCATTTCTTAATTGTCGAAAACGAAGGAGAAGAGTGCCCATAAACTTTTATGAACTTCAAATGAATTTCTTTTGCCGTTAAACCTTCTTCTACAAAGAATTTTACAACCACATGATACCCAATTTTAAGGAATACAGACAATGCTTTTGTTCAGACAGCTGTATAAAACAAACTACTTGATAGAATGACTTGCAATTTCACACGGATGCTTATGACAGATCTATCAACTTAGGGAAAAAAATATCTTGCCGATAGTGTTGCCATCTATGGTCGAGGCCGAGAGCATTTCAGACCACCGACGTATATATGAATTAAATCTAAGTAATGTTCCAAGGACATTAATTTCAAGCAACATCCCTAGAGATACTAATTATTAATTCCTTTAACACCATCCAAATGAGGAGATAAAATATGCTGACAAGTATCCAATTTTTCAAAGATAACATCACTGGTTTTCTCTCTTTTATCATGCAATTAATACACGGCATTTAATCCCTTGATGGTAGTTCTATTAACGGATGAACTGTAAACGAGTTGGAACCATGGGACCACTTGGCTTAACAACAGTAACTTGCAATTCCCGTATCAGAAATCTTCTTCCAATATTTCAACTTTTTTTTTTCTTTACTTTACATTTCATTTATTTTATTTGTTAACAATAGAGAAAAACATGATTTTTATTTTGGGAGTATGAGTGAAAAAAAAAAAATTAAGTTGTACCTACTTCAATTATGTGACACTAGATCAATCCTAAAAATAAATTTATTATTGAAATAATTGCAGACTTATTTTTCGAATTTCTGAAATATTTTTCAGATACTTTATTCAAATTTATACAAGATACTTTATTCAAATACTTCGTTGTTATTGGAAAGAATAAGGAAATTGTTCTTGTGCTACTTTCAATGCTTGCCTTTAAAATAATAAAATTTCCATAAAAAAGGGATAACAGAGAGGAGCAAGATTTTCAAGGAATACATTACCAATACTAGAGATAGAAAATGCTATAAAAAATCAGAAATGTGGATAGGCAGCAACCAGAAATGTACAAACATGAAGGTATAATAGTTTTCAGTGGCTGCACTGTACAATTCAGAAGGTCGAGCTCTAGATGTCTGGAGTAGAATGCTCATAGTGTTCATCTATAAAAATGGAAATAGAACTGAATGTGAGAATTACAGAGGTATTTCCCTGTTGAGTATTCCAGATAAGATTTATTCAAGCATACTTGAGAAGAGGCTAAGGAAATTGTGGAACATAAACTTGTCAGGATCAGATTTTCATTTTAAGACAAATAGTTGAGAAATAATGAGAATGTAACAAAGATCTATATTTAAGTTTCATAGACCTGGAAAATGCATATGACTTACAACTCACTATGAGCAATACATAATGAGCTGTTAAGAGTGAAAAGTGAAAGAGACATAGGGAAGCTGGCCTGATTGGCCATGTGGTTAGCATATCTGCTCTCCAACCAACAGCCTGCAGGTTCAAATCCTGCTGCAGGCATGGATATGTATGATTGTCTTTCGGGATGGGAGATGAATTTCATCATTCAGCATGAGACCATCACCCCACTTGCTGAAATCCTTAAGTGGCTTGAAAAAGTTCCTGGTTTGGTGTCTAGAGCAGGGTTTCAGAAGTAAAAATTGAATAAAAATATATAAAATCAATGAAAATAGAAAAAAATCCTCAGCCCACCCATGATTATCAATGTACTATAGATTTACAAATAAACATTTCGTGACTGGGTTCCATGTTAAAAAAAAAAAAGCGGATGCTATCGCCACTGTTATTCATCACCAATGTGGCTCACGTGAATGAAAGTGGCATTAAGCCTGATATCAAAATTGGAGATGTTAATCTCAGCTGTTTACTTTATGCAGATGACATAATACTCTTAAATTTATACTCTTAAAAAAGAGGCTATGGAATATATATAAGGAGAAAGATGAAGAGCAGATGCATGAAGAATATAAGACACAGGCAAGGAGAGTGGCTAGTATGATAAGGAAACTGGAATATTAGAAGAGCTTGGTCCTAAGATACAAAGAAAATTCTAGGGAATTTTTTAGCTATATGGCCAGTAGGAGGAGAAATGACATTGTGGAATAAAAATGGGAATAGAGTGACTGATACAGAGGACATAGTAGAATTGTTCAATGAACACTTTATTGGTGTATTTCATCCTGGAGAAGTAAATTTTAATACTAGAGGGATAAGGCAGGTTTGAGGTTTAGAGGAGAAGGAGGAGAGCATGTTCCAAATACTGAGTACTCTGGATGTCAGTAAAGCTGTAGGACTGGATGGTATTTCACCACGAGTTTTGAGAGAATGTGCTAAAAACTGACAGCACCTTTCACTTGTGCTTTTCAATGAAAGTCTGGCTACGGGAAAGGTGCCCAGGGAATGGAAGCAATTGCATAAAGGCAGTAGCAGACTGGAAGTGTCAAATTATAAGCCAGTTTGTGTGCAATCAATAGTTGTTAAGATCTTGGAGAAATTAGTTAGAGACCGTAAACAGCATTGGGCAGATGAGGGTGATGTTATCTGTGAGCGTCAACATGGATTTGTGAAGAGGTGCTCTTGTTTCAGTAATATGCAAGCCCTTTATAATAAAGTTACAAGAGCAGTAGATGAGGGAAAGGGATATACTGCCATTTTCTTGGATTTAGCGAAGGCATTTGACAGGGTGCCACATGATAAGCTGATATTTAGGTTGCAGCACATAGGGTTTGCATCTTGGGTTGGCCAACTGGATTCAAGATTGGCTGTCCGATTGGTATCAAAGTTGTGTATGGTGGAGCAGTTTCAAGGAGGTAGAGGATTAGAAGTGGGGTCCACACAGGGCTGAATACTGGGACCTGAATTGTTTAACCTTTATATCAATGACATTGTTAGTGGATTGCAGGGAGATATTCAGGTGTTTGTGGATGATGTGAAGCTGGGAAGGATTATTAGTAATAGTGCAGGTGTGGTAGCCTTGCAAGAGAATTTGAATAAGCTAGACAGATGGGCAAATGAATGGGGGTGTTGATTTAATGCAACAAAATGTAAGGTCTTGAGGTTTGGGACACATCAATGGGACACTGCATACTCTGTTGGAGGAGCTATACTGGAGGAAGAAGGGGGAGATAAGCAATCTGGGTTGACGATTGATAGAAACCTGAAATTCAGGGGACATATTGCAAAGGTAGTGAAGGTAACACAGAGGATTGCTGCAATAACGAGAAGGATGCTGACCTGCAGAGATAAAACAGTTATCATTCCATTGTATAAGACCCTGATCAGACCACACTTGGACTATTATTCTCAGAATTGGTCCCCAGGATTTGAAGGGGATAAATTAACTGTGGAAAGGGTACAGAGGCAGATAACGAAGATGGTTTCAGGACTGTACAATGTTAGCTATGAGGATTGGCTGAGGGAATGTGGACTGCAGAGTTTGGTGGATAGAAGAAGGAGAGGTGATATGATTGAGACTTAAACTGTTGAGAGGTGGTTACAGGGTTGACAATGGGGAGTTCTTTCGCTTGGTTGGACAGTGGGAAGGAATAATGATGAGAGGCCATCTCTGGAAATTACGAAAGTAAGCTGTGAGCAAGAGGGTGAGGAGTAGTTTCTTTGTATGGTGGGTGGTTGAACTGTGGAATGCATTGCCTAATAGAGTGGTGAAAGTGAGAACGGTCAATGAGTTTGAGGAGTGGTATGATAGACTGTGTTTCCTAGGAGGAACCTCCCATGATCAGTCTTGATAGACTTTATATTTCCTAGGAAGGACCTCACGCAACGAGTCTTTTGATTCCATGGAGGCCTAAATAATAATAATAATAATAATAATAAATAAATCCAGCACAAATCTGTGGGATTTGTTAACTGAAGTGAATAACTACTGTAACAAATCTGATATGAAAATTGATAATAATAAGAGAAAGACTATGAAAATACATAAGAACTGTGAAAAGATCAGATACATCTGAATGGAAAACCCATAGATCATAAAACATTTCAGCTGTTTAGAAACAATTTTATTGCTACCTTACCAATGTTCATAGCGAAGAATTTATGGAGACAAAGAGTGTTGGAGTAATTACTTTACTTATAATTAAGAAAATAACACTCAGCATTATTTAGAAATAACGATCTTACTTTACCTTACTGTGTAGTGTCATGCAGCTTATGTCCTGTGCATCAGGAAAACATCTATCTGTAACCTATAGAGCATTCAGAACATGATGGCAGAACCCCAACACATGAAAATCTTAATATAAGAGGACTGTAGAGATGTATTTAACATATTTCTACTATAAAACTATTTTTATTTACTTCATTTTTTTCTCTATCATCTGTATATTATTATACTGATATGTATAAAAAATTTATTTTATTTTGTTAATTAATGTATTTTTTGTAGTGTATATACAGTGATACCTCGGCTAACGAAGATAATTCGTTCCAGAATCACATTTGTTAGCTGAAATCTTCATTAAGTGAAACGTGATTTCCCGTAGGTTTCTATATTATTATTATTATTATTATTATTTTGGGCAACTTCAAGGAGTCGACAGACTCATCGAGAGAGGCCCTAACATCATGTCAAGAACAACTATTCAACATTCACACAGTATCTATCATACCTCACTTTGAACTCATTCACGGTCATAGCACCCACAACAGACTCTGGCAGCTTATTCCACTCATTTACCACTCTCCAAGTAAAAAAACCTAGCTCTAACACCCTTGTTAACCACATTCTTTCCCAGCTTCCATGTATGGACCTAGTCCTCCCACCACCAGTCCTATTCTCAAAAATATCTTCTGGATTAATCTTATAGAAACTGCTTCAGTAATTTGAATGTCTCAATCATATCACCCCTTTTCCACCTATCAACCAATTTTTGCAACACACAAATCTTCAATCTGTTCTCATAAGGTTCATTCCACAGACCTGCCACCATCTTGGTCACTCGTCTCTGGATCCTATCCACCTCCTCCCATTCAGGAAGAAACCCTGGCACCCATATCTGGGCACAGTAGTCCAGATGGAAATTATTTAGCCGCTTTTGCAATGTGTCCCCTAAACTTCAACTCCCTATCCACCAACACTCCCAAATCCCTGGCCTCATCAATCTCCTGGAGTATGGTTCCACCAATGTGATATACTGCTGCTAATCTTTTCACTCCAAAATGCATAACCTTACACTTTTCCACATTAAATTGACATTCATTTTTCCTAGCCCAGTCTTCCAAACTATCCAAATCATCCTGCAAAATTTTGACATCCTGTGCACTCACAATTGCTCTACCCAACTTTGCATCATCAGCAAACAAGTGAACATTTCCTCTCAGATCCTTTCCTATATCGTTAATTAACAAATTGAAAAGTAGTGGTCCAAGAACAGAACCCTGCGGCACACCACTAGTCACAAGCCGTCTTTTGGACTCCACTCCTGAATAAACCACTCTCTGGTATCTCTCCATCAACCACCTTCCTATCCATCTCACCAACCCTATATCCATCCCCATCTGCTCCAGTTTACTGATTAGAGTTCCATATGGTATCCTCTCAAAGGCCTTGGCAAGGTCCAGTAGAATCACTGTAAACTCATTACCCTTATCCAGTTCAGCCGTCACTGTGTTATAAAACGTGAGCAAGTTACTGAAGTATGATCTACCCTTCACAAAACCATGTTGCCCCCATACAGTATTCCATTTTCATCTATCCAATCCTGTATTCTTCTCTTGACTAGTTTCTCCAAGACCTTGACAACGATTCCTGATATGCTAATCGGTCAGTAATTTACAACAGTAGTGTTGGAACCTCCTTTATGCAGCGGAACTTTTTCCCTTCTTTCCACCCCCTTGGGACTAACCCAGACCCGAGACTCAGATTAAACAATATGGTCAAGGGTACTGACAATTCTTTAGCTGCTTCATGTACGACACGAGCTGGTATACCATTCTATCCCACAGATGTATTGACATTGAGGTTTTGCAATAGACTACTCACCTCCACCTCATTCACCACAATTCCCGTATAATGTATTGGTTCATTCATTTCTGCAATGTCACCACCTGGATGATATACTCTTGCAAAGTGCTCGCTCAGTAATTCAACTATATCAACTGATTCAATTACCTCCCTACCATCAGCATTCTTTAAAATCATTCTGCCATATACATTTTTTCTTTTACTTGCAACATATCGAAAAAATTGTTTAGGATTCTCTTCAGCCTGCATGGCCAATGTTCTTTCGTAATCCTTTTTTGCTTTTCTTACCACACTCATTACCCTTCTGGCCTGGACTTTATACTGTTCATGTGCTTGCCAGTCACCTTTGTCCTTAAATTCCCTCCATAGTTGTTTCTTTTTTTGTAGCTCAAACTTAATGGTGTTATTCATCCATTTAACTCCTACATGATTTATTATTCGGACTCTAGGTATACAGTCAGCCATTGCTTCATGCAAACACTTTTTAACCGCCTCCCATGCACTGTCAACTTCTAGCCCTTGCAGTTGTACATGCCATGGCACAGTACCAATCAATCTCCTAAGCTTGTCATACTTACCAACCAGATAATTCCACATGTACCCTGTCTTAATTGTAAATTCCACACCTTTAGCCACTTCCCAAGTCAAGACCCCATGATCACTCTCACCAATTGGTGGCAACATGGTCATATTTGTTACAGCCAAATTCTCAGATGCAATTACCAGGTCAAGCACTCTCTGACCCCTAGTATATTCCATTACATGCTGTCGCAGATAGTTATCCCTTAATAACCGCATAAAATCCAATTCCTTCCTCCCATGTGTCCTCTCCTCCTTCCAATCAATGTTACCATAGTTGAAATCTCCCATAATAATTACCCTCCTTCCACTCATTTCTTCTATTTGCTTATGCATAGTATCACCACCATCTATTCCATCACCTGGTCTATAGCAGCACCCAACTGTATATTTTGTTCTGCTAGTTTCAATCTCACACCAAATAGCCTCAAATGTGCTCTTTTCTCTATCCTGCAGTTCTACTTCTATTCTCCTTGGCTGTAGCTCATCCACTATCATCAATAACACACCTCCTCCCCATTTTATTCTCCCTGTCTCTCCTGAACACACCATACCCCTCACATTCAATCCCACTAGCTGTGTCATCTTCTGTCAGCCATGTTTTACTAATGCCAATAACCTGTGGTCTGTAAGTGCCAACCAAGGCCAAAAATCTTCCCTCTTGTTTCTAATACTTCTGGCATTTGTATACATGAATTGCAGAAGCCAACTTTATTTATAATTAAGAAAATAACACTTGATGTTTTAGCTGCTATATCAAGGTCATCATCAGGAAAACATACATATGCACAGGACACAGGCTACATTACACTGCGCAAAAGTAAGATACATCAAAATGCTTTGTTAATCATTTACCCTAGTCTGACCTAGCATCAAAATAGGGATGTCCCATCCCTATTTTGATGCCTTATACTAACTATCCCATTCTGATTCGTGGTCTTTCCTACTCTCTTGGGCATATTACACACATTCACACACTCAACTGTCTCCCTAAAATCTGTATATCTACTTCCTCCCCCCTTAATAACTGTAGTTTCCCTGGTTCTGTACATTCACTTCCACTACATTCAACAACACCTTTTCAAGTCTCCGTACACCAAATCCATTTAAATGTAAACCATCCATTTTATATAACTCCTTTCACCCATCGAACTCATTCCACACATCCACAAATTCCACACCACTCATCAAACATAATTCATGCATAAAGTCATGGCCCTCCTGCTATACTCTTCACTGTCATACCGCGGCAACAGACATTCTATAGAAAATCGTTTAATTCGTTCTGGATGTTGCCTACTATTTAAAGATAAGTTTTATAAAATAGTAAAAAGCACACTATAAAAGGGCAGGCTGAGATGAACAGCTACCCAATTAGATGAAGAAGAATGGAGAGTAGAATGAAAAACTGACGTTCTTTACACTATTATATACACTTTATTAAACTGAAAAAATGTACACGTTTTTACTATTCTTCCAAATTTTCAAAGTTTATTTAAGGTAAGTCTCCTCTTCTTTAGTAGCTGACCTCTGTCTCTTTGCTAAAGGAGAAGTCAAAAATCTGTCCAAAGTTGATTGAACTTCTCTTTTTTTTTTTCAGAATGTTTTTCAAGTGATTCAGACACTTGACTTCAACCAAGGCACAAAGTCTGTTCATTTCAGCTTTGTTGGGATGCCACTTTGTAGCCAAAGACTGAAACTCTTCCCAGTAGTGTAGCATTTTTTTAATGTCACCTGTTGGCATTCTTCCCTTTTTATTGCTGTCCTCCTCCTCTGATGAGCATTCTTTATCTTCCTTGTCTCTTTCCTGATTCAGTTGCTTTTTCAACTCTTCAAGATCTTCTGTTGTCAGATCTTTTGAGTGTTCTTCAACTAATTAACACAATCAGATGGAAAAGATAAGCTCCTGGAATGGCCCGACCGTTCATGTTTGCTGCTTTATATTAGCGCATGCATCCACTAAAACATTCGTTAGCCAAGTCCAAAAAACAGCAAAAAAAAATCATCGTTAGCTGAAAAATTCGTTAGCAGAGTCACTTGTTAGCCGAGGTATGACTGTATTTTATTTATTATTATCATTTATTGTTTTACTTTTTATTTATTCACCAAAGGTCAGACTAGGGTAAATGATTAACAAAGCATTTAGATGTATCTCACTTTTGTTCAGTGTCATATAGCTTGTGTCCTGTGCATATGTATGTTTTCCTGATGATGATGATCTTGATATAGCAGTTGAAACATCAAGTGTTATTTTCTTAATTATAAATAAAGTAATTACTCCAAAAAAGTGTTTCTGTCTCCATAAATTGCTCACTATGAATGCTTACCTTCGTGTAACCTTAAAATGTGTTTTGTATGTAATAAGAGAAAAACTGGTCAAAACACTAAAGTAACTATGAACAAAGAGTGTTTTACTTATGGATCTGAGAGACGAATTAGAAATAAAACAGTTGATCAAAAAGACTGGAAACTACAAATATGAGAATTTTCAGAAAAATTAGGGCAGTAGCATCACAGGCAGAATCATATTAAAAAATGAAAAGGTTAAGAAGGAACTTGACACTGTCAGCATTCAAGAATATGTGAGCACAGTTAATCTCGGGTGATGTGGAAAGGAAAAGACACACAGGAAGAAGATCTAGATGGACTGATGCAGTTGCCTCATAAAACTGAACTTGACAGTATAACAAATATTGGAGTGCTAACAGAAAATAGAATTCATTTGTAGAAAAACTGTTGCTAGGAAGTTAGCAAACTCTTTATGTAGAAGAATCATTGTATCCTAGTCTGCACGGCTAGCCTAGTGGCTTTGCGTTTCGCAACCATATGCCTGGGGAAGGAGTGTCCTGGGTTCGATTCCCATTGCCGACGCGAGGAGCTTAAGGATCTTCCTCAGCCATAGCCAAGTTAGCCAGTCTTGGGCGTGGACAACAGGTCCACGCCCAAGCAGGCAAACCGGCCCCGTGAATACACGGATCTAGAGCCAACCCCCCCCCCATGAGGGGGGGCTCAACTGGCCCAATAAGGATGGGGGAGAAAAGAGAGAAAACTCCATATGAATAAATAAATAAAAAATTGTATCCTACATACCTCTGGACGGTACATATCAGGAATTTTTTATGATGATTATAAAGACCACTACATAGGAATTCCTTTTATGAACTTCTTTATTATTAATAAGGTTAAGAACTTCATGTCTATTTCGTAGAATTTCAGCAATATTCAGATCCCACTAGAATGTGAATAATCTTTCAATGTGAGAATGATGGTTTCACCAATTAAGACACCACAGCCAGTATTAATACTATTCCAATGTGAATTCTCATTCATATACTCATACTACATCACTGTCTATCTTTTTCTCTGTGTAGAATGTGTCTTCATGTTGTCACAGCACTGACTCAGTAAAAACCCTTTGAAAATTAATCTTTACAAACCCTTTAAAATAGAATAATTTATAATCTTGAATATAAATGTGGATGGAAAATGTCATATTACCCATATTAAATTTCAGTAATATCTTTTATATATACAATAGGAAAAAAGAATACCTCCAAATCTGCACCAACTGCTTTTGCAAGATCAGTTTTATTGATGACTAGGAGGTCACTTTCAGTAATTCCAGGTCCTCCTTTACGAGGAATTTTATCACCACCTAATTAAAGCAAATTAAATTCATTAAAAGATGATAAACTAAGTAATATCACTGATGTATAAGAAAATATAACACTGACTACCTTAAAAAAATTGAATACAGTGAAACGTTTCTCAATTTAGAAATCAGAGTTTGTTTATAGAAATATCAAACTCTTTTTACCATAAAATGCAAAAATACTTGGGGAAAAATATGAATATATACATTATACAAATTTGCAAACATTCAATAAGTTATAAGAAATTAACATTTATCTAAAAGGGTCAGAGGGATGATATAGATATACCCTTTGCGAGAAAAAGGAGAGAGAGAGAGAGAGAGAGAAGCAAGTTAATGAAAAAAGAGCAGTTTTTCCTACTCTTTCCTGATATGTTACATAGTTCATAAATTCCTCACTGAGGAGAGTAAAAGAAGCTACTGTCAAATAATTGTAGTTGAGCGTTAAAAGCAGTTC
The DNA here is from genome assembly GCF_054136105.1 of Typopeltis vanoorti. Taxonomy (NCBI): domain Eukaryota; kingdom Metazoa; phylum Arthropoda; class Arachnida; order Uropygi; family Thelyphonidae; genus Typopeltis; species Typopeltis vanoorti. The sequence continues at coordinate 17,018,141 of NC_143554.1, forward strand.
TGATATCTAGGAATGTTTTTTCTTTATTTTTCAAAAAATCACACTATGAAAGCATCATGCTGGGTTAAATTGATATTCTTAACTAAAGTAGTGATGTTCATTCAAAGAAATTCCTTTTTTACAGCATTGGAGGGGGGGGGAGGAATGCATATGTGATGCAAATATAACAAAAGATAAAACTTTGTTTTTTTATATTTTTTTTATGATACCACCACCCTGCTTCTAATAAATAAGATGGTAAGATGGTAGAAAGTAAGATGATAGTCTTACACTGGTTAACAAAAATCACTTGCCAAAAAACCTCTGTGTACATATGTTTATGAGGGATTCAAAACCACAGCTATTGGCTCGAGAGCAGGTATGCTATCCACTCAGCCAACAAGGCTGGAAAATGGTTTTTCAGAATAACATGCGTATTGTCTAGTTTAGCTCCAAATGCTTTCTGACTGGAGCACGGGTATAGTACACTTCAGGACAAGAACTGGATATTCCTATTCTGCACACCATTAATAGAGCAATAAGGTGGGAGAAAATCAGCATCTCTCTCTCTCTCTCTCTCTCTCTCACTCCCACAGAAATAAAAGTTACTCTGTCAGATTACTAACTGACTGGCTGTTTATAGATTGGCCATGAATGAGTTTTTGTTTTTTTTCTAAATTTCAATCCCATCCATGAAAGGCTGAATCAAGGGTTTAGATACCCAGATACTTGATACTAAACAGAGGTGAAAATTTCCTTTATAAAAATATTATATTAACATTACTCAGCATGACTTTCGTAGACATATATTTTGAAATATAAATTTGTATGTGAGAGAGAAAGAGAGTGTGAGTGAACCGCACACTCTTGAAGAGGATCCAGGGAAGTTGTTTTCTTGAGTGCACTTTGCAAAGATCACCTCGTCTGTGTACAAATAACAGTCATGGTGGCTGAACGATCGAATAGATTGAGAAAATTCATATCTCATATCACATATTTCATATCTTAAAATTTCATCCACAGATTAAATTTTGTTTTAAATTGAACAGTTTATCTTAAAATTGCTAAAACAGGCATCATCTTCTTAACCAATCTATTTATTGCAAAGAGCCTCTATAGCTCAGTTGGTTTCAACTAAGTCCTTTGGCTATAAAAACTTGGGTTCAAATGTCATTTAGGATGCAAAGAAACTTCATCAGGCTCTTTCAGTTGAATATTGGTTTCACAAGGAGGTGGCAGGGTTTTCCTCCCACAATTAGACAAACAGATAAACAAAATTAGTGCATAAATTGCATGTTTTCCCAGCTGGGAAAACATGCAATTTATGCAGTAATCTGAGCAAGTAATGAGCATTAAAAGCCCTTAAATACCACAGACTTATTTATTGTAAGAAAGAAATTTTTCAGAACATATGTAAACAACTCATCATTCACTAACAATTAAGCTTAATTTTGTGACTTGAAAATGCATTATTATTATTATTATTATTCAGGACCTCCTTGAAGTCAAAAGACTCATCATGGGAGGTCAATCTTAAACAACACAAATTCTATTGTACTATTCCTTAAATTTATTCCCTGTTCATTCTCTCACCACCCTACCAGACATTAGATTCCATGGTCCAACCACCCTCCATACAAATAAAAACTACTCTCACCTTCTCATCACTCCATCCATAACTCTCAGGAATGATCTCATGCCCTTGATCCTTCCTCTTGTTTTACCATATGTGTCAACCTTGTAACTACCTCTCAACAGTTTAAATATCTCAAACACATCACTTCTTCTATCTATCAAACTCTGTAATCAGAATGCTCTCAGTCTATACATAAAAATATAACGGAAAAACTCACGTAGAAAAATTATTTAATGGTATAATTTTCGCCCGTGTGTCACAGGCATCTTCAGTACAATTAGGCACAAAAATTAAACATTAACTGACAATTCCAAAAAGCGCCACCTAAGTAGCTGGTGTAAGATAACTAAAAAGGTCAATAACTTTCCTAAAAAAAAAAAAAAAAAAAAAAAAAAAAAAAAATTAATACAATAAAAAGTTAGGAAAGATTAGCTGATTTGTAAAGTACTATCTCCCATAAAGGGGACAGACGTAAGCCGTCGGATCTGTTTAAGTTAGGAGAATGAAGTAGAGTTTCACATGCTTCTTTATAAAGGCGTTCCATGAGAAACTGACTTTTGTGAAGAACTCTTGTCTTTTTCCAATGAACTCTGTGTCTAGTGAAGATGGCATGTTCTGCAAGTCCAGACTTTTCAGGTTTAAAGTATTCAATATAAGATTGGTGTTCTTCTAGCCGAATGGAGGCAGATCTTCCCGTTTGTCCGAAATAACATAATCCACAAGAGCACGGAATCTGGTAGACACCTGGATGATTGAGATGTGGAAGCTTGTCCTTTGGAGAAGCGAGAAAGGTGGAGATTTTTCTAAAAGGTCGAAAGGCAACAAAAATATTCAGTGGTTTTAAAATTTTTGCTATACGTTCACTGATGCCTTGTATATAAGGGATGGTAATGCGCGTTATTTCCTCTGTGTTTGAAGAGGGAGACATATTAAATCTACTCAAAGTTCTTTTAATGAAGCAATTCTTATAGCCATTAGATAGAAAGGAAGAAGTTATATATCGTATTTCTTTCTGTAAAAGATCGTCTGTAGAACAAAAGGAGTGGGCCCGATGAACCAGTGTTTTAATAGTTCCTGCCTTTTGACTGGGATGGTGATGAGATTCCGCATGGATATAATGGCCTGTATGAGTCTTCTTTCTATAAACTGAGAAATGTAGGTTACCATCTGGTTGGCGAAGAATTAGAAGATCTAAAAAGGCTAACTGCTTATTTGATTCTACTTCTAGGGTAAACTTGATCCTAGGATGAAATGCGTTTAACTTATTGAGAAATTGTTGAAGTTCATCAGAAGAGCCATTCCATACAGCAAAAATGTCATCGACATATCTGAACCAATGAGTAGGTCTGGGAGAAATATTGTCAAAGATACGTTGTTCAAAATGTTCCATAAAGAAATTGGAGATAGCAGGAGAGAGAGGATTACCCATTGCTGTTCCTTCAATTTGTTGATATAACTTATTTTTAAAAGAAAAATAACCAGAATTTATTACAAAATCAAATAAGTTTACAATGTCTGAAGGAAATTCCTGTTGTAGTAATTCAATACTTTCCGAAAGAGGCACATTTGTAAATAAAGAAACAACATCTAAACTGATCATGATATCAGAAACGTCCAAATGAAGATCTGAAATTTTATTTTTAAAATCCAAAGTATTTTTTATATAAGTATCAGTTCTTCTAGTTGAAGAGGAGAGTAAATTAGATAAAAATTTTGAGATTTTGTAAGTTGGGCAACCTATACAATCTACGACTGGTCTTAACGGAATGCCTGGTTTATGAACTTTTGGAAGACCATACAATCTAGGTGGACGACCGAAGAAGGTTTTAAGTTTTTTCTTTTGATCTTCATTCCATGTAGATACATTATCTATAAGAGAATTAAGTCTCTTCAATTGACTCCGGGTAGGATCCGATGTAAGAGGCCTATAAGTTGAATAGTCGCGAAGTAAAAGAGACATTTTTCTCTCATATTCCTTCCTATCTTGAATCACTACAGCCTTCCCCTTATCAGCTTTCGTAATTATTAAATTATTGTTATTCTTCAGTGATTTCAATGCTTTAAATTCAGAGTAAGAAAGATTAGGACGAGGAGGCTTGGCATGAAAAAGAATTTGTGCACATTCAAAACGTAAAATGTCTCTTTTACTTCGCGACTATTCAACTTATAGGCCTCTTACATCGGATCCTACCCGGAGTCAATTGAAGAGACTTAATTCTCTTATAGATAATGTATCTACATGGAATGAAGATCAAAAGAAAAAACTTAAAACCTTCTTCGGTCGTCCACCTAGATTGTATGGTCTTCCAAAAGTTCATAAACCAGGCATTCCGTTAAGACCAGTCGTAGATTGTATAGGTTGCCCAACTTACAAAATCTCAAAATTTTTATCTAATTTACTCTCCTCTTCAACTAGAAGAACTGATACTTATATAAAAAATACTTTGGATTTTAAAAATAAAATTTCAGATCTTCATTTGGACGTTTCTGATATCATGATCAGTTTAGATGTTGTTTCTTTATTTACAAATGTGCCTCTTTCGGAAAGTATTGAATTACTACAACAGGAATTTCCTTCAGACATTGTAAACTTATTTGATTTTGTAATAAATTCTGGTTATTTTTCTTTTAAAAATAAGTTATATCAACAAATTGAAGGAACAGCAATGGGTAATCCTCTCTCTCCTGCTATCTCCAATTTCTTTATGGAACATTTTGAACAACGTATCTTTGACAATATTTCTCCCAGACCTACTCATTGGTTCAGATATGTCGATGACATTTTTGCTGTATGGAATGGCTCTTCTGATGAACTTCAACAATTTCTCAATAAGTTAAACGCATTTCATCCTAGGATCAAGTTTACCCTAGAAGTAGAATCAAATAAGCAGTTAGCCTTTTTAGATCTTCTAATTCTTCGCCAACCAGATGGTAACCTACATTTCTCAGTTTATAGAAAGAAGACTCATACAGGCCATTATATCCATGCGGAATCTCATCACCATCCCAGTCAAAAGGCAGGAACTATTAAAACACTGGTTCATCGGGCCCACTCCTTTTGTTCTACAGACGATCTTTTACAGAAAGAAATACGATATATAACTTCTTCCTTTCTATCTAATGGCTATAAGAATTGCTTCATTAAAAGAACTTTGAGTAGATTTAATATGTCTCCCTCTTCAAACACAGAGGAAATAACGCGCATTACCATCCCTTATATACAAGGCATCAGTGAACGTATAGCAAAAATTTTAAAACCACTGAATATTTTTGTTGCCTTTCGACCTTTTAGAAAAATCTCCACCTTTCTCGCTTCTCCAAAGGACAAGCTTCCACATCTCAATCATCCAGGTGTCTACCAGATTCCGTGCTCTTGTGGATTATGTTATTTCGGACAAACGGGAAGATCTGCCTCCATTCGGCTAGAAGAACACCAATCTTATATTGAATACTTTAAACCTGAAAAGTCTGGACTTGCAGAACATGCCATCTTCACTAGACACAGAGTTCATTGGAAAAAGACAAGAGTTCTTCACAAAAGTCAGTTTCTCATGGAACGCCTTTATAAAGAAGCATGTGAAACTCTACTTCATTCTCCTAACTTAAACAGATCCGACGGCTTACGTCTGTCCCCTTTATGGGAGATAGTACTTTACAAATCAGCTAATCTTTCCTAACTTTTTATTGTATTAATTTTTTTTTTTTTTTTTTTTTTTTTTTTTTTTTAGGAAAGTTATTGACCTTTTTAGTTATCTTACACCAGCTACTTAGGTGGCGCTTTTTGGAATTGTCAGTTAATGTTTAATTTTTGTGCCTAATTGTACTGAAGATGCCTGTGACACACGGGCGAAAATTATACCATTAAATAATTTTTCTACGTGAGTTTTTCCGTTATATTTTTATGTATAGTTATGTCTACTCACGGTTTACCTCTTTTAAAACTTATTGCTCTCAGTCTATCCACTAACATTGTACAGCTCTGATATAATTTTTGTTATTCACCTTTGCACCCTCTCTCTAAGATGAATTTATCCCCTTCAAATCCCAACAACCAAATCTGAGCACAGTAATTCAGATATGGTCTGATCAGGGCCTTATACAATGGAATTATTACTCTTCTTTCTCTGTGATCAGCATCATTCTCAGTAATGCAGAAATCCTGTTCATTACATTCACCACCTTTGCAATATATCCTCTAAACCTAAAGTTTCTATCATCCCAAGGTTCCTGGTCTCCACTTCATCTACAAACAACTGAATATCCTCCTGCAATCCATTGAAAATGTCATGCATATAAAGGTTAAACAATAAATGTCCCAGTACAGAGCCTTGTAGAAACTCACTCATAACCTTCTGCTTTCTTGATACCACTCACTCATACAAAAATCTCTTATATTGATCAGACAGCCAATTTCCAATCCAGTTCACTAACCTGATATGAAATAAAATAAAAAAAATAAAGATAGTGTACATCAACTGCTCTTGTTACTTCATTGTAAAAAGCAATCAGATGACTAAAACAAGAGCACCCCCTTAACAAATCCATACTGACCCTCATATATAACATTACCCTCATCTGCCTAATGCTATATACGTGGGTAGTCTGAAAAGTTCTCAGCCTAAAAATGAAAAAACGAATTTATAATTTCAAAATTATTTTTATTTTTCAACATAATGTCCCTTAAGACTAATACATTTATTCCAGCAATGCTCCAGTGTCTTTATACATTATCCCGTCCCTGTAGTGGTTCTCAGTAAGATCTGCAAAATACCTCTCTACAGCTGCAATCAAAGAAAAACACTGACCGGGGGGGGGAGGAGTTTTAGTTTTGGGAAGAGATAGAAATCAGAGGGAGCCAAATCTGGGGGAATAGGGTGAATGTTCCAACAATTCATAGTGCAGATCCCTTAATTTTCCCATTGCCAAAACACCTTTGTGAGCAGGTGCATTGTCCTGATGAAAGATGATTTTTTTCTTCTGCAAATTGGGTCTTTCCTCACAAATTTTTTTATCTAGTCTGGTTAAAAGATTGGAATAATATTTCGTGGTTATTGTTTTATCTTTTTCAAGATAATAAGAAAAAAGCCTTTAGCATCTCAAAACACCAATGCCATGACCTACTTTGTCGCTGAACAACCGGCTTCTGTCCACTGTTTTGACTACTCTTTGAATACTGGTGTGTATTGGTGAATCCAAGTCTCATCCATAGTAATAAATCGACGCACAAAATCAGTTTTATTTTTGTTAAAATACTCCAAGCACTGTTCAGATATTTTCATGCAAGCAGGTTTTTGATCAGCATGGCACCCATCTTACACAAAGCTTTTTCATTTGCAATTCTTCATGCAAAATATATCCTACACGTTCTTTTGAAATGCCTATAGTCTCAGCAATTTCATGAACTTCAATTCCCCAGTCATATAATACCATATCATGCACTGATGAATGATTTCTGGTATTGTTACACTTTTTTGGACATCCTTCACATGGATGTCCAAAAATTTTTTTTGGACATCTTTCACATGGATGTACGGCCACCCTTGAAGGGTGGCCGTACCACCCTTCAAGGGTGGTACGGCCATTTCTTGGCAGCCCATTTCTTAATTGTCGAAAACGAAGGAGAAGAGTGCCCATAAACTTTTATGAACTTCGAATGAATTTCTTTTGGTGTTAAACCTTCTTTTACAAAGAATTTAATAATTACATGATACTCAATTTTATCCATTTCAAGGGATACAGACAACACTTTGGCTTCCGACAGCTGTATAAAAAAAAAACTACTTGATAGAATGACTTGCAGTTTCACATAGCTGCTTATGACAGATGTACCAACTTAGAAAAAAAAATTGTGCCAATAGTGTTGCCATTTATGGTCGATACTGAGAACTTTTCATACCATCCACGTACAATATCTTGCTAATTTCTCCAAAATCTTAATAACTACAGAAGAAATACAAACCGGGCTGTAGTTTGACACTTCCATTCTACTACCACCCTTATGCAATGAACTATCTTACCCTCCTTACACTCCTTGGGCACCTTTCCTATAGCCAGATTCATTGAAAAGTTAAGTCAACAGTTCCTTAGCTTCCAAACCTTTAACCCTCCCTATCACTCTAGTAATGAAACCTTTTCCAGATTGAAACACCCCAGTAAAGTGATCACTCTATTCCCATTTTCATCTAACAACGTCATTCTTCCACAATCATTTCTCTCCTTGCCACATAACAAAATAAGTCCTTCAGATATTCCTTGGATCCCAGAGCTAATCTCTTCTCATATTCAAATTTTGCCTTGCTTACCATGCTAGTAGCTTTCCTGGCCCAAGTCTTATAATCTTCATGAAACTGCTCTCTACCTTTCTCCTTATACATTTTCTATAGCCTTTTTTATATCATTAATCACCCACTTTATACCCAAATCGTGTTCTCTTTTCCACTCAACGTATGCAACCTGCCATTGCTGCTAATAAATATTTCTTCACTAGTTCCCACACACTGGTGATATCTTGCCCTTCCATTCCAGTTCTTCCATTCATGGAACTCCCTCAAGCAGATTTCTAAGCTTATTATAATCACTTGCCTTATAATTCCATATAAATTCCTTTATCTTTCATGCTCCTGCATCTCTATTCATCCTCCAACTCAAAACCAGTTCTTCTCTCTCCAACCTTAGGCAGAGATGCCATCTCAATTGCAATCAGATTTTCTGATGTTATAACCAAATCCAAAACTCTTGAACCTTGTGTTCTTTTATGTTGCCTAATACATTTTCCACTCAAGAATTACATATGTTTCTTATTCCCAATTTATGGTGCTATACTCAAAATCTCCCATCATTTTGCACTTGTCAAAAACTCAGCTATCTCCTGTCAGCATTTCCTGCTCTTCACTCTGTATTTCCTGCCCTATAATGACATCCCACTAAATATCCTGTCCTGCCTATCCCCACCCTGCACATCACACCATATTCTCTCCAAACAATTAATGTCATTTCTCTCCAAATCCTTTGCTTGGACACAACTCATCGCTTATCAATACATGATATATGAAATGTTTTAAAGCCAAGATCACCACTTTTAATGTCATCATCATAATCATCTTTAAATTAAATGTATATGTACAAATGATAGTGCTTTGTGTTCTAACTGCTTAGCAAAACTGATTATACCATTTTGTAGGAATATAAGTCTCTTAAAAATATAGCTGCAAAAAAGTGACTTGTCTGCAACTCATACACAGGCTGAATACAGAGCCACACTTAAAACTGAGAAGTAGATAGAAAGGACTGCAGATATAATGAAATTGTTTTTTAATTTCCAAATCCAATGAATTTTGCATCCTAATAATGAAACAGAGAAGTAAACTGTGATACTTCTCATCAGAAATGGTTCCAGATATTCTTAACAGACTATCAACGAATTCATGTTATCCTTCATCAAGTGTTCTTGTTACTTTATTATAAAAAGCAATCAGATTACTCAAACAAGAGCATCGCTTAAATTTATGCTGACCCTCATAGATAACATTACCCTCCTCTGGCCAATGCTGTATATGATTTCCCCCTAATTTCTCCAAAATCTTAATAACTACAGAAGAAATACAAACTGGTTTATGGTTTAACACTTGCATTCTACCATCACGAATAAGATGGTGTCATTGCATAGATTATATGCAATGACACCATCTTATTCTCCTTCCACTCCTTCGGCACCTCTCCCATAGTTAGGCTGTTAGTGAAAAGCCAAGTCAATGGGGCTGCCAGTTCCACTGACATATTCTCTTAAAACGCATGGCAAAATCCCTTCAAACCTTTATATTAAATAGTGAATTATAGAGAATAATTATGGATTTAATAATTAGAATGAATTTGCAATAAATTATGATATTTTATTAAGAATTAGGAAAAGAAATTTTTCAGCATTTTTGGGAATAATCTATGTCAGGGGTTCTCAACCTGGTTGTGGTCGTGGGCACATTCGAGATTGGGAAGAGAGTGGCAGGCACCAATATTTTTTTCTATGAAAATTTATACTTGCTTATTTATCAAATGATAATAATTAACAAATTAACCATGCAAGTAGGATAAATACACATGCAACATTTATTATACAACTAAATTAAACCATAGCACAATAAGCAAAACCAATTCTCTTTACTCCGGATAAAACAATAGTTTTCTTCCCAATCGTTGTTGAATTTATAGATTCGTTATTTTTTTATTTGGATTACTCATTTTAGGGCAAAATTTTTAAACATGAGAAAACACTGTGTGGCTAATGTGTGCTGACAACACTGGTGAAGTGGTGACACATTCCTCAAGAACATTGTCGCCAGTAGACTAAATACATAAAATATGTGCATAAAACTGGCACTTGTAACACTCGCACTCAAAGACAGAGGAATTAAAATGTTCGTAATATAACATACATGTTAACATTTTTTACAATTTCAATAAATATTATTACTAGTAGAAGACATATTTTCCAGTTTTAATTTTATTTTGATCTACAGGCACATGGTTGAGAACCACTGGTCTACATCTAGTTTCTTGCTGAGCATTTCCAGCTTCTGAAAAAAAAAACTTTCAATGAATACACTAGTATTCATTTATTGATTATATTTATGGAATATACTGATTCCATCTAGTTGGTTTGCCTGTTTTGCAAGCAAAAAAAAAAAAACCTCTGAGTTTTCAGGAAGGCAGGGGGAGCTCTCCTGGAAACTTAAATCCTGTCTAGATCATGAAGAACCTTTATTAAGGCCTTTCATCTGAAAGTGAGTGAGCAAGTCTCACACAGGCGACACGGTTTTTTCCTCTTGGAAACTTGAGTTTTTCATCCCACAAAACAGGTAAACTGGCCAGAAGAACACATGCAATATACAGACAACGACAACTACAGAAATAAGGGTTAACTACCCTATTCCATCACATCTGGTTTCAAAAGCCTGCATGGTACAGAGTGTGTCAGTTTACACTGGTTCACAGTTTATCAGTTGATGGTATGAGACGAAGAGCAGGTGATTTTTTTGTTGAGAAAATTAGGTGTGAATATAAGATTTGAATAGAGTAATGACAATTTGTTGTTTGTGGGATAATCTGAAGAGAGCATGTTAACCCAATAAAGTATATGCCCAAGACCAAGGTCATTGCAAAAGTAACAATAGCTGGTATAGCGTATTCTTTTGGAATTGCGAAAAAAAATAACTCCAGAACTCTGCTTTTTGCTAAAGCGAAAAGCAGAGTTCTGGAGTTAAGTAGACATACTTGGCTTTATGACAGTAGAAAATGTGTTGTAAAAGTCATTTGGTTTTATTTTTATTGTATTTGATTATAGATTCTCAAGACATTTGTTACAGTCCATTATGCAGTGGCTATTAGAATACTAGTTCTTAAGATAGTTACACTTTTTACACAAACGCATATCAAAACACTGATCAGTAGAATTAAAGTGTTTGTTTATTTCACTTTATAACCAGAAGTTTAAGGATACAGAAATGCAAATATTATAAATAATAGTCCTTATAATTATAAGTGTGTATAGCAGTGTTTATCAAAGGGTGTGCTGCAAAATTACATTACTGTGCTGCGAGAAAAAACAACAAAAAGTATTTTTATTAAAATGGGAAAATAAGAGGAAATATAAAATAGGTATTAAATATTTTCAACAGTCTTATTATTAATGCAAGAGGAACAAGTAAATTGTAAGTAATGCAAACTGGAATGGTTAAAATTAATGAGTTGATAATTACATCATTTGTATAATTTAATGAGAAATATTGTGCTTGTTTACTTTTGCACAATTCTTTAATACGAGGTCAAATCACAGACAAACACACCTGTAATTATTAATCAAGAGAACGAAATAGCTCCCATTTCTTACTTTTAATGTTGGCCAATGTGGAAAATTCCTGCTCACACAAGCAAGTTGTAGAAAAATGTAGTAGTGTAGATAGAGCAACTTCTTGAAAATACTGAGAACTCTTTTTTTTTTCCAAATTCCAGAACTGAAGTAGCATTGTTTCCCTAAACTTGAGCTGAAATGTTCAATCAGCCTGAAGTTCTGCCAGCTCTTCTGCCTCTTTTAATGACGAATGTTTTGTGTCGGCAGTAGTAGCAAAGAGATTGCTGAACTAAAGTACCACCAATCGATCACCAGCAATATGACAGTGATTACATTATCAAGTACCGAGGACTGTACTGTGGTCAATGTTGTGTAAACTGTACAAGACTATAAACTTAATTACGGTTAATTACACGAAAGTCCGGCAAACAATACAGGTCTGCTGCAACAGAAATTTGCATTATCAAGTGTGCTGCGGCCTGAAAATGTTTGAGAGCCACTGGTGTATATTAAACTAATAAAGTAAAACATCAATTATCCATGGTAACTGGGGGATGCTAGAGTCCAGATAACTGAAAAACATAGTTAATTCAAATTAAGTTTTACTGGGTTAAATACACAAACAAATCTATAAAAACATAAGATAAACATTCTTGTATGTAAATGCAAAATTGAACATTTTTAAACTTATTTAAAAAGAAAGTCTATGATTTTTGTTTGTTTTCTTTATAGCATTATTTTTTATTTTTCTTAGACATCCAAGAATTTGAAAAACTTCAATGTAATAAACATCATCTTGACTTTCCATGAATTTAAATGTTTCTGCAGGTGTTTTAGGGCTTCATTACCCTTACTTTGTAAGCTGGTTATGGTTCCTTTAACCTCATTGAGAGAAACATTTGATTCTGTTGTCAGTATCAGTTCTTGCACACTTTGGATTAAATCAGTGTCAGTCATTTTTCATATCCAGCTTCATTTTTGTCTATATGTAACCACTCGTTAACATTTTCCTCATCTAAGTCTATGCACCCGTCAATATTTTAAAATATCAGGGTCAATTTCTACACTATTATATGAGTTTTCCACTTCCAAATTATTTTCAGTGATCACAAAATTATTGGGCAATATTTTTTGGAATGATTTTTCAACTGTTTCACTTTTGACTTCTGTCCGGGCTGTAGAAATATTATAAATCACATCTTAAATTGTTAGGCACTTCCAAAACAAAAGAGGATTTTTTCTCTTCCATAATAAAGGCCAACATCACAGTTTTTCTGTACTCTCATTTCATGCTCTCAATTGCAGGTTGAATTAGTGATGTTATATTTGGTGAAAGATAAATGGTGACAACATCACCATTTTCTGTAGAAAGTTTTTCTACTGGAGGATGGGATGGAGTGCTATCTAATAAGAGAATTGCTTTGTGGGGAATACCTTTCTCAGAAAGAAATGTTTTAATGTGAGGAATGAATTTAACTTTCCACCATTTGTTGAAAATATCCCTAGTCAGATCTATGACTATAATAATCTGCTGGAAGAATATTTGTTGTGTCCTTCAACTTCTGGGAGAGTTCGATTTTCCAAATATGACTAATTTTAATTAGTTTTTTTTTTTTTTTTAGTCTTCTCCTGAAGTATTTGAGCAGCACTGGGCTTTGCTCGCCAATAAAGTCCTGTTTCATCAGCACTGTGAATTTGTGATTGCTTCTCTTTAATAATTATTGCTAATGACATCTGTTATTTTATGAATCCACTTGCATAGAGAATCTAAAGAAAACGAAATTTATATGTACTACAGAGAATCACAGTTAATCCAACCCCCCCCCCCCAGGATAACTGAGTCCCGGATAACTGGCTTTTAATATTATTAGCAAATAAGCATGTGTGTGTGTGTGTGTGTGTGTGTGTGTGTGTGTGTGTGTGTGTGTGTGTGTGTGTGCATGCATGCTTGTGCAGAAATGTAGCAGTTGATTCATTAAGCTGATTTAAGTGTAGGAACACAAAACAGACTGTATTTAAAAATACTGCACATAAAGCCTGAGTCCTTAGTGATTCGACAAGGCAACTCCCAGATTTCAGACAAACGTATATAGTTAATCTTGATAATGGCAAAATGTACTCAATATAGCCAACTCTCACTATGGTGGATTCACAGGAACTAAAAAAATACTTTGTTACAGTGGAAGATGCTGGCCTGGATGGCCGAGTGGTTAGCGTATCCACTCTCCAGCCAAAAGGCTGCGGATTCAAATCCCGCCATGAGCATGGATGTTTGTGATTGTCTGTGAAAATACTAGTGGCGGTGGGAGGAAGATGGTGTTGGTGTAGTTGTGGTTCATTGTAGTTGCTGGACTGAGTGGTGGAGACAGAGCATTGTAGAGTAGGTCCTCCCTCGATGAGTCTTTGGACTCCCTGGAGGTGTCATGTTATAGTAATAAGATATTTATTAAGAGTAAACTTCCTTTAGAAGAGCACGTGCTTTGGTTGAGCATATTCAGTGCATGTCCTGTGGTAAGTTATTTCACTATCATGTTTACAAGAATTAATGTGTAATAATATGAAGATGTAAAAAAAAAAATATCATTTTTTTTTTTACTCACCTGCAACATCAATAACATAGATTATATAATCTGCTAATTCTCGACTGAAATTTGCTGCTAAATTGTCTCCTCCTGATTCAAGAATTACTATACTTGGAGAAAAGCGATCAGAAAGACCTTTTATAGTCTCCATGTTTGCTGAATAATCCTGTTTGAAATACATGAAGATTTACTTTTAATTAATTGTATTTTTTTAAAATCAAGTATATAATGATGCTCTTTCAAAAATTTACCATCTAATGAGCCACAAATTATTCACTTAATTGCACACCACTTTAATTCTTTGTTCAATAAACACAAGTAATGAATATAAAGATTTTTTTCTGTATAAGTGTCTCGGTAATTTTGTCTAGAGTAACAGCAGAAAAAACAATTATATTCTTCAGTTTCACTGAACAGATTTTTTTACACACTAGTTGTTTAGTTTTCATTTTGAAATACACAAAATACAAGAGCAGTTCAGCTGATGAAATACAGATACATGAAAGTGAACTCAACATCAATGTCTATATTCATACTGGAAAATATGTGATTAGAATAGATTATTATTATTATGATTATTATTCAGGCCTCCATGGAGTCAAAAGACTCATTGCGGGAGGTCCTTCCTAGGAAACACAAAGTCTATCAAGATTCGTTGCAGGAAACACAAAGTCTATCATACTACTCCTTAAACTCACTGACCATTCTCACTCTCACCATTCTATCAGGCAATGCATTCCACAGTTCAACTACCCTCCATGCAAAGAAACCACTCCTCACCCTCTTGCTCACGGTTTCCTTTTGCAACTTCCAGGGATGGCCTCTTGTCATCACTCCTTCCTGCTGTTCAACCGAGCGAAAGAACTCCTAAGTGTCAACTCTGTAACCACCTCTCAACAGTTTAAAGTCTCAATCATATCACCTCTCCTTCTTATATCCACCAAACTCTGCGGTCCCCATTTCCCTCAGCCGATCCTCATAACTATCATTGCCCTCTGTGCCCTTTCCACAGTTAATTTATCCCCTTCAAATCCTGGGGATCAAATCTGAGAAAAAGAGTCTAAGTGTGGTCTGATCAGGGTCTTATACAATGAAACGATAACTCTTTTATCTCTGCAGGTCAGTGTCCTTCTCGGTATTGCAGCCATCCTCTGTGTTACCACCTTTGCAATATGTCCCCGAAGTTTCAGGTTTCTATCAATCATCAACCCCAGATTTCTTGTCTCCCCTACTTCCTCCAGTACAACTCCTCCAATAGAGTATGCATTGTCCCATCGATGTGTCCCTAACCTCAAGACCTTACATTTTGCTGCATTAAATCGACACCCCCATTCATTTGCCCATCTGTCTGGCTTATTCAAATCCTCTTGCAGGGTTACCACATCTCCACTATTACTAATAACCCTTCTCAGTTTCACATCATCTGCAAACAACCGAATATTCTCCTGCAGTCCACTGACAATGTCATTGTTATACAGGTTAAACAATATAGGTCCCAGTAATGAGCCTTGTGGGACCCCACTTGCAACCTTCTGCCTCCTTGAAACTGCCCTACCATACACAACTCTCTGATACCTATCAGACAGACAATCCTAAATCCAGCTGACCAACCTGACATCCAGACCCATGTGCTGCAACTTAAATATCAGCTTATCATGTGGCACCCTGTCAAATGCCTTCGCTAAGTCTAAGAAAATGGCAGCATATGCCTTTCCCTCATCTACTGCTCTTGTAACTTTATTATAAAAGGCTAGCATATTACTAAAACAAGAGCTCCTCTTAACAAATTCATGCTGACTCTCACAGATAACATTACCCTCATCTGCCCAATGCTGTATACGGTCCCTCACTAATTTCTCCAAGATCTTAACAACTACTGATGACAATGATAATTAAGTACTTCAGGAATTGACAGCATACACTAGAAATATAAATTAAATCAACTTTAATATATACTTTCCAATTCACCAGTACAGCCACTCTGGGCTTGCAGACAATGCTCTGGATACTCGCCACAGAATAAGGTGGAAGAAAGCCACAGTAATAAACCGCAGCAAGTTCAAATATGAAAGATTATTCATGGAATCAGCATCAGCCCTTAGGAACATGACAAACCTCAACAAATTTGGATGCATGAGACTGCCCCAAATTTGGGAAACATACATCAGAAGAACTTCAGCCCAAAGGCCAAGAACACCTAATATAGCCTGCCAGGGGGGCACCATCAGGACTTGAGGAAAACGGTAGCTTTCTTGCTTCATTTCTCAATTGCTGTTATGTAGTACTTGCATGCACGTGTCTTTATCTTAAGTTCCCATGAAGATGGCAACTTAAGATAAAGTTGCGAAATATTGGAAATATTTCGCAACATTTCAAAATATAAAGCAACGAAATATCGGAAAGTATATATTAAAGTTGATTTAATTTATATTTCTAGTGTACGCTGTCAATTCCTTAAATATTTAATTATCATGTTTAACCAACGTATAAGACTTTCTACAAGAATTACTATCATTCACGGAGATTCCATCGTACGCAAGGCCCGCCATTACGGCAAACTGAAGCTAAAGTTATCTAGACAACTAAATCGTCTGACCTTCCTAAAACTCTGTCGGGATAATCAGGTAATCCCAAATTGTGTAAAATTTAAGTGCCGTTTCTTTTTACAGAAAGCTCTCTGTATCTATAACCAGGCGAGCCAGGCTTTACTATGGAAGCAAATTAATGCTACACACGGTTCCCTAGCCGACGTAAACAGAGCTATTTTAGTGCTAGAGAAAGAGCTTTGAAACACGCTAAATCATGAACTTTGGTCAATTCTACATGACGTCTGGTGCACTGTAGCAAATAAAGAATACGGAGTCGACATATCAACAAGTTTGATAAATTAAAAATGAACTCGACGTCCAAACCAAAACTGCAAACCAACACTGTAGTTAACCTTTCTTCAGTTATCTTGAAGCCTGAATCACTCAACGCTCTGTCATGTGGTCACAACTTCACCATTGCTCCTAGGAAATTACCGGCTGAGGAATTAATGATTCAGATTGAACGTGGGATTCGCCACCTTCCAAACCACATCACCAATGATATTAGATTGGATGTAGCTTGTGTTCTCAAAAGCAAAACCACCAAAAACCAACATATCCATTAGTGAATACAAATCTCTACAGGAAATGAAGAAAAACGAACAAATAGTTATCACCAAAGCGGATAAAGGGGAACGCCACTGTGGTACGCAATCATACTGACTACACAGGTAAGCTTAAGGCTTTACTATTAGCTCGAGCTACTTACCTCCTCATTGAATACAATCCCACCAATTCACAAATTAGAAAACTTAATAGGCTCCTTAAGAAAGTCACTTCTTGGTCTGTGGAGATTACTAACAGACTAAAACCATATAACTCTAGACCCCCCCCATATATATGGGCTCCCAAAAATACATAAAGAAAATGTGCCATTACACCCCATAGTGGATGGCATTGATTCCCCCACTTACAAACTAGCTAAATATTTAGCCAAAGCGCTCCTCACACTATACTGGCAGCACACCATCACACATAAAAAACTCAGCCCACTTCAAAGCCAGTATAGAAAACCTTACACTCCAACATAATGACATAATGGTCAGTTTTGACGTCTCCTCCTTATTCACAAATGTCCCCCTCAAAGAAACCGTAGAGCTAATCCAAGCTAAATTTCCTGCCGATATCTCAGCCCTATTTCAGTTCACAATGAACTCAGACTATTTCATTTGGCAGGAAAAATTCTACACATAGATAGAGGGGACAGCCATGGGTTCACCACTTTCCCCACCCTTGGCCAACTTCTTTATGGAGACTTTTGAAGAGAAAGCCTTAAACTCTGCCCCACAAAAACCTACCATATTGGCTTCACTACATTGATGATGTGTTCGCTATTTGGTCACAAGGCCTGGATACACTCCTCTCCTTCTTAACACACTTAAACAACCAACACCCTAGAAAAAGAGGAAAACAATAGCCTCCCCCTTCCTAGACACACTAGTCACCCGCCAACCTGATGAAACCTTGGTTTTCTCAGTTTATAGAAAACCCACGCATACAGCCAGATACATTCACCAACAATCCCTCCCCCCTCACAACAATATGAAGTTATTAAGACACTATTCAACAGGGCTAAACTAATCTGTTCAAATGACCAAGCCCTACCAATGAACCAAATCACATCCTTAACACTTTCTCAGCCAATGGCTACCCCCCCCCCCCCAAAAATACTAAAACCAGTTATCCACAACCCACCTCTCCCCTCACAAAAAAGATTACTCCATCACCATTCCCTACATCCGAGGCACCTTGGAAAAAATCAACAAAATCCTAAAAAAACATGACTTCACCTCTTGTTACAGACATATAGAAAATTGGCATCCCTTATCCACTCCACTAAAGACCAACCACTTCCCCTAGACCTACCTGGTGTATACTAGGTCCCTTGTAGCTGTAAATTGTCCTAATTTGGCCAAACAGGCAGGACAGCAAATATCAGAATCTCAGAACACAAGGACTACATTCGATTTCACCAGTACAGCCACTCTGGGCTTGCAGACATTGTTCTGGATACTTGCAACAGAATAAGGTGGAAGAAAGCCACAGTAATACAGCGCAGCAAGTTCAAATATGAAAGACTATTCATGGAATCAGCATTAGTCCTTAGGAACATGCCAAGCCTCAACAAATTTGGATGCATGAGACTGCCCCACATTTGGAAAACATACATCAGAAGAACTTCAGCCCAAAGGCCAAGAACACCTAATATAGTCTGCCAGGGGGCACCATCAGGACTTTAGGAAAACGGTAGCTTCCTTGCTTCGTTTCTCATTTGCTGTTATGTAGTACTTGCATACACGTGTCTTTATCTTAAGTTCCCATGAAGATGGCAACGTTGCCGAAATATTGGAAAGTATATATTAAAGTTGATTTAATTTATATTTCTAGTGTATGCTGTCAATTCCTTAAGTTTTTAATTATCATGTTTAACCAGTGTATAAGCCTTTCAACAAGAATAACTACTGATGACACAAAAACTGGCCTATAATATTCCATAAGTGATTAAAAAACATATAACATACAATCACAGAAAAGATATATGTATTTCTCTTAACATTAGATGGAAATCTGTCTTGCACAATATTTCAGCTAAATCCCTATAGCTATTTTAAAGTAGAGGTTACACACTCACACAGGAAGGAAAGAAAGGCGAAACTAAAACAATCCTAATGTAATAATCATACAAAGTGAAACAAATAATTTCTCAACCCTTAGGCTGAATATAACAGAGGTCACACTAGGATTAAGAGTTTCAGTTCTGAGCATATCACCAGATGATGTGAATGGAATGTTACTCATGGCAGCCTTGCCAGCTGGCAAGAGCAGCTATAAGCGATCATCAGGTGGTGGAGCTGTACGAGGATATTTTCAAGATGAATGTGTGCAACTACAAGGCCAGTGATTACAGAAAGCTCAGGGGACAGTTTGGAACTATAATGTAGATTGAGCAATTAAGTTTTAAAGAATATCAATACTGCCTGGAGCACTGTCCAATAACTATTTAACAACAGCAATATTTGAATGTATTCCAATGATATGGAGGTGAAATAAGACAAATGCAAAATGATATAAAGTGCACAAACATTCCAAGCTTCTAAATCCTCTGCAACCAGTGCCTTAAAACTTATCTCCATGCCATTCTGCAACAAAGCAAGGATAACCTGGACACCAAAATATAGTCCTCTTGCCTTTTTTTTTTTTTTTCCTCTCAATAAGATCTCAGTTCAATCTTCCATTACCCCAAGTTATACAAATTAATTACCAAACAATTCTTCCACCCATCTCTCTCTCTCTCTCTCCCTCTCCTTGGACTGATATTTGATTTCAGCCTCTCCTGGCATAAACACATCATATTAATAGCTGCTTCAGCCTCTAAAATCTCATTCTTTTCTTCTCAAGATGCTACTTTTATTCCATCCACTATTAACTGTGTATAAACCCCAAATCCCTCCTATACATGTTTGAAGTCATGCTCCTAAAATCTCCCTAAAAATCTTCATGATGATGTCCAGAGGAGAGTGATTTGGCCGATAGATGATTCCACTATCTCGCAGATGCACCATTTCAGCTCTGTATCTTTTTTTTTTTTTTTTTTTCTACAGATAGTTCCAAAAACACTGCTCCACCAAACTAGTATCCATCATTCCTCCACATTGCATTGCACTGGGACTGTTAAAGCACAAGCAGCAGCCATTGAACATCCCTTCTTGGCAACATAGTTCAAAGTAACTGATAAGGAAAACTTATTGCAGGAAATTTCAACAATCTCACGTCCATCCTTCCTTCCTTCTGTTCTTTTACTCTGAGAAAGAAAGGCCTTAATTTTCAGAGCATGTTTCCAAGAAATCCAAAAGCCATGTAAGTCCTTTTATGTTTCTCCCACTATAGATATTCCTAGGGTAAAAAGATAAAAATAAGAAATCCTGAGCTTTATGCAAAATCTGCATTTTAAAACATGTTAATACATGCCAGAGACTAGTGGTAATGGAAATCTACGTGAAATATCAAATTAAAGGATTATGAATATTCTTCTGTTAAAAATTTTAAAAAAAAAATCAAAGAAGTATGTGATTATTTTAGAAAAGTAATAATGACTGTGGTGCTGCATGTGTTTTTATGCAATGTTTGCTTGTAGTTATGATGACACTAGGAGAGAGAAAAATAGAAAATGTATCCCTCTGTTTAACATTTCCGTTAACCACTAGTACATAAAATCATCATAAGTTCAATAAAGTGATAATTAGAAACATGCAAGCAATTTTTTTTTCCTAAAGAGTTCACATCTTTCGCTACTTTCTCAAAGCAATTTTTTATTACTTATTATAAATAAACATCTTCATTTGTAGAAAATGTAGAAAATATGTAATCAGACCAGTTCATGATGTTAGTATATGTGTTTTCCCAGAAGCTAACCAAATACAAATGTTCAAAAAGCGAATCATTTTTATGACTTGAAATAAGAAAATGTTATTACATTTGAGACCATTAAGACACAAATAATAATTCTACATATAGTCTGACTGAAGCATTGAAACTGGCATGCCATATATATATATATATATATATATATATATATATATACTGAAATATTTGTAAAAATGTGCCCTTCTGATTCAGATTTAACACCATGTACAGTCAAGTGATTGGAAGTTTTTCTACTTGGTTATACTATAAATTAAAGATATTAAGAAATTATATACTTGGTTTAATCCTTTATCCAAGTGTAAGCAAACAAAGTTTGCACCTGAAGTATTTTCTGGACTGGGACAACTCGCATATAGAAGCTAATGACTTCATATCACTTGCCTTAGTATCTTCAGCTGCGAACTTTGTTTGTGCATGAAATTTGGTATCTCTAATTTATACAGTCAAGTGAGTTCAAACTTGATGGGTAACATGTGCAAGACATAGCCTGATGTAAGCATGCTAATACAGAAATAAATAACTGTGAATAAGCAAACTGGTAACAAAGCAAAGAGAAAATGCAGTTTGTTTTAAATAAATATATTAACGAATAAGAAAGAAATTAGTTAAAACAGGAAACTGAAAGTATGCAGGAAAAATTATTAACTTATGGATCTGAAAGCTGAAAGTAACACAATTAAAGACTAGAGAGGTGACTGTTCTCAGGAAAGTGAATTATACAGCATCAATCATTGAATCATATTATGAATTATAATATTAGAAGGCAACTTGACATCATGAATATTCAAGAATGTCTAAGCAGAACAACAGGAGATGAAAGGTTAGCAAAAAATGTGTGTAATGCTTGGAAAAATACCTCGATGAAAATCAAGATACAGATAGATGAATTTAGAAGCAACTCAGAAAATTGAAATAGATTATCTGAGTACTGTCATTCTCTTGTACACTTCATCAGAGTACATATCAGAACATGATGGTGATGATAAAATATTATTATTACCAGAGACCTCTGTGGAATCGATAATGCATTGAGCTCTTGACCCCAAAGGCAAGCTGTTCCAATCATGCCAATTAGAGAAAAATCTAGCTTTCACTTCTTTCTTGACAGCAATTATTCTCAATTTCCATGGATGCCCTCTTGTCCTCCTCCCACCCGATTAAAATGAAAAATTTCATCTACTGGTATCCTACATAACCTCTTTCAAATGTTTATGGGTCTATCATGTCACTCCTCTTTCCCCTGTTTGCTAGTGTCTGCAGTCTAATTTTTCAACTTGAGCTTATAATCTACATTCTATGAACCCAATGTCATCTCCTTTACACCCTATCCACTGTATTTGCATCATCTTGGAAACCAGAAGAACACATCTGAAAAGCAAAATGACAGTTCAGCATTACAATTATCCTCTGAGTTGTATGTGCAATCGTCAATAGTCCATGTATTTTAATTCCTATCTCCTAAACCAAGATTCTTATCCTGATCAGTTTCTTCCAGTATAATCCCACCAAAAATACAGTGTTGAAAATGTCATCACACCAGAGTGCATACTTTTACACTGAATTGATAGCTATTTTCATATACCCACAATTCTTTAAGTGATGCATGTCAGCTGAATTCCTGATTGCTCTGTCTATCTTTGCATCATCAGAAAACAACTGTATGTCTCCTGATGAATTCTTCCTAATATTGTTAATGTAAACATTAACAAGCTTGCAGACTCACACCCCCCATACACCACTATGTCAATCGTCATTCTCTTATCCAAGCTAATAGTTTAAAATCCAATCAAATATCCTTCAACTTATACAACAGACCACCCTGTTACAGCCTGTCAAAAGCCTTAGCAAAGTATACCCCAAAAAGTATATGATATATTCATTCCTCATGTCTAACTCAACTGTAATGTTATTAAAATATGTGTGCAAGTTACTCAAACCTGACCTTCCCTTAGTAAACCACTGCTATTCATTGCAAAGTATAGATCCTGTGTCAATCCAATTTGTGTATATGAGCTCTTACCAACTTTTCCAAAATCTTCATACATCCAAAACTGTCATGTCATGGCACCATCACACATTCTTTACATGCATGGGGAATCTCCCCTGTGCTGAAACTCAAATTATACAGCTGGGTCAAAGACACAGCCCATTCAGATGAACACTAACATCAGTGCTTTTTCTGAGATACTACTCAATGGTATGCCATACTTGCACCTTTATTAATAATGACACGTGATGTATGGATGTGGTATTGTTTTAATTTGCAACTATTTAAATTAAGGGGATATTAAATCCCACATGGTTTTAAAACTGAATAAGAAACTCAGAGATTGGAATCAGAGAGTTTCATGCCATAAAAAAGTAGTAAAAAGTTTCATGTAGTAAAAAAAAGTTGCATTAATTTGCAACTTTTTACTAGCAAAGAATGTGTACTGACACCTACTGTTTTACAAAAAAGAAAAAAAAAAAACCAACTACATCCATGCTGATATCCCATCAGCCCCTATTGCTAAATTCTTATTCTGGAGGAGGTACTAGAGCTGTTAATGCAACTTCCTACTTCCAGGTCAGCTCTAGTACCTTCTCCTCATACACCTGAATTTCTTCATTTGGTATAGAGGTGGCATTCAGCTCTATGTTGCATACACAAGGTCAATAGCGCTTAGCAAAATGAGCCATTTTGATAAGAGCTATTGACCTTGTGTATGCAATACAGAAACGACAGTTCACTCATTAGGTGAAATGTCTTTTCTGCATCCATTACCAGCATACCATCTACACTCAGTAAAGTTATTCTTCTACATTCATTATTTCTTTTACTTGTAACATATTGAAAGGATTCTTTTGTGTTGTCTTTAGTTTGAAGAGCCAGTGTCTCGTCATATGGAACAGGATGTATAGATGTATGGAACACTTCATGTTCCATACATCGATACATTCCATACATCCATCTTATTATTTTCATAACACACACAGTATTTGTTCCATATAATCTTTTTCTTAAGAATTTCTTGCTTAATATGATTACACATCCATTTAATTCCTACCATATACATATTCTTCAAACTAGGTACATTCTGATTATTGCATCATTCAAGAATTTTTTAATGCTTCCAATCTAGCAACAAATATCATGGGACTGAACCTCATATTCTCCTAAAGTTTGTCATAATGTTCTGCTTTGTAGTTTAGCACGTATTTTTTTTCTTAAAGGAAGCTCCATATACTTACCAGGTCAGTATGGCACGATCAGTCACCTAATGGAAACAGAGCAGATACCATTTTTAAATGAACCCCCCCCCCAAGACATCATAATGGTTTAATGCTCTTTGACCGCAAGTTTCTTCTGTCACATGCTACTTGAGGAAGTAGTCCTGCAACAGCTCAATAAATTCGGCTCATTTAATAAATATGTACTAAAATTTTACTCAGTATTTTGAAATATTAAAATGATATATATTCCATATGCAAAAATGAAATAATACAATATACCTCTCTTATAGCAGCATGCGGACAACCTCCAGTTTCAACTGCTTTCATTCGTTCTTCAGGCAATGCTTCATTTCTAACCAAAAACTCCCAATCTTCTCTATATATGTAATATAAATATATATTTATTGAAATGTTTCTCAAAACAATGAATTTGAAAATTATCAAGTTACTAAAATTAATTTACTGAAATGACTTTACAGAAAATAAAACATTTTATATTCTGTCAATATATAATAATAATGATCACCATCAAATCTTCACAGACTCACAAAACTCACTGCAGCATCATGTACTTTCTACTCATTATTCCCCTCCCCTCTTCTTTATATACTTAAAGATATAATTTTTTTGTCACACCCCTCTTTTTGCAAAGTGACTGATCTCTTCAATGTTTTGTGTTGTTTCAATTCATTATTATATATAAAGGTCAATAAATCATATTTCCTTAATCGATTCACATAGTATCATTACTTCTTCTTCTCCAAGAGAACTAGTTGACCAAATTTGTTGCAGTAAGCATATATATAGTTTTTCAAAGTCATATACAATCGAACAATTACTTCTTTCAATTAAAAATAAAGGGGGATGGCAAATGATTGAATTAATCATTAACATACCTACTCTCCAAGCAGCACACTGTGGGTATGGATTATGTAAACCAATCAACCTGCTTACTGAAGGCCTGAAGTGGTTTGAAAAAAATCCATTTAGTCTCTAAGACAGGATTTCTGCATTATATATGAAAAAAATATAAAAAAGTAAATACATGAAAAACAAAACTTAGCCTGCCCATGGTACTAATGTACTAGGTTTATAGTCTTTTTTTGTGTAGGGGTCACATAAAAATTTTCACTTAGCTTTACAAGGTAGTTAAGATTCTTTTTCATTTTCAAAATTTTTCACAATTTCATAACAAAAGACATATGTATAATCCATGATGAGTCTGCCAACTCCATGGAGGATGCAATAATAATAATAATAGCCCAAAAGTATAATTAATGAGTAGCCAGGTTATAAAATGTATAAAGATTACACAAATCAATATATAGAGCAAAGATAACACAGCACACAAAAGTGTTAATGTCGTAATCTTTTATGATACAATATGATACTCAAAGTTTAATTCCATTCTCACTATTACTCCCAGATCCCAAGCCTTCTCTATGTTTTACCATATAGTTGGCTATTTTTGTATCAGAGTATAAATTTTTACACTTAAATACTGAATTGTCATCTGCTCACATTACATCTTTATTCAAATCTTCTTGATAAGATGATACATAATGTATATCACATCAGCAGTAGCATCATTCTTTATAATCTCCTTCAATTCCACATAATCTGCTAACACCCAAATATCCTTTCCAACCAGTTAAAGATGTAACTATTTTGTCTCTGGTTGGTGACTGATCAGACAGTACTCACTTGGGAAGTGGCTAAGTTTATGAATGTTCCATTCATAAAAAGTTATATGCTGAACTACAAAGCAGGAAATTATGACAAATATGGAGTATACTGGATTCAGCACAATGGTATCAGTTGCTGGATGGGAAGAATAACGGCAGTGCATGGAAAGCATTTAAACAATACTTAAATGATGCGATATTAGAATATAACCCAAGAATTCAAAGAATAAATAGGGTAGGAGCCAAACTGATGTGTAATTTTATCAAGAAAGAGTTTCATAAGAAAAGGATAATGTGGCAGGAATACTGTGTGCATATGGATGATGTCCGTTATGAAAATGGCCCTTCTCAATTCTTTCCACTCTGTGGAATCTTCCCTGTTCAGACTCAAATTATGCAGTCTGGTCAAAGGAATAGCCAGTTCAGCTGAACACTCTTTTAGCATCCATGCTGAAAGAGTATTCAGCACAGATGCTAAAATTGCATCCCTATTGTTGAATTTTTATTCAGTTTATGCAATAGCTCTAATACCTCCTCTTCCTCATATACTTGTGTTTCTTCATCCAGTGAAGAGGTAGCAGTGAGCTCAGTGTTGCATACACCAGGTTGATAGCTAAAACAATGAATAAAAAAATAATGAGTGCCCATTTAGCAAAATGGGCACTCATTAGTTGATCAACTGCTTCTGCATCCATCACCTTCACACCATCTGCATTCATTAGAGTTATTCTTTCAAATTCATTCTTTCTTTTACTTGTAGCATATTGATAGAATTCTTTGGGATTGCCTTTAGCTTGCAGAGGCAGTTTATTTTCATACTCAGACAGCTTTCTGTACAGTAGTTGTAACTCAACTGCCTCTGCAAGCTAAAGACAATCCCAAAGAATTCTATCAATATGCTGCAAGTAAAAGAAAGAACGAATTTGAAAGAATAACTCTAATGAATGCAGATGGTGTGAGGGTGACAGATACAGAAGTGGTAGATCAACTAATGAGTGCCTATTTTGCCAAAAGCTATCAACCTGGTGTATGCAACACTGAGCTCACTGCTATCCCTTCACTGGATGAAAAAACGCAAGTATATGAGGAGAAGGAGGTATTAGAGCTATTGCATTAACTGAATAAGAATTCAACAATAGGGACTGATGGGTTATCAGCATGGATGCTAAAAGAGTGTTCAGCTGAACTGGCTATTCCTCTGACCAAGCTGCATAATTTTTTGATTTACATAATTTGAAATTTGAGAAGAAGGGCCATGGTAGTCAATGACAAGATTATTCAGGAGGAATGGTGTGTGTGTGTGTGTGTGTGTGTGTGTGTGCGCGCGTGCGTGCGTGCGTGCGTGTGCGTGCGCGCAGTTTACAGATGTGTCGAGTGAATTTGATGGATGTAAGGACCTGTATATGCTTGATGGACTGCACTTAAATGGTTTTGGAGAAAGTGTTGCTCAGTAAGAAGTTGGAAGTAAGAGATATTGGGGAGGAAGGAATCAAGAATGTTTCTAGCCACCCCTGGGACAAATAAGTGCGAGTGCAGGAAGGAATGACTGTGAAGAAATAGCCACCTCTGTGATAGATATTACGAGACCAGAATGATTGTGAAGAGCTGGGTGCAGTTTTCCAGGTTTCGAATCTCAATGGGCAGGTAATGCTATTATGTAAGCAAAACTGCAGGCCCATGGAAATGTTGAAATGCATGTACACAAATGCCGAAATACCAGAAATAAAGGAGAGGAATATTTAGCACTGATCAGCTCAACTTGGCCAAAAATTATTGACATCAGCAAGACTTGGTTGTCAAAGAATGATGTAGTTACAGGGATCCTTTCTTTCAGTGTTGCACAGTGATCAGCATCCATTTTAGAAATTATGGACTTTACAACCATGTTATAAATAACTCTTTTAATTTCCCGACATTTCGATCTTCATATTAAGATCATCATCTGGAGCATATACAAATATACAGGACAAGCTGAGTTACATTACATACAGTAAGCTAGAGAAACAATGATTTGATCGAAGGTTATTCTACTGGCATGACCTCTAGTGAAGAAGAAAAAAAAATTTATTATTTAGAAACTACATCAAGCTAAATTCTATTTATGATAACATGAATAAACATTCTTTCTTACAGATAGTTTTCTTTCAGTAAAAATGATGTCCTATTTTAGCATTACACTTGTTATTTTTGATTTAGGATTCTGGATTATCTATAGTCCTGTTTATAGTTATTCTTAGAGAGGAAGGTTCCGTGGGCGGAATATATGCCTTCCATATGCTTGGAATTTGTAGACCATCATTATTGTTCAGATTGGGGTGGTTGATAATAATCTCACAGGCTTCCTTAAATTTGCATTCATACCATGTTTTGGTGTGATGTAGACAACTAGTGCTTTGCCAGTCAATTCTATGTAAGGTGTTCAAGGCATGATCAGAAAGGCCAGCTTCACCATAATTATTATATTTAATGTGTCGTTTATGTTCTTTTTGTCTGATAGGAATTGTGCATCCTGTTTCCCCTATATATGGTATGTTACAGGTGCAATAAATACGGTATACTCCAGGGTGGGCCAGCAGAGGGAGTGGGTCTTTGGATGAGTTGAGTAGGTTTTTTTAATTTTGCAGGAGGTTTAAAGATGGCTTCGAGGTTGTATTTTTGTAGTATTCTATTTATTTTATTTGATGTCCCTTTAATGTAAGGAATGGTTATAGTTTTATTGTAGTCTGGTTTGTCTTTGTTTTTCATTGAAGTCTTGTAGAGAATTTTGTTAATAGTGTTTTGGATGCAACCATTTTTTGAAAAGTATTGCTGATAACTTTAAATTCGTCTTTCAGTGCCTGTTCACTGGAGAAGATCTTCAGAGTCCTGGTTTTTAGAGTATTAATGACAACTAGTTTTTATGTTGGGTGGTGGTAGGAGTTTATGTGTATATATTGGCCAGTATGTGTCAGCTTTCGGTAAACAATGAAGGAAGACATGTGACAAGTGTATCTAGAAACAGAAGTGTGTTGTGTTTTTCAATCTCAATTGTGAACTGTATGCATTTGTAATGTTTGTTTAGGTCGCTAAGGAATGTGTCTGGCGGCCATGGGATCAGATCGCAAAAACATCATCAATGTATCTAAGCCAGACTTTGGGTTTTAAAGAAGAGGAATCTATAGCATGTTGCTCAAAATGTTCCATATAAAAGTTATAGGGGTGGGGGGATAATGACAAGCCCATGGCTGTGCCTTCTTTTTGTAGGTAGAAAGCATTTTGCCATACAAAATAACCAGAATGTAATACATGTGCAAAGAGCGCTGTGATATCTGGAAGGAATTTGTTCTGTAAAAGAAGGATTGTGTCATTGATTGGGACATTTATAAAGAAGACAGAGCCATCAAAACTGATAATAAATCATCTTTTTCTGATGTAATGTCTTTGATAATGTTTATGAAGTGTTGTGTGTTTCTGATATAGGAGGGAGAATGACCTACCAACTCCTTGAATGCTGCCGCCAATTTCTTGGCTAAGTGATAATTCGGGCTATCTATCCCTTCAACTATCAGCTGGGATGGTGTGTTTTGTTTGTGTATTTTCGGTAACCCGTAAATTCTTGGGGAACGAGTGTAGTGCGGAAATAGTTTTTTGACTGTATCTACAGGCCATGTGGTAATTGATTTAAGTAGTTTCTCTATTTTCTGTTTTATTCTATTTGTTGGGTTGTAGTTAACGAGTTGTATGTATTATTGTCCGAGACTAGCAGATTCATTTTTTCTAAATAAGTGGTTCAGTTTAAAATAATGGTGGCACTTCCTTTATCAGCTCTAGTTATTATGATGTTTGGATTTGATTTTAATGATATCACCACTGTTAATTTGTGTTTCATTAAGTTGTTTGTTATTAATTTGTTATGATTTAAAATGCTGGGGGCTTCTAAACGTATTTTGTCTGCTATGTTATTTGGGATGAATCTTAAGCCTCTTTCAATATTACAAATAAATTCCAGTTTGTTTATCAATTGTAGTTACAGGGATAGAATGCAATGGATATTGTACTTTCAAAGAAGTTAGAAGAAATAAGGTAGCAAAAAAAGCTATTATTATTGTGGCTGAAAAACAAACCAACAAAAATAGAAGTTAAGGAAGATGGTAGATCTGATGAAAATGGTCCACTTCCCTTGTGCAAAATATATTGTTGGTTGCTACTATAGATTTGCAGGTCCAGAAGAGGATGTAGATGATATGCATCAGCAGATTAGCACAATGAGTGTAGGCTGATCAATTACCATGGGAGACTTCAACTATGGTGATATAGATTGGAAGGAGGAAAGGGAACATGGCAAACTGCATTTTTGAAAATTATGGAGAAGACAACTACCATGTTTGAGTAAAACTTTAGTTTAATATAACTAAACTCTACATTCGACATTGCGAATGTAGAGTTTATATCAAGCTCATCTTCTGGAGCATATGCACTATATACAGAGAACAAGCTAGACTACAATCTATCGGGTTTGTATCATACAAAAACCTGGTAAAGGAAATTTAAGGAAGCCTGTGAAATTCTGATAAACCACCAAATATCAACAACAATGGCGGCACGAACATTCCAAGAATCTGGATGGCACGCATTCAGTCTATCTAATACATAAGATCCAGTATAAGTAAAGACTCTAGCCAACTTCTAGCTAGTATTAGAAACCATTCCATACCAATTGGTTGGAATGTACATGTATAATCATATTGTAAATATATGTGTGTGTGTGTGTGTGTGTGTGTGTATATATATATACAGGGTGTTCGGGATAAATTTGACAGTTTCGTAAGGAAAAAGAAAATCTTCTTTGTATCTATTAAATTTAATGAATTGACAAAAAAACATTACAGGCAGAGTTAATCACAATACTATCAACAAGATTTACTCAAAATAACCACCATTAGCATCGATCACAGCTTCAATTCTGCTTCGGAACCTCGAACAAGCTGATGCTACAGTCTCCCTGGGAAGGGCCGCAAAAACTGTTTTAATTTTATCCATTAACTGGGCTTTTGTATTACTGGAAGTGCGATTGGTGTCTTTTTCAACTGCGCCCCATACAAAATAATCCATGGGGTTAAGGTCTGGGGAGTTTGGAGGCCAAACATTTGGACTGGTGAAGTCGTAGAAATTTTCAGACAACCATTTTTGACTTTTCCCAGAGGTGTGGCAAGGGGCCGAATCCTGCTGCCATACATACGGCCTAGCATTGGCTACCCTTGTTATCCAGGGCTTGACTACAGTTAGTAACTCCACGAACAAAGCCCGAATTCCAATGCCAGGGTTCTTCAACACCTGTTCCTGCAGATTTGCGAGGAATTCTGCTGTACGAACGCAATCAGATCGTCTGCTAGGGATCTTTCTTCTTGCTACATCCTCGTAGTCACCATTGCAAGTCTCTAGTTCATGCCTGATTGTTTTTACTGTATTCAGGGAGCATTGGGCAGCAGTCGTAATATCCTTATTTTGATGGCGGGCACGAATCATCATGATACAAGTTATTCTCTTCCATGATTCAGGTGGGTTCCAGCTATCCATCCTTTCTGACATCTTGTATATGAATGAAGAAGGGTCCAAACTTTTAAATGAAGAGAAGTGTGTGTTAATACATGTAACTTACGGAAAAATATAATTAATTATAAATATGTCAAATTTATCCCGAACACCCTGTATATATATATATACACACACACAGTAAAACCCCGTTTTTACGTTCCCGCAAATTTACGTTTTCCTGTCATTTACGTCATTTTCCGTTGGTCCCGTCTTAAGGCCTATTCTTACGATATATTGTTTTCCTGCCATTAACAACTTGATGTGAACATTATTTCCCGTGATTTACGTTTTTTTTCTCAGGTGGCAATACTGATTTTCGAATCGATTTCTGTGGAAATCTGTGCATTTCTGTTCCCAGATGGCATTGCTTTTGGCTGTAGTTTCATTTCTGCCATCACGGTGATCAGCACGCTTGCAGCAGTAATGTAGTGATGATGATTCCGTGATTTTTCAATCACAGTACGAATTGATATTGCAGAATTTCTGCTACGTAATTTAGCGTGTGAAAGTTGCTTTCAAGTTGCGGTGGTGGATTATCAGGTTAGTAACATGGCAAAAAAAGACAGAAAATGTATTTCGGTAGAAGAAAAGATGGCAATTCTGTGACATGTGTTCATGCCAGAACACACGTGTGCATTTAGTAAAAGATCTTGGACTCTCCATTCCACTTTGAACACGATAGTAAAAAAAAGGTCAAGCATTGAACTCAATGCAAAACAATCTGGCACTATGTCAAAAAAACGAAAAGCAAAAACAATCAACAATTAAAGATTTTCTTAAATAGATAAATGTAAGTAATTGTAAATTCATTTATTTTCAGTTATTAAATTTTGTAATCTAGTATGTAGATTCACATACTAGCAGGCATTTTTAAATATTTTTTTATATTTCCTGCTATTTACACTTTTTTCCATCAGTCCCCTGAAAAGTGTAAAAAAGGGGTTTTACCGCGCATACGCACGCACGCACGCACGCACGCACACACACACACACAGACTTGTTGTTGTGCCCAATGTAATTCTACAACCAACAGATCATATTAATAATAGGACTCTAGCGTTGATGTGGATTCTATTATTTTTATTTTTTTTCACTAGAGGTCAGGCCAACAATTGTTGTAACGGTTGATCAGTAACTTTAACAAACCAGTTAGATTGTAGTGTAGCTTGTTCTCTGTATATAGTGCATAAGCTCCAGAAGATGACCTTGATATAAAGGTCGAAACGTCGAATGTAGAGTTTAGTTATATTAAACTAAAGTTTTACTCAAACACAGTAGTTGTCTCCATAATTTTCAAAAATGTACTCAGATCACCGTGCAAGCCTAAAAGAAAGGAACATGGCAAAATGAAAATGAAATTTTAAACCTAAAACAGCATATGATGGAAGGGACCAAGGGTTCGAGAGTGTTGGGTTTAGTAATAGCATCAGAAGACCTATCTAGAACTGTAGTAGCAACTCTACCTGCGATGAGTCTTCTCCATGGAAAGTGACCATGCAGTCTTGTCCTAGGAGGCTGCTCAACATGTGCAAATTTCAATCAAGAAAGGGTTTATGAGGAACCACAAAGCTGGCGATTATGACAAACTTAGGAGGAAACTCGGAGCAGTGCCATGGCATAAGAAACTACATGGAATGAATGTCACTGGTTCATGTGAAGTGGTCAAGGATTGTTTGAGCGAGGCAGTAACAGAGTGCGTATCCAGGGTCAGGAGAATAAACGGAGTAGGGATTAAAAAGAAAACATTGTGGAAGAAATATAAACAAGGTGATCAACATGCCCATGAGCATAATAAAGCACAAGTAAGAAGGGTAACTAGTATGGTAAGGAAGGCTAAATCAGATTTTGAGATAAAATTAGCTAAGTAGGCCAAAGTAAATCTAAAGGAGTTTTTTCGCTACATAGCAAGTAAGAAAAAGAATGATTATGGAATGATAACTTTATTCAGTGCTGATGGCAGGAAAGTGACAGAAGCAGAAGAAATAGTTCAGTTACTAAGTGATCACTTTGCAAGGGTATATATCATCCAGGTGACCTTGCAGTTACTGAGGTGACAGAGACTGATGTGAGCATTAAAGTAGATCAACTGGAGCTACTCAGTATGTTGAAAAATATCAATACAGCAGTGGGTCAGCTCGTCTGCTATGAGAATGTCCAAGTGAACTGGCAGCGCATCTGATGCAGTTATTCAATCTAAGTCTCAGCTCTGGCAAGCTTCCAAGGGAGTGGAAAGAGTGTAAGATAGTTCCATTGCATTAAGTTGGCTCCAAGACAGAAGTAGCAAATTACAGACCAGTTAATATCTCTGGAGTGGTGATGGTTAAAGTATTGGAAAAGTTAAAAGTAAAATTTAAGAATGGGTGGATATGAATATGATAATCTACAGAGGGCAAAATGATTTTGTAAAAGGTAGTTCCTGCCTCAGCAATTTATTCACATTTAATAATAAGGTGACAGCAGAATTGGATAAAGGAAATCGCTATACTTTAATACTGCTGGACTTTGCAAAGGCATTTGACAGAATACTGTACAGAAAACTATTACATAAGTTGGAGTGCCCCAAAGCTCTTACTAGGACCACTACTCTTTAATTTGTGCATTAATGATATTGCAGAAGATTTGAAGGGGAATGTTCAATTGTTTGCCAATGATGCAAAACTAGGGAGGGATAGTTGATAAAGGTGATGTAAATATCTTACGGGATGATTTTAATAAATTGGCAGTGTGGGCAAAGGACAACAGTTGTCAATTCAATGTTGTAAATTGTAAAGTAATGCACTTTGGGATGAAAAGATTACACACTTCGTATCATATTGATAGTATTAGTTCAGAGGAAATGGATGAGGCTAGAGATCTGTGGTGATGGTGAAATGAGATTGGAAATTCAAAAGACATATTGCAATAAAGAACTGGCAAAATAGATCAGAGAATTACTTGGATGCTGAAGAACACACTGCCAAGTAAAGATAGGGAAGTTATGATGTGTATTGTGTTAATGGATAGAGTGGGTCTCCTGTGATGAATTTTGACTCCATGGACTGGTCATATAAATAATAATAATAATAATAAATAATAATAATGTATGGTAATCCCATTGCACAAGGGTAGTGCAAAGAGCAATGTATTCGACTATCGACCACTCGGTATCTCAGTAATGGTGGTGAAGATTTTGGAAAAGTTGGTCAGAGCTCGCATTCAGAAATGGGTTGATAGAGAATCTCTACTTTGCAATGAACATCATGGGTTTACTATGGAAAGGTTGTTTTAGCAACTTGCTCATATTTTATAATAATGTTACCAATCAACTAGACAAGGAGAATGGATACACCATGATACTTTTGGATTTTGCTAAGGTTTTTAATAGAATATAGCATGGAAGACCATTGCATAAATTGGAGAATATGGGATTGGATTATAAAATATAGGCATGGATAAGACAGACAGAGATCAAAAAGTAGTATATGGGGGAGAGTTTGCAAGATTAAGGTAACCAGTGGTGTACCACAAGGATCAGTCCTTGGTCCACTGTTATTCAATCTGTATATTAATAACACTGAGATAGATCTGACAGGTGACACACAGCTATTTGCTGATGATGCAAAGATAGACAAGGTAATCAGGAATGCAGCAGATATGCAGTACTTGTGGAATGATTTGAATAGGCTGGAATTGTGAGCATAGGAAAATGGATGGCAGTTCAATGTGAGTATATGTAAAGTCATGCACTTTGGCATGATTATATATCCAATAGCATATTATATTGGGATTATGTTAGAAAAAACTGACCAGGCCAGGGATCTTGGAGTTTAATAGACAGGAAGTTGAAGTTCAAGGGCCATTTAACAAAGATTGCAAATACAAATACAACTCAAAAGATAATTGCAATGTTGAAATGAACTTTGACATGTAAAGATAAGGATGTCATTTTGCCTCTTTACAAGACCTTGATAAGATCTCACTTGGACTATTGTGTGCAGTATGCATGGATAGGCTTATGTGTTCGTCAGACATGTTGTAATAGGTTTCACGGTATAATAAGAACACAGATGGTTAAGAAAATAACTATTTATTAACTTGAAAGCTAATATTTCGCTGGTATTATATCCAGCATCTTCAGAGCACACACACAAAGTTTGTTACAAAGGCAAGACAACCACAATCCGGTGTAACGGTGGGGCTAGTAAAAGAGATTGCAGCGTGCAACACAAGACTGAAGTCCTAATATGGCGCGCCATCTAGGTTAAAAAAAAAAAAAAATTCAGAGTTTTGAAATAGTAGTCCAAATGATAGTCTTAAAAAGTTTGAAAAGTATAAATTAAAAAATAAAAGTAATAAATATTAATTTGGTCTTAGGATGACTGTCTCCCAAATCTTTGGTAGATTTATACAGCCATACTTGTTAAGGTTTGGAGTATGTTTTAAGGCTTCTGTTGATTCCAAGAATAACCTCTCTGACTTGTAGGAGCTTCTGTGCATTACTTTTGTTTCTTTCCAATTGATCCTGTATGCAGGGGTATCCAAAGCATGGTCTGCCAGACCCGACTTACCATAGCGAAAGTGTCAGATATATTTTTTGTGTTCGTTGAGGCAGATGTCCACATTTCTTCCTGTCTGTCCGTAGTAGGCTTGATGGCAAGAACAGGGCAATTCATAGACACCTGGATGTGATAAAGGAGTACATTTGTCCTTAGGTGAACGGATGAGAGTTGCTAATTTTATTAGTAAAATTTTATTATTTATAAATTTTATAAATAATAAAGTTGCTAATTTTATTATTTATAAAATTAGCAACTCTCATCCATTCACCTAAGGACAAATGCACTCCTTTATCACATCCAGGTGTCTATGAAGTGCCCTGTTCTTGCCATCAAGCCTACTACGGACAGACAGGAAGAAATGTGGACATACGCGTGAACACAAAAAATATATCTGACACTTTCGCTATGGTAAGTCGGGTCTGGCAGACCATGCTTTGGATACCCATGCACACAGGATCAATTGGAAAAAAACAAAAGTAATGCACAGAAGCTCCTACAAGTCAGAGAGGTTATTCTTGGAATCAACAGAAGCCTTAAAACATACTCCAAACCTTAACAAGTATGGCTGTATAAATCTACCAAAGATTTGGGAGACAGTCATCCTAAGACCAAATTAATATTTATTACTTTTATTTTTTAATTTATACTTTTCAAACTTTTTAAGACTATCATTTGGACTACTATTTCAAAACTCTGAATTTTTTTTTTTTTTTTTAACCTAGATGGCGCCATATTAGGACTTTAGTCTTGTGTTGCACACTGCAATCACTTTTTCTAGCCCCACTGTTACACTGGATTGTGGTTGTCTTGCCTTTGTAACAAATTTTGTGTTGTGTGCTCTGAAGATGCTGGATATAATACCAGCGAAATATTAGCTTTTAAGTTAATAAATAGTTATTTTCTTAACCATCTGTGTTCTTATTATACCGTGAAACCTATTACAACATATTGTGTGCAGGTCTGGTCTCCTGGTTTCTGGTGCAGTGGAGAAGATCTCAGTTAGTTCTGAGAATTTATGGAACTCAAAGACACATAAAACAGAACTACCTTTGAGATCTAAAGATGCCAGAGACTCACCTACTTCCAATCTCTCCAAACATCAATCGCAGCTATTTGCATGACACACAGTTAAAAGTTCCTCATTAACAAAAAAAAAATCACATTTCTTTGAAGAAATGAAAGAACAAGTGATGGAATTAGCAGACCTTCTAGAAGTGCAGATGTCACAAATTTGTGGTATCTAAGCAAGCTAGAAAATGTTTGTGGCAAGCAAGAGGAAAAATAATTATGGCATGTTAACAATGGTGAAAATGGTTATGGTGGCAGCATGACCATTACAAATTACTATTATTATTAGTATTATTACCCCAAGACCTCATGGAGTCAAAGACTCATCTGGGAGGTCCTTTTATCACACACACATCTCATCATACCATGTCTTAAACACACTCAAACTCCTTGTAGACACCGCAATCTCAGGCAAGGCATTCCGATCTCTGCACGAAAAAAACCTGCCTCTCACTCCCTTACTCACACCCTCTTTATACAGTTTCCAGGGATGACCTCTGGTTCTCCCCTGATCTCCCACTATTCTCTGTAGAACTTCTCTACTATTGATCCTATAACAACCCCTTACCAACTTGTAGGTCTCTATCATATCTCCCCTCTTCCTTCTCTCTCCACCAGACTCTGCAAATTACATCTTCTTAATCTTTCCTCATACTCAACATTCCACAGGTCAGAAACTACCTTAGTCAGTCACCTTTGGACCCTTTCTAGCATCTCTTCATCCTTCTGAAAACCCAGTGACCAAATCTGGGCACAATAGTCCATGTGTGGCCTAATCAAAGCCTTATACAACAGGAATATCCCTACTTCTACACGTCAGTGTCCTCCGCATCATTCCCAGAAGCCTTTGTGTTGTCTTCACACTTTTGGCGATGTGTCCCCTAAATTTTAGATCCTTATCCGCTATCACCCCCAGATCTCTTATTTCCTCTACCTCCAACAATATATTCTCACCAAACATAAATTCTGCATCCCATCTTTGCTTTCCAAATTTTAAAACCTTACATTTCGCAACATTGAAGTCACATCCCCATTTAAGTGCCCAATCACTCCATTTATTCAAGTCTTCCCGCAAGGTCACAACATCCTCACTACCATTCATGGTTCATCCCAACTTTGCATCATCTGCAAACAACTGAATATCTCCATCCAAATCTTCAGCTATATCATTAATATACAAGTTAAACAGTAATGGCCCTAAAACAGATCCCTGAGGCACTCCACTAGTGACTTTCCTTTTCCTGGATATCGCAACTTGATAGTGGAATTGCTTAATCAATACTGCAGCAGCATATACTACACTGGTGTAAATGATACTGTACAACATGTAGAATAGACAAGTGTTGGGAAAATTAAAGGTGAAAGAATCAGGTGTATCAAGTGTTGCTTGGATAAATGTTAATTAGGCTGTGGTAATGGATGACATATCAGTATATATGTATTTTTAAGGAATGTACAAAAGAGTTAACTATGCCCTTGAGTTGGGTTATTAACAAAAGTCTTGTGGTGGCAAAGGTTACCAAGGAGTGGAAAGAAGGCAAAATAGTACTCTCCACAAGCATAGTTCTTGGACAGAACTTTCCTATTATAAACCAGTACGTATATCTGCAGTTTTGGTCAAAGTATTGGAAAAACTAGTTAGGAATAGAATGCAAAATTGGGTTGATGAAGGGTAAATCTTGTTTTAGCAATCTACTTACATTTTATGATAAGGTGATGAATGTGTTGGATAAGGGAGATTCAAATACAGTAATATTCTCGGACTGTGCAAAGGCATTGGATAGATCGCCATATGACGGATTGATATATAAGATGGATAACAGATTGATTAGATGGATTAAAGACTGGCTTTCTGAATGATATCAGTAAGTTGTGTATAATGGAGCAGTGTCTCAGAAAGGTAAGTGACCAGTGACAAGTCTTGGGACTCTGTTCTTGGACCCTTATCATTTAACTTATTTGTTAATGATATTTCATACGGATTGATAGGGATCTTCCAAATATTTGCTGATGATGATGAGATATAATTATCAGGTGCATTGCTGATGTTTATTCTCTACAGGAAGATATGAATAGACTTTTGGTATGGAGAGATGATTGATGTTGTAGTTTTAATATTAATAAATGCCAGGTGCTACACTTTGGGGTACAGAGATATAATATAATGTATTGTATTGGTAGAGCCATGCTTCAGGAAGTGGATGAGATTCAGGATCTTAGGGTGATGGTCAATGGCAGACTAAAGTTCCAAGGTCACATTGCAAGTGTTGCAAAGACTGCACATCATGTTGTCACTATGATAAGAAGTACACTGACATGTAGGGATAAGGAAGTGATGGTGCCTCAGTATAAGGCATTGATCAGCCTACATATGGACTATTGTGCACAAATTTGGTCACCTAGTTTTCACTGTGATGTGAAAACACTAGGGAGGATCCATAGACAAATGACCTAAGTGATATCAGGACTCTGGAGTGTTGGTTATGCAGAGCACTTGAGGAAGTATACATTACAGTTTGATGGATAGGAAGAAAAGAAGAGATGTAATAGAGACCTTCAAGATGGTTAAGTGACTTTACCAGATTACTATGGAAGGAATTATAAAAAGAGTAGACGTTAAGATGGGAAGAACGAGAGGCCATCCCTGGAAGTTGTATAAAAATGTGGTGAAGAAGGGTGTGAGGAGTAGATTTCGTACATGGATAAAGTTCTTAGTGAGTGGAACACATTGCTCAAGTACATTGTGAATGCAGAGAGTAAATGATTTCCAGATTCAATCGGAGAGACATGTTGCGAGTTGAGTGGACTTCCCAGAATAAGACTACTGACTCCATGGGGATTGCTATAACAATAATAAATGTCCCCTGAGAAGAAACTCTAGAAGTGCTTCAAAATCATTGTCCACCTGACACCATTCAACTTTTCAAAAATTGCACAGAATACACTTCTAGTTTTAAGAAATATACTTTAAACAATGATAGAGGATCTTGCTATGGGCTCACCTCTATCTCTCCTTCTAACTAATTTATTCATGGAATCATTTGAAAAGAAAACCCTAAAAAAGTTGCACCAAAAACCCAAAATGTGGATTATGTAGATGATATTTTCATGTGGCTAATTTCAACTAGAACTTGTAACAAAACAGAATTAACAAATTTTACTCTTTTACTTGAAAACAACAAGATTACCATTTCTTGACATAGTCCTAAAAGTTTCTGAATAGAAAACACTCATTTCCTTAGGTATACAGAAATCCTACTGACACTGGATGATACCTTCACACCGCATCTCACCACTATCCTTTGAAACGACAGGAATAATTAAAATGCCAAGGAACAGAGCATACATCTTTAGCAACACAGAGAAAATGAATCAAGAACTTAAATACCTTGAATATATCCCATCTCAAAATAGCTATAGCTACAATATTACTCAGGCCTCCATGGAGTCAAAAGACTCATCATGGGAGGTCCTTCCTAAGAAACACAAAGTCCATCAAGACTCATCAAGGGGAGGTCCCCCCCCCCAAAGAAACACAAAGTCTGTCATACCACTCCTTAAACCCACTGACCATTCTTGCTCTCACCACTCCATCACGCAATGCATTCCATGGTTCAACCACCCTCCATGCAAAGAAACCACTCCTCACCCTCTTGCTCACGGTTTCCTTTTGCAACTTCCAGGGATGGCCTCTTGTCATCACTCCTTCCTGCTGTTCAACCAAGTGAAAGAACTCCCCAGTGTCAACCCTGTAACCACTCTCAACAGTTTAAAAGTCTCAATCATATCACCTTTCCTTCTTCTATCCACCAAACTCTGCAGTTCCACATTCCCTCAGCCAATCCTCATAACTAACAGTGTACAGTCCTGAAACCATCTTTGTCATCCGACTTTGTACCCTTTCCACAGTTAATTTATCCCCTTCAAATCCTGAGGACCAAATCTGAGAACAATAATCTAAGTGTGGTCTGATCAGAGTCTTATACAACTGAATGATAACCCTTTTATCTCTGCAGGTCAGTGTCCTTCTCATTATCGCAGCAATCCTCTGTGTTACCTTCACTACCTTTGCAATATATCCCCTAAATTTCAGGTTTCTATCAATCATCAACCCCAGATCTCTTGTCTCCCCTACTTCCTCCAGTATAACTCCTCCCATAGAGTATGCAGCAACCTATCGATGTTTCCCAAACCTCAAGACCTTACGTTTTGCTGCATTAAACCGATACACCCATTCGTTTGTCCATCTATCTAGCTTATTTAAATCCTCTTGCAGGGCTACCACATCTGCACTATTACTAATAATCCTTCCCAGCTTCACATCATCCGCAAACAACTGAATATCCCCCTGCAATCCACTGGCTATGTCATTGATATAAAGGTTAAACAATATAGGTCCTAGTACTGAGCCCTGTGGGAACCCACTTGTAACCCTCTGCCTCCTGGAAACTGCTCCACCATACACAACTCTCTGATACCTATCAGACAGCCAATCCTGAATCCAGTTCACCAATCTGACATCCAGACCTGCAACTTAAATATCAGCTTATCATGTGGCACCCTGTCAAATGCCTTCGCCAAGTCTAAGAAAATTGCAGTATATGCCTTTCCCTCATCTAATGTTCTTGTAACTTTATTATAAAAGGCTAGCATATTGCTAAAACAAGAGCGTCCTTTCACAAATCCATGTTGATTCTCACAGATAACATTACCCTCATCTGCCCAATGCTGTATACGGTCCCTCACTACTTTCTCCAAGATCTTAACAACTACTGACGACACACAGACTGGCCTATAATTAGACACTTCCAGTCTGTTACCACCCTTATGCAATGGCACTATCTTACCTTCCTTCCATTCCCTGGGCACCTTTGCCAAAGCCAGATTTTCATTGAAAAGCCACGTTAAAGGCACTGTCAATTCCCTAGCACATTCTCTCAAAACTCGTGGTGAAATACCATCCAGTCCCACAGCTTTACTGACATCCAGAGTACTCAGTATCTGAAACACACTCTCCTCCTCCTGTACCTCCAGACCTCGAACCAGTCCTATCCCTCTAGCATTAAAACTGACTCCTCTAGGATGAAATACTCCAATAAAGTGTTCATTGAACAATTCCACTATGTCCTCTGCATCAGTCACTCTATTCCCATTTTTATCCCACAATATCATTCTTCCACAGTCATTTCTCCTCCTACTGGCCACATAGCTAAAAAATTCCCTAGGATTTTCTTTGGATCTTAGGGCCAATCTCCTCTCATATTCCAGTTTCACTTTCCTTACCACACTAGTCACTCTTCTGGCCTGTGTCTTATATTCCTCATGCATCTCTTCACCTGTCTCCTTATATCTCTTCCATAACCTCTTTTTCGCATGCAATTCCTGTTTAATATTGTGAACCTGGTTTTACTCCATTTCCCAAGTAAGCAAACAGACAAACAAGTTAAGTTTGTGCCTGCATGTATTGCAAGTCTAGGTGACCCGTAAAGTAGTACAAGTCTAGGCAACTCATGATAAAGTTGGAATAAGCTCTGATCACTATTCTTAAAATTTACCCTTAATGCAAAGCTCATCTCCTTGAGGAGATGTCTTGGCATCTTTAACATATATTATACCCAAAGTAAACAACTTTCTACATCTATCTCTCATCCTGAGATTTTTATTTAATAAGGTCAAAGCACCTTATAGTAACTTGTTTTGGTTGTTGTCTTGTCCTTTGAAGAGTCTTAGATGTTTCCGTGTGCTCCTTGAACTGCTTTGGCTATGTCGATGATTTTGTTTGTATAGAGCTGTTGTTCAGGATTAGGATCTATTTCTTGCAAGGCTGCTGTAATTGCTGGACAGGTAAAGATGTGAGTGTGTGTCAGTTCAGTATTGGGGCAGTTGTTGCAGTTTCTATATGTTCTCGTATCATCTGTATTGATCTTCATTTCTCTATAATGTCCTGTTTGTAGTTTTGCTATCGTGGTGGAAGTCCTTCTGTCAGCA
The DNA here is from genome assembly GCF_054136105.1 of Typopeltis vanoorti. NCBI lineage: Eukaryota > Metazoa > Arthropoda > Arachnida > Uropygi > Thelyphonidae > Typopeltis > Typopeltis vanoorti. Next base: position 17,061,261 of record NC_143554.1, read on the forward strand.
CTGATTTCAGGAATTTGATGTTGTATGACTGATTTTAGTGGAATTAGTTTAGCTTTTGCTAGTGCATTGGCATCAGCAAGAGTTATCATATGAGTTTCTTGGTTGAGTTCTCTGGCCTCTTTTGCTAATTTATCAGCTGCTTCATTGTAATCAATGCCTACACGAGCAGGAATCCATTGTAAAATGCAACTTTTACCTAAACACTTTAGTTGATTTAAGAGTTTATGGATGTTTTGTGTGAGCTTGGTATTGCCATTTTTGATTGCCTCCATAGCTGATCTTGAGTCACTAAATTATAATTCCTTCAGATTGTTGAGATGATGACAGTTTTAAGTAGGCTTCTAGTACTTTATGTATTGCTTAGAGTTCGCTGGTAAAATTGGAAGCAATTCTCCCAGATCCAACTTTTATTGAAAGTTTTTCACCTTTCGGGAGTAGAAGGAGAACACCAGTGCCTCCATTAATCATATTGGTGTCTGACGATCCATCGGTATAACAAATAACCTGTTTGGAGGATGAAAGAAAGTTGATAGTATTTAGGCCTTTTTCTTTGAGCATTTCTTTTAGTTCTTTTTTTGTACAGAGCTTGGTAAGGTTAAGATTTATGGATGTATTTGAAGGTCAAGGACTGGAAAATAGAGGTTCTTTGTTTATGTGGGCATTTAGCTGATCAAGACCTATTTCTTTAGTTGATGATCTGTGAAGTCTGCATTTTTGGTTCCAATGTTCATAAGTTTTTAGAGAGATATGATCACTTTGATAGCTTCCAATATTATTTATGAATTTTATGGTGGCAAATTTTCGTCTGTCCTCCAGCAAGTCAAGCCCACATTCCTGTTGGGCTCTGATGTTGTTAATGGATGAGACTGCACCAATGATAATCTTGGATGCTTTTGCTTGTATTTTGTCTAATTTTTTCTTTACCGATGAGGCCGAAGGTGACCAGATAGGTGCTACATATTCCATTATTGGTCTTATTAGTGTAGTGTAAGTAGTTTTGAGGATTTTTGGCTTTGCACCCCAATTTGTTCCATAAAGCCTTTGTTTTGGAATTTCCTATTTTACTTGTTTTGGTATTGCAAGTACTTATAAGCTCTGTATTACTTAACCTTGGAATTTCTAAGCCTGGCTCCCACTGATGAGACCACAATAAAGGTCGAAACCTGTCTGGGTAGTGGCCCCTTGCCTTTAATGCTTAGCATCATACATCTCCTCAAGGAGATGGGATTTGTATTAAGGGTAAATATTAAGAATAGTGATCAGAGCTTATTCCAACTTTACCACGAGTTGCCTAGACTTGTACTACTTTACGGGTCACCTAGACTTGCAATACATGCAGGCGCAAACTTATATATATATATATATATATATATATATATATATATTGTATTTTTAATTTAATTTTTACATAGTTTGGAAACTCTGCTCTAGAGACTAAACATGGAAGTTTTTCAAGCCACTTCAGGCCATCAATATAAGCAGGGCAGTGGTCTCACACCTGCTGATGAAATTCATCTCCCACCTAAAGACAATCACAAACATTCCATGCCCGCAGTGGGATTTGAATCTGCAGCTTGCTGGTTGGAGGGCAGGGTTCAGGAATACAAATGACTAAGAGACTATAGATAGAATTAACTGTCCTATCATGGCATTTTATAAGGTTAATGCTGTGATAGATCCATTGAGCCTCATATTGTTAAGGAAAAGAATGATGCTATACATCATTCATACAATATGTGCTTTTGAAGTACATGTTCCAAGCAAGCTGATTTTTATATATCTCTTATGAGCAAGAGTACACAATAAATAATATATAGCAAAAATATAAAAATTGAAAGATACATATTAAAATTTTTGATCCAGGAAATTCTAAGTCAGAAGACCACTTCAAGTCAAGTAGTCTTGAAGTAGAATCCATTAATGGATTAACTACAATGTTAATCCATTAATGGATTCTACTATTAAAGGATTAAAATCTGAGCAAGATAAATACATGATAGCAACAAGAAACTAGTATACTTATTCAGCTTATTCATAGTAATGTAATATTTAATCCTTGGCAGACATCTGAATACATAAAGCTGATCTCTTACGTAATGCAAACATTAAACTTAACAATATTAGATTCATCTCAGCATTTGGCATTGTTATGTTGCTCTAGCAGTTGTATATAACTCACATAATTAAGAAAAGTATAGTAATTATGCTGTTTGTGCATGATTACTATACTTTTACAGAGTAACATAACAATACTGACATAAAAATGTCAGTATTGTTATGTTATTCTGTATCATTCCCAATTCTTTTTTTTAACATAAACTAGACATAGTAATAGGCCTATTTAGCTCAGTGGAAGTGGTGCTTGCATCCTCTGTGCTAGGCCACCCAAAGGTAGACTTATCTTCAAGTCTAGTAACTGACTAGAGGATCTTTTTCTAAGCCTAACTCTAACCGGTTCCTGAGTTAGTCGATCTCTGACTCAGGCAAGTGGGTTTCTTCTCCCAGAAACTCGGGTGTTTCATCCTGTAAATTCAAGAAAATCAACCATAGAACCCACATTATTTCAGACAGTAACATATCCTGTTAGAGTTAGGTACCAGGAGATGGCAGCACTTGTTTTCCCATCTCTTCATCGGTGCCACCTATAATTAGTGATAGACATGGGCCAGCTATCTCTGATTGGCTGCTGGTAGTAGATGAAGCCTTTTAACCCTATCTAATTTTTGGAGACTAAAATGCCCACTCAGTCTCCAAAAGTTAGATAGGATTAAAAGGCCTCACCTACTACCATTAAAGGAATAAAAAGCATTAGCTGATTTGATTTGATGAGCTAGACATAGTTTTAGTAATTACTATACTTTTTTTTATTATTATTATTACAGACACCTCCAGGGAGTCAGGGACTCATTGAGAGAGAGACAACAGCATCACCCACACCAGGTGTCATACCTTTTCTTGAATTCATTTATACAACCCACACTCAAAAGGCAAGCCATTCAAATATAGCTCTCACCTCTTTCTTGACTGCATTGATTTTCAATGTCCATGGATGCTCTTTCATCATTTCCCCACCCACCATAAAATGACCTGGTTGGCCAAGTGGTTAGCGTATCTGCTCTCCAGCCAAAAGGCTGTGGGTTCGAATCCCACCGTGGGTGCTGGTGTAGATAATGATGATAGTAGGGGTTCAGTATAGTTGGTGGATTGAGGTGGAGATGGAGTTGTAAAGTAGGTGCCCTCCCTCGATAAGTCTTTGGAGGTGTCATGTAATAATAATAATAATAATAATCTACTAGTATCCTACACAATCCTTTCAGAAGTTTAAAAGTCTGTCATATGACCCCTCTTTGATAATGTTTCATTCGCAATATCTCAATCTGTCCTAATCTGCATTTCACAGTTCCAATAACATCTTTTAACACTCTCCTTGACATTCTTTCCACTACATCTGCATCACTTTGAAAACTAAGAGACCAAATCGGCATGCAATAGTTTTGGAGAAGTCATATCAAGGCCATGTAAAGAGGCAAAATGACTTCTTTGTCCTTACAACGTAAGGACTTTCTTGCAAACATTACAATTGTCCTCTGAATTGTATTTGCAATCTTTGCTATATGGCCCAAAACTTTAACTTCCTAACTCGATGATCCCTAGCCTGATCACTTTCTTCTAGCATAATCCTACCAAAATAATATTCCACTGGATGCCTTATCACACTAAAGTGTATAACTTTACTAACATTGAAGTGACAGCCATTTTCACATGCCCACAGTCCCAACCTACTCGAACCATTTTGCAAGTACTGCATGTCAACTGCATTCCTGATCACCATGTTTCTCTTTGTATCATCAAAAAATAGCTGAATGTCTCCTATCAAATCCTTCCTAATGTCATTAATATAAAGACTGAATAACAAAGGACCAAGGACTGATCCTTAAAGTATACCACTGGTACCTCTCTTGCAGAATCACACCCTATAAGCTAACAGTTTATATGCCAATACCATATCCTGCAACTTATGTAACAGTTCTATGATGCATTCTGTCAAATGCCTTAGCAAGGTCTAAAAGTACATGATGGATCCATTCCTCATGTCTCATTCAACCTTCCCTTAGTAAACCTCTGCTATTCATTACAAAGTACAGATTCTCTCTCACCTATTTCTCAATATGAGCTCTTACTACCTTCTCCAAAATCTTCAGCACCACTCCAGAGATAGTGAGAGGTCAATAGTTAGAAACATCAGTCTTAGTACTGCTGTGAAATGGAAATGTCAAACATTCTTTCCATCCCTGTGGAATATTCTCTGTGCTGAGACTCAAATTATATAGTGGTCAAAGGCACTACCAGCTGAACACTCTCAGTATCCATGCTGATATCACACCTGATCCTAATGAGAAATTCTTATTCAGTTTATGCAACAGCTCTAGTGTGTTTTTCTGCAAACACTTGAGTTTTTTCAATAAGTGCATGGGCAGCACTAAACTGCAATGTTGCATACTCCAAGTTGAAAGCTCTTAGCAAAATCAGCACTCAATTTGAACAATCTCTTCTGAATCTGCCACGCATACACCACAGCATTCAGTAGTTATTCTTCCACATTTATTCTTTCTTTTACTTGCAACATAGTCATAGAATTCTTTTCGGTTGTCTTTTGCTTGCAGAACCAGTTTGTTTTCGCACTCACATTTAGCTTTCTGTACAATAGTTGCAACTCTTCTGGCCTGTATCTTATAATTTGCATAACATCATAATTTTTGTCTTCATTTTGTTCCAGCGAACTTTATGTTTAATATCAATGGCATGAGATGCAAGGCCAGATTTGTTGGATTCTGAGTACCTAATATAATCTTGGAGTTCTTGCTGTAAATACCAAGTATTTGGCCTTGGATAGTAGGTGGAATGGATTAAATCTTATAAATTAGTTTGAAGATAGTGCATAACTCATATTTTCAAAGAACTCATGCTATCAGTTCCAATGTCCCTTTAAGGCAGGGTATGAAAACTCTCTAAACATCTAATTGAGAAAAGTTGAAAGTTGATATTATATCAAAGATTCACTGAATGTGGTTTAGCTGTATCTGTTGTTCTGTTCATCTGAAAGGACAGATTCAGTGCACTGGTATCTTGATAATACCTGCATTTTCCATGATGGATGACAATGCCAGAATGGATTGGATGAACTGACCTGTACATGTTAGTTTGCAGTAGACTAAAATATCAACAGTTCCAAAAGATGTATATGTCATTAATATGTCCAAGAAAGGAAATAACTGCTTGTTTCTTCTTCAACATCATCTGCTGCAGTTGTACAAGGAGTTAGCAGAAAACATGAGCTTCTTTCTAAGCATTACTACCTTCAAATCAGTTTATAATCCTTTCTGCCTGCTATCAAGGGCAAATACAAGGGATGGTGCAAAAGTAATGCTTCCTATTTTTTTTCTCAGAAAATATAACTTATTTAACTGGATTAATTCTCCACTTTTCAGAGGTGGAGAATTAACACAATGAGGGGGCTGAAACAGTCTGTTCATGAAGGACTCCAACATGGACGCAAAGACTTATGGGATTAGCATACAGCATCTTCCACAGCAATGGTAAACATACATAAAAAATGGAGGCTTTGTTGAAGGATGACACAACATGCTTGCAACATGAAGGATTAATCCACGTGAAAGCCACTGCTAAGAGTGGCGGAGAGCAAGGATTATGAATGATATTCTGGCTGAAATGTGTGAGGAGATGGGAGTACAGTTTGTTAATGTGTGGAATGAGTTTGAGGGACGAAGTGAGCTGTATGGGAGCGATGGACTGCATTTGAGTGGTTATGGTGTGAGTCGCTTGGAGAGACTGCTGCTGGAAGGTAGAGAAGTGAATAGAGAGAATGAATCAGATCAAGAGGGGAGTGATGTGGAAGAGCAGGAGAGTAAGAAAGGAGAGATTGAAGGAGTGGAAATGAATGCGGAAGTGAGTGGTATGAGTATAGATAATGAGAGAATGGGTGTGCAAGAGGAGCAGGGAAACGGGGAGGCTCAGGGTGGACAGGGATACACAGCGTGAGAAAGGTGGATGCTCCAAGAGGAGGTGAGAGAATGTGTAGGCAGGAAAGTAATGGGATGATCAGGGATCAAAAGGAAACAGATGAAATTGCAAAGGGTTCTAAAATGAAGAAGCAGAAAGGGAAATGGCCCCAGTCCAGCATGGAGAGATCACATCGAGTGAGTGGTATCAGTGGAACTAGCTGTAGATCCAGAAATGAGTTGTTGTGTTTGTATACCAATGCTAGAAGTATAAGAAATAAGGCGGATGAAATGGTTGCACTAATTGCGTCTGTGCACCCAGAGATTGTCGGAATAAGTGAGACATGGTTAGATGAGGATGACATCCTGACAGGAATAGAGATGGAAAGGTATGATGTGTTTCGTGAGGATAGAAGGGGTAAAAAGGGAGGGGGAGTGCTATTGATGATAGAGAAAGAGTTATGTCCATACAAGGTAGAGATGCAAGGGGGAAATGGGGCCAGTGGTTTTGAGGCAGTATGGTGTGAGATAGAGGTGAATAGAATCAAATACTTGGTGGGATGTTGTTATAGACCTGGTAATGTGGATGGTGGTGATAGTGAAATGTATAGTCAAATAAGCCAAGCAAATAAGAAAAGGGTGATCATTATGGGTGATTTTAATTATGGTAATATAGACTGGAATGAAGAGATAGCAACTAGAAGTAAAGAAAATGAGTTTCTTGAGTTTTTGAGAGATAACTACCTCAGACAGTATGTAACAGAGGGCACAAGAGGATTAAGGGTCTTGGATTTGGTCATCTCATCGGAGGATGTAATTATCAATGAGGTATCAAATCATCCACCAATTGGTGAAAGTGACCATGAAGTGATTACTTGGGTGGTTGCCAGCAGTGCAAGGACCCCTGTGAAAAAAGGGTATATGTGGAACTACAAGGGGGGTGATTATGAAGAGCTCAGGAGACAGCTTGCAGGTGTAGCATGGAATGAGGAGTTAGCTGGAAAAGAGATCAATGCAGCTTGGGGGATTTTCAAAAAATATTTAGTGGATGCAATGTCTAAATGTATACCATGGGTGAGAAGGTTAAATAAGTTAGGTGTCAGATGGATGAATAAAGAGATTAAGCATGCAATACAGAGAAAAAGGGCATTGTGGAGGCAGCATAAGAGAAGTGGAAGTAACCAATTTCATGAGTTCCACAAAGACCAGGCAAGGAGAGTGACTTGGTTGGTGAGAGTAGCTAAAGAGAGGTATGAACAGCAGTTAGCTAATGAAGCTAAAAAGAATCCTAGGGAGTTCTTTCGATATGTAGCCAGCAAAAGAAAGAATGATTATGGAAGGATGACATTGATTGGAGGAAATGGTATAAAGACAGCTGTTGCAGAATGTGTGGTGGAGATACTTAATGAGCAGTTCATAAAGATCTTTCAATCTTGTGAATGTGACTTCATGGAGAGATTAAGAGCAGTTGATGATGGGGAGGAGAGACTGACTGTAAGTGAGCAAGAGGTGTTTGGGGAGTTGAGTAAACTAGATGTAAATAAGGCTGTGGGACTTGATAATATATCACCGCGTATTCTGAAGGAATGTGCCAGAGAGTTGACACCTGCCTTGACATATTTTTTTAATACGAGTCTTGCACTTGGTCAAGTCCCTAAAGAGTGGAAGGAGGGCAAGATTGTGCCACTTCATAAAGGAGGTGATCGAACTCAAGCATCAAACTATAGGCCTATCTGTGTGTCGGGTGTTGTGGTTAAGTTGTTGGAGAAGCTTGTGAGAACTAGAATCCAGAGTTGGGTTGACAACAATGGTATAATCTTTGATGGACAGCATGGATTTGCTAAAAGGAGATCGTGTTTTAGTAATCTACTTACTTATTACAATAAAGTGACTGCTTCCTTGGACAGAGGAGAAGGATACACAGTAATATACTTGGATTTCGCAAAAGCTTTTGATAGAGTGCCTCATGATAAGTTGACAGTCAAACTAGAGCAGATGGGGTTGGATATTAGATTAGTGCATTGGATTGGAGACTGGCTATCTGATAGGTATCAACAAGTTGTGTATGGGGGTGCAATATCCAGGAAAAGGAAAGTCACTAGTGGAGTGCCTCAGGGATCTGTTTTAGGGCCATTACTGTTTAACTTGTATATTAATGATATTGGCGAAGATTTGGATGGAGATATTCAGTTGTTTGCAGATGATGCAAAGTTGGGACGAACCATAAAGGGTAGTGAAGATGTTGTGGCCTTGCAAGAAGACTTGAATAAATTGAGTGATTGGGCAAGCAAATGGGGATGCGAGTTCAATGTTGCAAAATGTAAGGTTTTAAAATTTGGAAAACAAAGATGGGATGCAGAATTTACGCTTGGTAAGAATATATTGTTGGAAGTAGAGGAAATAAGAGATCTGGGAGTGATAGTGGATAAGGATCTAAAATTTAGGGGTCACATCGCCAAAATTGTGAAGACAACACAAAGACTTCTGGGAATGATGAGGAGGACACTGACGTGTAGAAGTAGGGAGATTTTTGTTCCATTGTATAAGGCTTTGATTAGACCACACATGGACTATTGTGCCCAGATTTGGTCACCTGGTTTTCAGAAGGATGAAGAGATGTTGGAAAGGGTCCAAAGGCGACTGACTAAGGTAGTTTCTGACCTCTGGAATGTCGAATATGAGGAAAGATTGAAAAGATGTAATTTGCAGAGACTAGTGGAGAGAAGGAAGAGGGGAGATATGATAGAGACCTACAAGTTGGTAAGGGGTTGCTATAGGATCAATGGTGGAGAAGTTCTACAGTGAATAGTGGGAGATCAGGGGAGAACCAGAGGTCATCCCTGGAAACTGTATAAAGAGGGTGTGAGTAGGGGAGTGAGAGGCAGGTTTTTTTCGTGCAGAGTTGTGAATGATTGGAATGCCTTGCCTGAGAGTGTGGTGTCTGCAAGGAGTTTGAATGTGTTTAAGACCCGGTATGATGAGATGTGTGTGAGATAAAAGGACCTCCTAGATGAGTCTTTGACTCCATGAGGTCTTGTTTAATAATAATAATAATAATAATAAATAAATTGGGGGCGGGGACTATTATTTTCATACTTTCTCTCATATCTTCCCTTTCTTTACCTAGTGTTTACCAGGCACCTTGATCCTATCATCTGTTCCATTTTAGAAAAACCAGTCAATCATCTAAGGGGTCAGAATTAAAGACAGACACAAAGATTTAGAATCAGACAAATCTAGTTTCACATCCAATGCCACTGACACTAGACAGAGTTCAATGGAAACAAAAAAGGATGCCAAAACATAAGTTGTAAACACATGATATATGTTTACATTCTGAATATTATTATTATTATATGGGCACCTCCATGGAGTCCAAAGACTCATCATGGGAGATCCAATCTATCCACATAATCTATGTGTGGATTGGGTTTCACAACTCATTCATAATTCTCAGAATTATGAATGAGTTGTGAAACCCTACTAACCACACCTTTATTCAACTTCCAGGAATGAGTCTTTATTCTGATCTCTCTCTCTCTAGCCAAGTGCTGAAACATTTCCCACTGAATCTATCCTATAAAACCCTTTAAGCAACTTAAATGTTTCTATCATATCCCCTCTTTTTCTCCTATCAACCAACTTCTGCAATCCGCACACCTTCAATCTAACCTCATGGGGACGGAACATTCCACAGACCACTCACCATCTTAGTCACTCGCCTCTGAATCCTCTCCACTGCTTCCTCATCTCCAAGAAACCCAGGAGACCAAACTTGAGCACAATAATCCAGATGTGGTTGTATCAAGGTCTTATAAAGAGGAATAACAACTTCCTTATCTCTACTCATTAATATGTTCTTCAATACCCAAGTAATCTTATGAGCTACCTTAGCAATATGTCCTCTAAACATTAATTCTCTGTCTACCACCACCCCTAAATATCTAGCTTCCTCTACTTCCTGGAGTACAGTGCCATCAATACTACATCAATGATACATAGCTTGATAATCTATTTATCCCAAAATGCATAAGTTTACATTTCTCGACATTACACTGACAGCCTATTTAAATTGTCTTGCAAGCTCTCCACATCGCCTTGATTAACTACTACTCTACCTAATTTTGCATTATCAGCAATCAACTGAATATTTCCTTTCAGGTTATTTCCTATATCATTTATGTATAAATTAAACAGAATGATCCAGGCAATCGAACACTGCAGCATCACATATTTTTGCCTCAATTCTGCCCCGCCATATACCACTTTTTGATATATCTGCTCAGCAGCCACCCTTTTATCCACTTTACCAGCGTCATATCCATCCCCATTTGTTCTAATTTGTGTAACAGAGTTTTCCATGTAGTATTCTGTCAAATGCCTTTGCAAAATCATTGTGTAACCATTTCCTTTATCCAACTCAGCTGCGACTCAATTATAAAAAGTTAGTAAATTACTAAGGCATGACGGATCCCTCACAAAACCATGTTAACCCTCACAGAGTATCATATTTTTTTTTATCTACCCATTCTTGAATTCTCTTTTTTACCAATTTTTCTAGTACTTTTGCCACCATGCCTGAGAGATACTGATTAGTCAATAACTTACTACTGCAGTCTTAGAACCTCCCTTATGCAAAGGAATTCTTGCCCTCTTTCCACTCCCTTGAAACTCGACCAGAGCTGAGACTGAAAGAGCCTAGTCAAAAGCATTGCCAAGTTCCCTTGCACATTCTTGCAAGGGAACCCTAGCTGATATGTCATTTAATCCCACAGCTGTATTGACATAGAGATTCTGCAATATCCTTAGAACCTCCAATTCATCCACCTCTGTTCCCACATTAATGTCAGTCACATAGGTTAAAGCAGTAACCTCACTAAGATGATAAACCCTTGCAAAGTGGTCACTCAGTAACTCAACTATTTTATCTGCTTCTGTCTCCTCATGACCATCATCACTCATTAAGGTTAATCTTCCATAGTCATTCTTCCTCTTACTTGCCACATAACGAAATAACGCTTTGAGATTTCCTTTGGCCTGCTCGGCTAGATTCTTCTCATAACTTATTTTGCCTTGCTTGCCATGCTGGTCACCTTTCTTGCATGAGTCTTGTACTGTTCATGAGTTTGCTGGTCAGGCAGCTTTCTCTTTATATACCCTCCACAGCATTTTCTTCTTCTGTATCTCATGCTTAATATTAGTCATCCAAATCCTACCAGATTAACTCTCCTTACCTTAGGTATACAATTTAAAACTGTTTCCTCTAGATGACCCTTAACTATATCCCATGCACAACTAACATCCTTACCCTGCAGTGTTTTATGCCATGGTACAGATTTAAGCTTCTTCCTAAGCATGTCATAATCACCTGCCTTGTAGTACATACTTTTACTATTCTTATCATACATTCTGAAGATGTCCTTATGACAAACAGTGTAATATAAAACCAATAACTCCTATTTTTTTTTGTGTTAAACCATCATTTATCTTTTATTACTATTGAAATATGTAAAACTAAGTAACTGCAAATACAAACAAGTTTAGCATGGCCATACCTAGTAAAAATATCATTTGTAATCACACATATACTATATATGTCTCGAAGTAACTTGCATAATCCCAACACTAAAGCTGTTTTTCCAGATCCAACAGGACCACCAATTCCTACAGTGAATGCTCTCTAAAAAAAATGAACACAAATGGTTATCAAAAGCTACTTAGAAGGATAAAATTTTACTCATTATAGAACAAAAAAAATCTAACAAAAATTGTACATTAACAATAAAGAAAAGCAATTCATCAAGTTTAAGTCTGTAAATGCTTCACATGAGTTCCACTCGGCCAAGGTTTGGCTGGTTGTTCAAGTGCTGTGTATTGCTTTTGGGTGAAGGAAAAAGAGAGAGAGAGAAAACAGACTGGAGTAAGAACAAAAGGTAAGAAAAAAATCTTGAAATATTCTGCTAATGAACAATTATGTCTCTTAGAAGACAATTTGACAAATTACTAAAATATTATCATCCATCATTGTTAATATCACACAGTTCTTGGAGAATGCAATTTACTTCTTGCATTCCCCAAGAACTGTGTCCTTTGCATCCTTAACAAAATAGTCACTTCATTAATATCCCAGTAAATTTTATTATTATTATTATTATTATTAACATCACATCCCCCACAAAGTCAAAAGACTCATCACAGGAGGTGCACACTCTCATGCGATAAGATAATCAAACTGTAACCCATTCACAGTTTCAGCACTCATCACACTTTCAGGCAATGCATTCCACTCACCAACCACTCTCCATGAAAAAACCTCCTCCTCCTCACTCCCTTGCTCACACCCTCTTTATACAGATTTCAAGAATGGCCTCTTGTTCTATACTTGCTGTCCTCTACTCTATGAAAAATCTCCTCACTTTAATCTGATAACAATCCCAACTAATACATACGTCTCGATCATATCCCTTCTTCTGTTTACAAGGCATAGGCATTCCCTTACCTCATTCTGTTCTGATATCCCACATTCCATAGACATGACACTGACAGAGAACCCTCTCTGGATCCTCTTTAATATATCCTCATCCCTTCAAAACTAGATGGCGAAATCTGTGCACACTTACCTTGCCTTATTATTATTATTATTATCCTAAGAACCATGGAGTCACAGACTCATCTAGGAGGTCCCTTTTGTCATGCACACAGCTCATCATACTGTGCTTTAAACACATTCATATTTTCTGCAGACACCATGCTCTCAGGCAATACATTTCAATCATGTACAAATCTCCATACAAAAAAACCTGCTTCTCACTCCATTGCTCATGCACTCCTTATACAGCTTCCTGGGATGACCTCTTGTTCTCCAAAAGTCTCCTACCATTTTATAAAAAACCTCTTCAATATTAATCCTATAACAATACTTTATTAACTTGTACATCTCTAACATATCACCCCTCTTATTCCTATCCACTAGACTCTGCAAATTGCATCATCTCAATCTTTCTTCACATTCAACATTCCAGGAATGAGAAACTATTTTGGTCAATTGCCTCTGGACCCTCTGCAACATCTCTTCATCCTTTGGAAAACCAGGTGACCAAATCTGTGCACAGTAGTCCATATGTGGTCTAATCAGAGCCTATACAATGGAACCAGAATCCCCTTACTTCTACAAGCAAGTGTCCTCTGCATCATTCCCAGAATTTGTTGTATTGTCATAGTCCTCACAATTTTGGCAATGTGTCCCCTAAATTTCCGATCCTTATCCACTATCACCCCAAGATCCCTTATTTCCTTCATCTCCAACAACAATATAACCCCCACTAAGCATAAATTCTACATCCTGTCTTTGTTTCCCAAATTTTAAAACCTTACATTCTGCAACATTGAACTGGCATTCCCACTCCCATGCTCATTCACTCAGTCTATTCAAGTCTTCTTGTAAGGCTACATCTGCTCTACTCCTCATAGTACATCCTGGATAATGCTAAAGAGCTAGAGCAACTTGGCGACCAGACTATCTTCCCGATCTCCTGGTTACAGCACACATGAACTCAAACACACGAATTAGCTCTCTTAAGGGCAAGATGACTAGGAATATTGGACTTGTAGTTCGAATTTGGCAAATTAACATTGAGGGTATATGTAGAGCAAAATGTGAATACCTCTCAAAGATTTTATATGACAACAATGTCGGCATTGTTCTTATTCAAGAGACTCACCTGTAAGGATGAGGATCAGCTCCACCACAGGGGTCGAATTCCTGGTTACATTATCATTGGAGCCACTTACCATCATGCACATGGCCTTGCCACCTATGTACATAACTATGATAGGGAACATAACCATTACCAACGTGTATAAACCCCCTGCCCTCTTGTGGCCTCCACAAGTTCTACCAGTGCACAACCACCTTGTGATGCATATAGGCGACTTTAATAGCCACCACATGCTATGGAAAAATGCTTCCAACAATGAATGAGCAGAAATTCACAACATGCACCTAATTTTCGATGCAAAAGATAGATCTTCCTTCAGGTCAGCAGCTTGGAACAGGGAGAACAACCCCGACCTCTGCTTCATCACTCAAGACAACAGTGGATGACCATTACCTACATCGAGAAGAGTTCTCTCCAACCTTCCCTGAAGCCAACATAGACCAATTATATTAGAGGCAGGTCTGCAGGTACCCCTTGTCAGATCCATCCAATGTCCCCATTGGAACTTCAGAAAGCCGACTGGGATACATTTGCTGCATTTGCTGTCTTGACAAATATGTCTGTTGGATCGCTCCAACAAGCAGTAATTACAAGAGATTCACAGGAGCTGTCTTAGCTGTAGGTAAGAAGACCATACCAAGAGGCTTCCGGAAGGAGTATATCCCTGGGTGGGATGATGATAGTAATAAACTGTATCAAGAATATCTAGAGTGTGGCGATCCTGACACTGCAGATGAACTCATTCACAGCCTTGACACCAACCGACAGAAGAAATGGACTGAAACAGTAGAAAGACTTGATTTCTGGCACTCCAGTAGAAAAGCATGGAGCCTTCTAAGAAAACTAGGTAGTGGCACCCTGACTGTCCGGGAACAATCAGCTATTTCTCCTAACCAATATGCATCACATATTGTCAACATGTCAAGATATACCACCAAGGACAAACAACACACTCTTCAAATAAAAAGAGAACTTCCATATTTGAAAAATAACAGACCATCAGACTCTCTATACTGACGGCCCTTCACTCTTGAAGATATTAACACTGCTCTAATGGATATGAAACCAGGCAAGGCTCCAGGTTTTGATGGAATTCATCCTGATTTCCTGTTGAAGACAGGCCAAAAAGCTTGACAGTGGTTGGCTTGCTTTTTCTCTGACATCCTCCAGACTGGTAGACTTTAAGAGGACAAAAATTATCCCTATCTTAAAACCAGGAAAAACCAACAACAAGCCAGAAAACTACCGACCAACTGCCCTGCTTAGCACCTGCTATAAGCTCCTAGAAAGGCTCATCATTAATAGAATTGCCCCTAAGATAATAGAACAAGTCCCAATGGAACAGGCCGGATGCAGACAACGAAGCTGCTGTGATCAGGTTCTGTCACTCACCACACATATAGAGGCAGGCTACCAACAATGCCAGAAAACAGCTGTAGCTTTTGTAGATCTTACTGCAGCTTATGGCACAGTCTGCAAGTTGCTCCATGCAGTCCCATGCAAAAAATAGCAAAACTAATCGATAACATGCTAAGCAACCGCCTGTTCCAAGTGTGTATGGACGAGAACAAAAGTAAACAAAGAACACTGGATAATGGATTACCACAAAGGTCAGTTCTGGATCCCCTCCTTTTTAACTTATACACCACAGATATGCCTCATACAGCCTCTAAGAAGTTTTGCTATGCCTGATGACATTGCTCTAGTCACCAGACACACCAATTTTACTACAATGGAAGATACACTAACAAACGACCTTGCAGTCCTAGATGAATACTTCAGCAAATGGAGATTACGCCCAAATCCTAGCAAAATACAAGTTTCATGCTTCCACCTGAACAATAACCAGGCTAACAAAGAACTCATGGTCTACTTCAACCACAAACTGCTACACTACAACAGATTCCCGAAATATCTGGGTGTCACTCTAGATAGAACACTATCTTTTAAACCACATCTCATTAACACAGCATCCAAGCTAAAAACAAGAAACAATATAATGCAAAAATGTGGAACAACTTGGGATGCCTCAGCAACAACGCTTCGCTTCACTGCTCTAGGCCTCATTTACTCTACAGCTGAATAATGCTCATCTGTATGGCTGAACAGCGGCCATGTGTATTTGGTTGATGCCCAGTTAACACCACTATGTGCATTGGACATAACTCTTTTTCTATCATCAATAGCACTCCATCTCTCTACCCTTACTATCTTCACAAAATACATCATACCCTTCCATCTCTATTCCTGTCAGGATGTCATTCTCATTCAACAATGTCTCACTTATTCCAACAATTTTTCGGTGAACAAACTCAATCAATACAACCATTTCATTTCCCTTGTTTTCTGATACTTCTAACATTCGTATACAAACATAACAGCTCATTCCTGGATGTATACTTTCCTTGAGCCATTTCTTTTTCTTTTTCCTTGTCCAAGAACTTTTTCAAATCCAACTTTTTTCCCTATATCCCATGTCATCCCCTTCCCTTTTTTTGTCTACACACACACATTCTCATCCTCTTGGAGCATCAACCTTTCTCATGCTGTGTTCCCCTGTCCACCCTGAGTTTTCCTGTTACCCTGTTTGTCTTGCATACTTGTTCTCTCATTCTCTACATTTGTACTACCCCCTCTTCTTCAATCATAAGCACCACTTCAATCTCTCCTTCCTTATTCTCCTGCTCTTTCACATTGCCTCTTACTCGCTCAGATTTATTCACTGCAGTCATTACTCTCCCTTCCACCAGCAGTCTCTCCAAATGACTCACACCAAAAACATTCAAATGCAGTCCATCACTGTTATACAGTTCAATTCTGCCTTCAACCTCATTCCACACATTAACAAACTGTATTCCTTTCTCTTCACACATTTCTGCTAACATATCATTCATAATTCTTGCTCTTCAACTCACCTCATTATTGTCATACCTAGGCAATACATTGGCTACCTATCCTATCACACTATTATCTTTTATCCTTCTTAACACTTTCCTGATATTTAATCTGACATTCTCCTTGTTCCTAGTCAAATTATTTGTCTCTACTACCACTACCAACTACTTTAGTCGCTTACTCCTCATATCCAATGCCTCAATCACTCTATTCATTTTTACCTCCCAGAAAACAAACCTTGTGCATCTTCTTGTTTACCACACCTGTAATAATTGAATCATCATACAACACCACTTGCAGGTCTTTCATTACCATTTTTAAACTGACATAATTTATTTTCATCTTTTTCACTCTTCCTTACATATCTACAATTCTGTTCATTTCACTCTGCATCTGCTTAAATCTTCACCAACTCAGCTTTCAAATCTTGCTTCCTTTTTTCACTATCATTCACTCTCACTATTTTATAGCCAGTCACACACACTTGTTTACTATCAATCTCGCTCACCACATTACCATTAACTGAACTCTGTTTAACCTCCATTAATGCACTTAAAAAAATTTAGTCAAAATTTTTGAAATTTAGTAAATGCTCTTTAGAGGATTTAAAGAAGTGGCTATAGACATTCTCCTTGAGAAAAAAAAAAGGATCTAAGATAGTAAAATGCATAACTTGGAATACTTAACTACACTTTAGAGATCAAATACAATATTGGAATCCAGGCCACTAACTGTGCAAATGGCAAACTGATGAAGTACAGCCAGCCTGCAACCCAAATCTCAAACTACACCAAAATTTATGCTGGTCGGCCCATTAGTCTATATATATATATATATATATATATATCCTAGTCAAGAGATATTAAACCATCACAATGGACTACTCAGACATAAATGGGCATAGGCATTTGGCAAAGTAGAGCATACATTTGCCAACTTGGTTGGCCATATCTCCTCTCCAACCAACAGGCTATGGATTCAAATCCTGCTGTAGACATGGAGACTTGGCATTGTCCTTAGATGGTATATGAATTTTACTGCCTGGTGTGAGACCACTTCCCTGCTTATTGGAGGTCTAAAGTGGCATGAAAAAGTTCCATGTTTGGACTCTAAAGCAGAGTTTCCAGACTATGTAAAAATAAATAAAAATACAAACAAAAAAAACAAAAACTTCTTCAACCAATTTTAACTTATGAATCTGAGAGCTGGGTTAGAAATAAAACACTTGATCAAAGACTGGAGGCCTTTGATATGAGAGTTCTGAGAAAGATTAGTGGAGTGAGCAGATGTCATCAATGGCAGTATCATATAAAAAAATGAGGATATTAGGAAAGAACTTGCCATTGTTAGCATTCAGGAATGTGTTAGTAGAGCTAATCTTAAATAGAATGAGAGAGAGAGAGGAAAGATTAGCAAAACAGGCGTTCTTTGCCAGGTTGGCAAGGAAAAGACCCAGAGGACGACAAAGACCAAGAAGGATCGATACAGTAAAAAGTGCTTTAAAAGACAGAAATATAAAATCTGATAATGTTGGAATCTTGACAGATAACAGATTAATTTGGAGGAAAATTATTGATCAGAAATTAATAATGGTGTAACTTTTTCATGTAGTACTATCATAATTATCCTGTACACCCCTCCCTTAGGGTACATATCAGGAATTTGATGATGATG
This sequence comes from Typopeltis vanoorti, assembly GCF_054136105.1. Lineage (NCBI taxonomy): Eukaryota > Metazoa > Arthropoda > Arachnida > Uropygi > Thelyphonidae > Typopeltis > Typopeltis vanoorti. Next base: position 17,079,568 of record NC_143554.1, read on the forward strand.
AAAAATTCTTAGTCCACCCACAGTATTGAATATGGTAGAGGCTTACAAAAACCTTTGGTGGGAACCACAAAAACATATCCCTCAGAGGAAATGCCAGGCCATGTAGTACTAGATTTCACTAGGTGGCAGATGAATTTTTCCAGCTGGCTTAGCTGCATTTTTCTTACTAGGGATGTGGAGTGAACAAAACAGCGTCCTGGACTCCTGAGTGTTTTCAATTTCCTGTTTAGAACCAGCACTTCATACCATGCAGTATACATGATATCTTCAGAATTAGACTGGACATTATGGAGAGATCAATCTACTTCTTTTAAGAACACAACTTTAAAACAGTTATTCTGTAAACTGCCTTCTAGAAAATATATAGTAATGCAGGCCTAATGGCTATTCCATAGCAGGATTTTCAGGTACTAAGTAATTACTAAGGCAGAAGAATCCATTACTCCACATATACTCCAGACCTTCAAGTTGGTTAAGGGATTCTACCAGATTATTAATACAGAAGAAATTATAAAAAGAGTGGATGTTAAGATGGGATGAATGAGATGCCATCTTCCCATCTTCTCTGGAAGTTGTTATCAAGATGTGGTGAAGAAGGACATGAATTTTTATGTGGAAAGTTGTTACTCAGAGGCACGCATTGCCAGAGTGCATTATGAAGGCAGGCAGTGTAAATGATTTCAAGGTTCAATATGATATATATGTTACTGGTTGAGTGGACCTCCCATGATGCATCTACTGACTCCATGGAAGTTACTAATAATAATAATAATAATAATAATAATAATAATAATAATAATAATAAATATTCCATGTCTCTATTTCAAAATACCTCAAACAAACAATTATAAAAACTCCAGCTAAATGAAATCTGTGACGTGCAGAGAAAAAAAAATTCAAACCTGACAAAAACTAGCAACTCCATGTCACAAACATATATAGTCTCAGTTCCTACTTTAACATGCCCATTTCCAATCTAAAAACGCATTTACATTTCATAAGAAAAAGTCAAACATAGCTAAGTTAATCACTGATTATCTCTCTTTTCTCTATAATAAATTTAGTTTAATCCTTTATCCAAGTGTAAGCAAACAAAGTTTGCACCTGAAGTATCTTCAGGACTGAGGCAACTCATGTTAAAGGTGGACCAAGCTCTCATCACTCATTTTCTTAGTATCTCCCATAATGCAAAGCACATCTCCTTGCAGACATGTATAATGCTATGCATTAAGGGAAGGGCCACTACCCAGACTGGTTTCGACCTTGAGGTCTCATCAGTGGGAGCCAGACCAGAGGTGGTGATACTAAGGCAGAAGCAATGGAGAAGTCATATTTACCTATACAAGTTGCCAAAAGGTGTACTACCTTATCATTAAATTAATTAAGCTAAGTTAATCACTGATTATCTCTCTTTTCTCTATAATAAATTTAGTTTAATCCTTTATCCAAGTGTAAGCAAACAAAGTTTGCACCTGAAGTATCTTCAGGACTGAGGCAACTCATGTTAAAGGTGGACCAAGCTCTCATCACTCATTTTCTTAGTATCTCCCATAATGCAAAGCACATCTCCTTGCAGACATGTATAATGCTATGCATTAAGGGAAGGGCCACTACCCAGACTGGTTTCGACCTTGAGGTCTCATCAGTGGGAGCCAGACCAGAGGTGGTGATACTAAGGCAGAAGCAATGGAGAAGTCATATTTACCTATACAAGTTGCCAAAAGGTGTACTACCTTATCATTAAATTACTCTGGATTTAGAGAAAGATGTTGGAAGTTTTTTCCACTTGGTTAGACTATAATAAATTTAGTTTAATCCTTTATCCAAGTGTAAGCAAAAAAGTTTGCGCCTGAAGTATCTTCAGGACAGGCAACTCGTGGTAAAGGTGGACCAAGCTCTCATCACTCCTTGTCTTAGTATCTCCCATAATGCAAAGCACATCTCCTTGCAGACATGTATAATGCTATGCATTAAAGGAAGGGCCTACCCAGTCCTGAAGATACTTCAGGTGCAAACTTTGTTTGCTTACACTTCGATAAAGGATTAAACTAAATTTATTATAGTCTAACCAACTGGAAAAAAACTTCCAACATCTCTTTTTTCTGTTACACTCTTTGACTCTTTTCATTTCAAAGGCAGCAATTGTGCATATGTCAAACATTCCAAATTCATAGAGTGGACAATTTTAGCAAAAGATTAAAATAAGTTTCTTTTCTTTTTTTTTTTTTTTAATTTTCTTTTGCTAAAAATTTTCTTGTCTTATTCTATCAAATTATATGCTGTTTCCACTACTATCTTGATGCTTCCACTCTGAACTTTTGATTTCCTTCATTTTTGATTTTATCTAGACCAGCTTTCCTAATAGCAAATTCATCTAGGGGTATTAATGTTCAAAACTCCAACTTGCAGAATCATGTTACATGCTAGATAAGTGGGAGATGATTTCCAATGCCTATAAAGAATACAGAAAATTGGCAAAACTTCCAACCCAATATTCAAACCTCATTCTCTCATTGTGTATCCTGTTTTTAGGTATTCGTATAGATACTGAATGGACTAGCAATTTCAGACTTAACTGAATGGTATCCATGTTAGGTTAAACTATACACCGTTCAAGTCATTTGTGCCCACTATTACCACTAATTCAGATGTACAACACCTCTAATAATTGCATTCCCATATACTGTTAACAATTATACTTTGCCACTTACTTCATACTACTAACCTCCTGTTCATTCACATCAGTCAGTCTCTTCTTTAGATATTCAATCTCATCCTCCAGATGCTTCATTTCATTTTTCAGTTTCATCAACTCTTTCCTAAGTACTTCATTCCATTCCCACTACTATCAATACCAGCACTTTCATCCATTTTCTGATATCACTATTCTTTTTGTAATGCTCTAACCTTTCATCACGCTTCTCACACACATACACACACACATTAATCCTTTCCTTCTTTTTGTTCACTCTAACAATCTACATACTTTTATAGTTTTTTGATGTATACATATAACAATTTTTGCAGCATACCTACTGAGAAAAATCCAGGAGAAAACTCAATCACTGAGCTGAAGCTTTCCATGCCACTGATGAGCACTTCCTTACTGCTGGCAAGCTCAGAATGTCGAATGTTAAACAAGCAGCAGCAATAACACAAACCAACAAAATTAAGATGACAAACACCACTGAAGAACATGAGCATATCCAGCATGAATAATATGAAGCACTATAAGAAAAAAAATCAAACTAAATAATTTAAAACATGGTTTTCTCAGCAGAGTTCAAAAACACTGCTATATATTTGTGACACCAGCACCACAATACAGAAGAAACAGAATATCATCTATACAGAAGATATACTGTGTTACGTCTCCGTATATGTCTCTACTTTCCTTTTACTATTATCTTTTATTATTATTCTATGCTTTACTTATCTCTCATGCATATCAGTTATTTCATTGCCGACAAATTTATATTTTTGAATGACTGTGCCAGCCGGCAACTAAATTCTGATACTCAAACAAATAACATTAGTTTAATAGGGATCACGTGATGTGCAGTCGTGGCTCCCCCCCTTTTCTTTCTTATATGAATTGCTTCCCCCCCTTCTCTCACACAGGTCCGAAAGTTTTATAAGTGGTAATTCAGTCTCAGAAAATCAGAACTCATGAACTTTGATATAAAAGAATACATTTATTAAACCACTAATGTAGATACACTTTAAGTAACGATTTCAATGCTAAGTTACCTTCCTTGAATTAAATTGAGAGTCTGAACCCCCCCCCCCCTTTTTAGATTAAGATATCCAAAATTACAATCTCTTTGCTTAAGTAGTACAAATCCTATATCTCTGTTGTATTATTAAACTCAGACTCGACTTATCCATACAGGGTTACTCAATGCTCATTTCTTAGGCACGATTAGATATAACTGTATACATGGCATATCAAACTCATTCTAACTTATATTTTAACATGGAATACAAATTCTAATTCTGCAATATCTCTATCCCCCAAAATTTAAGTGAAATTTAGGTTAATATTTAACACTACAGCAAATAGCTTCTTCCTGACAAACAGTTCAAAGATCAGGTTCCCTTCTCGGCACAAGCTTGGAATGGCACCAGCTTACTTGACATAGACAATTAGTCCAAACAGTCATTAAGGCACTATGGGTAAGTTAATGTGTGGAGCTCCTCAAATCCTTGGCTCCTATTCCTCTTTACATCTACAATTCTATAATATGTATGAAAAGGTTGTACATTACAATCTTGTCTTTGTTCTTGGGGTTTCCATGACTTCCCCCGCTTTTATTTCCGATATGGCAAGACTTCAGTACTTCCGAGCCACGTGTTTCTATGGCCTCTGCGACTTACGTACACTTTCTTCGAAGGCCTCTGCGACTTACGTACACTTTCTTCGAAGGCTGCCCTTCGCTGACTATACATTGGCGTGGTTCACCAACAGCTCTTTACTGGAATTCTGACTTCATTCCTTAGGTGGCTTTATTCGACATGGTACAACAGCAACCGGGAGATTGTTGCTGGGCAGCGGTGACAAGCTTCCTCAGCTATCCAGGATTAGACAGGAACAGGAACAGAAAACCAGAGAGCCTTTGAGTCTCGCGCGGCGCCTTATATTTGCCTTCCAAGCACCCTCTCTCTCTCTCGTTGACTACGTCATATTTTTTGCTACGGCCGAATGGTCACCTTAACTCTGAACTATTCTAACATGGTTCTAAAACATAGATCTCTTAAATACATTAAATAACAACAATTTTGGTCCTGTAACACAGTTTTCCTTTGCTTATTTTACAGAAATAATATTAGTTTTAAACACAGATTTCCTTAGTTTATTTAATATTAACAAATCTCAGTCGAGTTGATATACCCTTGAGTGAAAATATATACAATACTCCCTTAGCCCTGTCCTTGGAAGTATAAGCATGTCCTTATCCTTGGGTTTTTCATTGTCTCTGTGTTGGGTCGGAAACAAAATGGCTTACGAATGGTGAGTCAGCCCTTTATCCGACACAACAACTGTATTTTTCTGTGTATAAGACGATACTTTTTTCTAAAATTTTTAGACCAAAAATTGGGGATCATCTTATACACGGGGGGGGGACCAGTTGAGAGACCCGCGGTTACCATGGCAAAACTGCCAGTACCTTGTCTCCACAAACAGGCTTCTGCCAATCACTAGCCTTTGTTAATTGACATCATTAACAGCTGATTCTGAATAAACCAATCAGAACTCTGAAAGCATTCATATGCCTGCAACTCATTGGCAGGGTAAGTTAATGCATTAACAATATTTTGAGCACTAGCCCATAAAAATGTCCGAAAATAAAAAACGATTGTCATATTCTTAAAAATTCAAGTTAAAAGTCTTCAATTACACAAAAGAACATGGAAATAAAGCTTCAGAGAGATGGTTTGGACCTCCTCTCCCACTGAGTGTATGATTAGACATTAGATGGAGAAAAATGGAAGAACAACTACTCAAGATGCCAAAAAAGAAGAGGGTCTTAAGAGGAAAACCAGCAAAATGGCCAAACTTGGAGCAGAGACTTAAGACATGGATTAAGGAGCAGCGCCAGAGTGGGATATGTGTCAACCAAGCTTATTCAATATGAGGGAAAAAGGTATGCAAGAGAAATGAACATTGTTGATTTCACAGAAAAGGCAAATCAGTGCTTCGATTTCATGAGGAGAGAAGGGTTGGCCATGAGAACACGAACCAAGTTAGCCCAGAAAATGCCACCAGCTTATGATGATAAAATCCAACAGTTTTACTCCTATGTCATAAAACTTCAGAAAAAATATGCTTTTGAACCAAGTCAGATTGCAAACATGGATGACGTGTCTCTCAATTTTGATGTGCCTTCCAACAGAACTGCTGATATGAAAGGGGTCAAAACAGCGGCAACGAAAACAAGTGGTCATGAAAAGACACACTATAGCTGTGCAGATGGTACTGCCTCCTATACTCATTTTTAAGAGGAAAACGTATCCTAAAGAGAGCATACCACCTGGCGATCTTGTCCAAGTTCTTGAGACCGGTTGGATGAATGAAGAGATCATGGCTACTTGGTTTGCAAAGATTTGGTTCAGAAGACCTAGAGGGCTCTTGAAGAAGCCAGCTCTGCTCGTGTTTGATCAGTTCCAAGCACATTTAACAGAAAAGGTTGTAGAAGATTTGCGAACACAGCTAGCAGTTATTTCTGGCAGACTTACAGGTCAGCTACAGCCACTAGATATTTCTATCAACAAGCCCTTCAAAGATCTGATGAAATATGATGAATGGAATAAATGGAAGCAAAAAGCAGGTAATAACTTGATACCAACAGGAAGAGTGAAAAAACCAACCATTACTGAGGTATGCAAATTATTATATTATTATTATTATTATTAAACAAGACCTCATAGAGTCAAAGACTCATCTAGGAGATCCTTTTATCTCACACACATCTCATCATACCGGGTCTTAAACATATTCAAACTCCTTGCAGACACCACACTCTCAGGCAAGGCATTCCAATCATTCACAACTCTGCACGAAAAAAACCTGCCTCTCACTCCCCTACTCACACCCTCTTTATACAGTTTCCAGGGATGACCTCTGGTTCTCCCTTGATCTCCCACTATTCTCTGTAGAACTTCACCATTGATCCTATAACAACCCCTTACCAACTTGAAGGTCTCTATCATATCTTCCCTCTTCCTTCTCTCCACTAGACTCTGCAAATTACATCTTTTCAATCTTTCCTCTTACACTCGACATTCCAGAGGTCGGAAACTACCTTAGTCAGTCTCCTTTGGACCCTTTCCAACATCTCTTCATCCTTCTGAAAACCCGGTGACCAAATCTGGGCACAATAGTCCATGTGTGGTCTAATCAAAGCCTTATACAATGGAACAAAAATCTCCCTACTTCTACACGTCAGTGTCCTCTGCATCATTCCCAGAAGTCTTTGTGTTGTCTTCACAATTTTGGCGATGTGTCCCCTAAATTTTAGATCCCTATCCACTATCACTTATTTCCTCTACTTCCAACAATATATTCTCACCAAGCATAAATTCTGCATCCCATCTTTGTTTTCCAAATTTTAAAACCTTACATTTTGCAACATTGAACTCACATCCCTATTTGCTTGCCCAATCACTCAATTTATTCATGTCTTCTTGCAAGGCCACATTATCTTCACTACTCTTTATGGTTTGTCCAAATTCGTCCCAATCTTCGCCAATATCATTAATATACAAGTTAAATAGTAATGGCCCTAAAACAGACCCCTGAGGCACTCCACTAGTGACTTTCCTTTTCCTGGATATTGCACCCCCATACACAACTTGTTGATACCTATCAGATAGCCAGTCTCCAATCCAATGCACTAATCTAATATCCAACCCCATCTGCTCTAGTTTGACTGTCAACTTATCATGAGGTACTCTATCAAAAGCCTTTGCAAAATCCAAGCATATTACTGTGTATCCTTCTCCACTGTCCAAGGAAGCAGTCACTTTATTGTAATAAGTAAGTAGATTACTAAAATATAACCTCCCTTTAGCAAATCCATGCTGTCCATCAAAGATAATACCACTGTTGTCAACCCAACTCTGGATCCTAGTTCTCACAAGCTTCTCCAACAACTTAACCACAACACCTGACACACAGATAGGCCTATAGTTTGATGCTTGAGTTCGATCACCTCCTTTATGAAGTGGCACAATCTTGACCTCCTGCCACTCTTTAGGAACTTGACCAAGTGCAAGACTTGTATTAAAAAAATATGTCAAGGCAGGTGTCAACTCTCTGGCACATTCCTTCAGAATACGTGGTGATATATTATCAAGTCCAACAGCCTTATTTACATACAGTTTACTCAACTCCCCAAACATCTCTTGCTCACTTACAGTCAGTCTCTCCTCCCCATCATCAACTGCTCTTAATCTCTCCATGAAGTCACATTCACAAGATTGAAAGATCTTTATGAACTGCTTATTAAGTATCTCCACCACACATTCTGCAACAGCTGTCTTTATACCATTTCCTCCAATCAATGTCATCCTTCCATAATCATTCTTTCTTTTGCTGGCTACATATCGAAAGAACTCCCTAGGATTTTTTTTGGCTTCATTAGCTAACTGCTGTTCATACCTCTCTTTAGCTACTCTCACCAACCAAGTCACCCTTCTTGCTTGGTCTTTGTAGACCTCATGAAATTGGTTACTTCCACTTCTCTTATGCTGCCTCCACAATGCCCTTTTTCTCTGTATCGCATGCTTAATCTCTTTATTCATCCATCTCACACCTACCTTATATAACCTTCTCACCCATGGTATACATTTAGACATTGCATCTACTAAATAGTTTTTGAAAATCCCCCAAGCTGCATTGATCTCTATTCCAGCTAACTCCTCATCCCATGCTACACCTGCAAGCTGTCTCCTCAGCTCTTCATAATCACCCCCCCCCTTCCCTTGTAGTTCCACATATACCCTTTTTTCACAGGGATCCTTGCACTGCTGGCAACCACCCAGGTAATCACCTCATGGTCACTTTCACCAATTGGTGGATGATTTGACACCTCATTGATAATTACATCCTCCGATGAGATGACCAAATCCAAGACCCTTAATCCTCGTGTGCCCTCTGTTACATACTGTCTGAGGTAGTTATCCCTCAAAAACTCAAGAAACTCATTTTCTTTACTTCCAGTTGCTATCTCTTCATTCCAGTCTATATTGCCATAATTAAAATCGGCAATAATGATCACCCTTTTTCTTATTTGCTTGGCTTATTTGATACATTTCACTATCACCACCATCCACATTACCTGGTCTATAACAACATCCTACCAAGTATTTGATTCTATTCACCTCTATCTCACACCATACTACCTCAAAACCACTGGCCTATTTCCCTCTTGCATCTCTACCTTGTATGGACATATCTCTTTCTCTATCATCAATAGCACTCCCCCTCCCTTTTTTACCCCTTCTATCCTCACGAAACACATCATACCTTTCCATCTCTATTCCTTTCAGGATGTCGTCCTCATCTAACCATGTCTCACTTATTCTGACAATCTCTGGGTGCACAGACACAATTAGTGCAACCATTTCATCCGCCTTGTTTCTAGTATACTTCTAGTATTGGTATACAAACACAACAACTCATTTCTGGATCTACAACTAGTTCCACTGATACGACTCACTCGATGCGATATCTCCATGCTCGACTGGGGCCATTTCCCTTTCTGCTTCTTCATTTTAGAACCCTTTGCAATTCCATCTGTTTCCTCTTGATCCCTGGTCATCCCATTACTTTCCTGCCTACACATGCTCTCACCTCCTCTTGGAGCATCCACCTTTCTCACGCTGTGTACCCCTGTCCACCCTGAGCCTCCCCGTTTCCCTGCTCCTCTTGCACACCCATTCTCTCATTTTCTATACTCATACCACTCACTTCCCCATTCATTTCCACTTCTTCAATCTCTCCTGTCTTATTCTCCTGCTCTTCCACATCACTCCCCTCTCGATCTGATTCATTCTCTCTATTCACTTCTCTACTTTCCAGCAGCAGTTTCTCCAAGCGACTCACACCATAACCACTCAAATGCAGTCATCGCTCCCATACAGCTCACTTCGTCCCTCAAACTCATTCCACACATTAACAAACTGTACTCCCATCTCCTCACACATTTCAGCCAGAATATTCATTCATAATCCTTGCTCTCTGCCTCATTTCACCACAATCATACCTAGGCAACACATTGACTACCCTTCCTGTCACACTATTCTCTTTTATCTTTCCAAGCAGTCTCCTGACATTCATTTTGACATGCTCTTTGTTCTCTCTCAAATCATTTGTACCAATTAATACAATTAACTCTTTTGCTCGCTCCTGCCTCATTTTCAATGCCTCAATCACTCTACTCATTTTACTGCCTGGAAAACATACCTTGTGCATTTTATCCTCTAGCACACCTTTAATAATGGAGTCGCCATACAACGCCACTCGCTCATCTTTCGTTAACTCTTTCATGCCATCATGATTTATTTTAATAGTTTTGACCTGAATTCTCTTAATTTCATTCTGCATCCATTTCATTTCTTGCTTCATCCAATCCAATTCACCTTCCAAACCTCACGACACATTCTCTCTATCATTAAATCTTTCTAACTTTCTAACTCTCGACTCCCTCTTCTCACTTTCCCTCTCATTCATCCTTCTTTGTTTCTGTACTTTCGGTCCAACACACGTCCAACTTTCACTATCATTTTCTCACTTTCACTCTCATTTATCTTTCTTTGTTTCCGTACTTTTGGACTAACATGCGTCCAACTTTCGCTATCATTCTTCTCACTTTTACTGTCATTCATCTTTCTTTGGCTCAGTACTTTCGTTCCAACATGCGTCCAACTTTCGCCATCATTCATTCTTTCGATTTTTTTTACTTGCAATTTCTGCATCACGCCATTTCTACTTTCATTCGTTCTCTCAATTTCATTTCTTTCCGCCTCACTTTTGTCCCTTTTAACATCCATTACGGTTGTCAAATTGCTCTTTTTCTTTTTTCCTGATTTTTTAACATTTTTTCGCCTCTCTTTCTCACCATCCTGCTCTTTCAAATGTGCACTCGCGACACAATCGGTACTAGCACTTTCTGTCATCAATTTCATATTCACATTCATCAGTTCCTCGTTCAGGTCACACTTCGCACACACCCTTCTTCCATCCGCACTAAACATCCACAAATCATTTATGTAATCGAAGGAATACATATAACAGACCTCACACTTAACGAATCGACTGAAATCTAAATTAAAATCATGGAATGACATGCCGCCGCCATGTTATTATTAGGTCTAATAATAACGATTTCGTAATTTAGTTTAGGCAAGGAAAAAACCCCACACTAATAATATCGGTAGCGTACAACGTTTACAATCGCTCTTACTTAAACAATTACGCATATATACTTAATTATTCCTAGTAAAACTTATCTGAATCAGGAGCTCTTCAAATCGCGTCCGCAGCGCTTGGCCCACTAGCGCCCTCAAATAGGTCCTAAACTCATGGAATGGAGTCAAGCAAGAGGTGGTTGTGAAGTCCTTCAAGAAATGTGGAATCAACAATGCAATGGATGGAACTTGGTTGATGGAAGTTGGCTGAGTCACTGTGTATATATATATATATATATATATACAGTGACTCAGCCAACTGTATGTATGTGTATATATATATATATATATATATATATATGATTAGTACTATTAACTCGGGGTTGGGATATGTTCATTTTTCTAAATTAACTGACTTAAAACCCGACAATTATAACACAATGACATTTATTTGTAAAAACGCAACATGTTTCGTCAAGAATGACTTCATCAGGCGATAAGAACATAGAAAGATATTAAAAGACACGAAATTAACATTGATACACTCTAAAGCTATACAATTATAAAGCCATAATATTCGACTGTAAATTACAGTTATTATGAGCTTGAACTACAGTCCGAGTTAAAGTTCTATTGTTGTACACCTGTGCGTGTGTGGAATCACGCGATCTCCAGTATCTAATAGTAGAGTTGAAAGAGTCGGCCAAATTATAGCTAAGATTGTTATTCATGTGAAAAGGGTCCAAGATGATTTCTTTTGACTCGACAATGCGGCGCTCTACTTCATCATGGGAGATGTGTAGGTTTGAAGTTGATGGCCAGTTTATTTCATGTTGGTGGCTTTCGTTGTTCGTGTTTATTGAAAACAGGACATGGCTTGACAGAGCAGTTGCTCTGGTTCTCTTATAAGCAATGTCACGCTGGTGCTCTTCGAGACGTAGTAAGATAGATTTCTCTGTCTGCCCATAGTAAGGCTTTCCGCATTCACAAGTGACCTTGTATACACCTGGGAATTGTAGAAGGTTGTGAGGTTGTTTATAGTTGTTGAAACGTGATCTTATTTTTGGCATAGTCGAGAAGCACGTTTTTATGTTAAACTTCTTTAGAATTCTACTCAGCTTTTTGGATAGTGTGCTGATATATGGCAAGACGATATGACCTTTGGAGTCGTCCTGTGTCTCTATGTTGCTACGTTGACGGTGGGATAATTAAAGAACTACTTTTAACTAAGATGGAGAAGGCAGCTTCGCTACTTCCTACCGCAGACGCGAGTTTACTTCGCATCGAAGCAATTCTTGCAATCAACAATGCAAAACCTCCTTCTGATAATATATCCCCTAGTGAGTGACTTGCGATTAAAAATCTAAGGATTAACAAGGACATTGTCATCTTAAAGGCTGATAAGGGGAATGCAACTGTAGTTCTAGATAAAATAGACTACCGAGAAAAAATCTTAGCACTGTTAGATTCAGATAGTTATTCGGAAATTGAGAGAGATCCAACAAGAGAAATACACAATAGAACCAATAATCTCCTACAAAAGACCACAGAAATTCCACGGAATACACGAGTTAATAGTACTAATCATATATATATATATATATATATATATATATATACATATATATACATACAGTGACTTAGAAGACAGCAATAATGCAGTAGAGGTTGAAGAAAGTGATACGTCTGGAACTAATAGTGATGAAGAAAATGATATGCCAGGAACTGAGAGTGATGCATAATTTCTTAGTATGTATCTTAAAAATATTACCTAATTACTAAATATACTTTGAATATTAAAAAAAATATTAAATGTGTTCTGTTTTATGTTTAAAATATTGATTTCTTAATTTTGGATTCGAAAAAGTAGGGTTCATCTTATACACCAAATACAGAAGATAAATATCACAAAGGTAGTAAAATGTTCTAGAGACAGTCAAAAACACTTAAAAATGGAGGAAATAGTACTGTAAATAGAATCAAAGATGATAAAGTGATATAAAAAAATTGAAGATTAGGATATCCTGCATGTCTGGAGTAATTACTGAAGATGTTAAATGACATATGAAGTGAACAAACAGTAGTAGAAAATATTTAAAAAAATGCAGTTAGTAGTACATATTAATAAACCATGAAAAATCTGAAATGAAGAAAGGCAGCTCGAATAGATGAAATTATTTTTATAATTATTATCATCAGAGATCTCCAGGAAGTCAAGAAGTCAAGTACTCATTAACCCAGACCAGCTGTCATTTTTTTTCTTAAACTCATTCACACTAGATGCACTCATCACTTCAAATGGCAAACTATTCTATTTATTCACTCACTGTACTGTGAGATAAAAATCTAATTCTCACCACTTTCTTAAGTGCACAAAAACTCAACTTCCACATTATCCTTTCCTCTATCCACTTATATATGTTCCCGCTAAAGCTCGAAAGCTGTTAATGTGCACATTACTTAGCTAATCTGCAGATTAACTGATTTGCTCCGTTAACGTGCGGAATCAAGAGTTTTCCGCATTTTACCTAGGTAATGTGCACATTAACGGCTTCCGTATCGTTAAAATTCAAAAGTTTGTTTCTCTCGTTTCCTTTCCCTACTCCTTCCCTCCTCTCCCTCCATTTTTAGTTTGGTTTCGCCAGTGTCATATGTTTTCAAATTCATTTCCTTAATTGTAATAATATTTTAAACCGTTTGATTCTTTGTATTATAGTTTTTTAATTGATTGATGATTGATTCTATCAACTAATTTGTTGATTGTTTGATTGTATTAACTTGATTCTTTAGATATCGAAAAATAAATAAATAACATTATGTTAATTTAAGCATACAGAAACATTGCTGTTGTTCCAGCAAAGATCTTATTTTCACTTTAATGAGTGCCTAGTAGGTAATGTGCAGATTATCTAGGTAATTTGCAGATTACCTAGGTAATTTGAGAAAAGAAACAATTTTCCGCACGTTAACGGATCACCTTAGTTAATCTGCACAATACCTAGATAATCTGCAGAATAACTGATTTCTGCACTTTAGCGGTAACATATATATAATGAAAAATTCCATCAACCAGTATCTTATAGCACCCTTTCAGAATGTTACAGGCCTCTACCATATTACTCCTCTTTTCCTGTTTTCCGGTGTCTAGTCCACATACTCTCAATCCTTCTTTGTAATCTATGAATTATCGCAACTTGTTCATCTCCCCCTCCCCCCAGTGCACAGGTCCAGGTGAGGTGATATCAAGACTTTGTAAACAGACAAAATCTTTCCTTATCCTTACACATCAACATTCATTTTAGTACTGCATTATCCTTTGAGTTGTATCTGCAATTTTTGTTTTGTGATCTTTGAACTTCAACTTCCAGTACACCATAACTCCAAGATCCCAAACCTTATCAGTTTACTCAAGCATAATTCCCACCAACATAATATGCTGCTGAAAATCCTTTCACACAAAATGCATAACTTACTAACACTGAATTGATTGCCATTAACATTTGTCCACAGTTCTAGCCTAATCAAGTCATTCTGTAAATGCTACATATCAGTAACATCCTTGACTCCTGTGCCTATCTTTGCACTGTCAACAAAACAAATGAACATTTCTTGTCATGTCTGTCCATAATATCACTGGTCATAGTGTGATAGAAGAGAATGAAAAAAATATATATATGAATGAGAAAATAATAGTTGATAGTGTGGAAGGCGTGAGTGACTGTGAAAGTTTAGGAGATGGTTTTGTTTGGGAGAGTGAATTTAGATTAAGAGTGACTGACCAGCAGAAGGAGATAGATGAGCTGAAAGAGGAGGTGGAATGTCTTGTGAATGAGAGAAGTATGAAAGAAAAGATTAGGAGAATGGAAGAGATAAATGCAAGGCGAATCAGAGTAGGGGAGAGAGAGAATTTTGGGAGTGTTAGAAGAGGAGAAAAAGGAAACAGTAGAAGAGAGGGAATGAGAGAGAGGTATGGGAATGCTAGCAGACAAGAGGATGGAAACAGTAGGAGAGACGGAATGAGAGAGAGATATGGAAGTGCTAGAAGAGGAGAGAACGGAAACAGTAGGAGAGATGGAATGAGAGAGAGGCATGGGAATGCTAGAACACGAGAGGATGAAAACAGTAGGAGAGACGGAATGAGAGAGGGATATGGAAGTGCTAGAAGTGGAGAAAATGGAAACAGTAGGAGAGAGGGAATGAGAGATGTATGGGAGTGCTAGAAGAGGAGAGAATGGAAACAGTAGGAGAGAGTGGTATCAGAATGCTAGAAGAGAGAATAGCAGTAGAGGAGAGGGAATGAGAGAGACCTATGGGAATGAAAGAATAAGAGAGAATGGAAACAATAGAAGAGAGGGAATGGTAAGAGGTATAATGTATGGCGACTCAATGATCCGTGGTGTTCAAGATAGGATGCGTGAGGAGTGTTTGCCAGGTGGAACAATAGAAAGGGGTGGCTATGGCAATTGAGAGAGGTGAAAGAGTGGATGAGATGATTGTGATGGTAGGAACAAATGACTTGAGTGGTAATGTAAGTCGGGCAGCGAGAGATATGAAATTTTTGCTTGAGGCTGTACGGAAGAAGACAGAGAGAGGAAAAATAGTGTGCATGTTGCCTAGGTATGATAATGACGAGCTGAGCAGAAGAGCAGCACTATTGAATGGCATAATAGCTAGAATGTATGACAAGAGAGGACTGGTATATGTGGATGCTTGGAGTGCGTTTGAGGAAAGAGAGGAATTGTATGCGAGAGACCGCTTACATTTGAATGAGGAAGGACGTAAGCATCTGGAGAGATTGCTGTTCTGAACGAGTCAGTGTGTCCCAGGGAGGATGATAGCAGGGGTGGCCTCTTGTGGGAATGGATACTTGGGAGAAGGGAGACGACATCAGGTAACAATGAGCCCAGTGGAGTCTAGAAGGGATAATGCTGGGTATAGAAACAATGGCATTTATATGCTTTATACTAATGCCAGGAGTATCCGGAATAAGGGAGAGGAATTGGTGGTGCAGATAGCATCGGCCTGGCCAAAAATTATTGGGATCACTGAGACATGGTTGACAGAACGGGATATAACAACAGGAATAGAAGTCGCTGGGTACAGCATTTTTCGGCAGGATAGGAGGGGAAAGCGTGGTGGTGGGGTACTGCTTATGATAAGTGATGACCTATGTCCTCTAAAAGTGGAGGCTTTGGAAGGAAGTGAGACAAATAATTTTGAGAGCATGTAGTGTGAGGTAGAGGTAGGCAAGAGAGGATATTTAGTGGGGTGTTGCTGCAGACCCAGGAGCACAGAGGATGGGGACTAGGAGATGTTTAGACGGTTAAGTTTGGCAAGGGCAAGAAGAATGATTGTTATGGGAGATTTTAACTATAGCAGTATAAATTGGAGAGAGGAAAATGCATGTAGCAATGGGGGAATGGAATTTCTAGAATTCTTGAGGGACAAATGTCTTAGGCAACATGTAACAGAGAGAACAAGAGGTTCAAGAGTTTTGGATTTGGTTATAGCATCAGAAGAGTTGATAATAACTGAGATGACATCTCTCCCACCAGTTGGAGAGAGTAACCATATGGTTTTGACTTGGAAAATGAATAGACATGCAGGAGTATCAAAGAGACAGGAACGTATGTGGAATTATAAGGCAGGTGATTATAATAGTCTTAGACGTCAACTTCAGGAAGTTTCATGGAGGGAGGAATTGGAAGGCCAGGATATCATTAGTGCTTGGGAAATTGTGAAGGAATATTTGTTAGCAGCAATAGTAAGCTGTATTCCACGAGTGAAGAAAAGGACACAATTTGGAGTAAAGTGGATGACAAACAATATTAAACAGGAGCTGCATGTGAAAAAGAGGCTATGGAAGAGATATAAGAAGACAGGTGAAGAGAAGATGCATGAAGAATATAAGATACAGGCCAGGAAGGTGACTAGTATGGTAAGGAAGGCAAAACTAAAATATGAGAAGAGACTGGCCCTAAGATCCAAAGAAAATCCTAGGGAATTTTTTAACTATGTGGCCAGTAGGAGGAGTAATGACTGTGGAAGAATGATATTGTGGGAATAGAGTGACTCTGATGCAGAGGACATAGGGGAATTGTTCAATGAACATTTTATTAGAGTATTTCATCCTGGAGGAGTCAGTTTTAATGCTAGAGGGATAGGGCAGGTTCGAGGTTTAGAGGTACAGGAGGATGTGTTTCAGATACTGAGTACTCTGGATGTCAGTAAAGCTTTGGGACTGGATGGTATTTCACCACGAGTTTTTAGAGAATGTGCTAGGGAACTGACAGTGCCTTTAACCTGGCTTTTCAATGAAAGTCTGGCTGCGGGAAAGGTGCCCAGGGAATGGAAGGAAGGTAAGATAGTCCCATTGCATAAGGATGGTAACAGACTGGAAGTGTCTAATTATAGGCCAGCTTGTGTGTCATGTAGTTGTTAAGATCTTGGAGAAAGTAGTGAGGGACCGTATACAGCATTGGGCAGATGAGGGTAATGTTATCTGTGAGAGTCAACATGGATTTGTGAAAGGGCATGCTTGCTTTACCAATATGCTAGCCTTTTATAGTAAATTTACAAGAACATTAGATGAGGGAAAGGCATATACTGCAATCTGCAATTTTCTTAGACTTAGCGAAGGCATCTGACAGGGTGCCACATGATAAGCTGATATTTAAGTTGCAGCACATGGGTCTGGATGTCAGATCGGTCAACTGGATTCAGGATTGGCTGTCTGATAGGTATCAGAGAGTTGTGTATGGTGGAGAAGTTTCAAGGAGGCAGAGGGTTACAAGTGAGTCCAACATGGCTCAGTACTAGGACCTATATTGTTTAACCTTTATATCAATGACATTACCAGTGGATTGCAAGGGGGTATTCAGTTGTTTGCGGATGATGCGAAGCGGGGCAGATGTGGTAGCCCTGCAAGAGGATTTGAATAAGCTAGATAGATGGGCAAATGAATGGGGGTGTTGATTTAATGCAGCAAACTGTAAGGGCTTGAGGTTTGGGACACATCAATGGGACCCTGCATACTCTGTTGGAGGAGCTATACTGGAAGAAGTAGGGAGAGACAAGCGATCTGGGTTGACGATTGATATAAACCTGAAATTTAGCGGACATATTGCAAAGGTAGTGAAGGTAACACAGAGGATTGCTGCAATAATGAGAAGGATGCTGACCTGCAGAGATAAAAGAGTTATCATTCCGTTGTATAAGATCATGATCAGACTACACTTAGACTAGTGTTCTCAGATTTGGTCCCAGGATTTGAAGGGGATAAATTAACTGTGGAAAGGGTACAGAGGCAGATAACAAAGATGGTTTCAGGACTGTACAATGTTAGCTATGAGGATCGGCTGAAGGAATGTGGACTGCAGAGTTTGGTGGATAGAAAAACGAGACCTGATATGATTGAGACTATTGAGAGGTGGTTACAGGGTTGACACTGGGGAGTTCTTTCACTTGGTTGAACAGCGGAAAGGAGTGATGACAAGAGGCCATCCCTGGAAGTTACGAAAGGAAACTGTGAGCAAGAGGGTGATGAGTGGTTTCTTTGCATGGAGGGTGGTTGAACCGTGGAATGCATTGCCTGATGGAGTGGTGAGAGCGAGAACGGTCAATGAGTTTAAGGAGTGGTATGATAGACTTTGTGTTTGTTAGGGGGGGGGGGACCTCCCCTTGATGAGTCTTGACAGACTTTATGTTCTTAGGAAGGACCTCCCACGATGAGTCTTTTGACTGCATGCAGGCCTGAATAATAATAATAATAATATTAAAAGTAGAAGATTCACATACCACTTTCTGATACCTGTTCATCACTTGCTCACTTATCCAAATCAATAGTTTACCTTCCAATTCTATATATCCCCTTATTTATGAGCCTTTCATACGGTTCCTGAATGTCTTAGAAATGTCCACCAGCATCACAGTACATCCATCCCCTTTATCCTACTCAGCTATAACTATTGCAGAACTATTACTATTGGTATCCTTTTTTCCTCTTTGTTCAGAGTTTTCTGATACACTATAATACTTTTTTCAACTATTAATCCTTACTGTAGGAAGTTGTCCCAACACAACAATAGTGTGAAGATGAATAGCTGTCCAGAAAATAAATATAGAAAGACTTATAGCACCTTCATGGTGCAATTGGAAGAATGACAGTATGTTGCACCTTTCGAGTGGAAAAGGCCTAAGTTCGATCCTCATCATGAAGAGAGGATTCTTTATATGTTTTTTTTTTCTTTTCAATTGAAAGTGAATTAGCTGATCTCATACAGGGTTGTAGCAGGGTTTTTTCATCTTGCATACAAACAAATGAGCTGTGAGAGTACACGTAATTTACACACAAAAAATACTAGTGGTGGTGGTGGTTGGCAGTAGATGCTGTTGATGTTAGTAGTGTTGTAATTGGAGAATTAAGTAAAAGGGGAGACAGTGAGATGTATGTAGTAGAGTAGAGTGCCCTCTCCCGATGAGTCCTTGGACTACTTGGAGGAGTCATGTAATAATAATAATAAATGTGAACAAATTGCTCAGACATTATGACCTCCCTTTAGTAAACCCATGCTGTTTCTTGCAAAGTACAGCTTGTCTGTCAGCTATTTCTGTAAGCAAGCTATTACCAGCTTCTTTAAAATCTTTACTTATAAGTTTTACAGTTACTGTAGGCATAATTCACTAGGCCTGATAATTCAGAAGACTGAATTCCAGGTATGTGGAGAAGAGCTATTAGAGTACACATCAATATTACAATCAGGGAATGTCAAGGTCCTTCTTGACAAATGTCAATCTCAGAAAGGCACATAAAAAAGTGGTAAAAGACAAGCTCTCCAAAATGCTGCAATTATGTGTAAATGGTATGTTACATAGAGCATTTAAGTTTTAAGTTAGCAGTTAGAACTGAAGGATGGTTCGATGTAAGACAAGGGTGAAATCTATCACTACTGTTATTCGTCATCTATATGGTTCACATCACAAAGAAAAGTGACATTCAACGAGATATCAAAAAAAGTGATGTTAATCTCGCCTTCTTACTACTTTATGCAGTGATGTTATACTCTTAAATAAATCCAGTACAAGTATTCCTTAACCAACTGAATAACTGTGTAAATTTGGAATGAAAATCAGCAATAAAAAGACAGAAACTATGAAAATAAGAACGAACATTGAAAATGTCAACTACATCCTGAATGCAGAATCTATAAAAAAAAAAGTAAAATACAAGTAAAAATAGACAAGTCAGCTGAAATTTATATGGAATAAGAAAGAGAAACATTTGAAACACTAAGCTAGCTATAAACAAGATTGAGTACAAACAAATTTTATCGTTCACAGAACTGGTTAGAAATAAACATCGGATCAAAGATTAGAGACCACAAATATGAGAGTTCTTAGAAAAATTCATGGAGTAAACAGATGGCATCAGTAGCAGATTCACATTAAAAATGAAAATGATATTAAGAACTTTGACACTGTTCAGCATTCAAGAATATGTGAGCAGAGCTAATCTAAGGATTTTTTTTAATGTTACTCCTACCCACAAAAGGTTATTTGTAAACCTAAAGCATTTTGCATCCTGGGCAGGCTAAGGGTATTTTTTTTTCTCTATTTTTTAATCATTTATATATATATACTCTCTGACCAACATGTAAGAACCTTGGCTGGCAAAGTGCCAAGAAGAGTCAATTCCTGCTGAAGGGAAGAAAGGAATAAGGCGATGTATGAATTCGTCACCAACATGTGAAATCACATACTATATATGTGATTTTGCATGTTGTGATGAAATTTTCCAACAGCTGTACAAGCAAAATAGTTACCACTTTAAAAACTAGAATTTTCATAAAAGAAAAGCTAATTTTCTGACATATAATAATAAACACTAATCATTGATTACCCTATTATCGGAATGGATTTGCCTTCTGCATACACAGAAGTGTCAAGGGGTCTCGCATCTGTGGTCGGACATTATCAATTATTTATATATATTAGGAGCAAATATTCCAGGTGCGCTCGGTTTGTGGTGCTCATCCACTGAATAGCAATATCACCAAATTATATTTTTGCATTTATTCCCTTTAAAGACTCCCCTAATTGTTTCCAGACTTCATGTGATTTCTAAAAGTAAACACAATATGCTAATGCTTCACAAAGAGGACAATTTTCAACACACAAATGTTGCATCACGTTCAAGTTAATAGCCCAGGTGTGCATTCAAAATACACACACACACCTTTGAGCCCTTTAAAAAGATGAACACATGGCACAATAAGTCAGATTCTTAGTGTTCTTATAGTTTTAAACCACTCAAAAGGCGAGGCAGAGTGAGCTCTGAGATAATAGCACCTAGAGGCTGTGATTGGTTATTGTGTTAACCAATTCAACATTATCATTTGTCATGAGTTGCTGTTTTGGTTTTCTGAGTTTCATCTGTTTTGTGTGCATGAAGTGTGAACTGATGTGCTAGGCAAGTTTTTATATATGTCTTATATTATACCCTTAGCATGCCCAGGATAAGACAAGTTTTTAATATATAATTTTCGATAAATTTATAACTTTTTTGTCCATATTTACAATGGGAAACGGTACTGTAATCGAAGGAGATAAGCCTTCATCCTCCTCTTCCAAATTTTTCACCAATGAGTAATTCAAATATACCAATCAAACAGAGCATTCTCCTTCATTATTGTTTTTTTAATATTCAGTATCTTAAAACAAACACACTGTCCCCTACTCTGCACAGATTTGGTTACAATTAATTGATAAATTAAAGTATTCAAAGTTATCCTACAATTAATTGGACCAATTAAGATTAACTCTGATGCGCTATGCACTCTTAAAACTTTCATACATCGATAAAAATGCAATCATATAGTCAAACTGACGTGAATTTTGTAGCACAGGTTGTGTATGCCACAACAGCACACCCAACCGAAATGGTTGGGTGTGCCTGTCGTGACACCACTGATATATATATATATATATATATATATATATATAATATATATTATTATTATTATTATTACATCACACCTCCAGGGATGTCCAAAGACTCATCGAGGGAGAGCGTCTACTCTACAACTCTTCGTCTCACTACTCCACCAACCTTTATCATCTAACAACAATGCCATCTACCGCCGACTATCACCACTAGCACTTTCACTGACAACCACAAACATCCATGCGCACGACGGGATTTGAACATGCAGCCTTTTGGCTAGAGAGCGGATATGCTAACCACTCGGCCAACCAGGTTGCGTGGTTATCACAACCAAATCTGTGCAGAGTAGGGGACAATGTGTTTGTTTTAAGATACTGGATATTAAAAAACAATAATGAAGGAGAATGCGCTGTTTGATTGGTATATTTGAATTACTCAATGGTGAAGAATTTGGAAGAGGAGGATGAAGGCTTATCTCCTTCGAATATTGAATATATAACTTTGTATATTTATATATATATATATTGTATATGTAGAAAGTTTTTTACCTTGGGTATAATATATGTTAAAGATACCAAGCTATTTTAAATATAAACCTGGTTTTTTACTCCATTTCCCAAGTAAGCAAACAGACAAGTCAGTCAAGTTTGCGCCTGCAAGTGTAGCTGATCCTGCACGTAGTGCAAGTCAAGGCAACTCGTGGTAAAAGAGTATAAGCTCTGATCACTACTCTTAATATTTACCCTTAACGCAAAGCACATCTCCTGGTGGAGATGTATGATGCTATGTATTGAAGGCAAGGGCCACTACCCAGACCAGTTTCAACCTTTATTGAGGTCTCGTCAGTGGGAGCCAGGCTAAGAAATACTAAGTTTTAAGTAATACAGAGCTTATAAATACCTTATGGTAACTTATTTTGGTAAAATATTTATAAACTCTGTATTACTTAAAACTTAGTATTTCTTAGCCTGGCTCCCACTGACGAGACCTCAATAAAGGTTGAAACCGGTCTGGGTAGTGGCCCTTGCCTTCAATACATAGCATCATACATCTCCACCAGGAGATGTGCTTTGCGTTAAGGGTAAATATTAAGAATAGTGATCAGAGCTTATACTCCTTTACCACGAGTTGCCTTGACTTGCACTACGTGCAGGATCAGCTACACTTGCAGGCGCAAACTTGACTGACTTGTCTGTTTGCTTACTTGGGAAATGGAGTAAAAAACCAGGTTTATATTTAAAATAGCTTGGTATCTTTAACACATATTATACCCAAGGTAAAAAACTTTCTACATCTATCTCTCATCCTGAGATTTTTATTTAATAAGGTCAAAGCATACTTATGGCAATTTGTTTTGGTAAAATATTTATAAGCTCTATATTACTTAAAACTTAGTATTTCTTAGCCTGGCTCCCACTGACGAGACCTCAATAAAGGTCGAAACCGGTCCGGGTAGTGGCCCTTGCCTTCAATACATAGCATCATACATCTCCACCAGGAGATGTGCTTTGCGTTAAGGGTAAATATTAAGAATAGTGATCAGAGATTACTATTCTTAATATTTCTTAAGAATAGTAATCGAATAGAATAATATTTCTCTGATCACTATTCTTAATAGTGATCAGAGATTACTCTTTTACCACGAGTTGCCTTGACTTGCACTACGTGCAGGGTCAGCTACACTTGCAGGTGCAAACTTGACTGACTTGTCTGTTTGCTTACTTGGGAAATAGAGTAAAAAACCAGGTTTATATTTAAAATAGCTTGGTATCTTTAACACACACACATATATATATATACAATCTACCAATAATTGTCCAGGCATCCCTGTTATTTGAAGTTGTGGAACATTCCAGGCTTGTTAATAACATAAAAACCAGTGTACAGAGAGTAGGAAGTAGTATTTCACCATAGCAGTTGAATACCGGTGTTATTGCAACACGACATGAACTCAGTGACTTCAAGAGAGGTGTCATTGTGGGCTGTCACATTGGTGGCATATTTATACATACCACTGCCACTCAACTGGATCGTCCAAATTTAACAGTTGATAATGTGATCAACAAATGGAGACATTCTGGCATCACTAGTGGAGGAAAACATCCACGCAGCCACCAAAAATGACTCACAAGGACAGGAGGATGTTAAAATGAATGGCACGCAAAAAACGACAACAATCAGAAAAGACTATCCATCATGAGTTACAGAGCACCAGGAGCACTAATACTTTATGAAAATAACTCCATTTACTGGGTTTCCACAGAAGAGCAGCAGCACACAATCCGAACATCACAACAATGAACAAGGTGGATCGTCTGGCCTAATGCAAAGAACGTGTGAACTGGACAATTTACCAGTGGAAAACAGAACTTTCGAGCAATGAATCAATGTTCACCTGTTTCCAATCTGATGGCAGGGTATGGATGTGGAGGCAGCCTGGTGAATGTTTGTTACCACAGTGGTTAAGAGCAGCATGTCCTTGATCTGTTGCTGAATTCAGTGCTGCTTTGATGGGAGAATGGAGACAAATTCTACCTGATGTCTGCCACACACACACTGGTGGACCTGTTGTACCCACAGTAAAGTTTGGTGGTGGAGAAGTAATGGTGTTGGGGTGAGTGGGATCACTGGTCGTCGTCCGTGGTTCCCATGAAGGCAGCTCAGTACCTTGATATTCTGGATAATCAGGCGTTGCCTACACTGTGGAGTTTTTTATGGAACAGACCAGTGTTACTATCAAGACAACAATGGCCCATGCCATGAAGCTGCAACTGTTATGGAATGAAGAGATAGGTATTAAATGACTGCCCTGGCCTGTGCAAAGACCTGGCCTCAACTCCATCAAACACCTGTGGAACGAATTGGGGCAGTGATTGAGGTCCAGAGCAGCATGTCCTCTTGATCTGTTGCTGAACTCAGTGTTGCTTTGATGGGGAAATGGAGACAAATTCCACTTGATGTCTACCACACATTGGTGGAAAGCCTCTTTCAAAGAGTGCAGGAGGTGATCAAAGCCAAAGGCAGACATACCTGATATTAGGGTTTGCCTACTGGTATCAATTGTAAATTGCTAAAGTTCTGGACAATTATTGGTAGTGTGTGTGTGTGTGTGTGTGTGTGTGTGTGTGTGTGTGTGTGTGTGTGTGTGTGTGTGTGTGTGTGTGTGTGTGTGTGTGTGTGTGTGTGTGTTTAATTTATTTTACATAGTCCAGAAGCCTTGCTCTAGAGACCAAATATGGAACTTTTTCAAGCCACTTCAGGTCTCCAATAAGCAAGACAGTTGTCTCACACCAGGCAATGACATTTATCTCCCACCTAAAGAGAATCACAAACATCCATGCCTATGGTGGGATTCAAACCGACAGCCTCTTGGTTGGAGAGTGAATCTTCTAACCACTCGACCAATCAGGCTGACAAAAGGTAACAGGATCACAAAAAGAATGGGTGTCACAAATAGATGGTTTGATGCAGTAAGAAGTGCCTCATAAAACCAAAATACAAGATCTAACAAAGTGCTGACCCCAGTAGTGTTAATACTGGAGTCAGCAGGGTATAGATGTGCATCTTGCTAACTGAATTCACTTGTTTATCTTCACATACACTCCTTTGCATGATGGCACTGGTACTCTCCTGCTTACTGACAGCTGAACTCTGATGATCAAGCACATGTATTCTCTTAGCCACCCTTCTGTCTAATATGAATAGTAATTAAAATAGACAGTGTGAATAGCCAATATTCAAATTTTATTATTTTTAAAGGGCTCAAAAATAAAATTATAGACCTTAAAGTGTAAAGTAAAAATCACTTCTCCATCACCTGATTAAAATCCACACGTGTCTTAGCCAATTCTCGTTTCAAAAAACTTCCTGGAGATGACATGTGCTCATGTGTATGGCCATGTGTCCCATCATGGCTATGACCATGTGGAGCCTCTTGATCAGCCTGCATTGTTCCTGCTAAAAATGAAGTTCAAGATAATTACTGTATACATGTTAATTAATTAATACAACTAGCATTATAATTTCACTTGTATAATTTCATAACAGACCAGCATTTCAAAACTGTTAACATCTAATTTCTTGATTCTTTAATCAATATTTAAATTAATTGTTATAATTATTATTTTAAATATGGAATTCAAAATGTGAAATATATTATATAGTACTGATCAATTAAATTAAATAGTTTACATCAGTTTAACATTTATTACTTGAGAAGCTGCACAGTCAAAACGATAGACTGCATCAATAGCCAATACGGATAAGCAGGAAAAATAGCAGCATTTTCTATTCAAATAAATAGAAAATTCTGTTAATTTTCAGATACATAGAACAAGAAAAAAGTGCCTTTCTGTATATCAGTTTTTAAATTATAATTTTAAAATAACTGCTATTAGTTAGTGGAACTGAAAACAAATTATATTGATAAAACAAGAAATGCTAAAAGCTTATTGTTTATAATTCCACCCCTCCGCACGCACGCACACAGATACACACAAATGCCAATCTGTACATCTTAATACTGCTCTGATATTAACAAATGTGCCTTGTAATAAATGTAAAACAAAGAAACAGTACTACAGTGGAACCTCGTTGTTGAACACAATTCGTTTCTAAAGGCTGTTTAGTAGCCGAAACCATTTTCCCATAAGAATTAATGTAAAATGGAATAATCCATTCCCGAACCCCAGATGATTGCTTATTTAAACCTTTACGACAGTACTTCATGCATAAAATTGTATACAAAACTAATGAAAATGTATAAAATCTTATGAAAAGAATAAACACAATAAATAGATAAAATATAGATGAAAAAGGGTGATCTCTTTCCACAAAACTTTGCACCTCATCCCATTTCACACACATTTCTTTGATCAAAGAACTAGGAATCCTCCCTTCCTTCCTCTGTCTCTGAAGACATTTCTTCAATCACCATCTTTTGCTCTGCTCCATCTGAAGGTGTTCCAGTTCTTCTGTGGTGAGCTCATTCCTGTGGTCCTCCACATCAGCATTGCCAACTTCCAAGCCTATGCTTTTGCCCAGAGACACAACATCATCGGCAACGACAACATACTCAGCCTCAAAGCCCTGAATGTCTCTGTCTGCTACACAGTCTGGCCACAATTTCCTCCAGGCCGAGTTTATGGTCCTGTAAGTCACTTGTACCCAGGCTTTGTCAAGAATATTAAGCAATGGAGGATATTGAAGTGATTTTTCCAGAATTCTCTGAGTGTTAATTCTGTGTCAGAGGTCACTTCAAAACACCTTTGAAAAGTGCTTTGGTATAGAGTTTCTTAAAGTTCGAAATGACCTGATGGTCCATGGGCTGGATTAGAGGAGTCGTGTTAGGGGATAGGAACTTCACTGTGATAAAATCAAACTCCTCCACCAACTCGTCCTCCAAGCCTGGAGGGTGAGCAGGAGCATTGTCCATCACAAGAAGGCATTTTAATGGAAAATTTTTATCTTGAAGGTATTTTCTCACATTTGGGGCAAAGACTTCATGGATCCACTGAATAAAAAAAATTGCTTGGCTACCCAAGCTTATTAAGTTTATCGTTTATCCAAATCAGCAACAATTTTTCCACTTCTTCAATCGCATGAGATCTTTGTTTAGTAAGAACTTTAACTCCTTTTGTAACATCAGCTCCCTTGATCACCTCTTTATTTCTGAGTATTGTACAGATCATTGATATTGCCATACCAAACTGCATAGCAAGATCTGAGACACGAATGTCATTTTCATGTTTGGATAACATTTCTCGTTTCATCTCTATTGTGGTTCTAACAACTTTTCTTTTCACTTTGCTGCTATCACTGTCCTTCTTTGGTACCATGGTGGCTTATTTAATAATAATTTATAAAAAAAAAAAACAGCAAAACACAAAGAAAATCAAGAAAAGGCACTGCAAATTTGAGCAGGTGTCTGGATTGAGAGGAGGGCTGCGGCGGGATGCTCTCCACTGTACATCTCAGCCTGGGGATCACGTGGTTGCTGGTTTGCCTGTTCAGGAAATGAGATTCTGTTTGGAAACCGGTGCGTTTTTGGTTTGGAAAATATGTTCGGGAACCGATTTGTTTGAGATGAGAGGAGTTCGACAACTGAGGTTCCCCTGTACTTCAATTTATTCATTTAGTTTTCATTTAATATCATACTAATAAGACATGAAAACTAGAAAATACATTTCAATTTAAGTTAAAACAAACTTTTTTCCCCTACATATGCTGGTTTCATTCACTAATTCTAAACATGCACAACACCGTTAAATTAATGGGGGCATACAATAAATTAGGATGTTGATTCAGCCAAACATGATTCCTTACCAATTAATGATGGTGATTTAAGTTGCAATCCATCCTTTTCGTGTACTATATGAAGAAGCTTTTTGGACCAACTTGATCAAGAAAATGGTGTATACTCTTACTTTAAACAGTTTATGAGTTAGGAATGGGGGAGTGCTGAAATTAGCATAAACAGAAAGAGAAAAGGAGATTTGCAAGCTTTTGAAACCCTTTGAAACTGAGATTACATATATGGGCCACATCCACTTAAAAACTGGCTTATGATGGAAACGAGTCAGGACTCTGCAACCTTAATGCACTAGTAATGTCACTTATTTCGTGAAGTTGGCTGCAAAATAAGAACACTGCCAGTGCATCATGACACCAGAATGTATTATAATGCATTGACAGTTTTAAGTGGATGTGGCCCATATATGTAATCTCAATTTCAAACGGTTTCAAAAGCGTCCCACCGAACAGGCAAACCGTGAGCACATGCATCTACAGACATAGGACACACTGAGAAGCATGGGACTAACCACCTTATCCTCGAATTGCGGTTGCAAGAATAGTTGGAAAAAACCTCGAAAAGGTAGAAGAGGAGAATTAAGTAAAATAAAACAGAGTTGTTTGTAGTGGAAGCCAGATAAAGGCTTCTTACGTTACATACGGAATCAAACCCAAGTCTTTCGGACCAAAAGGCTTCGTTTATATAGACTGAGCTACGAAGATTCTACCACAACCAAACGAGCATAAAACAGTACAACGAAAAGTTCTTCATGAAACTACTACCAAGAGCCACTAAAAAAAAAAAAAAAAAGCCTTCGCGAAAAAACAAAACACTATTCCTGAAAAAAAAAAAAAAAAAAGGCCTCAGTATGTATAATATAAAGCGATCATCTAAATCACTTCCGGTGATAATATCCACCACGTGATACAACGCATCTAGGGTCGTTTTCTTGATATTTCGGTTATCGGAGAAGGGGGATAGTTACCCCCCCCCACACACACACACACTCCCAATCTTCCTAATACCAGTTTTGAATATCATTTGTTAAAAAACAAATTATGTATATTTTCCCATAAGGTTAAATAAGGTAAATTTTCCTATTTCATTTCATGTTTTTATATTTTGTTTATATTCTTGTGTTAATCCCAGAAAAAAAAATTAATAATAATAATAAATAATTTAACAAGATTAAAACTAGATATTTCGGTTGCATGTTGGGAGATGAATGTTCAAAAACTGAAAAAAAAAATTGCCATTCTTGAATACGATATGCCAAGGAATGTATTTTTTAAAACTTTTTATTATATAATAAATACTTTAAGTGTGGCGGGAGCGGGTGGAGGGGGCACAGTCATCTTTCCGTTTCATTCATTTACAATGTGCGCAAAGCACTCTTCCCGAAACCAAACCTTTAACTATTATAACACAGCAGTTCATTTAAAGAACAATTACAATTCAGTTATCCCAGATACCAACTGAGAATTTTCTCTTTTCGAAATACAACTCGAATATTACACTTAAATTAACTTATATTCACTAACCTTGTAAGAAAGTACACTTTTCATCCTTGCCAGTGCTCATGTTTTTAACAGAACCGTGCTCTTTAATCTCCTTTACCATACAGTGTGCATTATATGTAGTGTCATTAACTAATCACAGTTTTAAGTGATAGGGATGCCAACAAAATACAGTCCCGAAGCAATCATCATTCTCTAAGAAGCCATTAAGCAATTCAAGACGCAAGAGACCACGTGAAACAAGTGTGTAAGCAGGCAGGCAGGCTAGCATAAACACACACACGCGTATCATAAACACATAAATCAACAGTTCTAGAGAATGGAATGTTGTTAGAAGCAGGCTCTATTACAGTACTTTGTCGCAGAATGGAGGATGCATTTACAGAAGTATACAACATGTATTAGTTTACCACCAAATATATCTATCTACAACTGTCATTTAATTACAGAGAGAGAGAGAGAGAGTCTTCAACTACACTTACAGAGAGTTTAAAGAGTGTTTTGCATGTACGATTAATATAAGAATGTTAAACATAGATAAAAATATATTATTTCGTTTATAATGTCAGAGTTATTTAATTATTTTCTTTGTCACTTGCACTTTTTGGGTACATTCGTAAAAGAATTATGCATATCAGCTTCGTCATATCGGTCTACTGTTCAGTTTAAAACAACTGGAGATTGAATAGACAGCTGTTATTATTATTATTATTATTATTATTATTATTATTATTATTATTATTATTATTATTATTATTAATAATAATCATTATTTCGAATTATGAAACATTATTCCAATGCCAACTACAGGATAGTCAGAAATACATACCGTATAACAAGACCTCAGACAACTAATTATATCACATATAAATACAATAATCACTACGGAAAGGCCACGCGAAACTTCTACATCCCAGACATGATAAACAAATTACCTTTTGAATACAGAAATCTTACAAACTACAATAGCCTGAAAAGAGCTCTAAGGACATACTATGAACAAGAAACACGTACCCAAAATACCATACAAACGCGATGAAACACAATATATTCGTTCACGTTTCCAGTTTAGCGACGCATCAAGACATTCCAAGTTGTCTGTGTGTGTATGTGCGTGCGCGTGCGAATTTCTCAATCAGCAGCTGCAGTGGAAATCAAGCCAATTAAACATAGATTTGATTTCATAGCTTCCCAACACAGCAAATAAACCAATAAATAATAATTGGTGTCATCCTCAGATAAGCTCACAAATAAGCTTCGAGGATGAAGGCTGAGAAAATACATCCCATCTCATCCAAGATCAAAAAATAAATAAATAAAAAATAAATAAATAAAAAATAAATGTATCATATGTAATGTACTATCACATATAAACAAATATATGTAATGTTGTATCATATGTAATGTATGTATCATATGTTATTAATTATTATTATTATTATTATTATTATTATTATTACTATTATTATCAGAATACATGAATGTATCAAATGTATGTAATGTTATATCATAAGTAAACAAATGTAAGTAATATTCTTTCATATGTAAACAAATGTATGTAATGTTGTATCATACATAATCAAAACTATGTAATGTATGTATCATGTGTAATAAATTATTATTATTATCAAAAAAATATGTATGTATGTATCTGAGACAATAAAAAAATTATTATTATTATTAGAACATGGCAGGCATGGAATCACAGCCTGAAACCACTTTATACAATCTTTTGATGGAAACTGCCATTGTTATTATTGTAACTAGCAGTCATTCCCATGAATTCCTAAGACAAATCTATATTAGCCATTATTCACACATTCCTGATATATGTATTAAGAGTAGTCATAACAACCAACCTCATTAAGCCATCGCCGAATTTGAGTTCAATCGGCTATGGAATTCTCCAATTGCTATTTTCTTTTTATTACAAGAGAAAACGATTACATAATAATGTTGATTAAATGTTTGCTTTATGGGGATATAGCATAAGAAAAATGTTTATAAGCTCTTCTAAATTTAAATTATATTCCATGTCCGCCTCTATCGATATAGTTGCTAGACCAACCAATCTTTCTTGGGTCATTGCACTTCGAAAATAATTTTTAACCAGTTTAAGCTTGGG
The DNA here is from genome assembly GCF_054136105.1 of Typopeltis vanoorti. Lineage (NCBI taxonomy): Eukaryota > Metazoa > Arthropoda > Arachnida > Uropygi > Thelyphonidae > Typopeltis > Typopeltis vanoorti. Next base: position 17,111,355 of record NC_143554.1, read on the forward strand.
AAAACTTCTTTCCGCACTTGCTACGCTAACATGAATTAGCATAGCGACTGCGCCTACCGCAATATGGCTGAACGAGCGTCCTTATTAAGCCGCGCCGTGAGGCAAACTGCCTCTATGCTACGCCCTGTAGACGGTACTGACAACAACCTCTGACAACTTATTCTACCAATTCAAAATTTTCCCAGCAAAAAAAAAAAAAGCATAATTATTCCTGTAGTGTATTGAAAAATTACTTCTGCATATACTTTATAAAATTTCTTTAATGATTTTTGACTGAACTTATACAGTCCAGTCAAATACTATGACTGTCCTATTATTTTATATTCGGCACCGTTACACTTGTATCACCATGAAGCAGTATACACAGTGGCGTAGTTAGGGGGAGGCGGAGTGGGTGGTCTGCCCCAGGCGGCACTTTTAACCTTTTTGAACTTTTGCAGATAAATAAAATTGATTAAGAATTGCCTACATTATTATGAAATAGACTTCGCCAATGTCATCGACGATTTTGCTAACAGAAAACAAGAAAAATAACATTTTAGAATGTTGAAATTGAAGTTTTTCTTCAAAAATAAACATAGTGTTTTAATTTATTTCCCTATACGTCGTTTTGACTTTTTGTACTATTTTTGATGTGTATTGAGACGGGCGACAAAATCAGGGATCGCCCTAGGCCACAAAATCTCTAGCTACATCACTGAGTATACAAGATAATGGATGTACATGTATATGATCCACTGTTCATTCGAAGTTGCTGATTGATATGAGGAAGGGACGTGATCTGACGAGATTCGAAATAGCTTGATTGTAAGGCACTGGTTGAAGGGTGGCAGTATCCAAGAAACTACTATTACTGTACGCTGTTAGTGCAGTGCTATAATTAAGATGATCGCCGAATTTGAGTTCAATCGGCTATGGAATTACGAGGATCGAGAGATGGGGGGGGGGGATGACTGAATTCTTCACCTCCGAACACTCTCGGATGTAAGTAAAGTAGTCTTGATGATGTTGTACAGTATATATCCTGTAACGTTGAAAGGTGTTCTAAAGTTCATGCCATGACACTTAGCAGTAGTTCTGAAAAATCACAAATTATTAATGTATCCTATTTGGGAAGCATTCCATAGACCAATTATCATTTTGGTCACTCCCAGTTATATCCTCTTGTGGAGAGAATACAAATGATCATTCTGAAACTTGCTTACCAAATCTCAGTATGGTGGTGCAGATGTAGTCATGGGAAAGTCTTATAAAGAGTGATGATAATTATCTTTTTTACACCACTAATCAATGTGTTTTTCAAAATTTAATATATTGAAAACTATTGAGAAAATATTGTTGAAGAATTTTAATTTTTGTTAAAGTTGGGCAGTTCTAACTACTGCTTTATATGACAAGTAATTTTTTTTTTTTTCGTTGCACCAGCGACACGAATAAATTCACTGTGTAAATAACGCATGCGCTAGAGTTATCCTTGGGCTTCGGATTTGGCGTGAAAAAAGATGGCGGCTCGTGTTGTAGTGTTCAGTGTCGTGTATTATTGATAGTGAATTATAATCGGGTTTGATATGTTTTTAGCGATTTATAGTTATGCTTAATCATTAGGGTTAGTAGTTAATTGCTTGCTACCATAATTAGTCACATATTTTCCTCAGTGCTTTATCTAGTAGGTAAGTTAACCTTTTCTTTCTAAAACAACGGCGATACGCTAGGCTTACTGCCATCAGCATCGCCATTGTGTTATAGAAACTGTCTATTACCATAGTGCGGTGGAAATGGACAGCATGTACTGCTCCGCAGAACAACTTGCGGATCCAACCACAGATGTACCGTACGAGGACCTCACCTTTAAACAGCTCCTGGCCATTTTCAAGCACATTGGAAATCTGCTCCACACAAAATGGCCTGGCAAGGTAGTAGTTCATGAAATCCAAGAGGTTGATGCTGACGATGCTCAGCTTCTTGAACTGCTTCAGGGCGGCGCTGCTGAGGAATCAGCGGCGGCTGATGATCATTCCCGCACTGACCATGCTGATGCTAATTTTCAGGAGGTTCGCGCAAGCAAAAAGCGAAAAACCGCGACCTCTGAATCACCAATAATGGATGTTGTAGTAGAAGATGGCTCTGCTGCAGACTCTCCTACCTCCGCAAGGGAAAAGATCCCCCGATTATTCTGCGTGAGAAGAAAAAATGGATGACAATAAAGAACATGATGTACAACCTAAAGATTTCGTACAACAATGCAAAGAATATCACAGATGGTGTCAAAATCCACCCCAACACTGTCTCAGACTACCGTAGGTTGACAGCAGAACTGAATGCTAGAGGGGTCCAGTACCATACTTATTCGCTCGGCTCCGAAAAAAATCTTAAGATTGTAATTAGAGGCGTACCTGAGGATGTCTCCATAGATGAAATCATTGCAGATCTGCACTCGAATGATTTACCACCAATCAAGGTCAGCAGAATGACCAGGAGGGACAAGACTCCAATGCCACTGGTGCTGATCGAAATCAGTCAAGCCCACAAACACATATATGACTTGACAACCATCTGTGGATTGAAAATCTCGGTAGAACCGTTAAGGAAGAGAGCTTCTACTGGGCAATGCCACAGATGTCAAAAATTTGGGCATGCCCAGAAAATGTGCAGGGCAGAGTTCAAGTGTCTGAAGTGTGGGGTTGGTCACCCAACGAACACCTGCTCTAAACCAAAATCTACCCCGGCTAAATGTGCCAATTGCGGCGGCCCTCACACATCCAACTACAAAGGATGTTTACATAATCCACGTAATAGGAGGTCAGAAGAGGGAACATTCTCTCCTTCCATTAGCTCACCTACATCTGCAGCTACTTCACAGTCTCCTAAAGTTCAGAATAAAGATTCAGAAGCCCATCTGCCGAAAACTGAGTTCCCTCAAAAAACAACTCTAAAAAGGCAGTCCAGGTCATATGCGGATGTAACCCGCCCTAAACAGACATCCCTAGAACAGCCAGCTTCACGCCCAAATTTGACAGCTATCATCACCGCGTCCCTGGCAAATATGCTATTAGATTTCAGCAGATCTAATCCTTCACAAAGTTCTACTAACAGATTCCTCAAAGACACCCAAGTCATCATTTCAGCGCTCACTAATGAACAGTAAAAAATTAAAACCAGAATCCTTAGAGATAATAGCCTGGAATGCCAACGGCTTAAGAAATAAGATCCTAGAACTTAAAAATTTTGTCCATAGGCATCGGCCAGATGTTCTATTACTAAACGAAACACATCTAAGACCAGCAGACAATCCCAAAATCTACGGATATCAATCATATAGAACTGACAGATCAACCCACAGAGGTGGAGGCACAGCAATTTTCATCAAGAACTTTATCTCACATCACTCCATAAACCTTCCTCCTACCTCCACTCTTGAGGTCACTGGCATTGAGATTCTCACGAGCTCAGTAGGCAAATTAAAAATTTTTGCAGCATACCATCCACCACAAAAATCATTACTATCTTCTGACTTGAATGCCATATTTGATACTGGAGAGCCTACCATTGTGGCAGGGGATCTAAATGCCAAACATCCTACCTGGAATAGCCACTCCACTAACAAAAATGGACAGATACTACAGAACTATGCTGATTTCAACAACCTTCACGTAATAGGCCCTGCTGATCCCACCCATCACAACACTTATGGTAGGGCTGATGTATTGGACATTGCCATACTGCAGCACATTAGACTCCAATACAATTTAATGACAATCAATGATTTATCATCAGATCATAACCCAATACGATTAAAATTAGGAAATCTTGAAAAATTATCTCCACCCCCTCACTCATTTATTCCCTGGGAAAGGCTCTCCAAGATGCTTCCAAAATATATTGGTCCTGTTCCCATCATTAAATCAAAAGAGGAAATTGAGATAGCTGTCAAAAATCTAACAGAACAGATCACAGCAGCCTGTGCAGCAGTTACTACCCCTGTAACTACCCACAAACCCAACCATCTGCCCGAAGATATTATGAATCTGATTAGGGAAAAAAACAGGGCTAGGAAAAGATACCACAACACTAGGGCACCACAAGACAAGCGGATCTTAAATAGGTTAAATTCTGCAGTGAGAGATGCACTCGCAACTCATAGATCTCAACTCTGGGAAGAAAAACTGACCTCCATCTCCACTGATAACCACTCTGTATGGAATCTTATCCGTAAGATCAAGAACAAAAACAAACCTCTTCCCCCTCTGCAAACAGATTCAGGCCTCATCCACACCGATGCTGATAAAGCTGAGGCAATAGCGAATCATCTTGAAAATCAATGCAAACCTGCATACAGTCACCTTGACATTAGTCATATCTACAAGATACACCGTAATGTCAGATATTCACTCAAGTCTGCTCCCACACATTCTACTCAAATCACACCCACCTCACCTGCTGAAATATATGCTATTATTCAGAAATTCAAAAATAAAAAGGCTCCTGGACCCGACGGCATCTCCAACAAAGTTATAAAACTTCTACCTCGCAAAGCTATTGTTCATTTGGTAAACATAATCAACTCCATACTTCACTACAAGTATTTCCCTTCCTACTGGAAACTGGCGTACATAATACCAATTCATAAATCTGGAAAGGATCCCACTCTGCCACAAAATTACAGACCAATCAGTCTCATCTCTAATCTCGGAAAAATTGCTGAGAAGGTAATTCTTACTAGGCTTCAAGATTCAGTACTCCAGTTAAACATCCTGCCTGAGGAGCAGTTTGGCTTCAGACAGTTGCATAGTACCACTCAACAAATACACAGATTGGTGGAACATATCATTACAGGTTTCAACTGGCGTCAATGCACTGGGGCTGTTTTCCTAGACTTAGCCAGTGCATTTGACAAGGTTTGGCATTATGGTTTGCTATACAAGCTTATATCATCCGGTGTTCCAATCGGAATCATTCAACTCATCAAGACATACCTCTGCGATAGGCGCATGCAAGTGAGATTAAGTGGAGTAGTGTCTGCACAGAAACACATCTTGGCTGGAGTTCCACAAGGATCCTTATTAGCACCGATCTTATTCTCCTTATACTTGCATGATATCCCACACAACCCATTATCTTCAATTAAAGCTCTTTACGCTGATGACACGGCGATATTGGCCAGATCATTAAAGCCTCATTTAGCCATCAAGAAACTGCAAGAAAACCTACTACAAATAGAACAATATTTTGCCAAATGGCGACTCCAGGTGAACCCTCAGAAGAGCGTAGCCGTCTTATTCTCTAGAAGATCAGTGCTTCCTAATGAAGATATTCTCCTGTTTAACACAAAAATTCAGTGGAAAACAGAGATCAAATATCTTGGTGTAGTAATGGACAGAAAACTGACTTTCAACTCCCATATCAAGACTCTCTGTGTAAACACGTCAAAAACCATAGCCCAGCTCTATCCGCTAATAAACAGAAACAGTAAGCTGAGCACCAGAATCAAACTTCTCATATATAAACTGATGGTTCGTCCAATACTCACCTATGCCTCACCGGCCTGGAGCCATACTTCAAACTCAAATATCATTAAATTACAACGCATTCAGAACAAGTGTCTCAGAATGATCCTGGGCGCTCCATGGTTCGTCCGAACTGTCCGACTGCACCGGGACACGGAGGTCCCCTATATCTACACCTTCATGCAGACTATAGCAACCAAATTCTTTTCAAAGGCAACTGTGCACCCTAACAGACTGATCCAACTGGCTGCTGACTATGATGCTATGGACTACTCGAAGCACAAAAGACCAAAAGCCATCCTCAAACCCCTCACTGAGGATTAATCTCCTAGCCTGCTGAGGGCGAGCAATTAGCTCATAAACTCTTTCTACTCACAGTCTCTATTAAGATAGCCGGGAATATGAAAAGCTTTTGCTTCACCCGTTAAGCCAGTAATGTTACTAGTTGTTACTAGTTATCCTTGGACAATAGTGATTTTAATCGCTCCATAGAAATATTAGTCATGCGGCCCAATTTAGCCGCTTATCTTCTCTGAGTAATCTTCTTGCTGTTTTATTAAGTAACAGTCGTTAGGCAACATGATCGTAATATTGTGGACATACCTGCATGCTACCTTGTACATACACTTTCTAACTGATTATTATTTTCCTCAATTAGCAATTATGTAGTAATTCTACAAATGTGACGTAATTCTGTCCAGAATTATCATAAAATTATTGAATGATAAAGTTAACAATGACATGCTTGTCACAGGGGCGCGCCAGTAGTGTTCGGCGCTGTGTGCAAAAAACTTTAGTTGGTGCCCTATACCCCTTCTCCAAATAAAAAATCACTTTATAAAAACGTATCAGTGAGTAAAAATGAAATACGAAATATATTAATTATAAGTTTACTGGAAAAAAAGCAGAAATTACAAAAAAATGTACAAAAAACAATAAACATACAAGAAGGGTACAAAAACAACAAAAATAATTTGAAAATAAATAATAAAATAAATAAATAATAGTAGCTTACAAGTATATAAAATAGGAACATATTAAACATTATTGGGTAAAGAAATAGTTAAATAAATCATTAAACAGAAAGAAAAATCACTTAGTGAATTGAACTTTTCTAGTTTTCATTAATGAAAATTCTAATATCATGTGTATGAAGTTGATCCAAAATATCTGACTCTATTGATGTAATGGCAAGATTTGAAAGTCTGTCTTGTACCATTGTGGAGCGGAAGTAGATTTTAATAATTTTAAGTTTAGAAAAGGACCATTCTGCAGATGCTACAGATACCGTGAATGACAAAAGAATCAAAGAGCAATTGGAAAGTTTGGATAAATTGTGATTAAGTCGTTTAAATAAATATACTGAATTATCTGATATATATCGTTCTTAAAATTAGAAATAAATGGTTGACAGTGTAAAATTTCTTCGCATAAATCGCCTGCGTCAATGTCTGAATGATTCTCTGTGTTAATTTTTGTCGTAACTTTTTTACAACAAAATAATAAATATTCTTTATTTTGTGAAGTACTTAACAAATACAAAAACTGAAATGAATTCATATATTCTTTTAATAAAGTAAATTTTTCCTGCAAAGATAGTAATGTTTGATCTATTATGCAGCGAAAAAAAATACTCATAAAAAAATCAGCTAACGCCTTTTTGATCCCGTATAGGGAGTAGGCGAGATCGTTTTTAAGCCCTATCTAACGTTTTTCAATCTCCACTGGTAGTCAATCAGATGTAGCTGGCCCAAGGCACTAATTAATCGGCATGAAGCGAAGAAGGCGGCTAGTAAGTGCCGTCATCTGGTGGTCCCTGACCATAACACAATATATTTAATGTCTGAAAATAGCGTGGGTTTCCGGGAGGAAAAACCTGCTAGCCCGTTCCAGAGATCGACTAACTCTGGAACCGGTCGAGAAAAAGCTTAGAAAAAGTTCCTCTAGTCGGCGACTAGATACGAACACCTTCTTGTCGTGCGGTCAAGCGCTGTAGAGTGCAAACGCCACCTCTACTGAGCTACACAGGTTCTAAGAAAAAATTACTTTAAATGAAATTTCAGGATTTACTATATTTTCATGTTCGTAATCAAATTGTGTTGTCCTTTTACATCGCCTTAGTGGGTCTACTACTACAAAATACAGATTCTGCGTAAAATTTTGCTGCAATTAATTTTGAGCTTTCTACAATTTCTTTGAAAGTTTCATCAGACCTATTTTGATTTACATCATTCAATGCATCTGAAGCAAGTTGGAGATTCATAGATGAAGACTGCGGTATTTTGCTGACAAAAGTCACTTTATTTACAATATCATACCAAATCTTTGGTGCCTTTACTATCCTAGTGCATGTGTGCGTCGCAGACATTGCATATATGGCCGGCGCGCCCCTGACTTGTCAGCAATCGCTCCTCAATTACACTCAGCTATATAACTAGGCAACTGGGGGGGGATGCAAATTAGCTTCTTCAAAATGGCCACTAAAGTAAAATAGTTATACTCCCTCCTTCCAATTAAAGAATACCTGGTAATTAACAATTTATTTAGAGGTACATATAAAGTTCTGTGAAGCGCTAGATTGTCAAAAAATTGACTCATACATGTACGATTGCATAAAGTTTTACCCTGGGTTTACAAAGGATTAAAATTATATTATATTTGAATATCATAAGATTAAAAATATTATTAAAAGATTAAAAGTGTATTATATTTGACAAGTAATTATATTCTTTTAATCCTTTCATTATCATCATCATCATCATTGCCCATGTGTCCAGTGCCCTTTGATGTCGGATGCCTGTTTCACCATCCTTTGCCACTGCTAGATGACTGAAATCCTGAAAACACTCTCTCCACGCCACTCTTTCACATCATTTACATACTTTCGCCTTGACCTTCCTCTGCTATTGATACCGTCTGTTGTACCAAGCACCATTTGATCTTTCTACGTATCCGTTGTGCAGATATGTTCGAAATATTTTAGTTTCATTTGAATTATTTTCTGCATTAGATTTTCATAGTAACTTCCTTTGTGATACAGTTCTTCATTTGTCACCTTTTGTATCCATCCAATTCGAAGAATCTTTTTATAACATGTTCTTTCGAATGCCAATATTCGACTCACAGCCACCATAGAGAGCACTTGTTTCCATCAGTCTCAGGTTTATGGGAACATTCACTAATTTTCTTTTCCATATCTTGTCCATTGCCTGTAGATTTACTTTAGCTTTTATTATCTGGGATCGTAGTTCTTTTTTACTCAAAATCATGCATCATACTGCTCCCTAAGTATGTAAAGTTCCTAACCCTCTTTCAGCTATTATCCTTGATCTTTAATTGCTTTATTATTATTATTATTATTATCATTGTTGTTGTTGTTCCGGGAAACTCCAAGGAGTCGACAGACTCATCGAGGGAGGCCCTAACATCATGTCTGGAACAACCATTCAGCATTCACACAGTATCTATCATATCTTGCCTTGAACTCATTCACGGTCGTAGCACCCACAACAGACTCTGGAAGCTTATTCCACTCATTTACCACTCTCCAAGTAAAAAACCTAGCTCTAACACCCTTGCCAACCACGCTCTTGCCCCGCTTCCATGCATGGCCCCTAGTCCTCCCACCACCAGTCATATTTTCAAAAATATCTTCTGGATCAATCTTATGAAAACCCTTCAGTAATTTGAATGTCTCAATCATATCACCCCTCCTTCGCCTATCGTCCAATTTCTGCAACCCAAAAATCCTCAACCTATTCTCATAAGGTTCATTCAACAGACCTGCTATCATCTTGGTCACTCGTCTCTGGACCCTCTCCACTTCCTCCCCATCACGAAGAAACCCTGGTGCCCATAACTGGGCACAGAAGTCCAGATGGGGTCTTATCAAGACTCGATACAGAGGAACAACAACTTGCTTCTCTCTGCATGTTAAAGTATTTTTCATAAGCCAAGTGATTTGGTGAGCTTTTAGTCACTTTTGCAATGTGCCCCCTAAACTTCAACTCCCTATCCACCAACACTCCCAAATCCCTGGCCTCATCAATCTCCTGGAGTATGGTTCCACCAATGCGATATACTGCTGCTGTTCTTTTCACCCAAAGTGCATAACCTTACACTTTGCCACATTAAACTGACATCCATTTTTCCTAGCCCAGTCCTCCAAACTATCCAAATCATCCTGTAAAATTTTGACATCCTGTGCACTCACAATTGCTCTATCCAACTTTGCATCATCAGCAAACAAGTGAACACTTCCTCTCAAATCCTTTCCAATATCATTGATGAACAAATTGAAAAGCAGTGGTCCAAGAACAGAGCCCTGCGGCACTCTACTTTTTCATCCTCTTCTCTCCGAAAATTCTTTGTTTTTGTCTTATCGATGTTCATTATAAGCTAATATCTATTTCCTTCTTCAGCTAATTCAGCACTGTTCTTTATAGTTCCTCTTCATCTTCTTTAATTATGACTATGTCGTCTGTAAACCGCAAGGTGTTTATCTTAGTGCCTTGAGTTTCAATTCAAGGTACTGGGATTTTAATAAAACTTCGAACACAACACGAAAATATCCTAGAGTGGCTCCCGTCAACCAGAGAAAATTAACGACCCTCTCTGCAGGAATCTGTTGGTTAATTTCTGACCATCTACTCAACGAATTAGTCGACAACTCAGTTTCGAGCTTAGAAAATGGATAAGAACTACACTCGCAGCTGCTACAGCGGATATACTTCTCACAAACTTCTACCGACTTATGGAAAAGAATAAAAGCTCATTCGCGATAACAACATAGGCAGTCGTCAATGCCACAGAATGCCACCGGGAACAGAGGACGAGACACTCTGGAAAATGACAAAATGACCTTCGTGTGTTCTACGCACACGGAGGGGTGTAGTCAAAATTATATCCACGCGAATCTGAACTTCATCAGTAAAGTAGCCACTCGAGTAGACTGTATGCTAAATCTATAGATGATTTGGTGTAAACTCCAGTTTACACCAAATCATCAACAAACTTAAAATCCCTAAATAATAAATCCGCTATTGCCTTTTATTTCCTACAGTAAGGAGGCAATACTGTTTTAGCCCTATCTAAAGTTTGGAGACTGAGGGAAGGTGAATAACCAATGGTAGCCAATCAGAGATATCTGGCCCTAGACTAATTTTAAACAGCATCCGATTAAGAGAGCATTTCGTGGTCCCTTACCCTAACACTATATTATTTGTCTGAACAGTGTTGATTCTACTGTGGCTGTTCTTGTGTTTACAAGACAAAATATTTAACTTTCGGATAAGAAAATCCCGCTTGTCTGTGCGCGACATCGACAAACTCGGAAACCGGTTGAACAATTGGTTAGAAAAGTTCATTAGTCGGCGACTAGTTTCGACCTGAGAAACACTTTTTTCTGGCTGCTTAGCGCAATAGATGCAAACGTTACTTCCACAACGCTACAACAGCCTTTCATCAACACACCTAAAAATAGGAAAACATCAGGCCCAGATGGAATTTCTAACAAATGATCAAACGTCTCCCTCAGAAATCACTAATGCTCATTACTGTTATTAGTAACACACTGTTCATAGCTCAAAGGAAATGCAGTGACTTAATATTCCCAGAATGAAGAAAAATATCATAATTCCCAGAAAATTATCGCCCCATCTGCCTGCTCTCTTGGTTACACAGAATAGCTGAGAGGGCAATATTAATAAGATTACAGAAATTCGCACTAATTGCATCTTATCATCGGTGAGTAATTCGGATTCCACCGAAAAATATCTCTGAGTGATAGAAAACATCATTGTAAGGTACAACTGGAAGCAAAGCACATTGGCAAACTTCCTGGACGCTACCAAAGCATTTGGCAAAATATGGTACAATGAGCTTATTTCAAACTCCTAGAGGCCAAATTCCCAGGAAAGTGGTCAAATTGACCAAATTCTACTTGAAGGATTGTAAACTCCGATTGAAGCTGCAGGGAATCAGATAGTATGAATTCAAAATTACAAAAGGTGGTCTTCGGATCTCCCAGTCATCAACTCTGCTCTTCAGCATCTATATTGCTGACATCCAATGCCCAGTTGTCACCTCAACTCCCTATGTGCACACAATGCTTCAATGACACGCTCCCTTCGACCAAATTAGGGTCCGAAAAACTGCTAAACGCAAACTCTAAACTAGAACAGTGGTTCATGAAATGATGAATTGGTGTCAGTGCAGACAAGAACGACAGCACTATTCCAAGAAGAAGACGAGCTTCATGCAGGCGAAGTTGTGTCTGTCATCCCCGTTCCATTCAACCAGTAACCAAATACTTAACAGTACAAGTAGAGAAATAACTTCGCTTCATAACTCATGTCAATCATGGTTTTTCAAAAGCGAATAGGGCAATAAGACAGGTACATCCATTACTCAACCGACGTACACAACTAAGGACGGAACTTAAACTACTCCCGTACAATATGCTGATCAGGGCAATCCTGACATATGGTGGCTTATGTACTTGCAGTTCCACCCTGGACCCGAACATCAAAAACTACAGATAATCAAAAACAAATTTATACGAATAGCGTTCAATGCACCATGGTTCATAAGAATCTTAACGCTTCACCAAGAAGTAGGGATCCGTGAGACTGAGATCAAAACTTTCCTGTGCGAAAGGGCTGCAAAAAGGATTTGAAAATGCCGCTATCCACTACAATGCAATGATCAAGCAAGCGGTAAACTACAATAAGGGTAACTGCAAAACAAAAAAACATCCGAAAACCATACTGAACAGATAATTAAAAAAAAAAACATAAAAAAACCTGTCAATGCCAAACGTCCAAAAAATGCTAAATCTGTTGGGGTCTATAATGTAGTTGTACATTCCACAAACAAATATCTCAGGACCAATGTCCCTAAAAAGCCATACTCAAAAGGTATAGCTTTTTAAAGAAAACAATTACTGCGAATGCTCAATGGGTGAGCTAAATGCTTAGTAATCACAGTTAACACAACAATTTCTTGGAGATCCGACAAAAGGAATAAGAGACCATAAGTCTACTCAGATATATATATATATATATATATATTATTATTATTATTATTATTATTATTATTATTACAAACGGCCTCCACAAAGCCAGAAACTCATCGAGTGAGGCAACATCATGCAACATGTGGTTGCGTGATGTTGCCTGCACTCACCCCTTTCCAAACGCAGACCATTCTAATCACGGATCGCTCTTTAACACTTTCATTGCCAAGCTGAAAATTGGAATTTCGTGTGGTTGCCAAATTTTTTTTATTTTTTTATTTAGTTAGCGACGTAAACGCGATAACGCGTGATCGGCCGTTTGGTGAGAACTCGCATCGCGTGATCGCGCGATATCGTTCATTGCCAAGCTGAAAATTGGAATTTCGTGTGGTGGCCAATTTTTTTTATTTTTTTATTTAGTTAGCGACGTCAACGCGATAACGCTTGATTGGCCGTTTGTTGAGAACTCGCATCGAGCGATATCGCGTGATTGACAATGAACGTGTTAAGAGAAATATATAACTATCACCCCTTTTTTGACTGCATTCATTGTCAAGTTCCATAGATATCTTTTTAAAATAAAAATGTCCATCAACTGTTATCCAATATTGCAGTTTGAAAATTTTGTACATCTCTATCACATAAATCCTCTTTTTTGCTGTTGGCTAGAATCTGAAGTCCACAAATTCTCAATGTCTTTTCCTCATAATCTACATTTAACAAGCCTGTTATCATCATTACATCTCTGCATTGCATCTTCTGTACTAAACTAGATCAGCTTGGAAACTATGAGACTACATCTGTTGTCAAATACTTCGTAAGAGGAGTTCAGTATTGCGATTATCCTCTGCGTTATATTGGCTATGTTTGCTATATAAACCCTGAACTTCAACTAAGTAGCTGCAAAATTCCGAGATACCCAGCCTACTTAATTTCTTTTAGCATAATCTCACCAATAAAATACGCAACTGAATATGTTATTACACAAAGGTGCATAACTATATATGTATTAACATTGAATGTATTAACATTTTCACATTACAACAATTTCATCTGATTCAAATTGTTTTGCATGTACTGCATGTCAGTCGGATTCCTGATTATCCTACCAATCTTTGCATCATTATCAAATACCTGTATGTCTTATGTCAGTACTTCATAATATCATTAATATAAAGACAAAATAACAACGGACCAAGGATTATTCTTGTGGTTTCCACCTTAAATCACTCAGCTACATCTCCCCCTCACCCCCAGCACATACCAATCTTTGATATGTCATCATATGCAAACTAAAAGTTTATAATTCAATTCCATATCTTTCAACTTATGCAAAACCCTCCATGGAGTATCCTCTCAAAATCGACAGTAAAGTCCAAAAGTATCATAGTGTATCAAATCTCGTTTGTGTGTGTGTGTGTGTGTGTGTGTGTGTGTGTGTGTGTGTGTGTGTGTGTGTGTGTGTGTGTGTGTGTGTTGCGTTGCGTTTTCCTCCCAAGAGTAACCCTACCAGGAGGTAATTTTTTCCTAAATGCTCCATTGCATTACAATGCTTATATTACATGTAGCTTATAAGTACTGATTAACATTTCTATTTATATTTTTATATCAATTTTCATATTTACATTTAGATTTTTATATATACATATATTTACATTATACAGTATAATTCACATAATAATGTTATTTATGTTTGTTCACAGGGAGTTGAAATTAATTTTATTAGAAAATTTAGTTAATTCTATGTAATAGTTTTCGATGAGCCTCTGTCTTGACACTGGCCACTTGTCTCCGGAAGTGATGACGTGTTGCATTAAGGGCATTCAGATGGAGTCCAATAGCTGACAGTCGTAAAGTATGTGGTCAACAGTCTGTTGAAGGTGTGGACTGCAAATGCACGATGGTGATTCCAGGATATGGAATCTGTGAGGGTAGTGTCTAAGTTTTCCGTGTCCCATCAGTAGCGTGGTTAAACCTGGAGAAATGGCATGTCTTTTCAGCCGGAATCTGTTTCTGATGCTAGTAGAGAATTCTTTTGTTGTTGATACGTTTTTGATGTTTTCCATTCTTCTGATGCCAGGAGAGAATTCTTTTGTTGTTGATACGTTTTTTGATGTTTTCCATTCTTCTTCCCACATGTCTAAGCTTTTCTCTACTGCAAGTGTTTTTATTGCAGATTTCGAGAATTTCTGGTAACTTGCTTCTAGCCGTTCGTTTCTATCTGCTTCTTTAGCCAACTGATTCCGCTCTCTCTCTCTCTCTCTCTCTCTCTCTCTCGTTTCCTGCTATTCCAGTATACGCTTATACCCAGCAGAAATTGATTTCCCATCCTTCTAGAGTGAGATTTCGAACCAGATTTCTTGTCTTGTCTATCAATGCAATATGGTTGTTCTGGTTTTTTATGCCGTCTATAGTGCTTCTACTATCGCTGTAGATTGTTGCTGTCTTTTGCTGAGAGGTGTTGAGTTCTAATTCCTGGGGATGTGTGAGTGACTGAACTATAGCAAGTTGTTCTGCTTGGTTGTTGGAACAGAGAGGATGCAGTCTGAGAACAGCGTTCTTGTATTATAGACTGTCTGTTGTATGCAGTGAACGAACAACCGATGTTCCTTTCGGTTTTGCTTCCAACAGTGCATATTTGGAATTCGTCACTTTCAGAGCTGTCCTTCTCCTTAATATTTGTTTTCTTTGCTGGGTGAGACCATTTACTGTAGTGAAGCAGACGTTCGTAGCAATTCGGATCGATTTTGTAACTTTCGATATATCTTCCGGAGTGACTTTATACAATAACAGATAAATCTTGTATTTTCAGGCAGTGTTAGAGCTGCAATAACGCAAGCTGCCTCGAACAATATTGTCCTGTATCCTTTGATTATGCATATGGCAATAAGGCATTGAACTCTGTTTAGTTTCTGTCGGTTTATCTTTGATGTTAGTGTATGTTTCCAGGCAGGTGCAGCATAAGATATCAGTGGTAGTATAGCACTGGTATATATCGTTTTCAGCGCTCGTTGGCCTAATCCTCACTTAATCCTTGCCGACTTAGCTAGAAGGTTTACTATTTCTAAATTTTTTTGCGCAACATATGAGATGTGCTTATTGAAGTTGAATGTTTCGTCTATTGTTACTCCTAGGTATTTTAGCTCATTGGCTACCTCGAGAACTTCTCTCTTTAGGAAGACTGTTACAGGTTGTTTTGATTTTTTTTTTTCGTGAGATGTGGAACACTTTAGACTTGGTGCTATTGAAGGTCACTTTCTTCTCGCGTGCCCACTCTTCAATTTTAAAGAGTTCTTCGTTGGCCGTTACTTCTAACTGTAAGCCGTCGCGTCCTAGAATCATTATCATCGGCGAAGGCTATGACTTTTGTTTTTGACAGGGAGTCTTAAAAGCGAGTCGTACTGGATGTTCCAGAAACCTGGTCCACAGCAGGAACTTTGCAAACAGCCTCGTTTGACTTTTTTCTTTACAGTAGTGTTTTTTAGTGTCACGGTTGTTCTTCTGTCTGAAAAATAATTTTTTGTAAGGTTGAGTAAGTTTTAGGGTATTTTAAATCTATTAATTGATTGGTTATGGCTGGCCACCAAGCAGCATCGAAGGCTCCTTGTACATCGAGTGAGATCAGTAGTACGTCTTTTTTTTTTTTTTTTTTGCTGTAGACTGTGTTCTGTGAACTCTTTCACTTCCATAATTGCGTCTACTGTGCTAGACTGAGGTCTGAATTCGTATTGATTGCTGCTTAATAAATTTCTTGAGTAGACGTGGTGAGTTATTCGGTTTATTAGAAGTTTCTCTAGTACCTTACCGGCAACGTTAATGAGGCTGATTGGTCTGTATTTCTTAATTTCGTCAGATGTTTCTTTTCCTGGTTTGATTATAGGTATAATTTTTGAGTGTTTCCATATTGAAGGAAATCGTCCTCTTTTTAGGCATTTGTTGTAAACTGTTGTTATGAATTCGGGGAATTTGAGAAACGTTGTTAAGAGTATGTTGTTGCTTATTCCGTCTTCTCCAGGAGTTTTACTTGGATCCATTGATCTTAATATTCACTCGATTTCATTAGTTGCAAATGAGACGTCGTCAGGAAAGTCTATATCTTAAGTATAAAGAGCCAATAGGCTTCATTTCGGAGATATAAACATTATTTAAATTACGGGGGTATTAAATCCCACATTGTTTTAAACCGAATAAGAAACTCAAAGATTGGAATCAGAGAGTTTCATGCCGAATATAGTAAACCATAAAAGTATCGGCGATTACTAGCGTGAGCTAATGCAAGTAGTCCTAGTACGTAGTACAATCTCGGGCAACTAGCAGCAAAGGAGGTAAAGTTCTAATCGCTATTCTTGGTATGTTCCATAATGTAAAAACACATTTCCTAGGAAAGCTATGCTGTTATTACATTATGGTGGGTGGTCACTACCCAGACAGGTTTCAGCCTTTATTGAGGCTTCATCAGTTAGCAGCTAGACCAAATAAATACCAAAGGGCATAGCGAAAATAACTTATATACTCTGCTATACGAGTTGTCAAACAGGTGCAACCATTAAGTTACTTAAATATAAAGAGCCAATAGGCTTCATTTCGGCGATATAAACATTATTTAAATTAAGGAGAGATTGTACTACGTACTAGGACTACTTGCATTAGCTCACGCTAGTAATTGCCGATACTTTTATGTTTACTATATTCGGCATGAAACTCTCTGATTCCAATCTTTGAGTTTCTTATTCGATTTTAAAACAATGTGGGATTTAATATCCCCTTAATTTAAATAAAGTCTATATCTATTTCCATTCTTTGTCTGCAAGTTTTTTGGATTTCTTCATCTGTTGATTCATCGTCATCGGGAATAAACTTCTCTATCATAATAGCTGCAGTTTCTGCTAAGTTTTTAGTGTAGGTACCGGTGCCGTCTTTTTTCTTGATAGTTGATAGTATAGGTGTTGTCTTGTTCTTGTTTGTTGGTAATTTATTTATGCAATTCCAAGGATTCGATACTGTTGAAACTGTACCAAATGTTTTCCCTGATTCTGTTTTGGCGTTTGTAATTTTGGAATGATAGCTGTATTTGGTTTATAGTTATTCTGTCTTCTTCTCTCTCTTAAATCTTGGTTATTGTATGTTCTTTGGTATAATCGTCTGAGTGAGTTGACACGTTTTCTTAGGAATGTTAGTTCGTCGTTCCACCACGGTACTGATTTTCTTCCATCGATGTTTAGCTTCTTGGTTGTTCTGAGTGTTTGATCGCTGGATTTTTTCAGACCTGATGAGAATGCAGAAGCAAGGAAGTCTATATCGCTTTGTGCCGATGTCCGGATGGCTAAGTTTTTGTCTAAGCTCAGCTGTTTTTCTCTGTTCGCATTAAGGTGATGTTCTGAGATTAAGAGTGCAAATTATATTTTTAATGCTTTTATAAATTTCTCTAGGTTGATTTTATTGGTGAAGTATTTGCTGTTAATGCGGTGATTTTTGTTGTCTATTCTGTTTAAATTTTTGTTACTAACGATGAAATTTATTATGCGATGATCAGAACAGCTTTCCTCTTCTTCGTATTTCCATTCAGAAACCCGGGGTAAAATAGTGCTGTTTACCATTGTTAGATCGATGAAGCTGCTTCCTCTGGTATTTTCGAATGATGGAGTCTTACAGTCGTCGTTTAGTATGTGTAGGGAATTTGATGCTATGAACTCTTCCAAATTTTTATCTCTATTGTTTGTGTTCTCGTTAAACTATAAAACCGAATGGGCGTTGCTATCTATTCCCATAAATAAGCCGTGGTTGATGGAAAAATCCACGATGTTGCTCATTTTTTCTAAATCATATTTTATGTCAGCGTGATAGTTTAGATACATACTTGCAGCGAAAGTTTTAATTCCTCTGTAAGTAATTTCAACTAGTACCGAGTCCTCGTTGCTGTGCTGAGAAATTAATACTGCCTCGACTTCAGGGTTGACCTAGTATTGCAGCTCTCTTTCTTTCAGATCCTTTGGAAATTATTTTAAAATTACTTGGAAAGCCGCATATTTTGTTGTTGATGTTGTATGGTTCTTGTATTAATGCCACTCGTATATTTTTTCTATTTATGAGTTCTGTTAAGTTATTAACAGCCTTGATAAAGCATGGTAGATTTATTTGAATACACGCCAGGGAATTAGTGCTGTTTCTGCAAGCTTTATTATTGCTTTCCATAATTTATATTTTGAATTTTGAGCTGTTTCTGGTAGTTGTATGTCGAGCAGTCTTTGCTTAATGCCATGTGGTTGGAGTCGTTTTTGGTTTTGGCATGCTTGTTGTGATTTTGGCAATTTATGCAATTCATCTCGGACTTATTTCGTGGGCACACGCTGAACTTATGTTCTTTAGAACAGAATGGACAGGTGGTTTTCCCCTGCAGTGTTGTGTATGACGGTGAAATTTATTTGCAGTTAAAGCATCTCAGAAAGCTTACGTACTCTGCGCAATGGCAAATTCTCCATAGGATTTTAACACCGGTTTTCAGGAGTTTGGTCCTCACCATTGAATGGACTTTTATAATCAAGTTTCTTTTGTTCCTTTTTTTTTATTTCTCCTGATAAATTTCTTCGTCATCTTTGTGTCGCCGATGAAGAGTTCTTTGTTCTGCATGCGGATTGAGTCTATTGCGTTGTCCGTATCTATTTCACTGGGAATATCATATATTATCAGCCTTGGAAGATGTTTCTTACTGGGATTTGCTACTAACGTTTCTTTGCATTCTTTAGATATTTCGTTATGTAGCAAGTCTATATCGGCCTTTTCTTTTGATCAATTAAAGCTCCTCCTTTTTAATGCTTTTCATTTTTGTGATTCCGATTTTATTTTTCTTAGGTCTCTTTTTTCTTTTATAAGATTTTTGGTTTCTTCGTTGTTTAGTTGAGCTATCAGTTTGACTATTATTTTATAGCAAAGATTGTTTTCGGATTCATCTTTATTTTTCGCGTTGTTTTTAACCACTTGCGAGTATAGCTGAGTTGACTGAGCTAAGTTAGGTCCTCCCTCGTTGTTTGTATTAGTCTGTTGTTCTATCGATACTTTAGTTTCGTTTTTCATTTTGTTGAAAACCTTTGTTAATTCACTTACTGCGGTTAGGATGTTCTTTTTTTATATATCGTTCCTTAAATTGCAGCTTACTTTGGCTACGTTATACAGCAAATCTAGGGCTTTTTTGAATTCTAATTTTTACCATGCCGCCATTTTAATATTATTCGATGTAGTAGTATTACATCCTCCTATTGAACGGCTAACGTTTCTAATGTACAAAGTTCAAGAAAAATATACTTACAATTTTGCAGCTTGTTCCTAGAAGGGACGCGTCCATTGAATTAGGTTTCCAGTGGTAGTAGTTGGGAGGATAGAAGCTAATCCAATTATGCACGGGTCGTTGTTTTGAGGGTAGCTGAAAGATAGATACAATCAGAACAGCAGTATTCAGTCCACAAAGATAGAATAAAATTCAATCATACGCACTTAGAACTGTGAAACTCTAGAGTAAATTACTCACTGTTAGATAGATCACTGTACAAGCTATCGGTCGATACCAGATACATTCAGTTATTCTGTTGGATACCGCACAAATTAAAGCAGGAGCGATTTCAGGCACGTCGCACGCGCGCGCGTGTATGTGTGTGTGTGTGTGTGTGTGTGTGTTGCTAGTTTCATGCGGGGTGTGACAAGGTTTTTCTCTCCCGGAAATTCGATATTTGATCCCGGAAAATGCCATTAGAACAAACGCAATTAAAAGACGTCAAAATTTTCTCTTTTTATCAGGGACGAATGCTGATCTTGAAATTCACGCTGTTGTTATCATTCAGAGAGTGAGAGGTGTGATTGAAGTCTTATTAGCGGAATAATGAATTACTGACCATTTAAAACTATATATATATAGAAATTTATGTACATTTAGTCATACAAATACAATATTTATTTTACAAATGATATTCTATATTTTTCAATTTAGCTACTTGAATACAAATTCTACCCTACGGTTCTTCTATGAACTGGTCAATGACATCGTCATAAAAAGTTGTTTGTTACTTAATTTTCCCAAGCAATGCACACTTCTAAAGGCTGGCTGAAGCTCACTGGCTAGAGATACGTTGACTGCGAAATGGTCTGTGTTTAAGCAACAGAATGAGACGACGTGAAATTGCTATGCGCGCAGTGTTGCTGCCAGGACCAGGACGCTATTACAATCAGAGCCGCGACAACCCGAGGATGCAAGGGGTGCATCGCACCCAGGCGACAACATTGATAGGGCGACATTTTATGTAGCTAATATCTAATTTGGATTATACAATGCAGTATTAGGGGCGGCCGATAAAAGTTTGCACCCAGGCAACAAAAACCCTTGCCCCTGCCTACAACCGAGCAAGCATCGGACTTCGATACACAACGCAAAGCTCAATTATTGCCGCGCAAGCTTAAGACGTCTTTTGTCTACAAAAATAAAAGCCTAAATGAAATGTTTATAAATGCATGCATTTATTAACAAATAAATATTATTATTTTCTCAATCAATGAGCTTGTGCAGCAAGCATGGAGAATTTGCCCCTATTTTTTATATTCATTTTTATAAATAACATAGTGTACACAGTATCATAAATTTTAATTTACGTTATAATTAAAGAAATGGGTGTATTTAGAGTTTAATCTGACAGATTAAACATATATATCGATAGAAATGTTTATTCAACAAATAAAACTATCCAGGAATAAAACTTACTGATAGATTTTACTCGGAAAAGAAAAAAATCGCAAAAATGTCGGAACCTTAGGAGTCCAAGTACGCGTCGTGGGAGGGCACACAATTCACCACCTTCTTTTCTTAGCACTTTCATTGCCAAGCTGAAAATTGGAATTTCGTGTGGTGGACAAATTTTTTTTATTTGTTTATTTAATTAGCGACGTCCACGCGATAACACGTGACCGGCCGTTTGGTGAGAACTCGCATCGCGTGATTGGCAATGAACGTGTTAATCGCCCACTAGTTATGGACAACTCACCGAAGTAGCGCACTCAGGATTTAATCTTTGGGGGGGGGGATGAGTTGAGTAGACGATTTGAGAATACACTCTACGCATCGCGTAGTGTGTATTCGACCTGTGATCCTACGTATTCTGTGTATTCTACGCATACGACCTGTGACTAATCATCTGCAGTGATAGCTAATTCATAATTAGTATAGAAATAGAAGACACGCCACAACATAAATAAAAAAAGGAATTTTAATTAGGAAGTGTTTTTTCAACAATTCTTGTTCTTATTGGTTTGAGGTAGAGCTTATTCCGGTTGGTAAATCTTATATTACGACTTAAACCATGTGAATTCTTCTTTGTGGAACTTTTATACCCGAAAAGGAATGAGAAACATTTCTTGGAATTCAATAGGTTACCATATTTTTGTGGTTGAATAAAGAGCCATAGGAACGCTGTGGCATTGACTAGTGACATGGTGTTTTAACAGTTATTGAAACTGTCATATTTTCATATTGAAAGTGCTAATAGCTATGAATTTGTCAAGAGCACTAATCATATGACAATGCTACTGGTTGAATACATCACTGCAGTTTACTATATGACTAGCAGTGTTTCTCTATTCCAACTTAAAATGACTTATATGTATTTAAGTTACAGACTTAAAAATCCTACTTTCCTCAAGGAGGGGAAAAAAACCCTGCATGTTTTTCGTTATGATTTTATATAGTGCAACGCAGCCCAAACCTGTGGACAGCATGTGAAGTTTGATTCTAGTTGCTGACTAGAGAACATTTTCTTAGCCACTCTTCGACTAATTCCCTAATTCGTCAATATCTGTCACGGGTGGCGAATATGTTTTTCCTCCCACAAAATCGAATATTTAATCCTACAACCCATGTAAACTAATTGTAGAACTAATACTATTTTAGACAATAATATATATTGTTAGGGACCATTAGGTGTCAGCATTTTTTTTGCCCTACTCTCTTACCGGACGCCTTTTAATATCAGCAATAGCCTTGGGCCAGCCATCTTTCATTCCCTACGAATGGAAATTAGCTCTTTAGTTAGTTGAAGTTAAACTGCCATGATATCATAGGGTTAAATGGTTGTAATAGATTTCTTCCAAAAAAAAACTGTGTCACCAGCATTCCACCTAAACAATGTAGAGGCAAATCCACACCTTAACCTCTCTTTCTGTGACAAGATGATAGAACATGAGCCTCACTCGAAATACTTCGGAGTGAGCCTGGACAGAAGGCTAACCTAAAAACGTCATGTTACCAACCTGTCCAACAAAATTAGAATACGAAATAATATCATTTCAAGGCTTGCTGGAACAACCTGGGGTTGTGTGGCAGAAGTCCTAATATCGTCTACGCTAGCCCTCGCATTCTCTGTAGC
Source organism: Typopeltis vanoorti (assembly GCF_054136105.1). NCBI lineage: Eukaryota > Metazoa > Arthropoda > Arachnida > Uropygi > Thelyphonidae > Typopeltis > Typopeltis vanoorti. The sequence continues at coordinate 17,134,274 of NC_143554.1, forward strand.
AGAATACTGTGTCCCCCATCTGGGAAAGAAGTGCATACTTCAACATTATAGATACTCAGCTAAGCTCTACCATGCGCACAATTAGTGGGACACCTAGATGAATCTCTCTTCTCTGGCTGCCTCTCCTAGCCAACAATGCTGCACCAAATATATGGAGAAGACAAGCTCATTACTTTATTAAATTAAAAAATTTAATAAAGTAATGAGCAATCAGCTCACCAGACTGTCAAAAGTTCACCTAGTCAAACAAAAAACCCTTTCTGGTCCATGTATGAACTTATGAACTCTCTTCAGCTGGTTGTAGAGCACAGGAATCTCCAAGCTATTTGTTGTGAGATTATTAGACCAGTGTTCTCTCGACATGTTAGATGCCGAGAGAACACTGGTCCAATAATCTCCCAACAAATAGCTTGAAGATTCCTGTGCTCTACAACCTGATTTTGCTCTTCCTGGGAAGATTTGATCATCGCTCAACGGGATCAGAAGTAACCAAGGCAGATGTGGCTACCTACTACACAAATGGAAACTGTCACACCACTCTTATTGTGACTGTTCCCCCATAGAGCAGACGATCACTCATATTCTGAATGACTGCCCAAGGGGCTAATTTCGTGATAACCTTCCAGACACCCAGGGTGATGGGTCAGACCCTGAATTGATTGTTTGGACTAGTCAGTGACCTATAGTTGCAATGTATTCTTTTCATCATAAGAATAAATAAAAAGTAGAATTATTTTATTTATTTATTAACATTATTCATTTAGTTAAAAATTAGTTTTATTTATTTATTATTTAGTTTAAAATTAGTTTTATTTAAAAAAAATCAGCTGACGCCTTTTTATTCCCGTATAAGGAGTAGGCGAGGCCGTTTAGCCCTATCTAACTTTTGGAGACTGAGTGGGCAGTTCAATCTCCACTGGCAGCCAATGAGAGATAGCTGGCCCAAGCCTATCACTAATTAAGTGGCATGCAGTGAAGAGAAACGGCTCAACAAGTGCTGGCATCACGTGATCCCTAACCCTAATATTCGTATTTAAAAAAACTCCAGTTTCTGGGAGAAAAAACCCGCTTGCCCATGTCAGAGATCAACTAACTCGGGAACTGGTCGAAAAGAGACTTAGGAAAATTTCCTCTAGTCGACGACTAGATTCGAAACAAAGTCTTGCTTCGTGCAGTTAAGCGCCATGGTGTGTGCAAACACCACATCCACTGAGCTACACAGGCTCATTAGTTATTATTTATTTTAAAATTAGTTTTATTTATTTATTATTCATTTTATATATTTGTTGTATTATTATTATTTTTTGCATGATTGGAAATCGGTTCTAGAGATCAGACATGAAATTTTTTCAAGTGATCTGAAATTGCCATCTCAAACTGAGTATTGGCATTGATCTTTCACCTAAATGCAATCATTTGGAAATTAATCTTCCATCTAAATGTCTCAAGCATCTATTCCCATAGTGGGATTCAAACCTAAGTCCTGTTGGTTAGAGAGCAAATATGCTGACAAATCAGAGTGGAGTCATCAATATTTGGTTTGCTTGAACCAAAGGTCAACTAACCCTAGAATCGGCTGAAAAAATGCTTGGGAAAATTTCCTGTCATAATTGATTATGATCCCACTTACAATGGTCTATATTCAGATCTACTATCATTGAAGTAATCACAATAGTATCCATGACTTATACTGCTAATAATAAATAAATAAACAAAAAAAACTTGATTCATTTTATTTCACAAAAGGAAGTATGCAGATCACTTTTAGGAACAATTAACTAATTTCTGAAGATAGGATTCAGCTAGCATCTATTCTGCAGGTGATCATCAGCTCAAGTGATAAATGAATCCAAGCTACTGGAATAGAAAGCATGAGGAACTGCTGTTGTCCAGTGGTCCTATACCCCAATAATACTCATATAATTTTCGGTAATAATGAGTTTTGTGGTAGATTTTTTAGTTGCAGGTTTATAAATCCGAGTCCTAGAAAAAAATCCTGCTAACATCTTGGGCAAAAGATTGACTAATTCGGTAACCAATCCTGAAATCTGTTTTTCTTTAGGCAGCCTACTGCAATGGAAGCAAAAGCAATTTTTACAGAGCTACACAATAATAACGAATTATACAGTGAAAGTGCAAACCTTTAGCAAACTGTATTATGGTTGTCCATAATACACTATGGCAGCTGTAATATTGGGGGGGGAGGGGTTCTTCGGGCCAGTTTAACTGTTTTGTGGGATAAAAAAACCCGAGATGTCTGGAGGAATAACCCTCCACCTCGGTATGAGACAACCAACTAACCTCTAATTGAAAAGCCTGGATGAAGGCTCTTTTTTTCCTAGACGGAATTCGAACTCAGATATTTCCAACCAAATGGCATCGTCGAAACCGATTGAACCAAATAGGCCGATTCCTCTTCATTTTTTATCTCATTATTGTTATCCATATATTAAGCTGAATATTATACTGAAGTGTGCAACAAAGTATCCAGAAACAACAAAAAGAAAAGAAGGAAAGTGTGTTATTTAAGAATGGTTGTTTGTAGATATTTTCTTTGACCGCATCTTATCCTTCAGAATACTAACTCCTGGTAGTTCCAGTTGCTCTTGAATTTGAAACAAGAGATGAAAAGAAGAGAATCCATTAATTGCACCTTTTGGCTATCAGATGAGAGTGCCTCCCTAGCTCACTGTGTGAGGATATGGTATGGGTTTTCTTCTTTTAAACATAGTTCTTTCAATACGCAAACTAGGGGTAAGGGAAATGGCCTCGAAGACTAGATTCTTAGTTACTTTGACCTAAATTAAAATCAAAGTAGGCTTTCCGCAGACCAATTATTCCTCCCGTCGCGACGGGAGGAATCTTTATCTGGTCGATTTCAATCGAAGGTGAGTTAGCCGATCTCATATGGAGGTAGCAGGGTTTTTCTCCCGGAAACTCGGGTTTTTCATCCCGCATACATACAAATCGGCCCATCAGAACACACGCAATTTACAGACAAAAATTACTAGTTGTGGTGGTGTTGGAAGTGGGCGGTAGATGGCGTTGATGGAGATGATTCGTAGTAGAGGTTAGGTGTAGAGAGAATTGTAGATGTCCTCCCACGATGAGTCTTCGGACTCCTTGGAGGCATCAGGAATAATAATAATAATAATAATAATAATTATCTACGATTAAAATGCTGCTGATTTTCATATTTGCCCACTGGGTGAAAGTACAAATTTGTTTTTTGTGTGACAGACTGTGCTTGAGTTCGCAGGAGACACATCCTGCACTTTCTGTCGATTGGTAGAGCCTCTGCTACTAATGGCTCACGCAAAAAATTAAGCAAGTTTGAACGCGGTTAGTAGTTGGACGGGTTTCAATAGTTCGATGCTCTTGGCACACTCTCCCTCGATGAGTCTTTGGACTCCCTGGAGGTATCGCATAATAATAATGATAATTATTATTATAATTGCCAAGAATCGAACAATCTTAAATGCCAAAGGCAATATTTAAAACTTCTTCCTGTCGATGAAATTCATTTTTTTTTTTTACCTCATATACAATGCTCTCTCAGTTTTCTCCTTTATATTTGCAATGCTATTCTACTGCAGGAAACTATATATATAGCGTTTCTGGAAATATATCATTCTATGAGAAATTTAAATTGCCACGCACATATACACAAATGAAAGAGATAAAGATTTAGAAAAGATAGAAACTTATTTGTCGGTATATGTAAAACATTTGGGCGTCATGATAACGTCATATGCATAATATTGTCGCCATGTTGGTTTGCTGTATAGTATAACCAGTCTTCAAATCTGGCGTTTGTAATCATATTTCTACTGCAGTCGGTATTTCAAATATATTTTTTAAATTGCTAGCATGTATTTAGTTATGCTGAAAAATACCACACGTTGAATATACATCTTGAAAATTGAACGGAAGTAGTAAAAGTAGATCGAATGCCATTGAAAGTGTGAAGTTTTCGTCACCTGCGGTAAGTTACTTGAGATTGGGTCACTTTATTTCAAGAGACAATCCGTATCATGGACAAGACACATTGCGAACTATACGTAGGAGAAATAAAATAACATTAGCAATGACAAGCATTTCGACTTTAGTGATAGAGTAGTATATGGGGTGGTATTATACCAGTAGATTTTATTTGATTGATAAGTTAATCTAGAAACATGTGATATGACTACATTTTTTCCATATTCTTCATGTGGATATTAATTTCATTTAAGTGATGTGGAAACGATTATGCGTAGATTTATCAGAATAGTTATAACTGGATATTGAGACAGTGTAACAGTAGTGATATAATAAAATTATCATTAACCAGATGTCGCATTAAACAGTTTTTAAAGACAATATAAGGAGCTATGTTGTCAAGTTATCTCTTAGAAATTTTACCATTTTTGTTATGTTTAAATGTTCTGACATAAAATATGTGATGCAACGTTAACAATTTTCGTGTGTTTTACCGTTTAAAAATAACAATGGACAATGTGTTTATTATTATTGTTTTACATCTTATATTTTAAGTTTTTGTTGACCAATTTTAAAGCAAACACTGCCTTAAAATTCTGCCTGTATTTCGCAGACAGTAGATTTTAGACATAGCGATATTTGGATCTCCTGTGATTATGCGCGAAATTTCACATAAGTATGATCATAATAACGTAGAGCTTGTAGTAAGATAGTAAAAATGGCATAATTCCATATGTGGAGATTAAAAATCTGGTACTACTAAGTTTTTGAAATAGCTATTCTGGGTTGCAGTTATATAACAATCAAAATCTGGATTTCGAAAGAAGGAAGGTTTTGTCAAGGGATATCATATAATAATAATTTTAAGTATTTCTGTTTTTTGTGATGCACCTTCAGTCTACATTCAGTTCATTATGTGGCCTCCCTGTATGAGCAGACTATGGCGATGCTTCTATAATAACATTATATAAATTGCACCTCAAGGTGAATAAAAACATATAGATAGAACAATAAACAAACAAAACCCCCAAAAAACTAGCCTTTAGAATGAGTTAGCATGTTCCAATTTCAACAGTATTCAATAAATATATGAAAATAGTTAAAGAAAGTACTTCTTTTTGAAAGAAATTCCTATAGTCAACAAAAAGAAAGTGTATGAATAGCAGTTTTCATTATTGCTTATAGTTTGGTTTTATTGATTCAATAATAAACGATTTTTAATGTTTGTTATCGAAAATTGAAATCTATTTTATCCAGTTCATGTGAGATCTGTTATTACTGTTCTTTGTATGTGTTCAATACATTTTGCACTTCTTTTAGTCAATGTCATAGTGCAGATTTCTTAAGTTTCTTATAACTTTTAAAATAATTTCTTCATTTTATGAGTAATGATATATTCTTAGAATATGGATTACAAAAATGCAAAGTAAGTCTCAACGACATATTATAAACAAGACTAACAGCCCTCTATATAATGGAAAGCGAGTCTCATGTTTGTGGTTTTTTCCCAAGAAAAATTCAGAACCCTGAGCCATTTGAATGTGAAGTATCTTTATGACCGAGTTGCTTATATATAGAGGCTAATGATTTCATTAGCCACATAATCACCTTCCTTCATTCTTTCCTCCTCTATTCTTTGGAACAATCTCTCCCATACCATTTTTTTCCACTGAGTATAACCTCCCACTCTTTAAGAAACATATCAACAGGCCATATTTTTTTCTTTTAATTACTTGCCCACATATGGCACTATTGTGTTACAGGTTTTGTGACCTTTCTTGTGTGGAGTCAACATAAAAACATCAATTGCTTCAGTATCCCATAATGCAAAGCACATCTCGTTTTGGATGTGAATGCTATGCATTATGACAAGGGCTACTACCCAGACTGGTATCAATGTTTATTGAAGTATATTAAAATGCAGGGATACATCTCCAAAAACCCTGAGTGATCTACAACAGCACTTCCTAAACTGTGGGCTGCAGCCCCTTTGGGGGCTGTAAGTTTTGTTGAGGGGGGGGGCATGAAATAATGAAAACAAATTTAAAATGTTTCAAGACAATAGTTGCTGTGACCTACAAACCCACCAACCAAATCTACAACTTGTTACCTTCGCTTAAAGATAAACTCCCACGTCTGTTACTACCTGGCATGTACGAGGTACCATGCTCCTGTAAACTGTTGTACTTTGGGCAGACAGGCAGATCTGTTCTTAAATACATCTCTGAACATCAAAATCACATCCGTCTCATCAAGCTACAGAAATCTGGCCTCTCCCAACACGGAGTTGAAAACCCAAACCATAGGATACATTGGGAAAAGATCAAACTTCTATATAGATCTTCATACAAACATGAACATTTATATAAAGAACGTGCTGAAGCCCTACTTCACAGACCCAATCTAAACCACAATGATGTTCTTTCCATTCCTAAAGTATGGGAAATTGTCATACAAAATTGTGTAAAGTAATTCAATTTTAATTTTAATTTAATCTAAATATTTTTTTTATTTATTTTATTTTTTTATTTTTATTTATTTATTTATTTTAATGCTAGAAAGCGATGCTGCACGCATTTGGATTCCATTGTATTTATGCGCCCTATCTGTATGTTATTCATAGTATTGTTCTCAACTGTACTGACGATGTCCTAAGACACTTAGGTCGAAATATTTACGTATTAAAAAAACCTATTACTGTGGTTTTATGTGTGTTTATTTAGTTCATGAATTCTGCACAGGTTTCTTTATATAATCAAGTATGTAGATTTTTTTTTTAATCTTAAAAGAAACAAATTTAATTTTTATTATTTATCATTTCTTTTTTGTTCTTTTTTATATTTCAATGGAAAAAAGCACACATTGGTGTTGGTTCACAAATTTTGCTTCTTGCTTATATCGGCGATTAATAAATATATGCTTATTCATATAAGTTTCACTTCAAAGGTATTGATAAGAAACACAAAAATGATTACAAATGCAAAATCTTGAATATAAATACAATGAATATTATAATAACATATGTCTGTGTTAAGATATTTTTTTTCGATGGGGGCCATGAAATATTTTAATTTTTCCAAAGGGGCCTTGGCATCCCTAAGTCTGGGAAGCACTGATCTACAAGATGGCTCTAAATAAGTCTCACTGAATGACCCCACAGGATCACCACCAAACTCAACACTCCTGACCTGAATTGACTCCAGGACAGGAAACTCAGCAGTGGCTCCACTCAGTGACAAGCAGAAACCTGCAACTGAGCAGAATCTCTCTTTACCCTCCCACCCCCAAGAAGCAAGCAAACCCATAGATAAACACTTTTTAAATGTTATCGGTGGGAGCCAGACTCAGAAGAGATACCAAAGTAGAAGTAAAGCAGAAGTCATATATTTCTCATAAGTAGTGAAAAAATATATCACCTTATTGAAATACTAAAGATCACAGATTTCACATTAGTTGTAAAGTCATAGCTGCTATATACAAATAGCCCAGTTGTGAAGATACTCCACGTGCAAACATTGTTTGCTTACACTTGGATTAAAGGATTAAACCAAGAATATAATTTCTTGGCATCTTTAATTCATAGTATAACCAAGTGAAAAAAACTTTTAACCTCTGGGCAAAAATAAATTAACATGCTGTTTCTATTTTTGTCACTTAGAGAAAATTCCTATAATTATAGGGAATGTGCATATACCCATGATTCATTTTGTATGATCTGTTCTCACACTTAAGTGAATTATTTATTTCTAGTAAGCATGAAATTTCAATGTACATGTCTTAAATAGCATTAATGTAGATCATAGCAACAAAAAAAAAAATATTCATAAACTTTAATATGCAGAACAGATGTTAAAAGGTAGCAACAAGTCTGAGGTCAGTGTATTAGGTGTGTCTTAATTGCTTGTGTTCTTATGGCTGGTTTTTTTAATTTGGGAGAATAAAAAAAAAAAGAGTAGGTGATTCACTTTTCATTAAAGCTCTTATAAAGGTTCTTTAGATCCTAGAATTTAATCTTTTAATCCAGGTTTTTCCATCCCAAGGGTATTGTTGATACATACTGAGTTACAGACTCTTGTCATAAAGACAGCTTTCTCTGAGAAGTATGCTAATTCATTTTTGCTTAGTTAATTTTTTTTTGCTCACAGTTTAGTAGGTATCCTACATTTCATCAGTTAGAGTACAATATTTTAAGTCTGCACTGTTTATCTAATTAAAAAAAAAAACAGCAGTAATATACTTTTTTGTTACATTGGGGAGGGAGGGGAATGACAAACTTTTGAGATGGGATGACAAACGTATCATATGCCAGCACTGCATAAATTATGTTAAAAAATGATCCCATTAATCTCTTTGGGTGCATAGTGCTTGTGTCATGCCAAAACTGCACATTCTTGTAATAGTATGTGCTCACTTGTGATAACCACATAAGTGATAGAAACCATTACTGCAGTCCTTTGTACTGCAACCTAGATAAGAAAAGAATTAGGAGAAGGAAAAAAGGAAACTGCATATCTTCTTGTAGATTTGTACTTTTTTGCAATGCACTAAGAGAAAGCATACTCTGAAAACACAAGCACAGTGTAATTCTCTTGATTAACAAATCTGATATGTTACTTACCTGGAACTGACTCACTTACGCCACACCTTCTTGGCCAACGGCTACAATCCACAAAAAATAAACAAAATACTAAACACTCCTAAGAAACCCCTCCCACCATCCACCACAGAGAACTACAACAAAACAGTCACCATCCCTTACATTAAAGGTACATCCGAAAAGATCTCAAGAATTCTCAATAAACATAAACTACGCACTACATTCAGACCATGTAGCAAATTAGCCACCCTCATCCGCTCACCCAAGGACAGCATTCCTCCTTTATCACATCCAGGAGTCTACCAAGTACCCTGCTCATGCAATCAAGCCTACTACGGTCAAACAGGAAGAACTGTGAATATCCGCATCAGCGAACATAAACGATACGTCCGGAAATATCATTATGGGAAGTCGGGCCTAGCAGACCATGCTCTGGATACCCCTACACACAGGATCAACTGGAAAAACACAAAAGTACTACACAGAAACCCATATAAATCAGAGAGATTGTTCTTAGAGGTGACAGAAGCCCTAAAACACACTCCAAATCTCAACAAATATGGCTGTATTAACTTGCCGAAGATCTGGGAGACAGTCATATTAAGAAAAAACTAGCACTTTTCTAGGACTCTAGTAATATATGATAGCGTTTTTTTTTTTTTTTTCAGATAGAGGGTGCCAAAATCAGGACTCTATTATCAGCATCAATATCAGCATCAAGTTAATAAATTAATTATTTACTTAGTTTCTGTGTTCTATTATACCGTTAAAATAATAAACAACATGTTCGACGAACACATAAGTCTGTCCACACGGTACTTACCTGGAAGTTTAAATTGGACCAGCAATACTAATGCCTTAGAAAGCAACCTTCTTCCCCCTCCCCCCTCATTTTCTTAATGAGATGATTGCCTTCACCTTTTAATGACAGATTTCTGTTTAACCTGTGAAAATATTTCTAAAAATAATTGAATTAAAAACAGATTTTCTGTATATGTTGAATATAATTTAGCAGTATTTAAGATTTCATCTTTTTTTATACCATGGTGGTAATAATATAAGATTTGTTCATTGAAATGGTGCTCATTAAAAAAAACAAAAAATGGTGAAATATAGAAGTGCATTTCAGGTTTAGTAAACAATTTGACACTATAACTACTATCATCCATTCTGTTTATTCTGGCAGGGCACTTTGATTTCTTGCCATCTTTGAAGTTGGAAGTTTGCATTCATACTGTATTGTCCTCCTATACTGTCACATAATTCATTCAGATGCCATTTTTGATCCGGAAGTAGTAAGCCATGGTTTCCCCATTCTTCCTTTCTTGTGCATCTTTTAAGGAATGGGATACTTTTTCCACTGCATGGCTTTGTCCTTTATATAGCAGTGTCTAGGCAGGCATCTCTTTTTTTTTTCCCCCATTTAATTCAGCAAGTTTCATTTTTGGTTTTGTTCTTGTTTAAGTACTTGTTGCTAACTTTATGCAAGTTAGCATCATTCTAATAACACTATAGAGCAGCGCTTATTGTTTTTATCATTACTTTTTGTATTAAAGGTATATTCTAAATTAAGGTATACTTTTTAAATTAAGTGTTTACTGAGAAAAAAAATCAGCGAAGTATGAAAAACATGCATACAAGAGTGAATTTGTTTTTCAGTAAACACTAAATGTCAATGTACAAGTTATGAGTAGCACTAAAACAATAAACAACACCACTTAAAAAAACTTGTGTATATATTCTTTACATACAGAAAATGTCAGACATGTTATTTCTCCATTAGTGCTTGTTCCATGCGAAATGTAATTTTGATTTCTTCTGATTGAGTTTTTATTTCCTAGTGAGTGTGCTGTCCAGATATGTAAACTTATCCACTTGCAATGTCAGACAGTTTTCATCTCTTTCAATCATCTCTTTATAAATGATTGTTTGTTTTCTGAGTATTTATTGTTAGTTAATTAACTATATCTCGGAGATTTGATTCATTAGCAGTGTCATCTTCATAGTAAACATACTAAGTTACAGACTCTTGTCATAAGACAGCTTTTTCTGAGAACAGTATGCTAATTCTATGGTTGATTGAGAAGGCTCCTTAGGTTTTAATGTTTTGCATGACCATTTCCAGGAACATCAGACACCAGTAGTGATAATATATATCCCTCTTTGACTTTTTTTTTTTTTTTTTAATTTAAATCATCACATTCTCCATGGAGTCAGTAAACTCAAATTGTGTCGAGCAAGAAATCCGCTCTCCAACCAAGAGGCTGTGCACTCGAATCCTGCTGGCGGCATGGATGTTTGTGATTGTCCTACTAACTGTGTATCATATATACTGCTGTAACCTGTGTCCTGGTGCAGTATGACGTTTGATGTCTTTGCACCATAAAAATAAAAAATAACTTGTTCTTTCCCTCTCACCCTTTACTGCTTTTATAATCCCCTTCATATTAATCCAATAAAATTCCCTCGCTAACATAAATGTCTATCATATCACCTCTTTTTTCCTATCCATTAAACTAATTTAGATTCCTTTAACTTCTCTGTATAGCCAAGATTCTTGAGTCCTGATATTGTCTTAGTCACTCATCTCTGGACCTTTTCAAATGTGTCCACATCACAGTGAAAACTGGGTCACCAAATCTGAGAACAGCAGTTCATTTGTGGTCTGACCAGTGCTTTATACATTGGCACAACCACCTTCTTATTCCTGTGTGTCAGTATACTCCTTATCATGGTGGCAATATAATGTGCAGTCTTCTCAAGTATTGCCAAGACTGGACACCACAAGTACCAAATGAAACTATGAAAAAAACGGGGGGGGGGGTGGACAAGAGGCTGTGGCAGTTTCTAGAGAACCCTTAAGATGAAAATTAGAAGTCAAAGGGAAATAACTGAACAAGTTATGAGATAAAATAATTGGAATACTAAGATAATACTAAGATATTACACAAATGAAGATACAAGACGAGCAAGAAAAGATAGTATATCTGGATGACTTTAACAGCATAATCTGAAAGAATGAGGACATAAAAATAAGAATCTGTGAAGGTTGGTACTGGTCTGACATCCATGTCTAACCAGTAGTAACAGCAGGAAGATTACAAACAGTAACTACTCAGATGAAAACATTAAAAAAAATTCAAGGTACAAAACCAAATTAGGAACAAACAAATCAAGAAAAAAAGCTGTAAAATATGGTTAATAAGCAATTAAATCCAAAAATAAAAATAATAGATCATACAAAAAGAATAGGGAATAACAGGGGATTGTACCAATTTGTAAGAAGTTTTCTGTAGACTGACCACCAGATAGTGCATGGGACCAAACCTGATGGATCAGGTAATGCATCTGTTGAAGGCTTCCTGATCAGGTCGTGAATAATCCTGCTGCCGCTTACTCTGCCAGGTTGTGCCTAGAGGGAAACCGAGTTAGTGGTGTGTAGGTGGCACCATCTGAGGCTGCACTTGGAATGGAATCTTGACATTCCCCTGTGTGTTATGTACACAAATACCTCTTCTCAGTTGCATACCCCTACTCTTTATGTTTCCTGAATCAACAACTCTGCACATGGAAGTCAATCATACAAATACTAGTGTTTTAAATGTAGAAAGAAAAAATCTCCCATAAAAAAATATAAAAAATACAACAAAAAATTTGAAAAAAAAATGTTTGAACCCTGCCGAAATAGCACAGATTTCTTCCAATAAAAAAATACTTCCGTACCCACTTAATGAACATACACACATCAGTGATATACACCACCACTTACAGACGTCAAACCTGATCTTTTTTTCCTAACAGAATCCCAATTGGCATCCCCCCCATTACCATGACTCACCTCAATGTCCCAACTGCATCCTACATTTGCTTTTGTAAAATCTGATATCCCTTGCCAAAGGTTATGCAATCTGGAATCCATGCTCTGGCTTAAGATTTCCTTGTATCACTTTACAGACTTCATATGCTGCCTTTACCACTCTCCTAATTCCAACAACCATGCTATCCTTTTTTTTTTGACTACTACTACTTATCACTAAAAATTGATTACATACAAACTAATTACATGAATTGTAATTGTCTTCCAAGGGTGCTTTGATGTCCATTAACACAAAGTTTCCCCTACCCCAACTTCACAGATCAAGCCAGAAGAGGAGCTGAATTATTTGTCATCAGTCATGACCTAACACAAATAGTTAACCTATCAACCAGAATATCAGACAATCCTCATCATTCTTCCAACATTTTGGACTTCTTAACTAGCTCTCCCTCTAGATACACTGTGGATGTCTGCTCTCCCTTTGGCAACTTTGACCATAATCCTAGTCAAGTCTCCTTCTCTACAGTTCATCTTCCAGAATTTTTATGCCTTTTTTTTCCATGGGCAGATTACTGCCTTCACTCTCCTGATCCAAACATCTGCACTGAAATGAGAACCTTCATTCCTGACTTTACTGCCAACCTCCCAACCAGTATCCAAGCCCAGGTTTTCAAACTTTCACCAGAAGGACATTTGGAAAATCCTGATTAATCTTGAAAGTAATAAGGCTCCTGGTCCAGATGGTATTCCTCCAGTTGTGCTCTAGAATTAAGACCCATCCTGTATCGCCTGTATAAGCTATCATATTCTATTGGCAACTACCCAACAGCATGGATGGAAGCCTTCATCCAACTGTACCCAAAAAGGAAGACAAAAGTCCAGGCATCTAATTATCAGTCTTGCTCTCACCTCAGTACTTTCAAAAGGGATAGAGAAGATTATACAACTAGCTTCTTCACTACTTGAGACTCAACAGTTAATTAGCGATCACCAATATGGATTCTGCTATTCTCACCTACCTTTGTACTCAGGCCATGGAAAGATTTGGATAAACTCATGTTATTGCTTTCGATATTTCTAACACACTTGATCGTGTCTGGCACTGAGACCTGAAAAAACCATCTTATGGCTCTCTTGTATACTCTGAGATTGAATTTCCAACTTCCTCATTAGTAGCTCATTGTATGTTCTTATTGATGACTTCCTTTCATTGAATTTCACAATGAAAGGAAAGGGTAGGTACTCCAGCACCACATCATTGCCAGAGTACCTACCCCAGAGTTCTGTACTCTCATCTACTCCCTTCCTTCTTCACATCAGTGACCTTTTCTCTCTCTCTCTACTTCAAATTCTATTTGCAGTTTTGCCAATGACAGTACTCTTCATTCGAGAAACCCCGAATGAAGTAGTACTTAAGTGATAGAGAAACCTCAAGATCTTCCATAACCAGCGACTTAAACACTGATCTCCTGAAATGGGACAAAGATAATTTAGTAAAGTTCAATGAAATAAAAACTCAGGCCTGCCTTATTACCTGCAGTAAAGATCCTACCTCACTCCCTCTTACTTAGTGTTCTCGATGTTCTGGTTTCTTTTTAAGGAAATCACATCCAGTCCAATGACCATCACATCCAATTTATCTTGGCACAAGCATATCGCATTCATAGCTTCCTCAGCCTCTAAAAAGCTTGTTCTTTTCCATTCAATGCATTCCTTCTCTTCCTCTCAACTCATAAGTTATGAGCAAAAGAGCAAGGAGTAGTTTCTTTGCATGGAGGATGGTTGAACCGTGGAATGTATTGCCTGATAGTGGTGAGAGCATGAATGGTGAATGAGTTCAAGGAGTGGTATGATAGACTTTGCATTTTCTAAGGTGGGACTCCTATGATGAGTCTTGTAACTCCATGGACATCCTGAATCATAATAATAATACTTTATCAGTCTCAAATCCACCAACCTTGGAATATTTTTCCCACATTTGGAATTCAAGGAGTGGTATGATAGACTTTGCATTTTCTAGGGTGGGACTCCTATGATGAGTCTTGTAACTCCATGGACATCCTGAATCATAATAATAATACTTTATCAGTCTCAAATCCACCAACCTTGGAATATTTTTCCCACATTTGGAATGGTGCACCCACGACTCCCCTGCTCCTAAGAATTCTTGATGATATTCAGAAGATTACTGTTTGCTGAATAGATAACCCTTCCCTCAGAAACCTTCTTCATTCACTTTCTCATAGGCACTCTGTTTCTGTAGATATTTCTCATCTGAATTAGCTGGCACCATGTAAGAACTTGAGCAGCCACTGGCCAACACCATACACAGTCCAATTTCAGACATACCAAACAAACTTTTCATCATCTTACTTTTTTCCATCCACCTCTGTGCTTTGGAACAATCACTTCCATACTGTTTTATTTTAAGAAACATGTCAGTTACACATAGCACTGTAGTGTTATAGGTTTGTGATCTTTCATGTGTGGGATATCATCATAAAAAAAAATCTGAGTCATTCTTTTTCTTGAAAAACAATGACAACAGTTACCTAAAGTGTTTATTCAGCATGCTAGAGCTATGGTTATTACTACAGCTCGAGTACAAACTTATTGTTTTCCATTAAGGTGGAGCATCTCTCGCCAGGGCCATATTTATGCATAAACAAGAAAAACTATAGTTTAGGGCATCACATTACAAGTGGTCAGTGTCTCAGTATAGATAACTTTATTCAGTAGAGAGGCTCTTAAAAATTATAAGTTCAGGCCACAGCCACCTTAAATCCAGCACTGCTCCTTGCATCCATCATGCTGTGACAACCCTTTTATGAATATTCAGATGCTTGGCTGGTGGATTGAACAAATGAGCTTAGCCTAGTCTGTGCTATCCCTAGATCTAACTCGACTTTTTTTCATGGGGAGGGGGGGTATGTAAAAGAGTACTATGTCTTCAATACTGTGGTCACAAAGCGGGGCTAATTGAATGCTGGATATTATCCATTTGGCAGAAAATATAATATCATTTCAATATGTGCAGGACAACATGTAGCATACATGTTAAACTTTCTTAAGAATGGTTAAAGAAAGTACTGAATAGTGTATATCCATCGTACAAATTATGGAAACAACTACCATGTTGAAGTAAACCAAAATAATCGCTCTATGTTTAGACCTTCACATTAAGGACATCATCTGAAGTATACACATATATACAAAGAAACAATCTATACTACAATCTATATGGTATGCTAAAGTTACATTAATTTAGTCAACCGTTAAAACTACTGGCCCGACCTCTGGAAAAAAAACCTTACTACATAAATGCTAGTCCTGTTATCATTATCATCAATTTGGTTACAAAAATAAATTAAGCTAGAGAGCAACATGCTCTCACATAAATACTCATAAGTACACATATAAATTAGAACAAAAGTATGGATGGTGGCTAATAAGTTCTGAAAATATTGCTTAGTCCTAGAGTCAGGATTTGCTGGAAAACTTGAACTTAATTAGGCTGCTATCCAAATTCTTGGAATTTTTATGTTACCATTATTGTTAAGATTAGGATGGTTGATCAAAATTTCACAGCAGTCACGCCAGCAGTTTTAAAGGTTGACCAAATTAATGTAACTTTAGCATACCATGTAGATTATAGTGTAGCTTGTTTCTTTGCATATGTGTGTATACTCCAGATGATGATCGAAACATTGAGTGAGTATTGTGGTTTATATTAAACTGAAGTTTTACTTGAACGTGGTAGTTGTTTTCGTAATTTGTATAATTATTATTATTATTACGGGCTACTCCAGGGAATCCTTAGACTCATCGAGGGAGGCCCAAAACATCATGTCCACACAACTATTCGGCATTCTCACAGTATCTATCATACCTTGCCTTGAACTCATTCACTGTCATAGCACCCACAACAGACTCTAGCAGCTTATTCCACTCATTTACCACTCTAAAGGTAAAGAACTCAGCTCTAACACCCTTGCCTTGCTAACTGTACTCTTGCCCAGCTTCTGTAGATGTCCCCTAGTTCTCCCACCACCAGTTCTGATCTCAAAAATATCATCTGAATTAATCCTATAGAAACACTTCAGCAATTTAAATGTCTCAATCATATCTCCCCTCTTCTGGTTATCAACCAGTTTCTGCAACCCACAAATCTTCAACCTGTTCTCATAAGGTTCATTCCATAGACCTGCTATCATCTTGGTCACTCACCTCTAGATCCTCTCCACCTCCTCCCCATCCAGAAGAAACCTGGGTGACCAAATCTGGGCACAGTAGTCAAGATGAGGTCTTATCAAGACTCGATGCAGAGGAACAATAACTTGCTTGTCTCTGCTCGTCAAAGTATTTTTCAGCAACCAAGTGATTTGATGAGCTGATTTAGCCACTTTTGCAATGTGCCCCCTAAACTTCATTTCCCTATCCACCAACACTCCCAAGTCCCTCGCCTCATCAATCTCCTAGAGTACAGTTCCACTAATGTGCTTTACTGCTGCTAATCTTTTCACTCCAAAATGCATAACCTTACATTTTGTCACATTAAATTGACATCCATTCTCCTTAGCCCAGAACTCCAATCCATCCAAATCATCCTGCAAGAATTTGACATCTTCTGCATTCACTGTTGCCCTACCCAACTTTGTATCATCAGCGAACAAATGAACCGTTCCTCTTAGATCCTTCCCTATATCGTTATTGAACAAATTGAACAGCAGTGGTCCAAGAACAGAACAGAACCCTGCAGCACACCACTAGTCACAGGCCGTCTTTTGGACTCTACTCCTGAATAAACTACTCTCTGATATCTCTCCATCAACTACTCACCTATCCATCTCACCAACCCTATATCCATTCCCATATGGTGCAGTTTACAGATTAGAATTCCATGTGATATCCTGTCAAAGGCCTTAGTGGTCCAGCAGTATCACTGTAAACCCATTACCCTTATCCAGTTCAGCTGTCACTGTGTTATAAAACTTGAGCAAGTTACTGAGGCATGATCTACCCTTCACAAAGCCATGCTGACCCCAATACGATATCTCAATCCATTCTTGTATTTTTTCCTTAACTACTTTCTCCAGGACCTTGACAACAACTCCTGATATGCTGATTGGTCGGTAATTTGCAGCAGTAGTCTTGGTTCCTCCTTTATGCAGTGGAACAATTTTCCCCTCTTTCCACACCTTTGGAACTAAACCAGACCCGAGACTCAGATTAAACAACTTGGTCAAGGGCACTGATAATTCTTTAGCTTCATGTAAGACCCTTGCTGGTATACCATCCAATCCCACAGATGCATTCACATTAAGGTTCTGTAATAGACTATTCACCTCCACTTCATTCATCACAATTCCTGTATAAACTAATGGTTCCTTCATTCTTTCAATGCCACCACCTGGATGATATACTCTTGCAAAGTGCTCACGCAGTAATACCACTATATCGACTGATTCAGTGACCTCCTTACCATCGGCATTCCTTAAAATGATTCTGCCGTGTAAAAATTTTTTTTTTTTGCTTGCAGCATATTGAAAGAACTGTTTGGGATTCACTTTAGCTTGCATAGATAGTTTCCTTTCATAATCCGCTTTTGCTTTTCTTACCACACTCGTTACCCTTCTGGCCTGCACTTTATACCGTCCGTGTGCCTGCAGGTCACCTTTCTCTTTAAATTCCCTCCGCACTTGTTTCTTTCTTTGCAGCTCAAGCTTAATGGTGTTATTCATCCATTTTACCCCTACTTGTTTTACTATTCGGACCCTAGGTATACAATCAGCCATAACCTCCTATAAATGCTCCTTGACCACTTCCCATGCTCTATCAACATTCTGCCCTTACAGTTTTACATGCCGTGGCACTGAACCAAGCAATCTCCTAAGCTTGTCATACTTGCCAGCATGGTAATTCCAAATATACCAGCTTAATCGAAAATTCCACACCTTCGGCCACCTCCCGGGTCAAGACCTTATGATCACTCTCACCAATGAGTGGCAACATGGTCATATTCATTACGGTCAAATTCTCAGATGCTATTACCAGGTACTCTCAAATCCCTAGTATTTTCAATTACATGCTGTCTGAGATATTTATCCCTTAATAATTGAATAAAATCCAGTTCTTTCCTCACATGTGTCCTCTCCTCCTTCCAATCAATGTTACCATAGTTGAAATCACCCATAATAATTACCCTCCTTCCACTCATTTCATCAATTTGTTTATGCATACTATCACCACCATCTATTCCATCAGCTGGTCTATAGCAGCACCCAACTGTATATTTTGTTTTGCCAGTCTCAATCTCACACCAAATAGCCTCAAATGAGCTCTTTTCACTACCCTGCAATACTACTTAAATTCTCGTTAGCTGCAGTTCATCAGCTATCATCAATAACACTCCTCCCCCCATTTATTCTATCTGTCCCTCCTAAAAACACTATAACACACACATTCTATCCCACTAAGTATATCATCTTCTGTCAGCCATGTTTCACTAATGCCAGTAACCTGCTGTGTCCAGGAAGAGCCAACCAAGGCCAAAAATTCTTCCTTCTTGTTCCTAATACTCCTGGCATTAGTATACATGAAACAGAGGTCCCACCCCTATCTTGATGCATTATGCTAACTATCCCATTCCGATTACTTGTCCTTATTACTTAGTACTGGCTCAGGTACATTATATACATTCTTACACTCAACTGTCTCACTGATGTCTGCATATCCACTTCCCCTCCTCCTTGGTAGTTCTAGTTTCCCTGGTTCTGCACATCCATTTTCACTTCATTCAGCAACACTTTTTCCAGTCTCTGCACACCAAATCCATTCAAATACAGGCCATCCATCTTGTATAAATCCTTTCGCCCATCAAACTCATTCCACACTACACCGTCTGCATAACCTGTGCATAATGAATACTGATCACCATGTAATCATGAAGGAAAAGATTCTGAATAGTGTAAGTTTTGTATTTTGTGTGTAATACTTTTTTCTTAAATATTGTAATCATATTTACTTTCCCTATATCAGTAACTCTTGAATTAACAGCAATTACATAAATTAAAGATACCAAGAAATTATATACTTGGTTTAATCCTTTATCCAAGTGTTAGTAAACAAAGTTTGCACCTGAAGTATTTTCAGGACTTTGGCAACTCGTGGTAAAGGTGGTATGACTTCACATCACTTGCCTTAGTATCCCATAATGCAAAGCACATTTTCTTGGAGACATTTATAATGCTATGCATTATGGAAAGGGTCACTACCCAGTGTTAAAATCTGTTTTTATCATTATTCTATGTTAATCATGGTTTGGCTGCGGCTTTGTAAAATCTACTTTTTTTCGTTTGAAACTTATCTTCTTAACCTTCACAGTACTTCCAACTTATCGTCAGTTACGTGACCTATATCTTGAAAGTTTATTTTTCACTTGGTCAGACTATAATAAATTTAGTTTAATCCTTTATCCAAGTGTGTGCAAACAAAGTTTGCACCTGAAAGTATCTTCAGGACTGGGGTAAAGTGGTACAACACCGGGCGACTCCTTGCAAAGGTGGAGCAAGCTACCAACACTCCTATCTCAGTATCTCCCATAATGCAAAACACTTCTCCTTGTGGATATGTACAATGCTATGCATTAAAGGAAGGGCCACTACCCAGACTAGTTTCGACCTTTATTGAGGTCTCTTCAGTGGGAGCCAGGCCCAAGTGGAGATACCAAGGCCATCTCCTCCTATAGGAGCTGCCAAACGGTGTGCCACCTTTTTATTAAATTACTCTGGATTTAGAGAAAGATGTTGAAAGTTTATTTTTCACTTGGTCAGACTATAATAAATTTAGTTTAATCCTTTATCCAAGTGTGTGCAAACAAAGTTTGCACCTGAAAGTATCTTCAGGACTGGGATAAAGTGGTACAACACCGGGTGACTCCTTGCAAAGGTGGAGCAAGCTACCAACACTCCTATCTCATTATCTCCCATAATGCAAAACACATCTCCTTGCGGATATGTATAATGTTATGCATTAAGGGAAGGGCCACTACCCAGACTAGTTTCGACCTAGTCTGGGTAGTGGCCCTTCCCTTAATGCATAACATTAATATTGAGGTCTCTTCAATAACTTCAAAAAAATTATTTCAAAGTTAATTAATATCACGTTTTTCTATTAATACACAAGTATTTTTAGTGTGACTTAGCATACTTGTAAACTCTGTATAAAAGGTATTTTAATACAAAATTCCTTTTGTTTAAGATTTTACACCAGGCCGGTTTGATCTTTATTGAGGTCTCGTCAGTGGGAGCCAGACCCAGAGGTGATACTAAGGTTGAAGTAATGCAGAAGTCATATTTACATATACAAGTTGCCGTAAGGTGTCATACCTTATTATTAAAATCCTTTGTATTAGAGATAGGTAGTTGTTGAAAGTTTTTCCACTTGGTTATACTATAAATTAAAGATACCAAGAAATTATATACTTGGTTTAATCCAGTGTTTCTCAACTTGGGACGTATGCCCCACAGGGAGACAATTTGAATATTTTGGGGGTACAGTTAGAAAATATACATGTACATATTTATATTATACTTTTTCAGAACTTGGCTGACTATTATGCTAGAGGGGGACATCAAAATCTTTGAGACGTTGAGGTGGGGCATGATCCAAAAAACGTTGAGAAACACTGGTTTAATCCTTTATCCAAGGGTAAGCAAACAAAGTTTGCACCTGAAGTATTTTCAGGACTTTGCTTACACTTGGATAAAGGATTAAACCAAGTATATCATTTCTTGGTATCTTTAATTTATAGTATAACCAAGTGGAAAAATTTCAACAACTAAGAGCAATTACAGTTTGTGATTCTACTGAAGACAGTGCATTGCATTACTCTTGCTTATTTGACAAAATGTGTGCCTCTATAGCTTAAATATTGTTATTCTAAGTATTCTCAATCATAGAATATTTCAATTTTCTTTAATCTTGTTGGTGTCCATTAGCTGGAACTCTAACATAATGGGAAATAAAATAGAGATTGCTGGAGATAACTTTAAATAGTATAATTTTAGACTGTGCAGGAATATCTTGGGACGTGAAAAACGCACTCCTTTATCACAAACGGTTCTTTTGCTCACAGTGTGCAGAAATGCTCTATTCACAGGATTCGACAGTCTGTATTGATTCAAATCATAAAATAAACAAAATAATTATACCAATGCCAGTACCATGGTGTCAACATCAATATGATTAAGTTGATGAGACTTTGCTAGGCTTAAATGGTTATTCACAATAGTACTATGACATAAACAACACCAGAAGAACAAAATAAATAATTTATTTATTGAATTAGTAATATTTTTCTGGATTTCAAATTGGCCTCTTGAGTACAGAAACAATTCATATTGTAACCGAAAAGAAGCAATGTCCTGTTAAAGTTTGATAAAAAACAAAAAAAAAAGTTAGTTCAGAGAAGTCAAAAATAGTCTTTCAGATACATAGCAACTTATATGAAGCACAATTGTCTTCTTCCATTTAATCCTGATTTTTCCTATATATATCACAAACATAGCCTTTATATTCATAGACAAATGTTAATAGATCTGCCAATATGTCCAAAGTAGGCTAAATTTTAGGCACAAAGAACAATATACACTCCAGGATGTGCAAAAGGGTCAAGTGGATCCTCTGGGAGAATGGAAGAAGGTTACCAGCTGGATGTATGTATGGTGTGAAATGTCATGAAGTTACAAAGAATTTCAGCTATCTTTTCAGATGTATCCTAGATTCAGAGAATGTGTAATGTTTTAATCTTGTGTGGAAGTGCAATATTTTGTCTGTTATGTGCAGGTTTGTAGCCATTTGCTAAAAAGGGTCATAAAGGTAGTAGTTCTGTTGCAAAACCTGCATCATTAGAACAGATAGTCTTGGCTCTGTGTATTCATCCAGTCCTTAATGTGAATGTGTTACACATACCTCCTCAGCATCTGTGAAACTGGATAGTCTCTTCCACATCAACTTTTAAATTTAACTCTGACAACCATTTAAAATCTGTTAAACCATGGCATATTTTTCTCATGAAAGACTTAAAAAATAACGGCAGCACTGCAGTTCAGAAAAAGGATAAAATATCCCACAAAAAAATAAAATAAAAAATACACTAAACTCAAAAAAAAAAAAATCCTATTTGGAGGAGTATTTCTTTTTTTTGACATTCATGTCCTAAATATCAGTGATATGCACTGATTGGCATCTTTAAATGCTGTACATGCCAGTTATACAAATACATTATATATGATTGATTCTGTAATAATTGTGATACATATATCGTTCTGTGAGATCTGATATCACGTGTTTGAGCAAGTGAAACTGCAAACCCTATTTTTATTATCTGCTCTGGCTCAAAATTTCTTTTTTCCACACTGTTGCTTTCAGTTGCCACCTTTACTACTACTCCTGATTCCATTGTCTCTTTGATTATTTTTGTAAAGGTTGATTTTTCAAGTCTAATTATCTAGAGAAAGAGATCATCCTTGAAGATTTCCATGTTTGTTATTCAAAATGGCTTTCCTTTTCTAACTTTGCAGATCATACTGGAAGCCATATTGAAGTATTTGCTGTTAGTAATAATCTAACACAAATACCAGATGATCTGTCATCACCGTGGACCTTATCTTAACCATCTCAACTTCTAATAACTATTGGTATCAGTTCTGTTGATAATTTGAACCATAACCTCATCCATGTTTCCTTTTCTACAGACGAAACTTCACCCAGCCATCGTCAACCTTCAAGTTTTTTGCATCACAGTGGCACTAATTGGGAAGACCTTTGATTTATATAGCTCCTGACTATTTCTGCTCTTTTGACCGAACACTTGTTGTAATTAAATAATTGGAACAGATCTTGTTAGAATTGAGGGCTTGCATTTCCCACTCCATACAAAATTCCTTTAAAAAAAAAAAGACATCAACAAATCTGTATCAAACTTTTAAAGGGTTGTAGAAAACTTGACTTGTGCTCACTCAGCAGTCAAGCCTTCTTGTTTACCAAAGTAACTGGGTGTAACTTTTGACCTGTCATGCTTCCACTTGACTCCCTTATCCTGATCTGGTACCATTCTAACATCAATCAAAGATAAAGTTCTTGGCATCAGTCTTTGTCTCTTGTAGAGATAGAGACACTGAAGGAGAATCACCTTTCACCATACCATAGAGAACTCAATGCATGCTTCCTCTGATCTTTTTGCCAGAAAAATCTTTGCTCTTGATGCTAAAACATCACCTAGCCCAGATATATCTTCTTAGTTGTACCAAAAATGTGCATTCCAAAATTAACACCCATCTTATCCTATACCAAAACACTGTTTTCCCTTAGTCCACCCACCCCTTTCCCAATATCTAAGTAAAATAAGAAGCTTCCTTTTTCAAGCTCAGTAGCAAACGTTTAGGATCCTATATTGTTTCAATGTGCAGCCAGGTGTCTTGTGTCTGGTCATTATTATTACTACCACCACCTCCATTATATATATATATATATATATATGTCGAATTCGCGTAACTTGGGGTATAATTTTGCATGTAATTTATATATACAAACATACAATTGGGACCAAAGGTTTACAAAAACACCTATATTTTTTAAGAAATATAATCATAATTGTAGTTTTTCGTACATAAAAAAAAAGAAAGTTATTTCGATGTCGATGGTTTCATAAAATCTAATAGATTCGTCTGATGGCATAAAGTCTTTTTCTTGTCACGCAAAATTTCTTCATGGCAAGCTAACGATTTTTTTATTCCTTGCCTTTTGCCTTGTGGCTATAGTTCATTCATCGTTAGAATCTATGTCCTCCAAAATCTGTAAACCTTTCTTTTATGATTGTTCTTACTGTGGATTCCTGTAGATCGAACTTCTTTGCTAGCTCACAAATTTTCATTCTGCCTTCAAAATCCTTAATAATGTTGAGTTTTGTTTCCAAAGTCAATGTTTTTCTTTTCTTGCTAGCTGTAGAAGAATCGGACTTGCTTCTTTTGGATGACATTATTATTTTTTATGTGATAAAATTTTTATCAAGAACATAACATTAAACAATCGCAAGGTTTGTAGACTATAAAATTCGTGTATGAATGTTCAGACCATACGAAATATGCCAGTGCTTGTTCACAGCATGTGCGATACTGGTGAATGCGGTCGGTGCCTGAAAGATACGACTAGTGGTGAGGCATGAAGCGGGACAGGAATACGTACATATAAGAAACCGTGTAACACCGGATTTGCATAAGTCGGGGTAGGTATGACTGTATATATGTGTGTGTGTGTGTGTGTGTGTGTGTGTGTGTGTGTGTGTGTGTGTGTGTGTGTGTGTATATATATATACACACACACATACATATATTGATCAAGAGACCTTTAAGCATATCACTGCTGTGTTTGGGGTACATGAGGACTGAGATAAAAGTTTATTTCTTAATTTATTCTAAGCATGGACAGATTTTGGATTTGTATATAGTTAGGAGTTGGTTAGGTGTAAAATAGCCTTTTGAATGAAAGTGAATGGCTAGTTTCTTGGATATGCTATGAGATCAGCTGTGGATCTTGAATGCTGTGAGGAGGCTATTGATGTGATGTGTTTATATCAGAAGAGACTGGAGGTAAATATTGGTCCAAGCAGAGAGATCTTATCTTATCTGGTGATCTGTGTGTTTGAGGATAAGGGTAGGTGTGAGAGAAAAGGCAAGACTTGTGTTTTGGTGGCATTGAACATGACAGGGCTCTCCTCACCTCATTGAAGGATAGTATGAAGATCAATGTTCAAGGCACTGATTGTAGATGATATTGTGGCCTAGAATAGTAGAGTAATATCGTCAGCAAAGCTGTGGATAGCATTAGTGGTTATTGCGAGTAGGTCATTTATGTACAGGAGAAAGAGAGTAGGTGATAGGACAGAGTCTTGTGGCACTCCAGCATTGATGGTGAAGCTTGAAGAGAGGAACTATCTACCATGACTCAAAGAGAAAGCTGGCTACCCTATTAAAGCGGGTGGCAAGGACCAAAGGATGGCAATTCGTTAAACAGGCCATGATGCCACACATGGTCGAAGGAAATGGAAATGTCAAGGGTGACGGCACAAGTTTCTCTGAACCTTTCCATGGCACTTGTCCATTGGTGGGATGTATGGTCGTCAGCAAAGCTATGGATAGCATTAGTGGTTATTGCGAGTAGGTCATTTATGTACAGGAGAAAGAGAGTAGGTGATAGGACAGAGTCTTGTGGCACTCCAACACTGATGGTGAAGCTTGAAGAGAGGAACCATCTACCATGACTCAAAGAGAAAGCTGGCTACCCTATTAAAGAGGGTGGCAAGGACCAAAGGATGGCAATTCGTTAAACAGGCCATGATGCTACACATGGTCAAAGGAAATGTCAAAGGTGACAGCGCAAGTTTCTCTGAACCTTTCCATGGCACGTGTCCAGTGGTGGGATGTATGCTACGAGGTAGCTGTGGATCTTGAATGGCAGAATCTGTACCGGTGGTCGCTAATTAATTGGTAGTCCTCTAAGTAACGTTGGAGTTGGCTGTTGATGACTTTCTCCATTATTTTATGAGGATTGAGGTGATGGCAATTGATCAGTAATTTGATGGTTGACTTCTGTTGTGTTGTTGTCGAGTCCGTTGAAGAGCTTCTAGATATGATGGGGCCTGTAGAACTGCTTTGCCAATCTGTTGAACTTTGGAGTAGAGCTTTTCTATGGGGTTTATTGTCACTTTTCTGTAGAGCAGCACCAATTGCTGGACAAGAATAGATATGAGCAGTTGTTAGTTTGACTCCTGGACAGTTCTTGCATATTTCATAGCTTTCAGCTGAATTTTCAGGACAGTTGATCAGTTATTTGATGGTTGACTTCTATCACCCATTTTAGGAATAGGATGGATATGATATTGCTTCCATGCATTGGGATAAGTACCAGATATGTATAATAGATTGTAGGGATGATGCAAGATGGGTGTTTATTCTGAAGCACAATGTTTGAGAACAATTGGGGAGATGCTATCAGGACCAGAAGACTTTTTAGTATTCTAGTTTTTTAGTAGTTTCTTGATTCATTTTTGGCAAAAAACAAAAGGAGGCATACAGTGCTTGGATTCTTGTATTGTAGGAGGTGATTTCCCTTGGTCATCAGTGCAGGAGTTTGAAGAAAAGAGTGATGCAATGAGAGTAACAGTGGTGCCATCAGGATGAGAGAGGTGGAAGTGCAGGAGTGCAGAAGCTGTCTCCAACAGCTTTAGCAAGGGACTAGAAGGCAGAGCTTCCATTTGAATAGGAGGCAAGTTTTTTACTGCTGGCCTTTATGAAGTCAGATTTGGATGACTGATGTGCATATGTTGCATGCTTTGGTGCACGCAAAGTGTGGAGCTGAAGTTCTTGAAGCAAGACACTTGTGGTAAGCTAAATTTTTTTTCTTTCACTGCTTTGGTACACTTTCGGTTGAATCAGGGCTTGGAAAGCAGATGAGGATTGTGACTTGAATTAGGGATGAAGGTGTTCATGCCAGTGAGAATGATTTCTGTAACTTGTTCATAACAGGTGTTAGGGTCAGATGAGCCGAAACAATAGTCAGACCAAGGAAAGGAGGAGTAGAAATTCTCCCAAGGTCATCCCAGTTTTCTCCTTTGTAGTGCCAGAGGATGAGGTCGGGAGTGGTTGAGGGAGAAACATTCTTTGATAGAGGAGACTTGTACAAGATTGTGGTCTGAGTGACTCTCCCACTCTTTGTGGTGGGAGTCATAAGATTTGGCATAATTTTGATGTTCAGTTAGTGTTCTAAGGATTTTTGCAGTTAATATCTATAATAATTAGTATTGTGCAATAATCGTTTCTCCCCTTCCCAAATTACCAGTCTTTCATCAATGTAGCTAACAAATAATTTTTGTTTTTTATTGTCTTATAGTAATTCTGCACACTAGAGTTTGTTTACTAGAGTTCATCAGTACTGCAGATGTAGAACATTGAGGAGAAGGGAAAAATTTATAATTTGGATATCAAGACCTTCACATATGGTCATCAGGAAATATGTAACAGTGGTGACTGTTCCAAAGAACAGCAGTAAAAAGAATGAATGAAGAAGATAAATTTATTTTGGAAATGTACTCTCAAATACATGCTGAATAGCTTCTACACATCTTGTAACAGAACTAGAACAGAGTGGGGGAATTACCTTACCAGTGTCAGTTTTGATTAATAGTGACAATGGATATATCTGTAGAAATTGCAAGCAACTGAACATGTGGTCCATGTGATGGAAAGTAAAGCAGATTGTTCAGAGATTGATCATTAATCAGCCTGATTTTTTTTTTTTTTTTTTTTTTTTTTTTCCTGCTTGAGAGTGAAGTATCTTGAGGGAGAGTGACATTCAGTAGTTGGGCTGAGATTTGATTTGATATAGTGTAATGACACCAGTAATGAATGTATAGATAGTTCAACAATTATTTCAATGAAGTTAGCTAAAGCACCAGGAAGTTTGGATCTTTTTTTTTTCCTCACCTAATAACCCAAAATACAAAAATTAAGTAAACCAAATTCTCGACATCCACAATATTATAACCAACTTTATTCCTGTAATTTTCATGAATTGTGCCTGTCAGAGACATAACGTTTTTATTACAAAACAAATTCTCAGTGATGGGTTTTGTGGACTCTTCATCTTCTTATCCCATAGTCAATTTCTATACAAATATGTATTTTTTTGAGGAAAAAGAACTCATCTTTGCTTTATTTTATTTTTTTCAAGTGAAATTATGGGCCTTATCAATTTCTTATTCTCATTTAATTTACTTGCTACCATTCTCAGTGTTATAGTCACGTATTAGTAAAGTCCACATATTGTCTACCATTTCAGACTGCAAGTTTTTGGTTGTCTGCTGCATCCTCTTTGCCCTTTTTAAAATGCTTAGACTATTTAAATGGTTGTGCTCAGTACAAGTCTCATCCCCCATACATGTTTCATTGAGTTTTCTCTCAGCTTTACACAAAACGATACTGGAGTCATGGACAGTTGAATTTGACATGATGCACAAAAGGCAACTTAAAGCCAACTGATTTCAGTAAGCAAGAATGCTGAGGTCCCATTTCTCTAGCACTGTCACTTAGTGACATTTTCATTAAATATCTCTTTTAAATTCAGTTTTATCTCTTTTTGTTCTGCTGTGTGTAATGGGTAAATATTATTAGTATCACACTAACATCCATGGAGTCAGCAGATTCATCATGGAGGTTCACGCAATCAACAACATACTGAACCTTAAAATCCTTAATGTTCCTTGCACTTACATTCTGGGAAGGTGTTTCATTCACCCATAGTTCACCTTTAAAAAAAGAAGGAAAAAAATCTGCTCCTCACACTCTTCTTCAGCACACCCCTACACAACTTCCAAGGATGGCCTCTTGTTCTTCCCCATCTTATCACCTCCTTTCCTCCTATCCATCAAACTCTGATTTACATTTCTTTTAACCTCTCTCTCCATAACCAACACTAAGGCTTGATGTTGCCTTAGTCACTCATCTCTGGACTAGTGTTTCCACATTACAGTGAAAATTAGGTCACCAAACATGAGCACAGTATCCCAAGTGTGGTCTGCTGACCAGTACTTATACAGTGGCACAGCCACCTCCTTATCTGTACATATCAGTGTACTCCTTATCATAGCAGCAGTGCAATGTAATCTTTTCAATGTGCCCTCTAAACTTCAGTTCACCATTACATCCCAGATCTTGAATCTTATGTGTGAAGTGATATTTTTGTAATTTAGCAACACAGTCCCATATCCATCCTGCTTTCCTCAATCGCCTGAACAACATAAATGCATTCAGTTCAATGTTGAATTTAGATTAAAAAATTTCTTCCTTCTCTTGGCACACTCATTATTGGTTTTCTGCAGATCACTTAACTCTGTTACTATATCCATGTTAATTCTCATCACCATCATTTCCAAAATTAAGATGTGATTAACATCTTAATTCTGGGAATGATGATGATATCCCTAGTGAACTTGTTCATGTATCTCAGTTCTATGACATGTTTGCTGAAATGGCCAACACAGAACTGCTAGTGATGGGAGCTCATTCTTGGAGAGAAAGCAGTTTTATAAACAAAAGCAATATCTTACTGGTTGAATTTGGTAAAACATAAAAGAATGGGAAAAGCTAAATGCATCCCTTCCCCTTGCAGAAATTAGAAATGATTGAGGGAATGTTTATAGGAACTGTTTAATTTCTGTAGAAACTGCAGAAATTTAAGTCCCTATAAACCACAGACTAAGGTAAGGAATATAGTTAACTTTCTTTTAAGGATTAATTCCTCTTCCCTGTATAAAACAGGTAGGTATATACTGAATTATTTGCAGTTGCAACCTAACTATATCATCAACAGTACCTAACTATATCATCACACCACAAGTTGTTTTGAGAGAGAGAGTTTAAGGAATTATGCCTGGCCTCCTTCCACCAATCCATTGCCAATGAAAATGGCAGCCTAAAAATAATGTGGACTACTACACTTGTTTTCCAGTCCTCTCCCCCTTTCCCATTATAATACAAAGTAAAAGCACCAACAAAACCTGAACTTGCACACCTTGGTTCATGAGATTGTCGACTGTTTCCTTCCAGCTGCTATTGATTCTTCATAGTTATTTAGCAGACCTTAAACATTTTCTCTTTATATATGTACACAAAGATATGAAGATTCTTGTTCTCACAATCAGCATTTCTGTGACTCATTTTCCATTGTAATTTTAGGAACTCAAGGATCGTTGTTTAACTATATGGCAATTTTGGCTCATTCTTTGAACTGAGAATGCTGTAAAATTCTTAAAATAAAATTCACATACTGATTGTGTAATATATATAGTGCTGTTGTAAATTTTTCTAGATTTCTTATGGTTGAAAACAGCTAGATTTGCAACTAGTATGTGATACATGATCATCATCAGTTTTTCTGATATGCACCCCCAAGGGATGTTCAGATTACTATGACGGCACTACATGATTAAGTTTACATTATTATTATTAATCTTCTACCAACAATTTTCCTCCAAATCAGTCTATTACTTGTCATCACTCTAATATTGTCATATCTAACATTTGCTTCTAATTCTCTTTTGACTGAATCAGTCCACCTAGACCTTGGTCTTTCTCTGGGTCTCCTTCTTGGCATCGAACACCTGTTTTGCTAATCTTTCTTCACCCATTCCATTTAAGTTGCCATACCACCTTAGATTAGCTCTGCTGACACATTCTTGAATGCTAATAATATCAAGTTCCTTTCTAATGTCTTCATTTTTAATATGATTCTGCCATTGATGCCATTGGTTTCTGGTCTCTAATCTTTGATCAGGTGCTTTATTACTAACCTGACTCTCAGATCGATAACTAAAAATTCCATAACTAAAAACCAATTTTTAGTTATGGAATAATTTCTCTCTTATTCCATATAAATTTATTCAGCTGGCTACCCACAATACCAACTTTGCTTATTCTGTTGCCTATTTCCAGATTGAACCTGATCTTCGCTAAAAACTGTGTCTAAATAGGTGAAATACAGGGTGATTATAATTAAAGTTCACATTTAAAAAGGCTGTAACTGGGTAACTACTCAGTGGAACAGTTTAATTAATATTTAAAATGATGGTGTGTGTGCAGCAAGGGGATTTTATTTTGTGCAAAAACCAATGTTCTAAAAGTTGCACTAGGGCAATACAGGAAATTATGTATGGTACTCCTGGTATGCAGTAAAACACTGCAACCGTACCATTTATGCAAATGAAAAATGTCCCCAATGACTTTATGCTTCAAATGAAGCTTGAATAAAAGCACGTAGCTGCAGAATGCATCAGTTCATTGCATGTGAATAGAGAACTTATTAAAGCACAATGCCACCATTACCGAAGGACTGTGCACTTCTCGTGAAGTTTTACTAAAATAACAGCTGTGCCTTGACAGCATTGTGGAAGTAAAGAACATTAAAGGGATTAATAGCAGGTCTTATGGCAGCAAATGGTTTATGCAAAATGACCTAGAAATTTGAAAAGATGAGTTCCTTAGATGTCAAACCTGGCAGAGGACAGAAGCCAATGGAACAACAGATGGTGGAGGAAGTAGCCCTAGCATTAGAGGAAGAAAGAATGGCAAATGTCATAGGAAACAGCAGCACACGGCATATTACAATGTCTTTAGACAAACCTGTAAGCACAGTTCACAAAGTCGTAAGGCAAATTTTATGCTGTTTTCCTTAAAAGTAGTTTCTTGCTCTGACTGAACTTGTGACTCATACTTGATTTCTTTTACAATACTCTTTCCTCCATTTCTAACCTTCTTCAATAGCCTTCAAAACATTTTGCCATCTTCCTGATATTTATTTTCCATACTCTTACCAGTCTTTCTATGACGTTTGTTTAACTACTTTTACACATAGCTTACATTTTCCTTTGTATTCTTTTAGGGCATCTGCCAACTTATTTGCTAGGAACTTTTGGTATGCTTTCTTCTCTTCCAGGACTGCTTCTTTAACTTCTTGTGTCCACCATGTTCTTATTTTTCTATCCTTGCACACAACGTCACCACATACCTCCCTAGCTGAATCAATCAATGTGTTCTTCATAGTTTGTCACTGAAACTACATGGTTTGGCTTCTTGTATTCAATTTGTTTTGTTTTTGATCAGCGTTTGCGTAGTCAAGTCTACAATTTACCTGTAAAAGCTGCTCAACTTATTCTCTTTAAAACTTTCTCACATACTGTTCTTTTCAATGTAATATCCATTTTTATCCTGCTTAATAAGTAATTTTACTTTCAGTTTCAAATCCTCTGTACACTCTTGTATCCTGAATGAGCATGAAGATATCACTATCAACAATGACATAGTCAATGTCATTGACTATGTCATTGTTGATAGTGATAATGACATAGTCAATGAGACTTTTCTTGTCTTCTCTCCTTATGAACTTGTGCACATCTTTAAGTTGAAACATGGTGAATAATGACCACAGTCCTTGTCTGAGCAGAAGTCCAGTAAATACTTATCATTATTATTAACTTTACCCTTTTCTTCAGATTTTCCCAAAATGTTTCTATATGCCCGGTGGTATTTATTTCCTACTCTGCTGTTCAGATTAGGACCCTCCAACAAGGACCACTTTTTCCATTTTCTTTCAGTTGCCTGTTCTGATGACTCCAAAAATTCTTCCGCTTCTCTTAGAAGAACCTTCTGTGGGACCATAGGCACAAATAAGTTTCATTGTCCATTTTCTCATTTTGAAGTCTGCCTGCATAACTCCACATATTCTCATATATTTTCTTTTTCATTATTATCTGTGATGAATGTATTGTTTTCTAATTGCTGAGCAGGGAGAATGTATTTAGCTTTTCTCATTCTTTTATATGCCAGTCCTCAACTAGTTCAATCATAATTCAAACTGTTCTCACTACAGTTGACTGTTGTTATAGCAAACCCTGTTATAACAAAATCGATCACTATAGCAAAACTAACCCCCCCTCCCCCCCAAAAAAAATTTTTCCATGGATGGTGTTATAGCGAGTCAGTGACAGCTGTTAACCAGTTGATACTAGGATTCTTTTTAATACATTTCTTATTTGTCATTTATTTACCTATGTTTTTATCTTCATAACTTTTGGGGCATATTATTGCCTATTTCAAATCTTCCCTAACTCTTGTATGCATTTCTATCCTAGTACTTACTACCCACTTTAAGAACCGTTAACTTGTATCCAGGAAGCTTTCAGCATAGTATGCATTACCATTTTATGTCTCAAATAATTTCTGCATTTAGGTAGATTAATGTGCAATTAAAAATATGTTGATAAGCTAGTGCATGCAAGTTTTTTTCCCATTGTATAAAACAAATGCATTATTATATTTTCTCTTGATAGATGATTTTTTGATATCTACTCCATCAATAAAGATGCTTACAAACAAGATGAATGAATATGATTTAGATTTTTATTGCATTATGTTGGATGCAAGACAGAAATTTAAGGTAAGATGATTTGAATAAAATTATATGAAATCAAATTTATGAAGATTAGCAATTAATACAGATTTTACCAATAAGATGTACTCGTTTAAAATGTTTTTTCTCCTTTCAAAACAGACTTACAAATATTACACTTAGGGAAACAGTTTCTTTCTGATGAATAATTGGTTCTTATCTATGATAAACAAATATGATGAGATTCCTTCCATTATTTGAAATATCTAGTTAGGAATATAGTGTTTTAATAATGTTGTTGCACCATAAACAAGCAGTAATTCTAGATAATGCCTCTTGTTCTTCGGTAGATTATAGCAACTCATGTTTTTCGGTCTGTGAATTTTTTTTTAATACCCATGTACAAAAGGTTGCAAATATCATATCAGTGCCATGTGCTTATATTTTGTGACAAACTGTTATAAAGTAGATTGAGAATTATCAATATCATCCAGTTGAATATTAGTAAATTTATAAACATATATTAATAGTTAATATCGAGGATTACTACTCCAGTAGGATTTGAATAGGACATGGCTGGACTGAAAAATAGCAGCTGAATAGTAATATTATTGTTAACATCAAGCTGATTTATTATGTTGTGATTACATTTATTATGTTTATTGTTTTATTTAGCAAAATTTTAATTTTTAATAAATGATGATACTTAAAAAGCCAAAACCAGATAATTGGGTAGATACTTCCACACAATATATAAAGAGTGCAGAGAACTGATTGGGACTTCTTACCAGTATCCAGTTAGATGTATTCTGCATTGGTTTAAATCATAAACGTAATAGTACAAATGATCTAAAATGCCTATTGATTAAGCATATGGATAAACAAGGTCTTCGCAATTTTCGTCAGAGTCAGAGCAACACAGTCAAAAGATAGAATTAAAGATAGTCCCCATTAACATGAAAAAAAAATAATTGTAGGTGAATGCATCTAAATAATACTGAGGCAATACTGAACAGGTAAAGGAAGGAGTAGCTATACTGTTTAGTGCTAAACACAAAGATAAATTTCTTGAATGGCAGACAGTGTAGTGATGTGGACAAATTTCAAGATGGAAAGCTGAGCATTGAGACATACATACTTGTACCTATGGATCCTATAGAAGGTTCTATAGAAAAGAAGCAGAGAAAGTTTTTTAAGTCATTAGAGAATGCAGCTGACATAAAGGAGAAGCTGGT
Source organism: Typopeltis vanoorti (assembly GCF_054136105.1). Classification (NCBI taxonomy): domain Eukaryota; kingdom Metazoa; phylum Arthropoda; class Arachnida; order Uropygi; family Thelyphonidae; genus Typopeltis; species Typopeltis vanoorti. The sequence continues at coordinate 17,168,904 of NC_143554.1, forward strand.
TTCTTGTAGAAGATATAAACAGCAGAAAATTAATCTCAGACACTAGACATTATAGTATAAAACAGTTAATACATGTATCCTTTCTTTTAGTGTTGCACAGTGATCAGCATTCATATTAAAAATTATGGACTTTACAACTGTGTTATGAACAACTCTTTTCATTTTCCAACGTTTCGATCTTCATGTTAAGATTATCATCTGGAGCATATACAAATATACAGGACAAGCTGAGTTACATTACATACAGTAAGTTAGAGAAACAATGATTTGATCATAGGTTATTCTACTGGCATGACCTCTAGTGAAAAAAAAAATTTAATTATTTAGAAACTACATCAAGATAAATTCTATTTATGATAACATGAATAAACATTCTTTCTTATAGATAATTTTCTTTCAGTAACAATGATGTTCTAGTGTCGAATATGTGCCTTCCATATGTTTGTTATTTTCATATCATCATTATTGTTCAGATTGGGGTGGTTGATAATAATCTCACAGGCTTCTTTAAATTTGCATTCTTACATGTATTAACCATGTTTTGGTTAATACATGTAACGGAAATTGGACTTTAATATCAACTGCTATAGATTTTGCTCACTGTAACATATCATACAGGAAGAATGCTTGATAATACTGGTTACAAGATTCAAATTATGAACTCTGTCTAGTATCTGTGGCATGAGAAGCAAGGCTAGAATCCTCTGATTCTAAAAATCTTTTGTAGTCTCGGTGTTCTTGGATTCTGATCTTAGCAGAATGGCTAGTCTATCCAAAGTAGCAAAATCGGCAGAAACAGAGCACTTCATAAACACCAGGTAAGAATAGAGATGGCATTTTATCCTTGGTATTTGGTTGGAAAGAAGATAATTTCCATTCTGGTTTGAAGATAGTGGATAAATTGTATATGTGAATAATTCATGCTGTTCGTTCATAAGCCTCTTTAAGGTAGGGTATAGAAATTCTTTTAACATCAGATTGCAGTCTGGTTGCGAGATGATAATTATTGTTTTTAGGGTGGGTTTCATTATACTGTATTAAATTACATTTTATTTTATTGAATTCATCAAATCAAAAGGAATCCAAAGAACAAAATTATGCTAGCTCTGCAAACAAAACTTGATAATACTTGTTTTTTGTGATGGGTGGTGATGGGAAGCTAGGTGATTACATCTGCCAGTGAAGGAAAGTTTCCTGTAAATAGAAAATTCAGTATTGCCTGTTGGATTTTCGTTCAATAGTGAAATTGATGTGGGTGTATGAGGAGTTTTTGACCAAAAATTGAAGCAGTTCTGTTTCAGAATGGGACCACACTGTGAAGATATCTATGAAACAAAGCCATAATATGAGGTTGAGAAAAATAGTATGGAAAAGTTGGTTTTCCGGATGTTCCATAAAGTAATCAACCAAAATCAGTGAAATAGGACTGCCCATGACTGTTTCTTCTATTTATCTGCTTATATAATTTATTCTTTTACATGATACTGTCTAAATATCCTGCATAGATGGTAAATTCAGTTTAACAAGTTAATAACATCCTCCATGAAATTGGTCACATTTTTGAGAAGTAACTGCCATAAACCCATGATTCTTTGAGAAGCTTAGAAATAGAAGAAAGAGTAATTTTAAAAGGAATTGTCAAAACACTTATACATTAAAAATGGAAGAAAAGGATATTCTGATCTCTGGAATATTACTTTGAAAAAATTTGTGTCAAACTCTTGATATATATGTTTCTCAAGGAGAGCAGGATACTGTTATAGTACTACATGATAAAGTTTACAATATTATTAATCCCATCAATTCTCCACCATCTGTCACTTTCCAGATCTTATATTTACATCTTTTTTTCTAAGGCACTTCTTAATTACATCAAGCGACCTACCTCTCTATTTTCTTCTGGGTCTTTCACTTGCTGTCACAGGGTCAAACACGTTTTGCTAACCTTTCCTCTCCTATCCTGTGTAAGTGACTATACTGCCTTAGATTAGTTCTACTCATATATTATTAAATGCTAATAATGTCACTTTCTTTCTAATCACTTTTAATATAATGCTGCTATTGATTATTTTTTTATTTTTATTTTGGTTTAACCAATAAGAATACAATTTGGTCGGCTAAATCCCAATGTTGGAGTCTTGACAAGTAACAGACTGATTTGGAGGAAAATTATAGATAGGAAGTTAGTAATGATGTAATTTTTTTTCATGTAGTACTATCATATCCTGTACACCCTTTGAGAGTACATGGCAGGAATTTGAAGATGATGATGCTGCCATTGATGCCATCTGTTCACGCCCATGATTTTTTCTGGACTTTCATGTTTATGGTCTCTAGTCTCCGATCAACTGTTTCATTTCTAACCACCTTTCAGATCCACAAGTTAAAATTAGTTTGAACACTGTATGCCTAGTTCATTGTTTTTGGCTAATTTCTCTCTTATTCCATATAAATTACAATTTAGCTGACTCCCCACCATACTAGCTTTGTTTATTTTGTTATCTATCTCCATCTCCATATATAATTTGCCATCTTTACTAAAATTGTGCCTGTAGCTGAAATATTTTACTTGTGCTATAAATCCCCTTTCCCAATGGTGTCTCTACATTGTTGTGTGGGGATAGGGGGAAGGTGCGCATCCCATCTTGCAAGTTTTACTGATGGTAGCATTGCTAGCAGCAAGGCCTTCCAAGCTAGATAGATCAAAGGGGTGGCCAGATGAAGAGACTTTCCCTGGTCTTCCAGGTTGGAAGTTGAGCATATGGCCCAACAATCCCAGCATTTAAAAAATCTACTGGTTGTAAAACAAGCACAGTAATCTTCACTGGATGGACTTAAAAATGGTTATCAACCTAAACTGTAGAATAATGTATTCTGAATAGGATCATGAGAAGCTTGTATAGAGCCAGAGCATTTTTAGGAACTTATCCATAAATTAAACAGATATAAAATGGATATCTAGTAATACAAGAATCAAGATGGGTAGAAGATAATTTGAAGAAAGACAAACTTTTACTACTTTATAATGGAAATAACTCAGATAAACATGAATTTGGGATGGGCTTCATATTGGGGAAGAAATTATGGTTATTTGTGGTTGAATTTGAAGCTTTTAATGAAAGAATAAGCAAGCTGAGATTACAAGCAAAAATAAATGTTTGTAATCATGAATTCTGTGAAAAGCTGGAACAGATCCTCAAAAAAATTCCAAAAGGATATACTTATCCTGTTAGAAGATTTCGATGCAAAATATAAAAATATATAAAATCATCATTTGAAGAAACTAATATTAATGTAGAAAGATTGATTAATTTAGCTGCATCTAGAAATTTAGGAATAAACAGCACTGTATTTATAAGAAACATATACACAAACAAAGATGGAAATCTAATGGATATACGTTTAATCAAATAGCCTATATCATAATTAGTTAAAGACAATCAGATTGTATCCAGAGTCGTCAAAGTTACAGAGGAGCTGAGTGTGATAGCGACCATTTTCTAATTGCTGCTATTCTTAGGGTCAAAATAATAGTAAATATTTTTGAGCATGTGAATCATCTGAGATACAATATTTAACATACTAGATAAAACAAGTTGAATTAAAACAAAAGTTAAAAAATGAGCAAGTGAAAGAGAATGAAAATTTTGAAAACAATCTGGAACCATATCAAGGATAGCCTACAAACAGCAGCAGAAAACTCAATGGGAATTCAAAGTAAAATACAGTAAAAAGAAAATGGTTTAATGAATAATATGAATTGGCAGTAACAAAAAGAAAAATAATAATTGGTTTAATAACACATCTGATATTCATGTTCATTTTACCTTATGATATTCATGTTGTTTAGAGATATACAAAGAGAGCAGCAAGAAAACCAATAAATAATCAGACAACAGAAAAGAATATTGTGTGAAATGAGAAACCTGAAAACAGGCCTACATATGAAAAGAGTAATAATCAACGCTAGTAATAGACAAACATCAGCTACTAGAGATGAAAAGTGACAAGTGAAGAGAGTATTTTAATGAACTCCTAAACTGAAATGAATCTGTTGAGACTTTTAGAATGGAAAATGTATCGTACTTGTTATCCAGAAATGTTTAAATATTCTTCTTCCTCTGCGCATTTTTCCTGCTTCCATTGAGGGTCTGCGTGTTACATAGATACGATTTTGTTAGTACAACCCCCAGCCAGCCTGCCGCTGAGGCAGGGGGGTATTTTTGGCTGTAGCAGCGTGGGACCGGCTTGCCTGCTTGCGGGATGAAACCCCCCCAGATAAACTGGGGGGGGGGGATCCTGCTGTCCATGGCCAAGACCGGTGAACTTGGCTATGGCTGAGAAAGATCCTTAAGCTCCTCATGTCAGTGACGAGAATCAAACCAAGGACACTCCTTTCCCAGGCATATGGTTGTGAAGCGCATAGCCACTCAGCTAACTGCACAGACAGAAATGTTTAAATATTAACTAGCCCAAAACAGAAGAAAGTATAAATCATCTCAAAGACAACACAGTACCAGATACTAATGGATTAGTAGCAGAACTCATCGAATATGGCAGTAGTGAATTAACTACAGAAATATATAAACTGGTAAATTCAATAATAATAAATTTAGTTTAATCCTTTTATCCAAGTGTGTGCAAACAAAGTTTGTGCCTGAAGGTATCTTCAGGACTGGGGTACAGTGGTACAGTGATACTTTCAGGCGCAAACTTTGTTTGCACACACTTGGATAAAGGATTAAACTAAATTTATTATAGTCTGACCAAGTGAAAAATAAACTTTCAAATCTTTGGTAAATTCAATATCGTAAAATAAAGAGATATCCTCAGAACTGAAATAATCACTATTCATACCAATATATCGAAATGGAAACAAAAATAAATGTTAAAATTACAGAAGCATATCACTCCTGTGTGCAGGCTACAAAACTTTATCTAATATTTTATTAAAAATAACCTTATCATATACTGAAAAAAAATATAGCCTAATATCAAGCAGGATTCTGATTTTTATACTTAAGACAGATACTAGAGGGAAAAACAATGGAAATGTAAACTAAATGAAATATAAATTTTAGAAAAGCATATGATTGTATTCATAGAGAAGGCCTTTGGGGAGAATTAAATGAATTTGGAATACCTCATGAGATAATAAATTGAATCAAAATTTGCATCAGTGACTCCTAAAGTGTGGTATTGGCTAATTAAATTAGATTTCAACCTTTTGCTATTAAGACAGGATTGAAGCAATGAGGTGCCCTTTCACTCCTATTTAACTTAGGTTCAGTAAAATCTGTTTAAAAAACTGTAAAAAATAATGCAAGCAGAACAGTAATATTAACTAGGCATAAGATATGCAGATTATTATCTGCATATCTTATGCCTAGTTATAGAAAATGCTGAAGATATTAAAATAACATTCAGAAAACTCAAAAGTTTTTGCTGAGAAATTAGGATTACAAATCAACCAGGATAAAACTGAATATTTAAATAATATGTAGGGGGAAATGACTATTTTACTGTAAATAAATTGAAATTTAAAAATGCCATTTTCTTCAAATATCTTGGAACATTGATTACTCGAGATAATGAAATTAGTACAGAAATACAAGCTAGAATGCATGCCCTTGATAGATATTATCATTCACTACATCATTTATTATTTTCCAAAATTCTCTCAAGCAGAGTTAAAATAGAAATATATAAAACAAACGTTAGAAAAGCAGACTAAGATGTAAAAGTTTCGCATACCTTTGAAAATAAAATCCTGAGAAATTCTTTGAATCTGTAAGAAATGACACAACAGATGGATGGAGAAGACAATCTATAACTATGATTTCTGTAGATCCCCACTTCTATTTGATGAAAGAGATTGTAGATTGAAGCTTGGACATGTGGAAAGAATGGTGAAAGAATGACTAAAGAAGTGTTCTAGATGTGGTCTGATGGAAAGTAGCCTAGAGGAAGACCACAGCAATGTTGGGAGGATAACATCCAAAATACTTAGCTGATATAAAAATCTTGGACTGAACTGGAAGAGCTCAAGACAAAAAAGAGTAATAGAAAGTGGTCTTTGTAGAAGAACCTTAAAGGTTCAGCAAACTAAAGAAGAAAATAAATTCTCCATTGATAATGCAAGTGATATTTTTCATTCATATTTATGAATTTAGGGACACAAAACACACATGTTGAAATGATTATTTTACTTATTATTAATAAAATAACACTTGACGTTTCTACTCCTGTATTGGGCCATCATCAGAAAGATACATGTGTATAGGAAACCAGGCTACATGCTCTTACACTCTATAAAGGTAAATTAAATCTACGTTGTTAATTAATCTTTTTCTTAGTCTGACCTCTAGTGATAAAAAAAAATAAAATAAAAAATAGAAATAAAAAATAAAAAATTAATAAATAAAAAAAAACTACAATAAACTCTGCTAAATTCCTCCTGTACTAAGATTCTTCTGGATTTGTACAGTTCAGATTGTTATACTATGATTTTCTTCTGGACTCGTACAGTTCAAGTTGCAATTGAATGTTAAGGGGGGGGGGGACACTTCACCAAGTCTTCTTTTATCGGGATTTTTCTTTGGCTTGTTCTGGTTGCTATAAAGGTTGCAGATGGGTCCTCCACATTCTTGGAATGGTTAGGGCATCATTTTTGTTCAGATTTGAATTATGTTTGAGCATTCCACATGCTTCTTTAAATTTCCTTGCAAACCAGGTTTTGGTGCGGTGTAGGGACTTGGTACCTCTCCAATCAATTCTAAGGTGTGTTTGAGGCATTTCCAAAAAAATAGACAGAACACTATACAAATACAACATCAAAACTACCTTTAAACCCCCAACAAAATTAAGACACCTACTCAGTTCTTAAAAGATCCTCTTCCACACCTAGCCCACCCAGGGGTTTAAGAAGGACGAACACAAATGACACATTAAATACTCCATTTGGAAAAACCGGCCTTTCTGACTGCGCACTGCAAAATATACCACAGAATTTATTAGAAAGGTACCAAGTCCCTACACTGTACCAAAACCTGGTTCGAGAGGAAATTTAAAGAAGCATATGAAATGCTCAAACATAATCCATATCTGAACAAAAATGATGGTCTAACCATTCCAAGAAGTGGAGCATTTGTAACCTTTATAGCAACCAGAACAAGCCAAAGAAAAATCCCAATACAAGAAGACTTAGTGAAGTTATTTCCCTTAACGTTCAATAGCAACTTGAACTGTACAAGTCCAGAAGAATCTTAGTACAGGAGGACTTTAGCAGAGTTTATTGTAGTTTTTTATTTATTTATTAATTATTTATTTATTTATTTTTATTTTTTATCACTAGAGGTCAGGCTAAGAAAAAGATTAATTAACAGCGTAGATTTAATTTACCTTTATAGAGTGCAAGAGCATGTAGCTTAGTTTCCTATACACATGTATCTTTCTGATGATGGCCTCAATACAGGGGTCGAAATGTCAAGTGTTATTTTATTAATAATAAGTAAAATAATCATTTCAACACGTGTGCTTTGTGTCCCTAAATCCGTAAATATGAATGCTCATCACCGTGTAACCTTAAAAGAAAGAGTGATATTTTTCATGTTTCTACCCATTTCCATTGTTTTTGTCTTTTTATTGCTGATTTTCATAGTAAATTGTTCAGTTATTCAATCTAGTCAAAGAATCCTGAAGACTTGCACCTGGATTTATTTACAACTGTAACATCTACATAAAGTAAAGCTAAGTAGAAGGATAAGCCATCTTCTTGTACCTCTAAACCAGTGGGTCCTAACCTTTTTCCACTTGTGTATCCCTTTTAAACCCATTTCTATAAATTGTACATCTTGTTTTTAAAATAGCAGTGATTCAAACTTAACATTTATCATTCCATAACTAACGTTTTGCATTTTGTTTACTTGTTTTTCTGCCATTACTGATTTTTTTTTCATGTACCCCTGGACGGCCCAGCATGTACCCCCGGGGGTACATGCTCGGCTGTCCAGGGCGTATAGGGGGTATACAAAAAATTATCAGAAAAACAAGTAAAGTAAACTATTTTACATTAAATAGGCACTGAACAAAATTGTCAGTATTTAAAACAGCTATTTTAAAAACAAGAGGTATGCAAGTGGAAAAAGGTTAGGAACCACTGCTCTAAACTGATAGCTTAAATATAGGTCTCTAAATATGTGTAATGTGCCATTTAATCTATGTAATTGTAACATTTTGAAAACCTTTCCTCTTGGCATCTTTTCATGTGCCTTTTCTAGATCTACAAAAGTTAAATATAGATCCATGTTATATTTTCATGATTCCCCCAATTGTTTGTCTTAAAGTGAAAATCTGATTCTCACAACACTTATTTGACCTAAATCCATCTTGTTTTTTCCCATGTTTCTCTTTTCCAATTTTTTAACCTCTTTTCAAGTATGTTTGCATAAATCTAACTTGTAATACTCATTAGGGAAAGTAGTTCTTACATTCAGTTTTTATTTTCCTTTTTTTTTTTAATGATGGGTTACTACTAGAGCCCTACTCCATCATCTGGAATTCAACCCTCTTACCATGACTTCTGAATTATGCAGTATAGCCACTGTAAAACTATTATACCTCCATATTTGAACATTTCTGGCCAGATATCATTCACTCCAGCCTTCTGCATTTCAGAGAACTTTTCTACCTCAAATAATGATATGTATTTCTGAGTGCATTCTTCTTGAATATTTTCTAACACTTCTGTCACTACATGTTTCATTTAAGTCTTTCAAAGTAATTACTCCATGCATGGCTGATATCCTATAGGTTCTTTTACCACTTGTGTATGGTGTGTGTATATAATCAATACTTGAGGCAGAACAAAGCATCAAAAATTGAAGTGTAGAAAGGCAGCTGGAGCAGATTATATTTGACTAGAGAAATACTCAAATATGGAGTTATAAAAGTTTTACAGTGGCTGCACAGCATATCAGAGAGTCAAATTTCAGATAATAGGCACTATGAGAGCTCAACTCCAGTCTTAAAACTGAATGTGAGAATTGCAGAGGAGAAATATCCTTACTGAGTGTTCCAGCTAAGATTTATGTAGATATACTTAATGAGGCTGAGAAAAATTGTGGAAGTGAAAATTTGAAAAGAATAAGCTAGATTCAGACTAAACAGAAGTTGTCATGATTTGCACTCTTAAGACAAATAGTTGAGAAATCATGGGAAATCGCATGTATCCCTCGTTATACGCGATCTCACTTTACGTGTTTTCGCTATAACTCAATTTTAAAAAGTTAATTTAAAAAATCACAACCGGGAGCAATTTCACAGTCACCTTGTGCATGGTCACATGATTTTGTGCGTGCACTGCTTTGACAAGACGGCATCATGCTGCATGTCATTCACACAGAAGGTGTAGAACTAGTAAGTTTCATTGTTGGAGCCTTCTGCAAAGCAAACATTATGGGGGGAAAAGAGGTAATTGTGATCAAAAATACTTCCAAGACTAAAAAACAGAGGAAAGCTATAACACTGGAGGAAAAATTATAAGTTATAAAGAGGTATGAGCTCACAGTCGACATAGTCAGAGCTACAGGAATTTCAGAATCAACTTTAAGAACAATAAGAAATCAAGCAGAGAAAATAAAAGAAAGTTGTATGTGACGAGAATGTCGACAACTAAGATAACACAGATAAGGGCACCAGTTATGGAGAAATTGGAAAGGATGTTGGCCCAATGGATTGAACATGAAAATCAACGTGCTGTTCCGTTATCCACCTTGATTAGGCTAAAGTGAAAAGTTTGTTTGATGATTTGAATGCTATAGATCTTGATCCTAAAGTGTAATCTTTTGCTGCAAGTGCTGGGTGGCTTGCTGAGAATTTTCCAGCAAAATTTCTAAGTGTAATTCAGGAACATGGTTATTTGCCTCAGCAAGTGTTCATTCTCGACGAAATGAGGTTGTTCTGGAAGCATATGCCTAGTAGAACATTTCTATCGGTGCAAGAAAAGAGGGCCCCAGGTTTTAAAGCTTCCAAGGACTGTCTCACTTTACTGTTAGGAGGAAATGCATCTGGAGATCATAAAACTAAACCATTGATATCACTCCGAAAACCCATGCACACTCAAGGGCTATTCAAAGGAGGATTTGCCTGTTGTATGGCTGTCAAATAAAAAAGCATGGATTATCGGAGCTGCATTTGAGTCCTACTTCTGCATTAAAAAGTTTCCATTTTTTTTTATCCTTCTGAAGAAACCCCTATTCCTATCTCACCCATGCTAAATTCAACTCACTTTACATGATTTCGTGTTAAGCAATTATTTCATAGAATCAGTTAATCGCGTAAAACGAGGGACACATGTATAATGTAAATACAAATTATATGGAGCAATACACAGGCTTTATTTGAATTCTTCAGCAGTTAGAACTGGAGGTATAGGAAGATGCTTTGAGTAATTATATGGAGCAATAGGCTTTATTTGAGTTCTTCAGCAGTTAGAACTGGAGGTAAAGGAAGATGCTTTGAAATTAAAATTAGGTATAAGACAAGGATACATACTATCTCCACTGTTATTAATAATCTCTATTGGATCACATTATGAAGGAAAATGGCATACCTGATAGCAAATTTGAGATATTCAAATCAGCTCAACATTGAAAATATCAGTTGCATTCTGAAAGGGAAAACTATATAAAAAGTAAATTTCAGCTGTTTAGATACATTTGAAGTGAAGACAGCAAATTAAATATGGAAACAGAGAGTAGAATTAGCAAAGCTGATACCGTGTGTGTCAACTGAATAAATTTATATGGAATAAGAGGGAAATTAATGAGAACTCTGAATCAGTTGATCAGAGAAAGAACTTGACGTTATTAGCGTTTAAGAATACACGAGCAGAGCCAACTAAGGTGGTATAGTCATTTAAACAGAATAGGAGAAGAAAGATTAGCTAAAACAGATGGTGTCTGATGCTTATTGATAGGAAGTTGGTAATATAAACTTTTCATGTAGCATTGGCGTAGTATCGTGTACACCCCTTGAAGGTACTTATCAGAAATTGGATAATGACGATAAATCGTCTCTGAATGTGAATTTGTGCACATCTTCATGTTGGAACATCATATTAGTAATTCCTCCACCAGACCATTTTGCCACCTTCATGATATGTAACTTACTTTTTCTTACAAAAGTCTTCATGTGACTTTTGTTTAGCTAATTTTGCACAGTTTATCTTTTGCTTTCTTAAAGATGCTTCACTCTGATCTTTTAAAACTTTTTACACACTTTTCTTTTCAATGTATTCAATTTTATATTGCTCAAAACTAAATGCTGATCCGTTTCTATTTGAAGTCCCTTGTTTACTTTTATCTGAACCAAACCATCATGAAGATATATCACTCACTGTAACAGTAACATAGCAGTAGGACTTTTCTTGTGATTCTCTGGCTCAATGAGACTTCTCCCTCTTTTCTTTACATTGAGAGAAGACACAGAAAAGTCTCATTGAGACTTTTCTGTTTTATCTCAATGTGAATTTGTGCACATCTTCATGCTGGAGCATCATGTTAGTAATGATTGGTGCATGTCCTAAACAGAAATCCTGCAAATATTTACCACTATAATTAGCTTTGCTCTTTTCTCCACATTTTTGAAAAACATTTCCATGTGTCTGGTATTCATTTCTTGTTCTGCTGTTTAAATATCCAGCTAGACCTAGCTTTTTGTTTCTTTTTTGTCAATATTCTTCTCTAATGACTTGAAAAATTTCTCCACTTAGAACCTTCAGTGAGACCATAGGCACAAATAAATTTCGTTCTCCAATTCTCCATTGTGAAATGTGCCTGCATCCACTACTTGAAATTGCCTGCCAATCAAAAAGTCTTAAATTCATGTTGAGTTTTGAATGCTGCCGCTACTCCTCCCTTTCTCTGATCACTATTGCCCGATTTTATTATTTAGCATAATCTTGCCTGTTTTATTCCTCTTTATCTCAGTAATGTCTCTTATGTTGACATGGTACCATTCCAGTTCTTGTGTCAGTTTGACTTCTTTTCTATTTATATTTTTGATGCTGATGTTGTTTTAATTTCTCCTGATGTTGAGTTTGTTCCAGTAGCAGACTTTTCGTGGTTTGCCTTGGTTTATTGATATGCCCAGCCAGTATGAAATTTCATTGTATTATTTCATCATTTTATTTTGGTTTAAATTAAATTAATATAGAATATAGTTTGGTCAGTTAAGTCCCACATTGCCAGCTCCCCCCCCCAAAAAAAATCCTCGTTCACTTGGTATCAACGTGGATATCAAATAATGAAGCATACAACATACAAGTGAGATTGGACACGTTATCTCAAAAGTCCCACTTGGTTTTTACTGTTCTTTAAAGGCATGTCTAGATCTCCCTCTAGTTTTTAGCTTTGATCCTTAAGCAGCTCTGATTCCTAGCTTAAAAAATTTTAAATCAGATAATAAGTTAAAGAACAGAAGTAGAAAATACCCAAGAGGAATGCAGTCCAGAGGACATAACCAATACCAAAGTTAAAAACATTAGAAACCTGAATGTGAAAAAAGCACTGGAGTGGCTGGCATTCAACCAGAAATACTCAGATATATAAGAATACAAGTTTTACAGTGGCTACATTGCATGGTTTAGGTCTAATTTTGGATGTTTAGGATTCTCAAAGTATCCATCTATAAAAAGAGAAAATAAGGAAGGAATTACTGAGTGAATTTTCCTGCTGAGTATTTCACAAGCATATCTGAAAGGGGGGGGGGAATTAGGAGATAAATTTCAGAAAGAACAATTTTGGAAGGAATTGTTAGAGCCTGATTTTTACTTCATCACAAATAAATAGTTCATAAACCATTAGAATATAATAAAGATCTGTATTTAGGTTCTGTAACAACTGCATTCTCAGTGGAAAAACCTATAAAACAAGAAAACATACTTCATCTATTTAAAGATGGTAGATTAAATATGGAAAGAGATAAAACAATAAGCATAGATGTTATGGTGTGGCATGAACTTTATATAAAATATGACATCATTACCATTCGAGAAAGTGTGAAGAGCTAACTGTTACCTTAACAGGAGAGGAAGGGTTAGCAAAGCAACTGTTTGATGCCAGTTTTGCTGCAGTTAATAGTACATCCTTAGAAGACTAAAATATAAGATATGACAAATAATGGATTGATTTGAAGGAAAATTGTTGGTAAGAAGCTAGTATTAATATAAATATACAATCAGCTCAACAATAATAAATTTGCATCGATCACAGGGATCTTTTGTTATATCAAATAGTTTGCTATAGCAAACTTCTCCATAGCATTGTAGCTATGGGACTTGGGTCAGAACCTCTCAGTGATTAGTGATTTGTGAGTGAGTGAGTTTGTTATAGCATAGCACTCATAACTCATTTGTTATTGACTCATTATAGCACTGTTTGCTATAATAAGTCAACTATAGAAACATATCAGGAACAATTTACAGGCAAAAACGGTGGTGGTGGCATGCATAGATGGCATCAACATTGGAGAATTAGTAGTAAGGGAGACGGTAAAGTGTTGTAGAGTAGAACGCTCTCTCATGATGGGTCTTTGGAGGTGGCAGGAATAAACTAATGGGTTTCTTCATTGTCAAAGCTAGATAACTGTAATGAAAACTCTACTATAATCTAAAAGGCATCTCAACTGATGCCTCTCACCTAATGTCCATTCTTTACCTTCTCATGGGTCACCCATTACTATGTATCCATTTGAATGTTTTATAAACAGGTATGGACTGTCAGTTTGAAAGCCGACTGAATTGTAGTACTTATTGGCTGGAACTACATTCATGTCATAATGTGCAACACATCAAATGTCATATTTGTGGGGACATTATCTTGTTATTTAAGGTCTCCCACCTCTCCCCCACTGTTTTCATCAAGAAACCAGGATTTACAGTGAACAACCTACTACTGAATCACCCTCATCAAAAAGGTTAGGATATCACAGCATTGGAAAAGAGGTATAGCTAGCAGAGAAATTACAGAAGTACTATATTAACATAATTATTATTACTGGGGGCTAAGAACAAGCTTCTGTAAGTCAGTATAGGTGAAGCCCTTTGGTTGGAAAGACCTGGTTCAGAATCTCATCCATTATTCAAGGATGAGATTCTGAACCTTTATCAGGACTTTTCAAGTATAAGTGAGTTAGCTGATCTTATACAGAGGTGCGTTTTTTTTTTCTCCTGAGAACTCGAGTTTTTCATCTCCCAAAATGGGCATGCTGGCCTTGTGAATACACATCTATGGACATAAAATACCTACACTTAGAGGGATGCATCAGAGGGATGGTAAGCCAGCTGCATTAAATTTCTAAACCTCTAATTAGGGGACTCAACCCATCTAAGGATGAACGAGGGATGGGAAGACTAAGAAGACAAAATGGGTGACTAAATAACTGTAGGTTGATTTATTCAGACACTAGTGATCAAGGAGAAGAAATGGCTATTGTTTTCAACACTGAGATCTGGGTGCCAGGGTTTCTTGGTGATGAGGAGAGGTGGAGAGACCAAGATAGTAGCAAGTCTATGAAATGAACTTTACAAGAACAGGTATCAAGATTTGATACCTGTTCTTGTAAAGTTCAGGTTCTTGTAAAGATGGGTTGCAGAAACTGTTTGATAGGCAGAAAAGAGGTGATATGATTGAGACATAAATTATTGAAGGGTTTTTACAAGATTAATTCAGAGGAAATTTTTCAGAACAGGTGTTGTGGTGGAAAAAATGATGGGCCATCCATGGAAACTGAATAAGAGTAGTTAGCAATGGTGTTAGAACTAGATTTTTTGTTTGGAGAGTAGTGAATGAGTGGAATAGGTTGCCAGAGTCTGTTGTGGGTGCCATGATTGTGAATGAGTTCAAAGTATGATGGATATTGTGCAAATGTTGGATAGTTCTTGACGTGATGTTTAAGGCCTCCCTCGATGAGCCTAAGGACTCCTTGGAGTTGTCCATAATAATAATAATATCTTTTCTGGCCTTTTTATTATTATTATTATTATTTTCACACACTGGATTCAGCAAACTCATCATGAGAGGTTCATTCATATTTATTCATAACAGCATATTTATTATACTGAACCGTGAAATCCTTAACACTCCTTGCATTAACAATGCATTCTAGTAATGTGTTCCTTCACTCACAATTCTCCAACTAAAAAAAATTTACTCCACATCATAATTCACCATGCTTTTATACAGCTTCCAGGGATGGCCTTTTACATGTAGAATTATTCTAAAACATTTATTTACAAAACTTTGCAATTTTTACCTAATTGCTTTTGTTGCTGTCTGTGTTTTTGATGCATAGAGTAAAGCCGATTTAATATTGGTGTTAAATAATGTGATTTTGTTTTTAAAACTTTTTTTTATCTGTATGTTTTCCCTAACATTAAAAATTCTCTGTGCTCTCTGTGCTCCTACCTTTTTATTATTAATCCTAGGTAATTAAAGTTTTCCACTGCTTCTAAAATGTGACCATTCAGTACTGTTTTATTTTTGTTTATTTATTTGCATTATTTTAATTTTGAGTTTATTTTTAATCCAGCAGTCAAAGTTTCTTCATTTAGTTTTATTATTTTTTTCTTCATATGTTCCAATAAACATACACACCTGCAAAATCCAGGTCGTGTTGCACTTTCTGTTAGGATTCGGTTGTATTCCAATTGTGCTTTTAAAATTTCATTTCCCATAACCCAACAGAAATATTGTTCAAGAGAGAATGCATCCTTAACGTGTTTTAATTTCAAACTTTTCTGAAAGTTCTCCATTGCATATGATTTGTATTTTATATTTTTCATAAATTTTCTTAACTTGATAATTTTACATGGTATGCAATAATGACATTAATTTCCATATAGCTTCTCTATGAATGCTGTCAAAAGCTTTTTCGAAATCAACAAAGTATAGAGATTTGACTGCCATTCTATTGACTGTTATATTATTATTATTGTGAGTGGTACTATTTGATCTGTATATGACCTGTTGGCTCTAAATCGTGCTTCTGTTTGTAGCTTTTTTGTTTATTTCTTTTTTTTATTCTTGTATTTTGCTTGTTGTACTTAATAATGATGTTCATCTCCAGTTATTGCAATCAGTTACATTTTTTGTATTAGTAATTGCATTCATATTTGGTTAAGAAATGGGTAAAGTGTATCCACTCTCACATCTATATCTACTTTTAATACAGGTCCGCCATCGATTTTCCGGTACCCTTGGTTCCAGAGTCCTGCTGGATTAGCTGTTTTGCTGGATTAACCGATGTCATGCAATAATATGCATCAGTACACCCCTAACTCACTAATTTTACTTCTCCCATGTCTCTAAATTACTATGTACCTAGAAATTTAAATATTTAATATAAATTAAGTGTGATTTAAGTGATTAAATGAAATGCGTTAGTATAAAATTAAATGAAATACATCAGGATTCAGAACAATATGTATTATTTCAGATTTTCTTCATTAAGCTTAACTGCTATATCATCGGAAGTAGGTCACACTTTTTTGCAACTTGAGAACAACTTCTTTCTTTGATATGTTAAATCTTGTAAAGTCATTGTCAACATTTTCATCACAAGAATTATCAAATATCAAGACAGACCACAACTCTGTGTGTGTGTGTGTGTGTGTGTTTTAGTGTTGATACTTGTACCTACTCCCCATCACTAGCAAGAAACCAAAGCACTTCTTTCATGTTAAATTCTTTAATATAGGTATTTACATTTAACAAACATTTCATGACAAGTAAGCAATAATTGACCTATACAGAGCATAATATTCCTTGGTCTTGGGATTGGTAAGGAATGTACAGTTGGGTAGTAAATACACAGTATAAACGCTCTTAATTACACAGGAGTTCAACGGTGGGGTTTGCCGAACAGTTGTCAAGAATGAGAAGAATTTTGCAATCTTTTGGATAGGCCTACAAATGAACAGTGTGATCAGGCTTCAGGTTTTTAGAACTGTTCTAACGTAATCTCAGTGGTAATCCAGCCATTTTTCTCATCATCAAATTCCTGATATATACCCTCAAGGGGTGTACAGGATATGATAATACTACATGAAAAATTTACATCATTGCTAACTTCCTATCTACAATTTTCGTCCAAATCAGTCTGTTATCTATCAAGACTCCAACATTATCAGATCTCATATTTCTGTCTTCTAAGGCATTTTTTACTATATCAATCCACCTATATCTTCATTGTCCTCTGGGTCTTTTTCTTGCCAACCTGGCAGAAAACACTTGTATTGCTAATCTTTCCTCTCCCATTCTGTATAAGTGACCATACCACCTGAGATTAACTCTACTAACACATTCCTGGATGCTGACAGCGGCAAGTTCTTTCCTAATATCCTCATTTTTTAATATGATATTGCCATTGATGCCATCTGTTGATGCCCTAATCTTTCTCAGGACTCTCATATCCTCGGTTTCTAGTGTTTGGTCAAGTGTTTTACTTCTCACCCACTCCCATATCCATAAGTTAAAATTGGCTTGAACACCATCTTGCATACAGCTAATTTAGTGTTTTGACTAATATCTCTCATATTCCATATAAATTTATTCAGTTGACTCCTACCATATCAGCTTTGTTGATTCTGTTGTCTATTTCCATATTTAATTTACCATCTCCACTAAAAATCGTGCCTAAGTAGCTGAAATGTTTTACTTGTTCTATAGGTTCTCCATTCACAATGCAGCTGATATTTTCAATGTTTCTGACTATTTTCATTGCCTTTGTAATGCTGACCTTCATACCATATTTACTACAACAGTTATTCAATTTAGTCACGGAATCTTGCAGACTTGTAGTGGATTTATTTAGAAGTATAACATCGTCTGCATAAAGCAAAGAGCTCACATTATCATCTCCAATTTTGATATCAGGTTTAATACCATGTGTCTTCATAATGTGATCCATATAGATAATGAATAACAGAGGGGATAGCATACATCCTTGTCTGACACCAGATTTAATATTAAACCATCTTCCTGTACTTCCTTCAATTCTAACTTCTGACTTAAAACTGAAATAAAGACTAAGTATTGCTTGATATAATGTCCCATTCACCATGTAACTATAGCATTTTGAATAGCGTCTGTCTAGGCATGCCTTTTCCAGATCTACAAAACTTAAATACAGGTCTTTGCTATATTCCCATGATTTCTTAACTATCTGTCGTAAAGTGAAGATCTGATCCTGACAAAATCTATTTGGCCTGAATCCAGCTTGTTCTTCACCAAGCTTCTCTTCCACAATCCTTCTCAACTGTTTCTCAGGTATACTTGCATATATCTTACCAGGAACACTCAGTAGAGAAATATCTTTACTTTATTCAGTTTTATTTCCCTTTTTATATATATATATAGGCACTATGGAAGCCTATATATAGTCATCTGGAATTTGCCCCTCAGAACTATGCAGTGCAGCTACTGAAAGACTTTTATACCTCCATACTTGAACATTTCTGGTCAAATATCATCTACTCTTGCTGCCTTTCCACATTTTAGGCTTTTGATGGCTTTTACTACTTCAAGTATGGATATGTATTCCTGACTGCATGCCTGGATAGTGTATTTTACCACTGTGCTGTTCATCACTGCTTGTTTCATTTAGCAATTTTTCAAAGTAAATATTCCATGCTTCTTCAAGGATATCTCTTTCATCTGTTTTCATGTCACCTTTATCATCTCTGATTCCGTTTATAGCACTCTTTCCTCCAATTTCTGAGCTTTTTGAACAACCTCCAGAATATTTTGCCACCTTCTTGATATTTATTTTCTATGTTCCTACCAAAGTTCTCTCATGACTTTTGTTTAGCTAGTTTACAGAGTGTTTAGTTTTTTTACATTTGTCTCTGTATTCTCTGAGAACACAAACTGACTTATTTGCCAGGAACTTTTGATATGCTTTCTTCATTTCTTTCACTGCCTCTTTAACTTCCTGTGTCCACCATGGAGTTCTGATTTTTCTGTCCTTACAGACAACCTCACCACATGCCTCTCTGGCTGAATCAGTCAGTGTTTTCTTCAGGGCTTGCCCCTGAATCTCCAAGTTTGGTTCCTGTTCTCAAACTCTTTCATTTTTTCTTCAATTATGTTTGTGTATTTTAGTCTACAGTTCACATCTGAGAGCTTCTCAGTTTTTATTTGCTTTAAAACCTTCTTACATTTTATTCATTTCAATATCAAATTCAATTTTATCCTGCTCAAGACCAAATGGTGATCACTTCCAATTTCAAATCCTCTGTACACTTTGGTGTCCTACACCAGGGAGAAAACATCACTATCAACAATAACATAGTCAATGACACTTTTCTTATTCCTTGCCTCTTCTGTCCATGTGAATTTGTGCACATTTTTATGTTGGAACATGGTGTTAGTAATAACCAGTCCATGTCCTGAGCAGAAATGCAACAGGTATTTGCCATTATTATTAGCTTTGCTCTTTTCTCCAAATTTTCCCAAAATATTTTTGTATGTCTGACAATCATTTCCTACTCTGCTATTTAGAACCCCAACAAGGACCCAACTTTTCCTTTTTCATTGTGTCAGTTGCTTTCTCTAAGGCCTCAAAAAATTCCTCCACTTCTACCTTAGTAGAACCTTCTGTGGGACCATAGGCACAAATAAGTCTCATTGTCCAGTTCCCCATTCTCATATTTGCCCACATTACTCTACTTGAGACTGACTGCCATTCAAGAAGATTAGCCTCGTATTTTGTGTTGAATACTATGGCTACTCCTTCTTTTCCTTGATTGTCATTGCCTGATAACATTTTGTATTTATTGCTCAGAAAGATTTCACCAGTTTTTTCCTGTTTTGTTTCAGTCACTCCGATCATGTCGGTCTCGTACTTATCCAATTGTGGCCTTGTTTAACCAGGCGACGCCCCAGCCGGCATTAAATTATGTCATATTGTACCATCATTTGATATTTGGGTTTAAGCCAATAAGAATACAATTTGGTCGGCTAAATCCCAAATTGCCAGCCCATCCTCGTTCGTTCAGTATCCAGGTAGATACCTAACAGGGTGCACCACGAGAAGGTGGGGATTGGACATTAGGTCAGAAGCCCTTATCGGTTCTCCATATTCCTTTAAAGGCTATGTCGAGTTATATAGCTTTGACCCATAAGCACCCCAGCCATTTTTCTTTGCATGGTAAATTTTAATGCCTTTCAAGGTCCTAGAGTATTTAGTTTTCTCTGTTGCCAGTGGCTTACATTGGTATATGCCTGCTGCATTTGAGCACCCTAGTACAGTAACTATTCGTTGCCAGAAATTCAGTTTTGGTATACAATCTATACGAGCTGATTTTCCATGTTTACTTTCTTTCAATGCTTTTTGTATTTTTATTTTATTATTATTATTGTGTGTGTATTAATATATTTTTCTTTTCTGTATGGTATTAGAATTTCTTTACAAGTTTTTCTCTTTGAAGCATTCTATCCATCTTCTATTTCCTTTTTATTATTGTTTATTTTATATCCTTGTTTGTCTTTAATAACGTCACTACTTCTTTTCTTGCATATCATTGTTCTCAACTACACTTAAGTGCTATTGAATTAGGGATAACTACCTAGTAACATGTGGGACCCCCTCCTGGCCCTGATAATGGCTGCCACATGATGGTATCCCAAAGATTTTTGGGATACTGTCGAGCAGTTGTTTGGTTTAAATCCTGATTTAAATTCCATCAAAGATTTTTAATGTTGTTTAAATTAGGGCTTCTTGGTAGCCACTTCATTATTTCAAAGTCAACAGAATGCTCCTGGAACCGAATAGTTGTTTTGCTGGTAGATGTCTTCTCCATTGGGATGCATGATGGACATAAATGGGTGTAAATGGTTGGCTATGAGTTCCACTTACCTGAGCGGAAATCATAGTGGAACTTACTGAGCCACCACCAGCTTGTACAGTTCCGCACTGACATGCAGGATCCGTTTCTTCTCCCTTGCCACGGATCCTACATGTCAATTCATACTGCCAATGGTATGATTTAAACTTCATACCATTGGCAGTATGAAGTTTAAATTGTGATTCTTCACTTCAGGCTACACGTCACCAATTTTCAAATCCAGTTTCAATGTTCTTTACCCCAGGCAAGGCATTTAGCCCAGTGTCATGCCGTTAGAAGTGGAACTCTCGTAGGTCAGAGGCTTCCAAAGCCGAGATGGTGAAGTGAACATTGTACGGTCCTTGCACTGACTTTCCAGCAGGAACCCTCATTCAGATGGGAGATGATCTGAGATGAAGTCTAGTCTCTCTTGGTCTGTCCAATGCGAGTAAGATAGTGAAGCCCATGACCATTCAAGGCTGGTTGCCTGTTTTTTTGACGGAATTTTCATATTCTCAGAACATCTTGAAACTATCGTATGAGAAAATTCAAGTTCATTGACAATTTCGGAGATCGAGTGACCCATCCGTTGGGCATCTACTATCTGCCCTCTGTCAAATGCATCTAAATCCAGTTGCTTTCCTATTATGCTTTTCGCAACAAATGCTTGGAGAAGCCAATGCTGACAGCTAAGTATAACCACAGTTTTGGTCATGCATGTGCGCAAATGCAGGAGTTACAGTACAGAATTTGCATAGCATAACAATTTTGAATAAATTCAATAATTCATTCAAAATTTTCCTAATTCAATAGCATTTTAGTGTATTATACAATGTTTTAGTGTCATCTATTGGCAGAAACTGTGGCTTCATTTAGTAGGTTTACTGTAAATTCTTACTTTTCTTAATTTCTTTTTATTTCTCATATAATCTGTTATTCTATTCTTTCTTTGGTTTTGAATTTTGTGTATGAAGATCCATTATTTGTCTTCTCTCTGTGTAATTCTAGCTTTTTTTTTTTCATCATCATGGTATACGTTTTTAATATCTGTCCACATTTCTTCAATGTTCCTTTTGTCTGATCTGAGTAAGAACTTCATTTTTTTCTCCATCTATATTACATATTATCTTTTAGTTTGTTTATATTATATTATGTTCTATTTTTATCCATTACTTCCTTTATATCCATTAATCTTATTTGAATTTCTCCTATTACTAAAAAATAATCGGTATAAGCATCTGCAATCTCATATTCAAAAGAGATCATTTCCATTTTCCTTGTATCATTACAGGATCAATTTGGTTATCTGATTTTCCATCTAGTGTCTTTCATATTGCTTTATGTATATTTTTATTCTTAAAGATATATCCTCCTATTACTAATTCATTCGTCATGCACAAATCAAGTAATGTCTCTCCCCTCTCATTTATCCATGTGTTGAGGCTTAAGTTCTTTGAGGATCATGTTGAAGGTTTAATGGAATATTTTCAGCACTGGGAAGGGATTAAAGCTAATTTTTAATGCTTCCAATATTTCGTCTCTGTCACTGAGACATCTTCAATAACTATTGGAACAACACACTGAAATACAATACAATACTAAGTGAAACATGAAACACATGAGTGACTCTAAAGTCCTATCTAAGTGGTGCGCCTTCGATGGGTGTTTATAGGTGGCCTAGGATGTAACGTAGGATCTCTGATAATTAAAGTTTCCTAAATTTTGGCTAGTTTTATGCAACTGTATTTATTTAAATTCGGTTGATTTCTGAGTGCCGCCGCAGATTCTAAGAACAGTCTTTCTTTTTTGAATTTACTATGGTGGAGCATGGTGGTTTTTCTCCAGCAGATCCTGTGGGTTGTATCCAAAACATGGTCTGCAAAGCCAGATTGATCATAGTCATGATTGCAGGTGTATGATTTGTGTTCTTCTAAATGGATTGTTGCTGATCTGCCTATCTGTCTGAAGCAAGACAGCTTGCAGGAACAGGGTACTCTATATATTCCAGGCACTGAGAGAGGAGGGAGCTGATCTTTGGTGGAATGGAAAAGGGCAGTAAGTTTACAATGGGGCTTAAACAATGTGTTGAGGTTGTACTTTTTTAAGGACCTGGCTATTTTTTCTGATGTGCCATGGATGTAGGGTATGGTGATGGCATTTCTGAAGAGATGACTGGGAAATGGGGGGAGGAACTGATTATTTTTTTAAATTCTGCAATCACTGTAGCCATTCAAAAGGAAGGTGTTGTGTATGTGGTTGAGTTGAGGTGAAAGGGAGGTTCCACTGGAGCAAAACTTGTGGGCTCTATTGGTTCGAGTTTTAATAATGCCATATTGTTGAGAGTATGGTGGTGGGAGAGTTTGTGAATGTATTTATTTGCCTATGTGAGTAGGTTTTCTATATACAGAGAAGGAAAGGTTACCATTAGGAAGGTGTGTTACTAAGGTGCCTAGGAAGGGTAAACTATTGTTATTTTCTTTCTCCATCGTAAACTGGATTCTTGGATGTAAGTTATTGAGGTGACTGAGGAAGGAATTTAATGTGTCTGGGCCATGAGGTCAAATAGAGAACACATCATCTACATATCTTAGCCAGATAGAAGGTTTGAGAGAGGCTGAGTCTATGGCTCGTTTTTCAAAATTTTCCATTTAAAAATTGGCAGGGGGGGTACCCATAGTGGTACCCTCTGTCTGTTTGTAAATTTTGTTCTTCCAAGAGCCTTGCAGACCATGTTTTTTTATACAGCCTACAGGATCTCCCGGAGAAAAACCCGCCATTATCCACTAAAGTAAATTCAAAAAAGAAACTGTTTTTAGAATCTG
Source organism: Typopeltis vanoorti (assembly GCF_054136105.1). Lineage (NCBI taxonomy): Eukaryota > Metazoa > Arthropoda > Arachnida > Uropygi > Thelyphonidae > Typopeltis > Typopeltis vanoorti. The sequence continues at coordinate 17,192,613 of NC_143554.1, forward strand.
GGTCAGCACTCAATCAAATTTAAGTAAATACAGTTGCATAAAACTTCCCCAAATTTGGGAAACTTTAATTATCAGCGATCCCATGTAACATCCTAGGCCACCTACAAATGCCCATAGAAGGTGCATCACCTAGATAGGACTTCAGAATCTCCCATGTGTTTCACTTAGTATTGTATTCTATTTGAGTGCGTTGTTATAAAAGTTATATGTAATCCCTGAAGATGGCTCAGTGACTGAGACGAAATATTGGAAGCATTAAAAATTAGTTTCAGTCCTTTCCCAGTGCTGAAAATAAAAAAACCTCCATTAAACCTCCAGCATGATGACCTCTCATTTATATTCTTATAACTTATTTTTCCATTATCAATTTCTCTACCTGTACAGTCATTTCATATTTTAGCATTTAGATTATTCATTTCTATAATTATAGTAATGAGTAATCTGTGATCTGTCACTATGTGTTCTAGGCCACTATTTTAGAATGCTGTTGGTCAGTAATCATCAATAGTATTGATCACAATGGATCATCTGGCTGGAGCCATGATTTTGAAAACAGCAGAGCTGACTGGTTTCTCAGAAGGTGAGATATCCTGGATGTTTAATCAATGGAAAAATAATCCACATTGCTTGTCTAAGAGGCATGACTGTGGTCGTAAGACAGTCTGTTAAGAATGAGATCACTGTTGTCTGAGAAAGCTTTTATGGGCCAAAGCATTTAATGAAGGCTGTTCCCAACTATATCTCACTGAACTATGGGCTGGGAATTGAAGAGGATCAGTACTGGCAGTCGATTGCTTATACGGAAACCAGTGATTTCTTCAAAGAACCGGAAAATTCGTCTACAGTGGTGTCAGGAACACTGTAACTGGATACTGGAGGACTGAAAAAAAAATAAGTTGTGGTCTGACAAGACATGGCACACCTTGTTCTGTACCAATGGTAGGCAGAGAGTTTGGCAGGAGCCCCATGAAGCAATGAAGTCAGCTTGCCTTGTAAGCACAACTGAAGGTTCTGTAGTTGGGATCGTGGTCTGGGGCATGTTATGTTGGTATGGAATGGGTCTCCTGATATTGCTGGAATATTGGATGTCCTCCAAGGAATATCTGAACATCATTGCCAATCAAGTCCATCATGCATTGTTCACTTTTTATCCAGCATGTGACGGATATTGCAATGATGACAGCAACTTTCACCACAAAGCCTAGATCTGAACCCCATTGAGAATGTTTGGGACATTAGAAAAACAGATCCAGGAGAGCAAAGCCCTCCTCCTTCAAATCTGAGCCATTTAAAGTCTGGTGAATCCCTGGTATGTTGTAGATGTAGATGCAATCCAACCAACACCTTGTGGAATCTATGCCAAACTGCATATGTGCTGTAATTAGAGCTTAGAGGTCTTACATGGTATTAAATAAAAGTTTCTAATTCAGTGATAAAATAATAATAATAAATTTAGTTTAATCCTTTATCCAAGTGTGAGCAAACAAACTTGGATAAAGGATTAAACTAAATTTATTATAGTCTAACCAAGTGAAAAATAAACTTTCAACCTCTTTCTCTAAATCCAGAGTAATTTAATAAAAAGGTGGCACACCGTTTGGCAACTCCTATAGGTAGAGATGACCTTGCTAATGCTTCTGCCTGGTATCTCCACTCGGGCCTGGCTCCCACTGAAGAGACCTCAATAAAGGTCAAAACTAGTCTGGGTAGTGGCCCTCCCCTTAATGCATAACATTATACATATCCGCAAGGAGATGTGTTTTGCATTATGGGAGATATTGAGATAGGAGTGTTGTGAGCTTGCTCCACCTTTGCAACGCGTTGCCTGGTGTTGTACCACCTTACCCCAGTCCTGAAGATACTTTCAGGTGCAAACTTTGTTTGCTCACACTTGGATAAAGGATTAAACTAAATTTATTATAGTCTAACCAAGTGAAAAATAAACTTTCTAATTCAGTGGCTGGTATGTGTATCTCCAGGATTTTGCATCTGCTGTTGTTTTTTGTAACATACCATAAAATTCATATTATTCTTTTTCATCTGCATTATTAGTTGTTACATATACATTTATAATTGTCACTTTATAGTATCTTGAGTTAAATCTTGCTCTTTGGACATCTCTCTTGCTCTCTCTATAATTGGTTCCCATTTGCTGCTCTTGCTTACTGGAGATAATTATTGCCACTCCTTTTTGCATGTTCACTATCTTTATTTTTGTTTCCAGAGTATATTATTGTTTCTGCTGAACTCAGATTGATCCATTCCATCTTGTCTCACTTATTCCCAGTGTTTCACTTTTGTAGTTTATTTCTGTGGCTATGTTGGCTGCTTCTGATATTTTGCACATTGTCCCAGCATTCCGACATTCAATTTTTATTGTGTCTTTTTGGCTCCAAATAATTTGTGTGACACTTTCGGTTTTTGAGTTTGTCTGAATTTTCTGTGGTATTCCTGAGTTTTCTGGTTTCTTTATAGAACTTTCACTAGGGGATGTCATTTTCAACAGTTTGATTTTATTTAGAATTATTCTTTTTGATCAAATATTTCTGTGGTCCTGATTTCCATAGCAAGTGCTTTTCTGTTAGGATGGGTTGCTAGCCCTTCACTTAGCCCTCACCTAAGCTTTATCCATATCAAGGCTGGTTTGAAAAATAATTAAATACAGGTTTAATTGATTGGATATTTCTGTTACTATTCCCTATATCTAGGTGCCTCAGAAAAAACAGAACTTCAAAGAAATATAATCTCTACACTGCTTTCAAACACATTGGGAGCTTGCAGTCCTTGTCTATTATCCTAAAGATCTGCTCCCTCCCTCCTCTCTCTCTCTCTCTCTCTCACTCACTCTTACAGAGTTCCTTTTTCTTGCAGCTTGTCATATTACAGACTATATGTCATATTACTTATTAATAATATTAGTAGTAGCAATATTACTTGTCATATCATACCTGAGGTAGATATGCTGCCTCCAATTGGGAAGAGCAGTACATGCAGTCTTGTTCTGAGAAATTGCCAAATATATGGAATTCTCTGTCGAGAAAGGGTTTATGCTGAACTATAAAGCTGGTAATTATGACAGACTTAGGAGGCATCTTAGAATAGTGCCATGGCTTTAGTACTAAGAAAGAATGTCAGTAGTGCATGGGAAGTGGTCAGAGATTGTTTGAGAGAAGCAGTATCAGACTGCATACCCAAAGTCAGGAAGATAAACCAAGTGGAGATTAAGTAGATAGAGATTTAAAGCAAGACCTGCAAAAAAAGAAAGAAAACTGTGGAGGGAATATAAAGAAAAGATGATCAGCATACTCATGAACAGTACAAAGTGCAAGCAAGAAAGGTGACCAGTATGGTAAGAAAGGCCAAATCAGATTATGAGCAAAAATTAACTAAGCAGGCCAAAATAAATCCCAGAGTTTTTTCATTATATAGCAAGTAAGAGGGAAAATGACAATGGTAGGATGACTTTAAACAATACTGATGGTAGGAAAGTGATAGATTCAAAAGAAATAGTTGAGATGTTGAGTGATCATTTACAAATCTGTAGTTGCTGATGTGACAGAGATATATATCAAAATTGAGGTAGATAAACAGGAGGTGTTCAGCATATTGAAAAATATCTCTGTGAATACAGCAGGGGGACTGGATGGCATATCAGCCCAAGAATTTGCATTGCTTCCATTGCATAAAGATAGGACTTTGCTTAGACAGAGTTGGCAAACTACAGACCAATAAATATATCAGGAGTGGTGTTAAAGTATTGGAAAAGTTGGTTAAAGATAAAATCCAACATGTGTGGAGAGGGATGCAATACTATAGTGGGCAGCACAGTTTTGTAAAGGGTAGGTCCTGTGTGTAATTTATTCACAATTTATAATAAAATGACAGCAGAATTGGATAAAAGGAAATGGCTACACCATGATGATACTACTAGACTTTGCAAAGGCATTTGACAGAATACTACATGGAAAACTATTATAAAAGTTGGAACAAATAGGAACGAACATGAAGCTAGTAGCACGGATAGGATTGGCTCACAGATAGACACCAGAAAGTTGTGGAGTGGAATCTAGGAGAATGAGGGTGACTAGTGGAATACCTCAGGGTTCTGCACTAAGGTGACTACTCTTTAATTTGTATATCAGTGATATAGAGAAAGATTTAACAGGGGTATTCATTTGTTTGCTGATATTTGATAAAGGTAGAAATGTAGATATCCTGTAGGATGATTTAAATAAATTGGCATTGTGGGCAGTGGATCATGATTGTCAATTTAATGTTGCAAAATGCAAGGTTATACACTTTGGGTTGAAAAGGTTACATGCTGATGGTACTGAATTAGCGCATCTTTTAGCCTACTGTGCATAGATTTTGTCACCTGGTTTCTTGGGGATCAGGAAGTGGTAGAGAGGATTTAGAGGTGGTTGACTGTTGACAAGTCTGTGGAATGCTCGCTAAGAGGATAGGCTTGAAGGTATGTGGGTTACAAAGTTTGGTTGATAGGTGGAAAAGAAGGGACATGATAGAAACGTATATGATATTAAAGGGGTTTTATAAAATAAATGTTTCAGTATATGATCCCTATCGAACTAGGGATCATCTGTGGAGGTTGTGTAAGAGTGTAGTTAGCAGGGGTGTGCAGACTAGACTTTTTGCATGGTGAGTGGTGATGGGGTTTGCCAGAATTAGTTGAGTTTCTTGATGGTGAATGAGTTTAAGGAGAAGCATGATAGTTTTTCTATGTAATATATTTAGTTTGAATATGCAGACTCCTTGGAGATATAGTATTATAATAATAATGGACAAACTGTAAGATCTGCCAACATTCTCCTTGGAGAACACAAGAAATACATCTTCTTCCACAATTATAGTCAGACAGGTCTACCTGACCATGCCTTAGATATCCTGCACAGAATCAAATGAAAAAAACTACTGTGCTTCATCACAGCAAATACAAACTTGAAGGGCTTTTTGCCATTTTAGAATTAGCAGCAGGTTTGAGAAGTGTGTGTTATTACAATTTTTATATTGTATCCCAGAATATGTCTGTGACAGAGATGAAATATTGGAACAAGCAAACCTGAGTTTATTTGTTTGGACTGTATTCATCCCATTAAACCTAATTATGGGCTTAAATGAACACCTAAGCCAGGATATCCATTTGGAAATGATTGTCATACACATAAAAATGTTTGGGGAAAAGAACCAAGATGATATGTGCTGGTTTACTGCTCAACATATGGATTAGTCATTACTGAATTCTTGTTCTAACATGTACATAAATTCATATAAAGAGAATGTGCAAAACAAGAAAAGCTTTATGGTCTTGATTATACAGTTGACTCCCACTATAGCAAACTCGTAGGAACTGTGGATAGTTTGTTGTAGTGAATTTCTTAAACATAGCATCCAGTATACTTTACAAGGCTTTAATTGGGACTTTTCAACAATTTGTTATAGTTAGCAAGTTTGTTATAGCAATGTTTGCTGCAGTGAATCCACTGGATAAATTTTTGTTGATGTCTATTGAGATTGGTCCAAGATACAGGAATACACTGAGTATCTGAAATAGTAATTGATCACTACTACCATGCTGAGCAGGATAAAATTTAGTATCTCATTGAAACATAAATATGTAGTAACATTTTGAAAAAAATCAAAGTTCTGTGATAGAAATCAGTATATGCTCTTAGAGAGCATAGATAAAAATGCAGAAAAGCTAAAATATTTGTAAAAAATAAATTCAGGTCATTAAAAGCTTTTGGAAAGATAAGAATATAAAAGAGTAGTGTGAAGGAGGCAAAATGTTTTAGAGGCTACTAATCAGAAAAGTTTAGAAATAGATAAAGAATACTGCAAAAGAAATTGAAGATTGTAATATGTGATATAAAAACTGAAGGATATTCCTGATATAGGGAGCAATTATTTGAAAATTATTAAATTAAAAAAAAAAAAAGTGTATATATATATATATATATATATATATATTCCATAGGTACATTTCAGTTCTTGGAAGAAAAATCCATCAAAAATGTGATATGGGAACAGCATATGAAGTAGATAATTAGACCTGAAGTGCAGTATAAAAGTTTTAAGGTTGTTGTTACATTACATAATCAGACTGTACAACGCTGCTGGTTGGATTAGGACTCTCATTGTACCAATTTATTTTAAAAATAAATAATAATAATAAAAAAAAGGCAGAATTGTAAAATAATTTTTCTGCCATTCTTATATTCCACATTTTTGCTAAAAATGTGGAATATAAAAATGGTAAAATTGATGTTTTGCAGCAAAAACGGCAGGGAAAAAAGATCTAGAGGAAGACCAAGATATAGGTCGGTTGAATCTTGAAAAGAGAGCTTATTAAATTGGAGATCTGATGGTTAATAGGCCAGCTGAACTTAATATGTATGTAAATTACATAAAAAGCAGTGGCAGCTTGTCCATAAGGGCCGCAGCCTCTCCAATATAAAATGAAAGTTCCTCTTTTATTATCGGCATTCTTAAATTTTTATATATTTATCTAAAAATCATTATTTTCTTGTTGTAATACAATACCACTCATTAGTATTTTATATAATTAATTTTGTAGTAATACTTGTATTTTGCAATAGTTCATGTGCTGTGTGGGCTAGGGCTAGTATAGTATAGTATACTCAGTGCTGGAGCTGCATTCAGTGCAGACCAGACCAAACCGCTACCTAGTGGAAATAATGTAGTGTGTGTGTGTGGGGGGGGGTCATGTAAATCATGTAAAACACATGATTTACATGCAGTTTAGGCTGGTAGCATTACAGCCCCCACTACTACAAATTCTTACGAGCCACCACTGGTAAAAAGTATTTATTACAAAACTTATATTTTGTAATTGGTATCTCACTGTATCAACACAGTGCACAGGAAAAGAATGTTACATGAAACAAGAAGATTGGAATGGCAACAGATGTTAAGAGTCTTTTCTTTCTACTGCTCTCTGGCAAGTCATGCAGTACTTTTAGGAACCTGGGAGAAACTATTGCAATGGGCAATAAAGCACAAGACTCATTACAGGGATGTAAAAGCATATGTTAAGAGAAAAAGAAAAATCTACTAGAAATAGAAAATTTAAATCATAGCATTTGCATAAAAATTGCATATAGAGTACATATGCAATAAATAGATTATTAAAGTGAAGTGAATATAAGTGTGTGTAAAGAAGAATGAATGAAGAAATCATCCAATGGAATATTGACATATTCCAAGTGTTAGATTATAGCATAAGTTTAAGTTAACATCACTATTCCCCAGGTACCAAGAAATTATATACCTGGTTTAATCCTTTATCCAAGTGTAAGCAAACAAGTTTGCACCTGAAATATTTTCAGGACTAGGGCAACTTGTGGTAAAGGTGGTATGACTTCATCACATGCCTTAGTATCCCATAATGCAAAGCATATAGTATAACCAAGTGGGGAAAAACTTTCAACAGCTATCTCTAATCCAGATTATTTTTCTAATAAGGTGTGACACCTTTCAGCAACTCATATATAAAAATATGACTTCTGCATTACTTCAACCTTGGTATCACCTCCAGGTCTAGCTCCCACTGATGAGACCTCAATAAATGCCAAAACTTGTCTGGGTAGTGACCCTTCCCATAATGCATAGCATTATACATGTCTGCAAGGATATGCTTTGCATAATGGGATACTAAGGCAAGTGATGTGAAGTCATACCACCTTTACCACGAGTTGCCCTAGTCCTGAAAATATTTCAGGTGCAAAGGATTAAACCAAGTATATAATTTCTTGGTATCTTTAATTTATTCCCCAGGTAGATATTCTGAAGAGCTTCATAGTGTTCTTTGAAGAATCTTAAAATCTTAAAGGACTTCTGGGAAGAATTTTTGTGTTGCCCCATAAGTTCCTATGGCTAGTTGAAAGTCCATGTTCTGCGACACCTGATTTCTCAGCTTGAAGAAAACATAATCCATACATTGTGACATCAGATGTCTACAGTACCACTGCTCTAGCAAAATAACCTTTGGTTGGAAAGTGGATATGCTAACCATTCTGCCAGCTAGGTTTGTGGAAAAAACTTCCTGTTTTTGATTGTACCTCAAATTACAACTACACTCTGTATGATCATTTCTACCACAAGGAAGAGTATTCTGTGCCACAGAATACTCATTAACAATCCTCCCTTTTGACCTACTCTAGCTTCCTTGTCCAATTCTATTAAATTCACCTGCTACCTTTACCACAAAATTCTGAAAACCACCTTAACCTCTTAGGTATCTTATCCCAGTAGCTCAATTTCTACAGTCCAGCTACTGAAATATTGATATACTCTGGCAGCATGAATGCCCACTTCTCCATCTGATTCCCTTTTCCTGTTTCATTGACCAAGATGAAGATATGCTGAGATAGCAGTGATCCAGTGCAGATTATCCATCTGCCCACTAGCATAATAACTCTTTCCCAACATACTTGATCTTTCTTAAGATCAGGTATATTGGAAAAACTGGTCTCATTGCCATTCTTCTGTAAGATAAATACAACATAGTCAACTTCAGTACTACAACAGCGCAGTCCTGTGTTTTTCATAAAATAAAATGTCAGTTCACCTTCCCTTGTGTTAGATAATATCCAGATAAGTAGACAGGATCATATCTTTTTCAAATTAGTATTTGCCTCTAACTTTTTTCTGGTATAAGTATATCACATCCATTAAGTCTTTAACCTCTGGAGGAAAAAAACAAACATAGCATCCTTTTCTGCTCGTGACATTACTTTTCACTTGTCCACTACTAACGCTATCCAAATCTAACATTTTCTCAACTAGCATTGTCAAATCTCCTCAGAATTACTATCTTATTATTATTATTATGTAACTCCTCCAGGGAGTCCAAAGACTCATCGAGGGAGGGCACCTGCTCTACAACCCTCTGTCTCCACCAATCCACCAAACGCAACTACCTTCATCATCTACATTTACCGCCAACCACCACCACCACTAGTATTTTCACAGACAATCCATGCCCATGGTGGGATTTGAGCCTGCAACCTTATGGGTGGAGAGTGGATACGCTAACCACAAAGAGGCCAGCCTTATCTTTGGCATAATGCAATAAAAATCCTTTGTCCAGCAGAAGATATGTCAGTTAATTGATGAAGCCTGTCTCACAGATTATTTTCAATGGCCATCTCAGAAAAATATCACTGATGCTCTGTTCTTGCTTTACTCTCTCTCTCTCTATTTAATTTTTCTTTAACCTTACAGTCTAGCTCTATTTTCTGTAATAGCATTCTTCATAGTCATTCTCTGAACACTAGAGCGTTTTACCAGCCTGGTTGGCCCAGCGGTTAATGTATCCACTCTCCAACCAATAGGCTCCGGGTTCAAATCCTGGCATGGGTATTTGTGATTGTCTTTTAGGTGGAAAATGAATTTCATCACCTGATGTGAGACCACTATCCTGCATATTGGAGGCCTGAAGTGCTTGAAAAAGGTGTGTTTGGTCTCTAGAGCAGGATTTCCAGACTACATAAAAACATAAATTTAAAAAAAAAAAATACAAAAAATATATAGAATTGATAAAATAGAAAAAAAAAAAAATCCTTAGCCTACCCACATTACAAAACATACTACAGATTTGCAAATAACCTTTTGTGGGTGGGAGCAACATCAAAAAATAAATAAAATTTTATAGCAGCACTAGATAATATTCTGTCTTGTACATTGTTCTCTTGAACTTGTTATATTTCATGTAAATAATTTACCTCCTTATTTTTAATTCACAATGAATAAAGTACTGTAAAAAAAAAAATTACATGTACTAGTTTTGAAAAGTACTTACTACAAACCTAGCTACAAAATAATACCCATGCCATAATTGTAAAACCAGATTTTCACATACCCACAAGGAAATAAATTGATAAACTTTATTTGCCAAATATTTCAACCCGAATTTACAAGTCATCATTGTCAAGATGGTGAGTAGTACAAGGTAAAAATCAACCATGAATTACTTAAAAATCATTTTAAGATTATTTATATCATCATGTGGCTAGTGTTATTTTTAAATAATCTATTGTTGATATTCTGCCTTGTACTACTAAACTTCCTGCTACTGATTACCTGTGATTTTCAGGTTTGAAATATTTGGCAAATAAAGTGTATTAATTTATTTCCTTGTGTGTATGTGTAATGTAATATTTGCTTAATACAGATATTTAACACAATACTTGTGTATAATCGGTTCACAGGATCTTGTTTCACATATTCCTGTGCCATTTGAAGTATGCATATGTACAAAAATATTTTCTTAGACTACAAAATCATATAAAGCAGCTGAGTTTAAATAATGTGTGTTCATTAAGCAGTCACTGTAACAATTTAGGAACTATTGACTTTTTAATGATGTTATTCATGATTTTTTTTCCACACTGAAATATAGAAAGGCCTATAAGTAATGTAAATGCTTTGTAAATTATTACTATTTTGTTAAATAAATCTGGCATGTTTTTTTTAACAAATTTGTTATAAGGTAAGTATTTTGTGTTAGTTGTATAACTGTACATGGTTTTGAATGGTCCAGCAGTTAAATTACTTTGTATTTCATTTGTGCTAATTGCCAGTTATGGTAATTTCTCAGGTCAAACAGAAAATTGGTATAACTATCAGTTCTAAGCAAGCACACAGTGTTCAACAAAATACACTCATAATTGAAACGAAGCATAGAACATGATATTGAGAAATATGCAGTGAGCCCATCATCAAATTCCTGACATGTATCCTCAAGGGATGTACAGGATGTGATAGTACTATATGAAAAACTTACATCATTACTAATTTCCTATCTACAATTTTCCTCCAAATCAATCTGTCAAGACTCCGACATTATCAGATCTCATATTTCTGTCTTCTAAGGCATTTTTTACTGTATCAATCCACCTATACCTTGGTCTTCCTTCTTTTTTCCTGCTAACCTGACAGAGAACACTTGTTTTGCTAATCTTTCCTCTCCCATTCTGTTTAAGTGACCATACCACCTGAGATTAGCTCTGCTAACTCATTCCTGGATGCTGACAATGTCAAGTTCTTTAATAATATGCTCATTTTTAATATGATATTGCCATTGATGCCATCTGTTCACACCCCTAATCTTTCTCAGAACTCTCATATCTGTGGTCTCTGGTCTTTAGTTAAGTGTTTTATTACTAACCCAGCTCTCAGATCCGTAAGTTAAAATTGGTTTGAACACAGTCTTGTATACAGCTAATTTAGTGTTTTGACTAATTTTTCTCTTATTCCATATAAATTTATTCAGCTGACTTCCTACCATACTGGCTTTGTTGATTTTATTGTCTATCTCCTTATTTAATTTACTGTCTTCACTAAAAATCATGCCTGAGTAGCCGAAATGTTTTACTTGTTCCACAGATTCTCCGTTCACAACACAGTTGACATTTTCTTTGTTTCTACCTATTTTCATTGTCTTTGTCTTTTTATTGCTATATATTGTTGTAGTAGATATTGCTATATCTACTACAACAGCTATTCGATTTAGTCAGGGAATGTTACAGACTTGTACTGGATTTATTTAGAAGTATAACATCATCCCCATAAAGTAAAGAGCTGAGATTGACATCTCCAATTTTGATATCAGGTTTAATACTACTTTCTTTCATAATGTGATCCATATAGATAATGAATAACAGAGGGAATAATGTACGTCCTTGTCTGACACCAGGTTTAACATTAAACCATCTTGCTGTACTTCCTTCAATTTTAACTGCTGACTTACAATTCAAATAAACACTAACTATTGCTTGCTATAATGTCCCATTGATGCCATACAACTGTAGCATTTTCAATAGCTTTTCTCTTGACACCTTGTCATATGCCTTTTCTAGATCTACAAAACTTAAATACAGATCTTTATTATATTCCCATGATTTCTCAACTATCTGTCATAAAGTGAAAATCTGATCTTGACAAAATCTATTTGGCCTGAATCCAGCTTGTTCTTCACAAGCTTCTCTTACACAATCCTTCTCAACTGTTTATCAAGTATACTTGCATATATCTTATCAGGAACACTCAGTAGAGAAATATCTCTGTAATTCTCACATTCAGTTTTATTTCCCTTTTTTATATATGGGTGCTATCAGAGCTTTACTCCAATCATTTGGAATTTGTCCCTCTGTCCAGGCCTTCTGAACTATGCAGTGCAGCCACTGTAAGACTTATACCTCCATACTTGAGCATTTCTGGTCAAATCATCTACTCCTGCAGCCTTTTGATGGCTTTTTCTACTTGAAGTATGGATATGTATTCCTGATTGCATGCTTGTTTGAGTGTTTTTTTTTTACCACTGTGCTATCATTGTTTCATTTAGCAATTTTTCAAAATAATTATTCCATACTTCAAGGATATCTTTTTCTCTTGTTTTTATGTCACTTTTATCATCTCTGATTCCATTTATGGCATTCTTTCCTCCCATTTCTGAGCATTTTGAACAGCCTCCAGAATATTTTGCCAAATTCTTGATATTTATTTTCTATGTTCCTACCAAAGTCCTCCCATGAATTTAGTTTAGCTAGTTGTACAGAGTGTTTAGCTTTCTTACATTTGTCTCTGTATTCTCTGAGAACACAAACTGACTTATTTGCCAGGAACGTTTGATATGCTTTCTTCATTTCTTTAACTTCCTGTGTCCACCATGGAGTTCTGATTTTTCTGTCCTTACAGACAACCTCTCCACATGCCTCTCTGGCTGAATCAATCAGTGTTTTCTTCAGGGCATGCCACTGAATCTCCAAGGTTTGGTTCCTTTTCCCAGACTCTTCCATTTTTTCATCAATTATATTTGTGTATTTTAGTCTACAGTTCACATCTGAGAACTGCTCAGCTTTTATTCGCTTTAAAACTTTCTTACATATTATTCTTTTTCAATATGAAATTCAATTTTATCCTGCTCAAGCCCAAATGGTGATCACTTCCAATTTAATATCTGTGGAAAACATCACTATCAACAATAACATAGTCAGTGAGACTTTTCTCCATTTGAATTTGTGCACATTTTTATGTTGGAGCATTGTTAATAATAACCAGTCCATGTCCTGAGCAGAAATTCAACAGGTATTTGCCATTATTATTAGCTTTGCTCTTTTCTCCAAATTTTCCCAAAATATTTTTGTATGTCTGATAATCATTTCCTACTCTGCTATTCAGATCCCAGCAATAATCAACTTTTCCTTTTTCATTTTGTCAGTTGCTTTCTGTAAAGTCTCAAAAAATTCCCCCACTTCTACTAAAGTTCTACTAAGCTATGGTAGCTTAGTAGAACCTTCTGTGGGACCATGGGGACAAATAAGTCTCATTGTCCAGTTCCCCATTCTCATATTTGCCCACATCCCTCTACTTGAAATTGCCTGCCATTCAAGAAGATTAGCCTCTTATTTAGTGTCGAATACTATGGCTATTCTTTCTTTTCCTTGTTTATCATTGCCTGAATGTAAATTTTGTATTTATTACGCAGAAAGGTCTGACCAGTTTTTGTCTTTTTTTTTTTGTTTCAGTCACCCCCCCTATTTATATCAATTTGGTACCTATCCAGTCCCTCAGCTAGCTCCATTTCTTTGCCATTCAGACTTTTTTTTGTTGATAGTACCGATCCTAAACTCTGATGTTGAGTTTGGGTGTATTTCAGGATTTGTTCTAGTAGGTGACTTTTCGCTGTTTGCCCTGGGGGGGGGGGGGGCGGTACCTTCTTTAACTGGATGACATCCCAGCCAGCATGAAATTTTGTCATTTTATATCATTTTATATTGTGGCTTAAGCCAATAAGAATAGAATTTGGTTGTCTAAATCCCAAATTGCCAGCCCATACTCATTCGTTCAGTATCCAGGTAGATACCTAACAGGGTGTACCATGAGAAGGTGAGGATTGGTCAGAAGCCCTGGTCGGTTCTCTCCATTCCTTTAAAGGCTATGTGGAGGTCTCCTCTTTATACAGCTTTGACCCCTTAATTACCCCTACAGTGAGCTTAGTACTCTTAATCTTCACTTAGGCCTCATAGCAAGTTGAGGTGAATGTCCATTTACTCAACTTGCAGTACTATTTTAGCATCTTATTTATGCTATACTTAGTGGTTCATTACTTTACTATCAGCTAAGAACTAAGTGTCATTTCTGTATTTGAGGTACCTTGGTATGAGTAACTAGAGTATACTATGTTAAATCTACTAAATATCATTGCTGCATTTACCAGTCAGAGAGAGGTTGGAGAGTGACAGAATTTATACATTATAATAAATAATAAAATTTAATGGTATAACTAATACCAAGAGGAAAAAATACTTTTATTAAACACAAATATTTTGTTGGTTTTCTACTCAGCATCATCAGAGCACAATAATAACTGTGACATTCACAAATCACTGAACCAAATAATTGTAGAAATAATTTAAATTGTAACTGACACCAATGTCAATTGCAATTTTAAACATTGCCCTCTATGAGTCAGATAACTACAAAGTTAATTCAGAAAAAGTCAGGCTATTAAGTCTTAAAATGATAGTCGCCCAGATCTTTGATAAATTAAATTAAAAATTCTCCCATATTTGTTGAGGTTGGGAGAGTGCTTCATAACTGATGCTAATTCTAAGAATAGCCTCTCTGATCTGTAATGGCCTCTATGTAATAAAGATGTTTTTCTCCACCTGTTAACTGATCTACATTCTGTCCAAAGTAGTCTAACTTGCAGACACAAGGAACTTTATACAGTGCTGGATGTTTAAGAGGATGTAGTCAGTCTTTAGGAGAATGTATAAAAATAGCTAGTTGAATGAAAGGTCTGAAAATCATGTGGAGATCATATCTGCAAAGAACTTTGGCTATGTTTTCCAATGTACCCTTAACGTATGGCATGGAAATTTAGACATCATTGGCTAAAAACATGTTGCAAAGGTCCCCAAGCTCAATTTCAAGGGCTGTGTCATTTGAATGAAAGTCATGGCTTGGTGAGTAAGAGTTTTGAGGATGCCATGCTATTGCGAAGAGTGGTGGTGTGATTGTTTATGTAAATACCTACCAGTATGAGTGGCTTTTCTATAGGTAGAGAATGATAATGAGCCATTATGTCACTAGTGTATCTAAAAAAGGGGTGACTATTGTTACTTTTTCTGTGGTGAAGTTTATTTTAGGATGTTGGCTGTTAAGATGGACCAAAAATGTATCTAATGTGTCTGGACTATGAGGCCAAACCTCAAACTATTTAACATAGTGCAGCCAAACTGTTGGTTTTTGTGTGGCTATGTTTGTAAGTTGATGTGCCAAGGCTGTACAAACGAAAAACCAAACATACCATTACTGGCTCAAATAGAGCTTATACCCAAGCCTGAAATAAGTGCAAAAAAAAAACAAAACAATCAATGCTTTGAAAACAGAGTTCAAAAGAGCAAAAAGCAGCCTGTCAAAACAGCAGCCAAGCCTTTTGGTCTCTTGCCAAAGCAATTGGTCATAACTTTTGCCCAACACTGTTCCCACTCTTATCATACCCAGATGGCTCCATTGCATCATTACCTACAGAAAAGGCCAATCTCCTGGCATCACACTTTGCTTCCAGTGCATGCATAATTGACAATACAAATGTCTGCCAACCATTCCAAATTCCCAACATACAATCAGTAAAATACTGTCCAAATTAGACACTAAAAAAAGTCTATATACTGTCTTACTCCACTGGTATCTATCCCACAGCCTGGAAATATTGGCCTATATTCAATCCATTTTCAAGAAGGGCGACAAGTCACTGCCATCCAATTACCACCTTACCTCAGTCCTGTCCAAAAATTTATCAATTCCCAACTCCTACACTACCTTGAAGCTACCTGTGTAATAAACGACCACCAGTATGGATTCTGTCGCTGCTGATCAACAGGAGATCTGCTCATATATGTCGCCCACTTCTGGACAAATGCTATGGAGAAGTTTGGCGAATCTCAAGTGGTTGCACTTGATATCTCCAAGTCATTTGACCGGGTCTAGCACAAGGGCTTACTAAGCAAGTTGCCAGCTTTCTGTCTGGATGCACATTGTGTGGTGGTGGATGGTTCCTTATCCTCTCACCATTCAACTAATGCCAGGGTTCCACCAGGTTCTGTCCTCTCTCCAACCCAACACACAGTTTTGCAGATGACAGCACATCATTGCACTCCTTCCTTTCTTATGATAAGCCTTACTCCACACAACTCACCTCAACCTACAGAACATTAACCACCACTGCCCTTAGTTCTGATCTCCAAGCCATCCTCCAATGGGGTTCAGATAATCTAGTCAATTTCACTGTTAATAAGATCAGTACTGTCTGCTAGTGTCTTATTTCTCATAAAAAAAGAACCATTTCTCCCAGTATTATTTTTGACAACACCCAAATTTCCAGACAATTTGAGATTTCCCTTCTTGGAATTACCCTGACATCAAGCTCCTGGCATAAACACATAACAACCGTTGCGTCCTCAGTTTCTTAAAAACCAGGATTTCTTTTTCACTCAAGTGTTACTTCCCCTGAACAGCTGTTAACCTTATATAAATCACAAATCCACCCACCCATCGAGTACTGCTCTCATGTATGGGGCGGGGCACCCCGAAAGCTCCCTCAAAATGCTCAACTCAATACAGAGGAGAGCAAGACTTATTATGACCCATCTCTTACCAACTCACTCCCCCACTTTTGCACAGACAGTCTCTGCACGTGTAGTCTACAAATATTTCCATGGAAAATGTTCATCTGAAATAGCATTAACAATCCTCCCACTTAGTACTAAGCTCATTGGAACACTTGCAGCTGCTATTCAATATCCCTTCACAGTGCACCTTGAAACCCGCAGAACAAGTTGCTTCTCCTCTCCTGCTTCATCCCTGCAACTGCTGTGCTATGAACAGTCTTCCCCTTGTTGTGTTCCCCATGGAATATAATATACAGGCTTTTAAATCAAATGTAAACAAGTTCCTCCTTTCCCAACCCACTACTAACATACTATAGGTTGATTAACCAAGCTCTTGTCTATGGGTTCAACATTAAAAATAAAATCAATTTATTGGAAGCCAATAAAGTGAAGTAACTCGAAAAAAAAAAAATGCTGATTGGTCTGAAGCAGGATTTCCGGAACATCCATCCTTAATCCACCAAATGTACTCATGTATTCTAGTGGGAGAGAGCGAAATAAAAAAAATGTACCTCCCCTCCCCCACACATATTCCACTATATATTGAACTTGCATTACAAGTGAGAAAGCTATGTGTACAAGTAGTTAAACAGAATTAATGAGATTACTTTGATAATAATATAGAAGACATGTCACAAAGATGACAATGTCTTGGAGGCTATTGTAAAAAGAAGTGAAGTCAAGAGTACTGTAAAAGGAATAAGAGAGAGATGATAAGGTAACATGAAAGCTGAAGATAAGGATATTCTGGATATCTTCAGTAATAACTTTGAAAATTGAGTAGAAAATATTTAAGTGAAAGGCAATCAGTAGTAGCACATATCAAAAGTTTAGGTAGAAAAAGAAATCAAAAACTTGACATGTTGAAGGACTGCTGGAGTGGGTGATATTAGACTCCAGATGCTCACAGTATGGTGGTATTGGTTGATCAATCAACCTCTCGTGTATGGGCTTAACATAAAAAATTTAAAAAAATAACAATCCCATGCAGCTGTTTATATATATATATATATATATATATATATATATATTACTTTTTTTTTTCCCCCATGACATAACTGAAAATTATGTCATGGGAGAAATGTGGCTTGACGAGGTCAAGGGCCTTTGTCAAATGTACATTAGTGAAAAGTGAGGTGATATCAAAACTGAACATGATGTTACAATCTGTCAGAGTTAAATTTTCTGTTAATGTTTTAAAGCATAAACAATTTTTAATAGATGAGGGAGAGTTGCCTGTAAAGGAGAGAAATTATTTGGAGAAATGTTTAGCCAGTTTTGTAAGTGGGGCTGTCTATGCTATTGGATGAAGTGGATATTGAGTTTGTTAATTTTAAGGATCCTGTATATGTGGTTGGAAATGATAGTTTAAATTTTTTGGTAATTTCTTTAGGCTAGAATATAACTTTTTTTAATAATTTGTACACATTTTTCTTTTGGGATTTTGTAGGATCCCAGTCTATGATCTGATAAGTGGAGAAGTCTTTAAGGAGGTGATTCATTTTTCATCCTAAAATAAACTTTGCCATAAAAAAAAAAAAGAAGAAAATAAGTCTTCCCTTTTTTAGATACAATAGTGACACAACTTCCTAATGGCTCATTATCGTTCTCTATCTACAGAAAACCCACTCATACTAGTAGGTATTAACATAAACAATCACACTGCCATCCTTCGCAACAGTATGGCATCCTCAAAACTCTTACTCACCTAGCCAGGATATTTGTTCAAATGACGAAACTGAGCTTATGGACCTTTGCAATGCACCTTTTTAGTCAATAGCTCCAGCCCCTATAAAACGGATAAAATATTACATGCACCCCCATCCCTCCAACACACAGGATCACAGCAAAACCATTCCCAGTCCATATGTTAAAGATACATTAGAAAAAATAACCAAAGGTTTCTGCAAATATGATCTCCATACCACTTTCAAGCCTTTCATTCAACTAGCTACTTTCACATGTTCTCCTAAAGATCAACTACATCCTCTTGAACATCTGGGAATGTATAAAGTTCCTTGTGCCTGCAAGTTAGTCTAATTGATCTACCAGTCTTTGGACAGACTGGTAGATCAATTAACATACACCTTGCGGAACATAAGAGTTACATCTGAGATCATATGTATGGTAAGTCTGGATTGACAAATCATGCTCTGGATACTCCTTCATGTAGAATCAGATGGAGAAAAGCGTCTTTATTATACAGAGATCATTGAAAGTCTGATAGGCTATTCTTAGAATTAGCATCAGCTATGAAGCACTCTCCCAACCTCAACAAGTATGGAAGAGTTTTTAATTTAATTTACCAACGATCTGGGTGACTGTCATTTTAAGACCTAATAGCTAGACTTTTCTGAATTAACTTTGTATGGTGAATCTGAATAATTCAGTTATGTCATGGGGGGGAATGTGGTTATCTAATCCATAGAGGGTACCATGGAAGAACCTTAGGTGTCAGTTACAATTTAAATTGTTTCTACAATTGCTTAGTTTAGTGCTGTGTGTCTGTCACAGTGATCATTTTGCTCTGATGATGCTGGGTAGAAATCCAGTGAAATATTAGTGAATTTAATAAATGCATTTTTTCCTCTTAGTGTTAGTTATAGTGTTAAGCTTTATTATGTATAATGAACAACCCCTAAGCCTTTCTTTACTAACATTATAATACACTTGAATAAAATATCCAGTTGTTTGCTAGTTCTTGATTGTGCAGCCTCTTAAAGTTTACAACTTAGTAATAGCTTGGACGGAGATTAGCTGTAATAAATCCATAATTAAGCATGCAGTGCTCATCTTGATATTCCTCCAAAGAAAGAGAGAGCTTAAGCCTGATAACCGATGTGGCTTGATGGATATCAATCCCATGGATTCCGATCCCTTCATCGCTATGAAATAGACTTATATTAAAGGTTAGCGAGCACCTGGCTCACCCTATTTAGGGCTGTACGGAGACACCTGAACCGATAAGCAGAGCTGCTTTCGTCACTTACGTTTCCACCTATCGTGTTCGTCATAGATGTCTCTTGAATGAGTTTATTGGGATGAACAGCTGCTTTGGCAAAATAAGCAGTGGCAATATTATGGAGAAACGTGGGAATATCAGCATCGCGATGTAAGAGAGCATTTCTGATAAACCATGGAGCATTAAAAATCATACGGAGGCACTTGTTTTGAATAACTTGTAGCTTTTTGATGTTGGTGGGGGAAGTGTGACCCCAGGCCGGCGATCTGTAAGTTAACGATGGTCTGATAATTGTTTTGTAGATCCGTAGTTTGTTTTCAGTGCTGACTTGACTTCTTCGATTGAGGAGAGAATAGAGTTGCACAATTGCAGAGTTTGCTGTTTTGCATGCATAAACTATGTGGGAGTTAAAGTTTAAATGGTTATCAAGTTGAATGCCTAGATATTTGGTGCTAGATCTCCATGGGATGGCTGTGTTAAAAAGTTTAACTTCTCCAAAGTGAGATGCTTGTCTTCTTGTGAAGAGAATGACAGTGCTTTTATCAGCATTTACAGATATTCTCCATTTTCTGAACCAGTTTTCTAAATTTGTTGCTGCAGTTTGTAACTATGTGGCCTAATTCTTAGCAGATCTCTCAGTTCGAATATAGCTACGCTGCATAGCTATATTCAGCCTGAGAGATCTGTTAAGAATTGCCATATCATCCGCATAACTAGCTATAGTGGTTAGTGATGTGCTAGAAACATCGGAAACAAAGATGTTCAAAAGCAGTGGTGAGAGCAGCGAGCCTTGAGGGACACCAGCAGTGATTTTTTTCAGTGAGGATTGAATTCCGTGCAACTTGACCTGGATTTTATGGTCTTTTAGAAAGGAGTCAATTTTAGTAAGGTAAAGAGGGAGGCTGAAATTAATTTATAGATGAGACCTTTGTGCCATTGAAAGCTTTTGCAACAAAAAGATAGCTCCTGTGTGATGTTTCCAATTAAAGCCTGTAGTGATGAATTCTGTCAGTTTCTGAATTTGCTGTGTAGTGCTATGTCCACTACACAGCAAATTCAGAGACTGACAGAATCTCCAGTACGGAAACCAAATTGTTCTTTTGGAATTATGTTGCTTTTATTCACCTCTTCATTAAGTCGGTTGAGAATGACTCTTTCTGCGATTTTTCCCAGGCATGATAAAAGACTGATAGGTCTATAGCTCTGTGGCATTTGAGATGCCTTACCAGGCTTGAGAATAAAGAATATATCAGCTTGTTTCCATCGTGAGGGGAAATAATTTAATCTCAGCATTGCATTAAGAATGGCTACTAAATGCATGACAGCTTTGTGTGGGAGGGCTTTAATTGTTTTCTTGGTAAGTTCATCTGGATCAGGGGCTTTTTGGTTGTTAAGCTTCCTAATGATTGAATAGACCTCTTTAGGCGAGGTGGGACAGATATTTTCATGGCTACAAGGTTGCCGAAGCACGGAACGTACTAGACGGTGTATTTTTTCTATGAAGACCAAATCTGCATGCGCATAATTAGGATGGCACTGAAGTTGAAGAGCATCAGCGAGAGCTTCTGCTTTTTCATCATCTCTGTAAACAAGGCCTCTTTCTCCGTGAATGGGCTGGATGTTAGAGCGATCCATACGCAGAGCTTTAGTCAATTTCCACAAAGAATTATCTTCAGTTTTTGAGAGAACAGAGTTTTCTTTCCCATTGCTGGTTCCTGTGATCTTTTAATGCATAACAGACTAGGTTGGACGCTCTATTTAGTTCTCAATGGTCTTGCGGAGATAGCGTGTTGTGATAGCGGCATCTGAGTCTAGTTTTGTTTCTGATTAAAGCAAGGATTTCTTCAGGAAGTAAGTTTACTTGAGCTGGGGTGGAAATAGAACAAGCTGCGGATAAGCCACAATGAATTTTACATTCAAGATTGCTGACTGCTGCGTCAATTTTTTCATGGGAGGAGATAGTAGGTACTGAGTCTATGATAGTGTTCATTTTAGCCTTGAATTTTGCAAAGTTAGTGTGGGATTGGCTGGGAATGAGCTCAGGATCCCCTCCTAAACTTAAAAGTACTGGATTGTGATCTGAGCTGAGCTCATCAACCACTTGAAGTTGGAATTGATGAGAAATGTTGTTAAATATAGCAATATCCAAAACATCAGGTCTGCCGGTCGCTCCGTAATGTGTTGGCTTGATCGGGCCTGCAATAACAATGTTTCTCTTCAAGGCAAAATTGTAGAGGATCATTCCGTTGTTGTTAAAACTCTTGCTGTTCCATAAAGGATGCTTGGAATTGAGATCTCCTGCTACAATTATTGCTTCATTTGTATCTAGTAGCTGAGAGAGATCAGAGGAGAGGAGAGGTTTGCCGGGGGGGGGGGGGGGTTGTATACAGAATAAATCTTTAAGCTGCCTGCATTGTTGGTATGTATTTCTGTGCCTGTTTCCTCGAGGTTAGATGTATTAGTCTTCTTAATCTCATTATAGCGGATGTTTCTTCTGACAAAGATGGCAGTGCCTCCACCTCTGGCATTGAGTCTGTCATTTCTAATTAACAAGTAGTTTCTGAGTTTGGGATTATTGCAGGGACGTAGGCGAGTCTCGTTAATGAGGAGAATATCAATTTGTAAATGATCTGCAAGTTCCTGTAATTCCAAAATTTTGTTGTTGAGACCATTTGCATTCCAGAATACTATCTGCATAGAATTTGATGTTGAAGCCGGATTAGTCATTAATCATGGAGAAGTTGACTTGAGTATTCCTAAGGAATTTGTTGGTGTCAGCCTGACTTGGATTTGTTTTGCTAAAGGCCATTAGCATCTCCCCTAGTGAGGCAGCGAGAATTGCTGAGGAGTTTTGACTGCTAGTTGCATGGATTACCTCGGTGTTACGTAAGGAAACCACAGAAGCATAAGATTTATCTGGTGTAACTAGCTGTGCTTTGATTTCAGGAGCAGATCTCACGATATTTTTCTGAATGGGCGGGACTAACTCGTGTCTAGACTTTTGAAGGTTGGATGGGTGGAGAGAACAACCCTTGTAATTGGCAGGATGTGGGCCGCAGCAGTTCGCACATTTAGCAGGTGTGGTGTTTGGCTTGACGCAAGTGTGCAAGGAATGGTTGCCACCACACTTTACACACTTGTAATCTGCTCTGCATAACATTTGCGCATGCCCATATTTTTGGCAGCGATGGCATTGACCAGCCAATGCCTTTCTTCTCAGTGGCTCGGTCTTGATTACCAAGTTGCAGACTATTCTAAGATCGTAAATTTCTCTCTGATCTTTACTGATCTCCACTAAGACCAGAGGCATGGGGCGCTTGTCTGCTCGATATTTCTACCAAACCTCTGATGACTACCTTAAAGTTTTTTCACTTTTCAGTTGGTGTGTGTGATATGGGAATTTCTGTTCATCCATAAGTCTGGTGGACTGGCGATAGTCTGTTGCACCTTCGGGCTGTATGCAGACTCTATCATCTGTGTTTTGGGTTGATGAGAACTTGATGTTATTGTTCTTCATCGTCTCTGCAAGTGACAACCATTTTTCCTTAGATCTCAATATTACTGGTGGAATCCTGTCTTTGGGCTGTGTCAATATATCTGTCTCTGTTCTTGCACCAGATAGTGCTGAGGTTTTTTGTGTCCATTTGAGGTGCAAATTCAGGTTCTGCAGCAAGAGACTCTTTCTTTCTCTTCTTTCTGCTGACCTCCTGGTAATCGTTAGAATCTACATCGGTTGTTGTAGCGGGGGAAATGACACTGTCATGTGTAAGGTTAGGAGAAAGTTCGGAGGTTTGAGGGTCTTCTGTCTCGACCTCCATAATCCGATGGACTTCAACCTTTCCTGGCCATTTCGTGTGTAAAATGTTACCGATGTGCCGAAAAATAGCTACAAGTTCCTTGAAAGGGAGATCCTCATATGGTGAATCCATAATTAAATCTAGACTTGAAGTGGGGGTAGGACCTGCCTTGTCCCTTCAACCACCAAGTGCTGCACACAGCGGGGAACGGGAGAGGGCCTGAAAAATTTTTTGGAGATGAAAATAAAAGTCTTACCTGCTCTGCTGATCAAGCATGCTGTTGACGCTACAGGAGAAACATCAAATAATCACTGTTTTAATGTAGAAAGGAACTGTGAACTAATCATCAGTATTATATCTCAAAAACTTTTATCACTGCTGCATTAACTATAAGAGCGCTGAGAAACACGTCTGTACTGAACGAAGCCAAAAACTAAAACCAATTGAAAACACTAGAGCTTAAGCCTTATTGGATAGTTCTCTCTATATATAATCACTCTCGCACATGAGTGGCCAAAGCCTATAGTAATAAATGCCACGTATGGGCTTACTGCACTTAAACCAATCCCACTGGTGCCACACTGTGGGAAAGTGTCACTAATCTTACATTTTAGACCCCCCCCCCCCCAGCTAATCCCTCAACTATTCAATTTCATAGTTTTGCTAGCATTTGTTGCTTTCTACCATGATTTTTGTGAGAGCAGTTGTGGTTACAGTTGTATTTTGAAAAAACAATTGTGTGAATAATTAAGAGTTAAACAGTAGTAGAAGAGCTCTTTTGAATGATATAACTCGTCTGGTTGTTTTTGGGATAACATATCTTACACATCAGCTTCTGCAACAGAGTTAAACTGTCATGAGCATTTAATAGCAAAGGAATAAAAAACAGTTATATACAATAATAATATACAGCTGTGAACTTGCAAAGAATTTTATTTTTGGTATTAGCAATGTCAAACATAATGTCCTAAATGTCAAGAGTTCGAACATCATTGATGGCTCATGGCATTTGCATTAGGAGGCTACATCTAAAATCATAGTATTTCAATATCAAATACTGAATTGTTAATGTTGAAAAACCAAAATGTTGATTCATTTAGCATTTGACATTAATTTTTTTAGCAATCAAAATGTTTTTTTATTAAAACAATTAATTTTCATTTTCATTTGTAACATTAGAAATTTGAGCCTCTGCAGCTCAGTTGATATTGATATTACCCTTTGGTCTGAAAGACCTGGATTCGAATTCTATTCACGAAATAAAGGGGCTGGTCTCAATAGAAGTACATGCTCTCTCTCCTCCTGGAAACTTGAATTTTTCATCTTGCAAAACATGTAAACTAACCAGAAGAAAATACATACAATACAAGCAAAGCAGAACAAAATTAAATGAACTGCTTATCATAAGCAGTAGAGAAGTTTCTAAGAAGCTTGATAGAGATCAGAGGAGTTATAAAAATTTTGAGCCTCCTTATCTCATTCATTTGTGATAGTAGCCTTCAACTGAAAAGACCATGGTTCAGGTTACCTCATAGTATGAGAGTAACTTCCATAAAGGCTTTTCTACTGAAAGTTGAATCTTATATAAAGACGGTATAATTTATTTATGTAGCATGCAAGCAAACCATCCAGAAAACACATTCCATCTGCAAAGTACATTTTGGGAATAAAATTAATCCCCATATTCTGTAAAGCCATGAGTGCTCAGTCAGAGGCTCAAATTGGTTTGTTAATTAAAAAAAAAAAACTGTGAAAATTAGAAATGTAAAACAAATATTTTTCTTCAGACTATTAAAACAAAACCTTATTGCCATTGTAGTTAAGCAAGTGGCAGTTGCTATTTATCCAGATGTTTCTAAGTCATACATGTATTTTGCACTGGAAGGCGAGTTAATGCTTACTGAATTGTCTGATATGCACTTTTATTATGGACATGCCAATGGAAATGAAGCACATTGGCTTTATAATGTAATTTTCTCTGTCCATCAAATTTCATACACTCAAACATTCACTTGTCATCATCACCACAGTCTTTGTGAGCATGGCATAGTTGCTCTTCCACAAAATGAAGAAGGGGGTTGAAGAACCACGGTACCAGAAACTGAGGAAAACATATTTCATCTAGTGAAATCCATGTAATCTACTCAACACACACACACAGAGGATTGCAGTGGAAGAGGTTACCTTCTAAGATACCCTCTCCAACAAATTCAGTTTCTTTAAACAGACATTCATCATTGTCAATTGATATTTCATCAGCGGCTTCAACAGTGTACTGAATAATGGTTTCTCTTGTGTGGACTCTTCATGGACTAGGTGATATCTACTTCAGATGATGTTCTCAATCAGTCACAACAACCACATGTGGGCCAATCAAAATTTACATAGGATTATCTAGTCAAAACTGCAGTAATTCTCCATCAAGTATATCAGGAGAGGATCCAGAGGCGAGTGACCAAGATGATAGCAGGTCTGTGGAATGAACCGTATGAGAACAGGTTGAGGATTTGTGGGTTGCAAAAATTGGTTGATAGGCGGAGGAGGGGAGATATGATTGAGACATTCAAATTACTGAAGGGTTTCTATAAAATTAATTCAGAAGATATTTTTGAGAACAGGGCTGGTTGTGGGAGGACTAGGGGACATCCATGGAAACTGGGCAAAAGTGTGGTTAGTAAAGGTGTTAGAGCTGGGTTCTTTACTTTTAGAGTAGTGAATGAGTGGAATGCACTCCCTGAGTCTGTGGTGGATGCTGTGACAGTGAATGAGTTTAAGGCGAGGTATGATAGATACTGTATGAATGTCAAATAGTTGTGATGAATATGATTTGGGGCCTCCCTCGATGAGTCCAATGACTCCCTGGAGTTGCCCGTAATAATAATAGTAATAATAATAATAATAGTATATGGGCAAGTATTTCTGAAGAGATACTTGCCCATACACAAATAGACCCATATGTTGCTGAACAGGCTTACAGGCCTTCTTTTGTATCGTGAATATTTAGCGAAACCCAGTAAAGACATCTTTTGTGATGTGCTTGGTTATGTTCCATTGGCGTTGTGTGGGTCATGCATGCACAGTGTTAAATATTGTCATCTGCGCCATTGTTATGTCATTACTTTTCCTAAAATAATTTATTTCCTTATGAATTTACCTCTCTACAATAACTACAAGACTTACAAAATTTCCCTGACTCTAATATCTGTATCACTTCTTACGTGTTCATTCTATAAGGAAAGCAAATTCTATATCTCTAGCCGATTCCTAATTTTACTCACGTGCTTACCCTGACTGTTAAAGGTTATTGCTTGCTAAAAGAAACGAATCTTCTAATTTCTTTCTGGGGCCGTCTCCTCTTCCAGATATTGACAAATTTATTTTTTAAAGCTGCACCAGCCAATATCTTAGAATAGAGGGGACTCTTATTCAGGGAGACTTTTTGCAGACTTTTGGTGCACATAGGTGAATAAATTTAGTGCTTAAACTCATAAATTAAATGCTTTACTGTGGCTAAGTAAATTCTGGTTTGCAGTCGTAATCTCTATAACAACATGTTATACCTTTCTTTCAACCCCGCTGCCGCTATGGTTCAGATTAATGAGTGGTAGTTTTGATTCATATCACAGGCAAAACTCAGGTATAGAAGAAAAAACATTTATTGGAATCTAAAGACATATACACTTAGACCAATCTCACTTTCAATTAGTTCAATGACATGCTAAATCAAACTGATCAATACTCTAATGCATGAACAATAAATCCTTCTTTTTAAGTTAGAGATTAAACACACCTAATATACACATTATACACCTCTAATCAGTTTTCTACCTACTATGTTAGTCTTGCACATTAAACTAGTCACAATCATCTATGATCATTCCAGACAATTTGTCTTATGGACATTAGCTACTGCTAAATAATCACTTAAAGTTCTTAAATACTGTCCACACTCAATTATTACACTACAATGATCTTTTCCTTTTACTGACTGATAATTATACAACAAAATCCGTACTTTACCATTTCTTGGGGACAGGATCTCCAGGTCCGTCTGAGCTGTCCTTCTTTGTTTGAATCACCTCTCAATACTTCCATAAGCCTGCATCCACGTGGTGGGTCACTATGGTCATCAGATTAAACTATGCTCTGCACCTGGCATTTTTCCCTTGTCTATTCTCGATTTGTTTCGGCCATCCTCGTTTCTACAGGATACGTCCGCGATATTATTCCGTCGGAACTTTCAACAAAGGAGTGAAGACAGCATATGCCGACATCTCACGCTTTAGTACCGGCAGAAATTCAG
The DNA here is from genome assembly GCF_054136105.1 of Typopeltis vanoorti. NCBI lineage: Eukaryota > Metazoa > Arthropoda > Arachnida > Uropygi > Thelyphonidae > Typopeltis > Typopeltis vanoorti. The sequence goes on from NC_143554.1 coordinate 17,220,390, forward strand.
ACATCGAAGGGCACTGTCCAATATCGTACTATCGCCAAAAAACACCATCAGGAACTTCCGATCCACGGGAGAAGTCGAATCATCATCCAGCAAAATAGGCGAAAAAAGAGCCTTTTTATTTTCCCTTCACTTTTCCCCCTTTTTAGTACCCTGTGACTTGCTGCGATAGCACCCTCTTACTTTCTGCAATCTTTTCCTGTCTGCTACTTTCTTCATATGCGGGGATTTCGGCACATTGCGATATCTCTTGCAGCGTCTTCCGGGAAACGAATGTGCGTCACTTTCTGAGATTGCCAATGCCTCAGGCCTGCCTATGACCTTTGGGCTATTTGGACTAATTTACTCATTCATTGTATGCATGATGCATTCATATAATACTAATTTATACACAAAGTTCTTTACATGGTATTACAATTCTACTAAAAGGAGGTAATTCTATTTCTCTTTACAGTTAGTACTTTATTCTTCTGCTCGAGTACAAATTTTTTCTCCCAGCTGATTTTTCTGACTTGTTAAATCCTGAATGAATTGTTTCCTTTTAAAAGTTCTTCATTCAGGATGTAACAATAGCATTTATGACTTCTCATGGTGTACCACATTAGTAAGTGGTGCATCATGAGAGAAAGTAAGGATTAGACATTGGGTCAGAAGCTCCAGTCTGTTCTCCACATACCTTTAAAAGGCTATCTGGAAGTCCCTCCCCCAGTTGTATATCTTTGACCCATAAGCAAACTCCCCCCCCCTACAAAAAAAAACTTCATTACACTTACAGTTGTTCAGCTATGCCAACAGGTATATTTCATCAGGAGTACTTGTAAGAATAAATAAGCTAGAGACATAAAGCACATCACAGTAAGCAATAACTTTCATGAATGCATGAAAGCAGATGTACTAGCTATTGTTGCATATTACAGTGTGATACATATCATATCCAAGATCCATAAATGTGAGATTTTTTGATGAATGAATGCTGACTTGGTTCCTAATGCATTGAATGGGAGTGTATAGCATTTCAGAAGCCTCTTTAAATTTTTTGATAAAGCAGGTATGTTTAGTATATGGCATTTCTGTTTTTTGATGAAGTATCATATGGCCATCATTGATTGTATAAAAAGCTAAACCACATCTGTGTTTCCTTTTCACCATCTTTAAAATATTCTGACATGGATTTCTCCAGAACACCACATTTAAAAACCAGTATAACAAATGCCACACAAACAGTAAAAAGCTGTAGATCTTATATAGTGGACTGAAAGGGACTTTCATGCCGTGACTTCAGAGAATCCACAAAATTTTGTCAGTAACATTGCCGATGTGAGAAAGGGAGATTGCACCTTAAAAGTCTGGTTTTTATATATCAATATCTTGGAAGTGGGAAGTTACAAGACCTTGGTAATCATCTTTCACCCATTTCCATTAAGGGAAAGAGTACTGGTGAAGCAACAAGATTCATTAATTATTTCCTCTATGGTGCTGTAGCTGTACACTTTCCCGTAAAGTTTTTGATTATTTCAACCATCTGCAAGAGATGGTGGTGAGAAGATTGTCAGTTCTCTCTGGTAGTTTAGCTTGAAGTAACAAATTTGTTTAGGTCTTCTAAATCTTTTGGTCATCTTCCCTTTCCTTTTTCTACATTGCTTATGGTGTCTGCTTTGAAAATATTTGTATAGTGTTAAATCAAAATTCAATCTATTTGATAATAAATTCTTTTCTGATTGAGATATGATCTCTAATGTCCACAAATCTGTGGAAAGCGAGAATTCTTGGAGGAGTTGAATATGTTTTTCACTTTCGTAGGTGGTTTAAAAGTAGGATTAATGTGTGGCATTCTATTTATTTTATCTGTTATCCCTTTAATTTATGTAATCATTATTTCTTTTTTTTTTTTTTTTCTAAGTTGGTACATCTGTCATAAGCATTCATTGCAAGTCATTCTATCAAGTAGTTTGTTTTATACAGCTGTCTGAAGCAAAAGTGTTGTCTGTATTCCTTGAAATGGATAAAATTGAGTGTCATGTGATTATAAAATTATTTTTAAAAGAAAGTTTAACACCAAAAGAAATTCATTCAAAGTTCAAAAAAGTTTATAGGCACTCTTCTCCGTCGTTTTCAACGATTAAGAAATGGGCTGCCGAAAGTGGCCGTACCAGCCTTGAAGATGATCCACGTGAAGGACATCCAAAAAGTGTAACAACACCAGAAATCATTGATCAAGTGCACAATATGGTATTGGATGACCGGCAAGTCAAAGTGTGTGAAATTGCTGAGGCTATAGGCAATTCAAAAGAACGTATAGGATATATTTTGCATGAAGTATTGCAAATGAAAAAGCTTTGCGCAAGATGGGTGCCGCACTTGCTCACAGCAGATCAAAAACGCACTTGCATGAAAATCTCTGAACAGTGCTTGGAGCAATTTAACAAGAATAAAACTGATTATATGCATCGATTTATTACTATGGATGAGACTTGGATTCACCATTACACACCAGAATCCAAACAGCAGTCAAAACAGTGGACAAAAGTCGGTTCGATCAGCAGGAAGGGCATGGCATCGGTGTTTTGAGATGCTAAAGGCATTTTGTTTATTAATTATCTTGAAAAGGGTAAAACAGTAACCGGGGAATATTATTCCAATCTTTTAACCAGACTAGATGAAAAAATTCATTAGAAAAGACCCGGTTTGCAGAAGGAAAAAATCATCTGTCATCAGGACAATGCACCTGCTCACAAAGGTGTTTTGGCAATGGGAAAATTAAGGGATCTGCACTATGAATTGTTGGAACATCCTCCCTATTCCCCAGATTTAGCTCCTTCTGATTTCTATCTCTTCCCCAAACTAAAACACTTCCTCACTGGTCGTTTTTCTTCGAATCAAGAGGCGATTGCAGCTGTACAGTGGTATTTTGCAGATCTTACTGAGAACCACTACAGGGACCGGATAATGGCGCTGGGGCATCACTGAAATAAATATATTAGTCTTAAGGGAGATTATGTTGAAAAATAAAAATAATTTTGAAATTATAAATCCGTTTTTTCCTTGTTAGGCCAAGAACTTTTCAGACCACCCTCATATGGCGGCTTGTAGACAGTGAAGAATAGACTGCTTGAGGGAACAAATGTGACAAGTGTATTTAATCTAAACAATAATGGGGGCCTGAAAATCCCAAGAATATGGATGGCACACATTCAGCCCACATAACTTCTGTTTCAAGTTCTCTAACAAAGTTCTCTCACCTCAGGACCTTAAGCAATAATTTCAGTTCTTAATGTATACATTGGCCACCATCAATACTGTTTTCCATCATCATCATCATCATCAAATTCCTGCCATGTACTCTCAAGGAGTGTACAGGATATGACAGTACTACATGAAAAAATTACATCATTACTAACTTCCTATCTACCATTTTCCTCCAAATCAGTCTGTTACTTGTCAAGACTCCAACATTATCAGATCTTATATTTCTATCGTCTAAGGCACTTTGTACCGTATCAATCCACCTATATCTTGGTCTTCCTCTGGGTCGTTTTCCTGCCAACCTGGCAGAGAACACTTGTTTTGCTAATCTTTCCTCTCCCATTCTATTTAAGTGACCATACCATCTGAGATTAGCTCTGCTAACGCATTCCTGGATGCTGACAATGTCAAGTTCTTTCCTAATATCCTCATTTTTAATATGATATTGCCATTGATGCCATCTGTTCACGCCTCTAATCTTTCTCAGGACTCTCATATCTGCGGTCTCTAGTCTTTGGTCAAGTGTTTTACTTCTGACCCAGCTCTCAGATCCATAAGTTAAAATTGGTTTGAACACAGTCTTGTATACAGCTAATTTAGTGTTCCGACTAATTTCTTTCTTATTCCATATGAATTTATTCAATTGACTTCCCACGATACCAGCTTTGCTGATTCTGTTGTCTATTTCTATATTCAGTTTACCATCTTCAGTAAAAATTGTGCCTAAGTAGCTGAAATGTTTTACTTGTTCCACAGGTTCTCCATTCACAACACAGTTGACATTTTCAATGATTCTGCCTATTTTCATTGTCTTTGTCTTTTTATTGCTGACCTTCATACCATATCTATTACAACAGCTATTCAATTTAGTCAGAGAATCTTGCAGACTTGTAGCGGATTTATTTAGAAGTATAACATCATCCGCATAAAGCAAAGAGCTGACATTAACATCTCCAATTTTGATATCAGGTTTAATACCACATTCCTTCATAATGTGATCCATATAGATAATGAATAACAGAGGGGATAATGTACATCCTTGTCTCACACCAGATTTAACATTAAACCATCTTCCTGTACTTCCTTCAGTTCTAACTGCTGACTCACAACTCAAATAAAGACTAAGTATTGCTTGATATAATGCCCCATTGACACCATATAACTGCAGCGTATTGAATAGCTTCTCTCTTGGCACTTTGTCATATGCCTTTTCCAAATCGACAAAACTTAAATACAGATCTTTGTTATATTCCCATGCTTTCTCGACTATTTGTCGTAAAGTGAAGATCTGAACCTGACAGCCTCTATTTGGCCTGAATCCAGCTTGTTCTTCACCAAGCTTTTCTTCCACAATTCTTCTCAACCGTTTCTCAAGTATACTTGCATAGATCTTGCCAGGAACACTCAGTAGGGAAATACCTCTGTAATTCTCACATTCAGTTTTATTTCCCTTTTTATATATGGGTACTATGAGAGCTCTACTCCAATCATCGGGAATTCGTCCCTCTGTCCAGGCTTTCTGAACTATGCAGTGCAGTCACTGTAAGACTCTTATACCACCATACTTCAGCATTTCTGGTCGAATATCATCTACTCCTGCTGCCTTTCCACATTTCAAGCCTTTGATGGCTTTTTCTACTTCAAGTATGGATATGTATTCCTGACTGCATGCCTGGTCAGTGTTTTTTATCATTGTGCTGTCATCACTGCTTGTTTCATTTAGCAGTTTTTCAAAGTAATTACTCCATACTTCAAGGATATCTTTTTCTCCTGTTTTCGTTTCACCTTTATCATCTCTAATTCCTTTTACAGCATTTAGGAATGGAGGAAAGCACTCTTTCCTCCATTCCTAAGCTTCTTCAACAACCTCCAGAATATTTTGCCACCTTCTTGATATTTATTTTCTATATTCTTGCCAAAGTCCTCCCATGACTTTTGTTTAGCTAGTTTTACACACTGTTTAGCTTTCTTACATTTGTCTCTGTATTCTGTAAGAGTAAAAGCTGACTTATTTGCCAGGAACTTTTGATATGCTTTCTTCTTTTCCTTCACTGCCTCTTTAACTTCCTGTGTCCACCAGGGAGTTCTGATTTTTTTTATCTTTGCACACAACCTCACCACATGCCTCTCTGGCAGAATCAATCAATGTTTCCTTCAGAGTTTGCCACTGAATCTCCAAGGTTTGATTCCTGTTCTCAAACTCTTTCATTTTCTTTTCAATAATATTTCTGTATTTTAGTCTACAGTTTACATCTGAGAGCTGCTCAACTTTTATTCGCTTTAAAACTTTCTTACATGTTATTCTTTTCAATATGAAATTCAATTTTATCCTGCTCAAGACTAAATAGTGATCACTTCCAATTTCAAATCCTCTGTACACTCTGGTGTCCTGCACCAGGGAGAAAACATCACTATCAACAATAACATAGTCAATGAGACTTTTCTTATTCCTAGCCTCTTCTCTCCATGTGAATTTGTGCACATTTTTATGTTGGAACATGGTGTTAGTAATAACCAGTCCATGTCCTGAGCAGAAATCCAACAGATATTTGCCATTATTATTAGCTTTGCTCTTTTCTCCAAATTTTTCCAAAATATTTTTGTATGTCTCACAATCATTTCCTACTCTACTATTTAGATCCCCAACAAGGACCAAATTTTCCTTTTTCATTGTGTCAGTTGCTTTTCTAAAGCCTCAAAAAATTCCTCCACTTCTACCTTAGTAGAACCTTCTGTGGGACCATAGGCACAAATAAGTCTCATTGTCCAGTTCCCCATTCTCATATTTGCCCACATTACTCTACTTGAGACTGACTGCCATTCAAGAAGATTAGCCTCGTATTTTGTGTTGAATACTATGGCTACTCCTTCTTTTCCTTGATTGTTATTGCCTGAATATAACATTTTGTATTTATTGCTCAGAAAGATCTCACCAGTTTTGGTCTTTTTTGTTTCTGTCACCCCTATTATGTCGATCTGGTACTTATCTAATTCCTCAGCTAGCTCAATTTCTTTGCCATTCAGGCTTCTTACGTTGATAGTACCGATCTTTAACTCTGGTGATGTTGAGTTGGGGTTTGTTTTCAGATTTGTTCCAGTAGCTGACTTTTCGCTCTTCGCCCTGGTTCCCTGGCGAAAACAACGGGGGCCTTGTTTAACCGGGCGACGCCCCAGCTGGCATGAAATTTTGTCATGTTGTACCATCATTTTTTATTTTGGTTTAACCAATAAGAATACAATTTGGTTGGCTAAATCCCAAATTGCCAGCCCATCCTTGTTCGTTCAGTATCAAAGTAGATACCCAACAGGGTGCACCACGAGAAGGTGAGGATTGGACATTAGGTCAGAAGCCCTGGTCGGTTCTCCGCATTCCTTTAAAGGCTATGTGGAGGTCTCCTCTCAGTTATACAGCTTTGACCCTTAAGCACCCCCCTGTTTTTGTTGTAATTTATCTTTTAGTTAATACTGTTAATACTACATTAATACTGTTTTTGTTGTAATCTCTTGCCAAACAGATAACAGGACTCTTGCTGTGATGTACTTTTTTTTTTTCTTCTGAGGTTAGGCCAGTAATGTTAGCTGTTGACCAAATGAGTGTTACTTGAGTATACTATGTGTTGTCTCTGTGTGTGTATGTGCATGCTCCGGAGTAGGGTTTATAGAAAAACCAACTTTTGAAAAAAAACGGTTTTCGAATTTTTTCAAAAAAAAAAAAAAAAAATATATATATATATATATATAATTACAACAGTAAAAAAAATTTATACTTAATTAAAAATTTTTCTTTATTTAATATTTATGGAACTACAAAAATATAACAAAATAAAATACACTCCATGCAAAACCAAATAAAAAAAACTAAAATAACAACTAAAATCCATATAAAATATAAATTATAAATTTTTATTTCATTTAGTATTTTTCTTCAGGAAATTTGATTTCAAAAACATAAAATGTCCACTGAACGATAATCTTGTTCTTATTCTAGATACAAAATTGCCTGAAATAGAAAATACTCTCTCACTGGCTACTGAATTTGGTTTTATCGTTTTCAGGGTATCAAATTACTAAATCTAAATTCTTTGTTCTTTTATTGGTTGCCTGAAATACTGAAAATTCGGCCTTCAGTGTCTTTGGATTCTTTCTTCAGGTTCCTCAACAAACTTATGAATTGATTTTTTCCATGGCTTCTTTTAAGCATTGCCCCCCTCTGATTAATAGTTTTTCCGTCTTCTATATATTCATTATCGGAATCTGTTTCCATACAAAAATTTGGATATATTCTAGACAGTATTTTTCCACATAACTTAATAATATCGAGTTTTGAAGCTAGTGGAAATACACTAGATTTCTTTGTTGAAATATTTTGTGGATTTTGCAAATATAGCAAAAGGATTACCAATCCAACTTGTCTTCTTTCTTGAATTCGTACTTCTAAAACATTTAATAATTTGGAACTAATTTCAGTCTTTAAATTTTTTAGTGAGCCTGTGTAGCTCAGTGGATGTGGCGTTTGCACACCACCGCGCTTGGCCGCACGAAGGAAGACTTCATTTCGAGTCTAGTCGGCGACTAGAGGAAATTTTTCTAAGCCTTTTTTCGACCGGTTCCCGAGTTAGTCGATCTCTGGCACGGGCAAGCAGGTTTTTCCTCCCTGAAACTCGGGTTTTTTTTCGTCCTGTAAACTCAAGAAAATCGACCGTACAACCCACATTATTTCAGGCATTAAATATATTGTGTTAGGGACAACGAGATGGCGGCACATTTGAGCCGTCTCTCTTCACTGTGTACCACTTAATTAGTGATAGCTTTGGGCCATCTGTCTCTGATTGGGTACCAGTGGAGATTGAACTGCCCACTCAGTCTCCAAAAGTTAGATAGGGCTAAATGGCCTCGCCTACTCCCGTATACGGGAATAAAAAGGCGTCAGCTGATTTTTTTTTTTTTTTTTTTTAATTTTTTAGTTCATTTAACAGAAATTCAAATATGCTTTCACTTGTTAATAAATTGGCATCTCACCCCCTTAAGGCTTCAGCTGCTAGATGTACTGATCCCAATACTTTAAGAAGCTTCATTTCACATATGAGAATCGCCAATATCGTTCAAAGCTAAAACAACGCATTCTTTTAATTTTCATTTTTTAATATGAAAGTCAAAACGTCAGGAAATTAAAATAGTTATTTATAACACGGTTGTCGAGTCCATAATTTGTCTAAAATGAATGCTGATCACCGTGTAACACTAAAGGAAAGGAAACATTCTTTTAATATTATAAATCTTTCAGTTATGGCCTCTAAACTAATCCATCTCGTTTGACAGTCAAGAATCAGACTTAATTCCTTTCCTTTTTCTTGTTTTACATAATTCTGAAGAATGCTATCTCTTACGGGAGATTTTCTAAAAAATTTGCAAATTTTTCTAATTTGGGAAATTGATGTCAAACAATGTAGGGAATCCACAGTTGTTATCTAGATCAAGAGAATTTAAAAAATCCTCACCATAGTCATCTTCACACTCTACGTCACCTTCCGATTTCTCACTTGTAATATATACATCGGTTTCAGCAATTTCTTTATTTTTATATAACACATCAGTAACTGCATTTGCATGCCAAACATTCGCATGACTCATGAAGATTAGTTTGACTACAATATGCTTGTGCCTGAGACAACTTTTAGTCAAAATGTTAACATTTTTAATTGAATAAGTAATTTTTACATATTATTTCTAGTATCTGAAACTGATTTTCTTTTAATTTAAAACCCGGTTTTCGAATTTTACAAATTTATCCCCAAAAAACGGTTTTTAAAAAACCGACAAACCCTACTCCAGATGATGAATATGGATGTCAAAATGCCAGTAATTATTGAGGTTACTACCTCTAACATGGTAGTTACTTCTATAATTTGTTATAATGAATATTGATCACTCTGTAAGTATGAAAGAAAGAATTTGAAAATATTTGGATTTCCTCTTTTCTGTGGGTCAATGGAGACTGTAACCTGCAGGTTGTCAGTGTTTACAATAATCCGTTATTATACTATAACTTTCTTAAATATGCTATAGTCTGCCCACAGTTGTGAGAATGCCAGGAAGAGTCAGTTCATGTTGAAGGGAAGAAAGGAATAAGGCAATGTACGAATTCGTCACCAAAAATGTAAAATTTTCCAATTGTTATATAAAATAATAGTTACCACTTTAAAAACTATTATGTTCATAAAAGAAAAGCTAATTTTCTGACATGTAATAATAAATACTCATCCCATGAAATGCATCGATTACCCTATTATCGGAATGGATTTGTCGTCTTCTGCCATGCACAGAAGTGTTGAGGGTTCACTCATCTGTGGTCGGACTATATTTCAATGCTACATTTAGATGACATGACAGAATAAAAGTTTCCTTACCAAGTAATGTGGAAGCATTTCTTTTCATCATGTTGCATTTTATCCCCTTATATTCATTATTTTTGTTATATACAACATACCTGTTTCTGCAATATAATGTGCATAGTTATAGCAACTTCTAAGGAAAATTTTCAGTCTGCTTCCATTGTGGTTGATCTCAATGAACTAAATTATCATTAGCCATTTGTCTTATGCCTTGTAAGTATTTGCTTATATAGATAAGTTAAATGAAATAAATCATGGAATGAAATGGATGAAGCTTTAACAAATAGGGATTAATATAATACTCTTGATATATTGTTATTAATAGCTCAAAATGCTTTCTTAACTAGTATAGAAAAAATGTGAAACTGTGTATTTGAGGACAGCTTGTCAAGTTTTTTGTTACATTTATGCCAAGATATGAGCTTCACTAAGTATTATTCATTGACTAAAATAAAAAAATGGGAGGTAATTATAAAGCTAATATCCATTCCCATTTGCTAGTGTGTTGACAGAGTTTTATGTGGCATCCTATTCTCAGTGACATCCCCAGTCTCATTTTGTAGTACTTTTTTATATGATAACCAACTAGTTCATGATTTTTTGCCCTTGAATAGGATGCCACATAAAACTCTGTCAACACACTAGCAAATGGGAATGGATATAAAGATAGTGACATGGATACAAGAGTGGGCAGATACCAAAGAGAAGTATGTGGAGGAGCAGAATCCAAGAGATGGCATGGGACTAGTGGTGGGCAGGACTCTGTGCTTGGACTACTGCTATTCAATATACATCAGTAATATAGGAAATCATCATCATCATCATCATCATCAAATTCCTGCCATGTACCCTCAAGGGGTGTACAGGATATGACAGTACTACATGAAAAAATTACATCATTACTAACTTCCTATCTACAATTTTCCTCCAAATCAGTCTGTTACTTGTCAAGACTCCAACATTATCAGATCTTATATTTCTATCATCTAAGGCACTTTGTACCGTATCAATCCACCTATATCTTGGTCTTCCTCTGGGTCGTTTTCCTGCCAACTTGGCAGAGAACACTTGTTTTGCTAATCTTTCCTCTCCCATTCTATTTAAGTGACCATACCATCTGAGATTAGCTCTGCTAACGCATTCCTGGATGCTGACAATGTCAAGTTCTTTCCTAATATCCTCATTTTTAATATGATATTGCCATTGATGCCATCTGTTCACGCCTCGAATCTTTCTCAGGACTCTCATATCTGCGGTCTCTAGTCTTTGGTCAAGTGTTTTACTTCTGACCCAGCTCTCAGATCCATAAGTTAAAATTGGTTTGAACACAGTCTTGTATACAGCTAATTTAGTGTTCCGACTAATTTCTTTCTTATTCCATATGAATTTATTCAATTGACTTCCCACGATACCAGCTTTGCTGATTCTGTTGTCTATTTCTATATTTAGTTTACCATCTTCAGTAAAAATTGTGCCTAAGTAGCTGAAATGTTTTACTTGTTCCACAGGTTCTCCATTCACAACACAGTTGACATTTTCAATGATTCTGCCTATTTTCATTGTCTTTGTCTTTTTATTGCTGACCTTCATACCATATCTATTACAACAGCTATTCAATTTAGTCAGAGAATCTTGCAGACTTGTAGCGGATTTATTTAGAAGTATAACATCATCCGCATAAAGCAAAGAGCTGACATTAACATCTCCAATTTTCATATCAGGTTTAATACCACATTCCTTCATAATGTGATCCATATAGATAATGAATAACAGAGGGGATAATGTACATCCTTGTCTCACACCAGATTTAACATTAAACCATCTTCCTGTACTTCCTTCAATTCTAACTGCTGACTCACAACTCAAATAAAGACTAAGTATTGCTTGATATAATGCCCCATTGACACCATATAACTGCAGCGTATTGAATAGCTTCTCTCTTGGCACCTTGTCATATGCCTTTTCCAAATCGACAAAACTTAAATACAGATCTTTGTTATATTCCCATGCTTTCTCGACTATTTGTCGTAAAGTGAAGATCTGATCCTGACAGCCTCTATTTGGCCTGAATCCAGCTTGTTCTTCACCAAGCTTTTCTTCCACAATTCTTCTCAACCGTTTCTCAAGTATACTTGCATAGATCTTGCCAGGAACACTCAGTAGGGAAATACCTCTGTAATTCTCACATTCAGTTTTATTTCCCTTTTTATATATGGGTACTATGAGAGCTCTACTCCAATCATCGGGAATTCGTCCCTCTGTCCAGGCTTTCTGAACTATGCAGTGCAGCCACTGTAAGACTCTTATACCACCATACTTCAGCATTTCTGGTCGAATATCATCTACTCCTGCTGCCTTTCCACATTTCAAGCCTTTGATGGCTTTTTCTACTTCAAGTATGGATATGTATTCCTGACTGCATGCCTGGTCAGTGTTTTTTATCACTGTGCTGTCATCACTGCTTGTTTCATTTAGCAGTTTTTCAAAGTAATTACTCCATACTTCAAGGATATCTTTTTCTCCTGTTTTCATTTCACCTTTATCATCTCTAATTCCTTTTACAGCACTCTTTCCTCCATTCCTAAGCTTCTTCAACAACCTCCAGAATATTTTGCCACCTTCTTGATATTTATTTTCTATATTCTTGCCAAAGTCCTCCCATGACTTTTGTTTAGCTAGTTTTACACACTGTTTAGCTTTCTTACATTTGTCTCTGTATTCTGTAAGAGTAAAAGCTGACTTATTTGCCAGGAACTTTTGATATGCTTTCTTCTTTTCCTTCACTGCCTCTTTAACTTCCTGTGTCCACCAGGGAGTTCTGATTTTTTTATCTTTGCACACAACCTCACCACATGCCTCTCTGGCAGAATCAATCAATGTTTCCTTCAGAGTTTGCCACTGAATCTCCAAGGTTTGATTCCTGTTCTCAAACTCTTTCATTTTCTTTTCAATAATATTTCTGTATTTTAGTCTACAGTTTACATCTGAGAGCTGCTCAACTTTTATTCGCTTTAAAACTTTCTTACATGTTATTCTTTTCAATATGAAATTCAATTTTATCCTGCTCAAGACTGAATAGTGATCACTTCCAATTTCAAATCCTCTGTACACTCTGGTGTCCTGCACCAGGGAGAAAACATCACTATCAACAATAACATAGTCAATGAGACTTTTCTTATTCCTAGCCTCTTCTCTCCATGTGAATTTGTGCACATTTTTATGTTGGAACATGGTGTTAGTAATAACCAGTCCATGTCCTGAGCAGAAATCCAACAGATATTTGCCATTATTATTAGCTTTGCTCTTTTCTCCAAATTTTCCCAAAATATTTTTGTAAGTCTCACAATCATTTCCTACTCTACTATTTAGATCGCCAACAAGGACCAACTTTTCCTTTTTCATTGTGTCAGTTGCTTTTTCTAAAGCCTCAAAAAATTCCTCCACTTCTACCTTAGTAGAACCTTCTGTGGGACCATAGGCACAAATAAGTCTCATTGTCCAGTTCCCCATTCTCATATTTGCCCACATTACTCTACTTGAGACTGACTGCCATTCAAGAAGATTAGCCTCGTATTTTGTGTTGAATACTATGGCTACTCCTTCTTTTCCTTGATTGTCATTGCCTGAATATAACATTTTGTATTTATTGCTCAGAAAGATCTCACCAGTTTTGGTCTTTTTTGTTTCAGTCACCTCTATTATGTCGATCTGGTACTTATCTAATTCCTCAGCTAGCTCCATTTCTTTGCCATTCAGGCTTCTTACGTTGATAGTACCGATCCTTAACTCTGGTGATGTTGAGTTGGGGTTTGTTTTCAGATTTGTTCCAGTAGCTGACTTTTCGCTGTTCGCCCTGGTTCCCTGGCGAAAACAGCGGGGGCCTTGTTTAACTGGGTGACGCCCCAGCCGGCATGAAATTTTGTCATGTTGTACCATCATTTTTTATTTTGGTTTAACCAATAAGAATACAATTTGGTCGGCTAAATCCCAAATTGCCAGCCCATCCTCGTTCGTTCAGTATCAAAGTAGATACCCAACAGGGTGCACCACGAGAAGGTGAGGATTGGACATTAGGTCAGAAGCCTGGTCTTTGTGATTAAAAGTTAATGAGTGTCAGTTTAATGTGAAAAAGTGTAATGCATTTCTGGATAAAAAAAGATTGCATGCTGTGTGCAACTTGGACGGAACTTTGCTCCTAGAACTTGATGAAGCTAGTTAGGGGATATTGGTGCATAGGGATTTTGAAGGTTCAGAGCGCATATTGCAAAAGTGGTCGTCTTATGTCATAGCATATTGAAGAACACACACTAACCTGCAGAGTTATGAAAGCTATCATTTGATATAGTGATATCTAGATTGTGTGCAAGTGCGTGGCTTCTTGAGAATGAGAAAGTAATAGCGATATATCCAGAGACAAGTAACTAAAATATTGAGTGGTCTGTGGAATTGTCTAAGGATAGACTAAGGGTTTGTAGGTTGCAGAATTTGGTTGATGGATGGTAAAGAAGTGATATATGATAGAATGTTTAAGTTACTAAAAGGTTTTTTGAGTAAATGCAATTTTTCAGCACTCCTATAGAAGCAGAACAAGGGTCAGTATTTCTGTGAATTGAATAAGAATTGGTTACTAAGGATATCAGAACTAACTACTGGCTTGTAGAGTGATGAATGAGTGGGAATGTGTTGCCATAATCTAATGTGAGCATCATGCCAGTGAATGTGTCCAAGGCGAGGCATGGTAGGTATTACGCAGACAGTGTGGGCCTCCATAGGAAGCTACAATGTCCAAAGACTTAATGGAAATTCTTGTGCAGTAGTAATAATGTTTCCCCTTTTAATTAAAATAGCACTTGACAATGTTTGATCAAAATTTATGTTTTAGAATAGCCATATTACACACTAAAAAGAGTTATAGAAATTGTCATTCGATACAATCATATCCAGATTATGCAGGCCTGTGACTGCTCAGAAAGAAGGAAGTGGCATTAAGCTTTGCCAGAAAAGACCATTATAGGTTTTTTTCTAGTTGCCAATTAGAGGTTATCATTCTGGACTCCCCCCCCCCCCCACACACACACAACTAGTTCTCAGTTACAGTTTGGATTTCTTGTGTTCCTCCCCACAATCTATAAATAAGCACATGCTCCCCCCCCCCCCCCCAGTAGCATTAATGGTGAGTTATGTTCCTCACTTTTTTCTTCCTTTTGTTTTTAGCTTGTTTGTTACACAGGGCTCCTGTTTTTAATTTAAATTTACTGTATAGGAAGAAAATTTTTGTGAGACAAATGCATATCATATGAACAGGAAAAATAAATACAATTAGTTTATTTTATTTATAAATGAATAAAAAAACTTTAACAAAGCATTTTGTGCTTTCATATTTACAAAATTAGAAAATAGTTCAAGGGTCAAAACTATATAACTGAGAGGAGACCTCCACATAGCCTTTAAAGAAAGGAATACAGAGAACCGAGCTTCTGACCTAATGTCCAATCATCACCTTCTCATGATGCACCTTGCTAGGTATCTACCTGCATACTGAATTAAAGAGGATGGTCTGGCAATTTGTGATTTAGTCGACCAAATTGTATTCTTATTGGCTTAAACCAAAGTAAAAAATGGTGGTACAACATGACACGACAGAATTTCATGCTGGCTGGCATGTCACCCGGTTAAACAAGGCCCCCACCCCTGTTGTTTTTGCCAGGGAACCAGGGTAAACAGCAAACAGTTAGCTACTGGAACAAATCCTAAAACCCACCCTAACTCAACATGACCAGAGTTCAAGGTCGATACAATCGACATAAGAAGCCTGAATGGCAAAGAAATGGAGCTAGCTGAGGAATTGGATAAGTACCAGATCAACATAATAGGGGTGACTGAAACAAAAATGGCAAAAACTGGTGAGATCTTTCTAAGTAATAAATACAAAATGTTATATTCAGGAAATGACAATCAAGGAAAAGGAGTAGCCGTAGTATTCAACACTAAATATGAGGCTAATCTTCTTGAATGGCAGGCAGTCTCAAGTAGAGTGATGTAGGCAAATATGAGAATGGAGAACTGGACAATGAGACTTATTTGTGCCTATGGTCCCACAGAAGGTTCTACTAAGATTGAAGTGGAGGAATTTTTTGATGCTTTCGAGAAAGCAACTGACACAGTGAAAAAGGAAAAGTTGGTCCTTGTTGGGGATCTAAATAGCAGAGTAGGAAATGATTGTCAGACATACAAAAATATTTTGGGAAAATTTGGAGAAAAGAGCAAAGCTAATTATAATGGCATATACCTGTTGGATTTCTGCTCAGGACATGGACTAGTTATTACTAACACCATGTTCCAACATAAAAATGTGCACAAATTCATATGGAGAGAAGAGACAAGGAATAAGAAAAGTCTCATTGACTATGTTATTGTTGATAGTGATGTTTTCTCCCTCGTGTAGGACACGAGAGTGCACAGAGGATTTGAAATTGGAAGTGATCTCCATTTGGTCTTGAGCAGGATAAAATTGAATTTCATATTGAAAAGAATAACATGTAAGAAAGTTTTAAAGCGAATAAAAGCTGAGCTGCTCTCAGATGTGAACTGTAGACTAAAATACACAAACATAATTGAAGAAAAAATGAATGAGAGAGTTTGAGAACAGAAACCAAACCTTGGAGATTCAGTGGCAAGCCCTGAAGAAAACACTCTGATTGATTCAGCCAGAGAGGCATGTAATGAGGTTGTCTGTACAGATAGAAAAATTAGAACGCCCTGGTGTTCATAGGAAGTGAAAGAGGCAGTGAAAGAAAACAAGAAAGGATATCAAAAGTTCCTGGCAAATAAGTCAGCTTGTGCTCTTAGAGAATACAGAGACAAATGTAAGAAAGCTAAGCACTGTGTAAAACTAGCTAAACAAAAATCATGAGAGGACTTTGGTAAGAACCTAGAAAATAAATATGAAGAAGGTGGCAAGATATTCTGGAAGTTGTTGAAGAAGCCCAAAAATGGAAGAAATAGTGCTGTAAAAGGAATAAGAGATGATAAAAGTGACATGAAAACAGGAGAAAAAGATATCCTTGAAGTATGGAGTAATTACTTTGAAAAATTGCTAAATGAAACAAGCAGTGATGAGGTCAGTGGTAAAAAAAACACTGACTAGGCATGCAGTCATGAATGCATATCCATACTTGAAGTAGAAAAAGCCATCAAAAGCCTGAAATGTGGAAAGGCAGCAGGAATAGATGATATTCAGCCAGAAATGCTCAAGCATGGAGTTATAAAAGTCTTACAGTGGCTGCGCTGCATAGTTCAGAAGGCTTGGACAGAGGGACAAATTCCAGATGATTGGAGTAGAGCTCTCATAGTACCCATATATAAAAAGGGAAATAAAACTGAATTTGAGAATTACAGAGGTATTTCTCTATTGAGTATTCCTGATAAGATATATGCAAGTATACTTGAGAAACAGTTGAGAAGGATTGTGGAAGAGAAGCTTGTGAAGAACAAGCTGGATTCAGGCCAAATAAGGGCTGTCAGGATCAGATTTTCACTTTACAACAGATAGTTGAGAAATCCTGGGAATATAACAAAGATCTGAATTTAAGTTTTGTAGATCTGGAAAAGGCATATGACAAGGTGCCAAGAGAGAGAGAAGCTATTCAAAACACTACAGCTATATGGTGTCAGTGGGGCATTATATCAAGCAATACTTAGTCTTTATTTGAGTTGTAAGTCAGCAGTTAGAATTGAAGGAAGTACAGGAAGATGGTTTAATGTTAAATCTGGTGTCAGACAAGGATGTACATTATCCCATCTGTTATTCATTATCTATATGGATCACATTGTGAAGACACATGGCATTAAACTTGATATCAAAATTGGAGATGTTAATGTCAGCTCTTTGCTTTACGCAGATGATGTTATACTTCTAAATAAATCCGCTGCAGGTCTGCAAGATTCCTGACTAAATTGAATAGCTGTTGTAATAGATATGGTATGAAGGTCAGCGTTAAAATGACAATGAAAATAGGCAGAAACATTGAAAATATCAACAGCATTGTGAATGAATAACTTATAGAACAAGTAAAACATTTCAGCTACTTAGGCACAATTTTTAGTGAAGATGGTAAATTAAATATGGAAATAGACAACAGAATAAACATAGCTGGTATGGTAGGAAGTCAACTGAATAAATTTATATAGAATAAGAAAGAAATTAGCCAAAGCACTAAATTAGCTGTATACAAGACAGTATTCAAGCCAATTTTAACTTGGACACATTAGACTCCCTTCTCCTCCTCAACAACCTACACCCAAAATCCATAGAAAAAGAAAAGAGCTTGCCTTTTCTAGACACACTTTAATCACGTCTTCCCAGTGACACCTTTTCCTTCTCAGTTTACAGAAAATGTAACAATAAACTTTCCCATCATTGGATTTTGCAGATGATAAGAACTGAAGAAAGTTATTATTGGTGCCATCATTGTCTTTTCTTTGATATAGTGGAAAGATGAGTTAATGCATGGGAAAATTGGTTGTTGATCTACAGATAGAAGTTATATACTCTCTTTTGATGGAACTATTGAATGAAGAAGTTAAGGGATTTTGGAGCAGTGGTGGATAGAAATTTGAAGTTTGAGAGATGTGCACCCCTCAAACTTCTGCTCAGATCTGGTTACCAGTATTTAGGAATTAAGAAATCTTAGGGAGAGTACAAAGGTAACAAATGCTGTTAGGATCATTTCTAGAGTGTTGGCAACGAGAATAGAATTTCATATAGCATATGAAAATCTCATTTCTATAATCACCAGAATTTGATTCTACAAAACCCACTAGTCAGGCCATATTTACATATGGTTCTCAGACATGAAACATTACTACTCGACATGTAATTAATATCACCAGCAGTTTGGGGGCAATGTGTATTTGATCACTATTAGGGTATGCATGGCAACACAGCATATCTCCAATACCACCAATCACCAGCAAAGACCTTTAATAGAATCAGTTTAGGAAAAAAAAAGTCAGCTAAAGTGATTGAAATAACAACTCAAACATGTACTTTCACCTTCATTTGGTTTCTTTGCTCTCTATAAACAAGAGCAAGTCCAAGAAAGCAGTTTTGGGCAGTACATAAACAAAATTCTTTTTTATTATTATTGTTTGTTATTATACAGGCACTTCCATGAAGTCCAAAGACTTATCGTGGGAGACCTGATCTATCCACGCAATCTGTCATACCTCTCATTGAACCTATTTACAGACAAAGCACCCACAACTGACTCTGACAACCCATTCCACTCATTCACTACTCTCCAAGCAAAAAATCTAGTCCTCGCACCCCTACTGACCACACCTTTATTCAACTTCCAGGGATGTCCCCTTGTTCTGGTTCCTCTAGCCAAGTGCTAAAACATTTCCCCTGCATCCATCCCATAAAATATCTTTAAGCAACTTAAATGTTTCCATCATATTCCCTCCTTCTCTGCTATCAACCAACTATTTGAGGATGGGATTCATACACCAGCAGACAATTACACTCAGCAGAGTGATCTGGCCCATTTTCATTTCATAGTTTATCGCCAAGAGTTATTTCTGTGTGTATTTTTCCCATTCATTCTTGTAAAGTGTGAGTAAATTGATGCTAATTCCATTCATAAAAAGGGTGTAACTTATCATATATTTAATGTCATGGGGTGGGCTAAGAGTTAGAAAATCTGGGAATTCCAGTCCAGAGAATGAACCTGGTAGTTTATAAGCTGTTCTAGGCCTCCAATAAGTAAATTTATTTCTTATGCTAAGTGATGAAACATTCTGTTACCTAAGGAACCCATTCATAAACAGTATGCTGCAGTGAGATTCAAACCTTTAACCTGTTGGTTGGAGAGAAGATGATAGAAACCCACTTGGCCACAATGCATAAAGATTTCTCATAAGAAAGATCCAATTTCGCTTCCCAATATATTGATAACATACCCAGATCTCCAAACAAGATTTCTAACACTTCTCAAACACATTGTCTGCAGCAGTTGCCAAAAAAAATTGGTGTCTTTTATGCTCAAGGCACTGCTTTCTCACCTGTGAGAATAGTATGTAAATCCCCCTATTGAAATACTGATCACAAATTAGATATGATGCACTTTAAAAACCTCAAAAGTTCTAATGTTATCCAGAAGAGTTTAGTTAATTGACAGTTTCTCCTCACATGGATTCCTTCCAGTTGCTTTCTCATAGATGTTCTGCTACCTCTACCTTAGGTCTCTGTTATAGGTATTTCCATGGACAGAACCAGTTCTGTCCATGGAAATACCTATAACAATATAAATATAAGAACACGAGAAACTGCTGGTCTACCTCCAAACACTGTCCCTGACTGACTTCAAGCTTGTCAAATGATTTTTTTTTCCTCCTCTGTTCTTACTAACAGCCTATCATCCTCCAAGTGGATTTGACCTCTTGCTCACATATGGCACTGAAATTCTATAGAATTTGCAAAACTTATAGCACAGTAATGTTATGTGTGTGTGTGTGGTCAAGTAAAAAGAAAGAAGGAATCTGTTTATATATTTCTTGAGGAGCTGGAGATTGTAATCATGGCAATAATGGTGGAGTCTCTTCTAAAGAACTGGGATAGATGGAATGAAAGAGAGATGAGAATTGGTTCCAATTTGGAGATGAACTATGTATGGATGTTGACCAGCAGCTTCTCAAAAGTTTGCATATTTAAAGGAGAGTGTAGGAATGGTGGAAGTCAGTTCTGTGGAGCAGCATCCATGAAAAACCTACAGAAAAGACACACTGAAGAAAAAATGGAGCATCTGTGATCAAGCGATTGGAGAAAGTTTCTGAGAGAGAGTCATCTGTTAAGCAGATTGTCTTTGTTTAGTTGACATCATTCATTCTTAGGGAGGTTTTTAGTGTGCTACCTCAAATTCAGGTGAGAACCTAGTAGCCTAAAGTTGTGCAAATTTTAGATTTTATAGAGAATGAGTTGTGCAGTTAAGAAGTAATGTCTTGAATGAAGGAGAAGAATTGACCTTTTTTGCAAACTGAGGAGGCTATGGATGTGATAAAAATTGATCTAGAAAGATACTAGAAAGTGAAATCCTTAGGGAGCGAAATAAGACAGAATTGTATTTTCGTAATATTGGCTTCACCCCACTGGAGAACGATGATAAGTGTTTAAAACATTGCATCGCTTGAGCATTACTGGTTCTGTCAAATAAAGAACAAGAACAGAATGTACATAGGATTTTATGTTAGCGAGTAAAAGTCATTAATATATATAGGAGGAAGAGTGTGGGCATAAGTACAGGCTTTGTGCTTTTGAAGAGAGGAAACCATTTACTATGATATGGAAAGAAACTGCTGGACCAGTCACAGTAGACAGAAAGCAGACCATCAGATGGTAGTTTTGTTAAGTAAGCTTTTCTGCCATTAACTGATCAGATATCCTGGAAATGCCGAGAGTGAAATCTTGTTTCTACAAATCTTTTCATGGCACCGAGACACTTAATTGGTAAACTAAATCTCTAGATAACGAAGTTGATTACTGGTGACCATTATTTTTGAGAGGTTGAGGCGAGGACAGTGAGATAATTGATGGCTATCCATTTTAGCATTTTAGGTAGTGATTGGCTATGGCTTGTTTCCATAGTACTGGTAAATGCCAGGCACTAATCTGGTTTCCATAAACAACAGGTTGGATGTTAATTCTGGAGCACAGTTGTAGTAGTGTGGAGATGCCATATCTAGATCAGACTTGTTAGTATTTATGCTATTCAGGATTTTTTGTGTCTTTCTGATGACAGATCAGAGGAGGCATGTAGTGAATTGTTTGTGGTATAATAGGGGGTGGAAGTGACCTTTCTTGATTATTTATACAAGAGTAAGACGGAGAGATTAATGCCGAGAAGTCAGTTTTTTGTTGGGTGATTTTAGTATGGTACTATCAAGATAAGAGCCTGAAATGTTAGAAGTTGCACCTAATGGCCTTAGCAGAGGGATGAAGGCTCAGCTGTTGAAGGCATGTTTTTGGTATTGGTCCTTTCAAGGTCTAATTTGAATTTGTTGTTTCATTTTACAGATTTTGTCAGATACTGTAAACTAAGTGCAAAGCTGGAATCTGATTTTGAGCCCTTTATATGCTGAATTTTTATCTTTGACTGTTTGGGCACACTTATTGGAGAACCATGATGTGGATAGTTAGTTGTTAAAGATTTTATGAAGAGTGGAGGATGAAAAGTCCTTGCTTGCAATAATTACTTCAGAGCAGATGTTTGAATTAGGAAAGTGGAAACAGTAATCATGTCAGGAAAAAGAAAGAAATAATGGATATTATCCCAGTTAGTACCATTGTAGTGCCAAAGAACACAAAGCTGATATTGACTATGTGAAGATTGATCTGTAGATAAGGAAATGCAAATAAGATTGTGGTTAATGCTGCCAAGAATAGAACCAAAATTTATAGCATATAGGAAAGAGAACTAGTTAAGAAAACATCCAAGGTGCTGAGAGGATACCAGAGCATTGCTGGCTTACCAGTCAGAATGCAATGGTAAAAGCAGCAAATGAAGGCAACAAAGTGAGGTAAAGGAGATCTTAAGCAAGAGCAGATCATAAAGAGGAGATTCAAAGTTTAGTAATCTCTCTAGAATTTAATATCAGATCTTAACACATAAACATTCTGGAATGTCGAGTATGAGGAAAGATTGAAAAGATGTAATTTGCAGAGTCTAGTGGAGAGAAGGAAGAGGGGAGATATGATAGAGACCTACAAGTTGGTAAGGGGTTGTTATAGGATCAATGGTGGAGAAGTTCTTCAGAGAATAGTGGGAGAACCAGAGGTCATCCCTGGAAACTGTATAAAGAGGGTGTGAGTAGGGGAGTGAGAGGCAGGTTTTTTTTGTGCAGAGTTGAGTGATTGGAATGCCTTGCCTGAGAGTGTGGTGTCTGCAAGGAGTTTGAATGTGTTTAAGACGCGGTATGATCAGATGTGTGTGAGATAAAAGGACCTCCTAGATGAGTCTTTGACTCCATGAGGTCTTGTTTAATAATAATAATAATAATAAAATGATCCTTCTTTTGGAATATTAGGGTACTTAAGGTGAACAGTAAGTGGTGGTGATGCATCTCATTACCTGATTAATGTTTGTATCGAGGCCTCATCTGCTGAAGTTGTTTAGAGGGAGTGAAGTTTTTGATGCATTTTGTGATTATTTTTTGCTGAATTTTTGAAATCATTATTTTTTTCTTAATTTTTTGTGGAAGATTTTTTAACAACAGTGCTGTTTTGATATTGTAATATACTTAGTGGTTAGTATGTTTGAAAACTTGAAAAACTTGGGGCAGCAGAATGCATTGCTTGTACTACCTGTATTCACTTGAATGGAGGAGGTACAAGTTCCTTAATTAATGTTAGTATGTGCATAAAGAGCATCACCCAGACTGGATGTGTGAAGACAGTTAGTGGGACTGGAGAGGTTGATGGAAACTAAACATGACAATAGCTACATCAGGCCTCCAGTAATCAGGGCCATGGTGTTTCACTGGACATGAATGTCGTCTGCCACTGAGATTGTGGGAACAGGCTGGGAGAGGCTGTGTATTGTGCATCACCAGCCTAAAATTTAGACTCATTATGTAAGGGCTTATCTGATGATACATCAAATGTATAAGTCTTATTTGTTTTTGTTAAAGCATAATATGGATAAAAAGACAAGTATGACTTCTGGTCAAATATAATATACGATCCTATTTGGGATACAAACTTGCTGCCTAGAGTTCTAGTTAACACTATTAGCAATTTTTATTAGGTAGGTTACCTTATCATTATGGGGTCTGTCAAGCTGTGCTGTTAATATTTTGATAATTTTGGGCAGGCGTTTTTGTTTAAGTTGGGTTTGATGTATTGTGCATCTGGTTTTAATTCTTTTACGCTATTATTAATACTGCCTCCAAAGCAATTTTGCAGTAAGATTGTGGCATTTGCCCTTCAGTTGGAAAGACCTGAGGCTCAAATTCCATCTAGGATGCAAGGATCCTTTATAGGATTTTTTTTTTTTTATTTTTTTTATCAAAAGGTGTTAGTTGCTCTGGTATGAATGTTCTCATCCTGCAAACTAGCTGGCAGACATGCATAATACAATATACATGCCTCATAGCTTTAATTCCAACCAGTATTTGATTTTATGAATTTGTCAAGAACTGTTCTAGTATAATTTTTTAATCAATGGCTTCCTACATGTAAAAGAAAACTAAATAGAATTTAGTACTCCTAATATTTCTGTCTTCTCCCTGAATGAAGCTCATGACATTGAGCAAAATATAGGAGTAATAAATTCTATTTAGTTTTCTCTTGCATGCATGAAGCCATTTACAAAATTATACTATGTCTAATGCAGTTGTTTCTATTAAACGTCTAAATACTGTTCTAGTCAACCTTTTGATTAGTAAACAGCGTAATCTGTTTTGATTATTGATGAAGACTCCTGGTCAGGAAGTCAAACATCTATGTAGAAGAGCTGTTTTTGTAACATGTATGTAAAAGGAAAAACAAAAACAATAGAACTTCTCTATTGAGTTTGTAAAGATTTATAGAAGCAGGAATACGTTAAGTCTCTAAGAATGCCAGGCACCCTCCAAAGTTGTTCATTGTTAAATTAGTGTAGACAAGCTTGTCTATGCCAAGACTAGATATTTACTTAGACAAAGTTGGTGTGCTAAACATTTCAGTTTAATAACTCATGTTATGTACCTAGTTGTGAGTTTTTTCTCTAGAAAACATGGATGGGATCTTCATAAAAATGTGGTAAACATGAATACGAGTAAGTTATGTACGCTTATGTAAGAGTTTCAGCTGACTTGTGTGCTTTCAAAAATAATCATATGTAACGGTTGTTCATTGTTTACAAGTATTATTTATTGAAAAATAGATTAAATGTTCTTAAATTGATTGATTCGTAATATCCTTCATTATTTTATAGCCAAATATAAGTTTCGAAATTTATCAGAATTTGAAAATATAACCTTGCATTGGGTTTCACCGATCTGATAGCTGTTTCGAATTGTCCACATTCGACAAGGAACAAACTTACAAGAGCGAAAACTGTTTAATACTATAATAATCCTATGAATTTTCGTTATAAGCGAATTCTCAGTAGGTGCTTAATCAATTGCTAAAGTATGTGAATGAATCTGCATAATATCTCCACTTGAATATCTTAATCATGCCAAATTGAAGCCTTTCATCTCAACGAGTCTTTGAACTCCTTGGAGGTGTCACGAAATAATATTTTAGTAATCAGTAAACTGACTTTGTAGACTCCTTAATTTCCATTGTGTTGGTGAGGGGAGTTTCTTTCAAGTCAGCATTTTTTTTTCTTTCTTTTGTTACTCAAATAGCTAAAAAATGGGGGTTCCACTCACAAGTGGTATGTCCAGGCACCTTTCAAACACAAACTGACAGTCAGGGTAATGATGGTTTTTATACCATTAACTAGTTTAGTAGACATTTTTCTTTATATTTAGAAATTATACATTATATTACATAATCCCACACTATTTAAAATATAATATGCATTGTAGTTGTATGATTAATTAAGCGTATTTGAATTATATCCTCTAAAATTCTGAACTGGTCTTAATTCAGAAAGCCTTCAGTTACTAATACTTGGAACCCCGTAAGGGATATTGCCTTAAATTAGTTTTTGGAGCTTTAAGAGTACATC
Source organism: Typopeltis vanoorti (assembly GCF_054136105.1). Taxonomy (NCBI): domain Eukaryota; kingdom Metazoa; phylum Arthropoda; class Arachnida; order Uropygi; family Thelyphonidae; genus Typopeltis; species Typopeltis vanoorti. The sequence continues at coordinate 17,245,738 of NC_143554.1, forward strand.
AAATATTTATATTTAAAGAAATATAAATATTTGATGTACAAAGAAACCTCGGCGTGTATGCGTTAGTATGAATTATGTGCAGTTTTTTTTTTTCCCGGTGTTTTCGAAATTTTGTAAGATCTTCAGTTTGAGGGCCCGGCCGTCTTGCATTTCAACTGCTCAGCGTATACTAATTAAAAAGAAGAAGAAGAAAAAAACCGCTCTAGTAGCGTTATTTGAAAGCATTTCAAAATTTAGTAACTTATGCAGTGGAAATTTAGAAACGGATATACATTAAATGAATTAAATTACAGAATATCATTAATTACAAAACAGGCATTGAAAGAAATATCTTATATTTTTGAGACATTGTGTTTTCGCTTAAATATTGTCAGTTTTGTCAAGTATTTTAAATCTTCTCCACTTTTCTCCCCTACCGAGTGTTCACTTTTATCCTATTGGTCATTTTCTCCGTTTCCTGCTTCGTTTCCAGAGGAACAGCTGTTCTGTCGTCACCGCGGTTGTAACGTGCCCTTAAAGCTCCATTTACCCCCCCCCCCCCTTCCATCCCCGTCTAACATGAAGAGAGGGGAGAATGCAAATAGGCGGGAATAAGTTCACACGCGTTCGTTGTTACTCCTGTCAGAGACCTATGCACGTTTATCACAGAGGACGTAAGCGTATGTTGTACTAGTTTTTGTAATTGTGCAGATGGCCAATAATGGAACCAAGGTAAATTTTAATAAATATTCCCAGTTACGGATAAATTTCTGTTTAATTTTTAGTTTATAAAAAAAAGACATTTATTTATTTATATATGTCCAAGAGGTTTCTTATGAGTTATATTTTTTCATTGATAATTGATGTTTAAATCCGTTTTGTTAACCATTTGAGTTGAACAGTTCTTTCAGTGTTTTGTTATGATTCATCAGTGACTCACCGATTTAATCCAAGCTTCTGATTGTTTTCTTCTAGCAGTAAATGCTTATTGTTTTCATTAGTCTGAGAAATACTAACCAGAAACTCATCATTTAAGATCCATCTTGGTATTGTGTTCTAAATACGGAATACAAATGCAGGTTACCATTTCCGCGTAATCATATAATACACATTTCTCAAAAGAAACTTAGGAAATATCCAAATAACCCTTAACAGTTTTAGGCATCATTCTAGTATAGGTTAAATTGAGGTTATATAATCTTGAATTCAGGGAACTTACATATTATTATATTATAGGGCTGTGTCATGTCATTATAGTTTGGTGTTAGTTGGGGATGAGGAGATTACTGTTGTTATGATGGTATAGATAAAATCGCGAAATTTTCTTCAAGTGCAGTTTCGATTTCCCGTCAGGCTTTAGTTCTACTGAGCTGTTTGGTGAATTGCATTGTTCTGGTTCGCGTAAGTTTTATTTTATTTTTTTTTGATTTTGTCATATACTTTCTTATTTCAATTTATGTGAAGAGTCATTATTAGCTATATGTTACATATTATTACTGTATATCGTGTAATTTTCTTTTTTTTATTGAAAATATCTTCACTATTTGAAAGAAATCACAAAGAAGCTTCGGAAAAAAAATATAATATAATATATACACATTGCGAGATGTTCTTTTTCCTACCTTTTCGTCCAGTGATTAATTTTATCTTAACCCTTAACAAGTATAATAAGCAAAAATGTAATCCCGTTTATTTTAGCTGTATCTGTACCTAGTGCAGTTCGACAGTATCATAATCTTAATTGGCCCAAGCACTTTCGCGTTGTTGTCAAAGGTAGAATTTTAATGTTCTGTGTAATGAAGTCCTTCTTGTTATATTGTTATATTATATTGTTGTAATACATAATGACTGATAGGTAATTAGCATGGTTAACATGTTTTGTGTTTGTGTGTGCGCTCCCACGCCTGTATAAAAATATTAATTAAAGAGATGAGATATTTTTACCCCTTCATGTAAATCCACTGATAAGACTACATACCTATGTTCTTTGGTACCATGGGTTGAATAAAGGCTAGATAACTCAAGAACTAGGCTCTAAAGACCAAACATAATACTTTTCAAGCCACTTCAGGCCTCCATTAAGTATGCAGTAGTGATCTTACACAGGATAACAAAATTATTTGTCACCTCAAGGCATTCACAAACGTCCAGGCGACAGTGCGATTCAAACCAAAATTGTACAGTTTGGTTGGAAAGCCCACGTGCTATCTGATTGGCTAATGAGGTTTACATTACCTGTGTGTTAAGGCTTAAGTGCTGGGAGAAACTTTTTTTTAATATTTTGTCTCAGACTGAAACAAAATATTGGAAGAATTAAATATTTTAATAATTTCTCAGTGCTGTTTCACTCTATTAAGCCCCTAATATGAGGCCTGCATTAAGAGAAAAAGGAAGAATGAATAAGTATAAGCCAATCAACATCATATAAGGCAGAGGGGAGGGGAGTATCTTGACTTGACAGAAACATAAAATTGGCTTTGAACACAATTTTGTAGCATTGCATTTACATACACAGCTGGAATAAAGTAATTCACATCATTCATACCTCTTGCCACCACATGGACTGCGACCATGCTGCTCTGCTGCTTTTGTGATGATAGCTGATAACCTACCTATGAAAGGTTGTAAATCCACAGTAATAGTATAGTTAGTGGATTAAGACTTTAAGTTTCATTTTTTATTTTTTATATAGTCTAGAAACTTCAACTGACAAAACATGGAAATTTTTCAAACCATTTCAGGTTTGAAAAATTTCCATGTTTTTCAAACCTGAAATTTCCAACAAGCAGGGCAGTGTTTCACACCAGGTGATAAAATTCATCTTACCACCCTGCAGCCTTTTGGTGAAAAGCTGATATGTTAACCACTCTGTAAACCAGAATAGCATCATTATTATTATTAGTATGTGACACCTTCAAGGAGTCATCATGGAAGGGCACACTACTCACCACACACAACTCTCCTCTGCTTAATCCTCCAGCTACACACTGTGACACTACCACTACCATCAACACATAATGCTATCTACTACTACCCACCAACAGTATTTTTGGTCTGTAAATTGCATATTCTCTTGGTCAGTTTGACTGTATGTGTGAAGAAAAACGGACTTTCTTGGCAAAAAAGAACCCTGCTACCTCTCTATACTGTTAGCTAACTCGCATTCATTTATATCCTTCTAAATGGAAGAATATAATAATAATGTTGAAATTATAGTTTATTGAATATTAGGCATATGTAACATTTTATTATATGTCTTGAAATGAGAAAAGAACATACTCATAAATAGTGCCTATAGTTAGAAAAATGTTCACTTAGCATTAGCTACGGTGCTGAGAATATCAGGAAAACAGTTGAGGTAGTAAAGTGAACATTGTTCGATGGAAGATATGGTGCAGGAATTAGATATAATATGTACATTGGGTAACAGTATACATAATATATATGTACAGGTTCTCTACATCAGCATTTCTCATATTGTTGTCTATGGGCCATCTGGTTTTTCTTGGTGGTTGGCTACAAGAAAATTTTGTAAGTTTTCAGTTATGGTTTAGAATATCATTTATTGACAATTCTATTAATAAAAAAAAAGTTTTTACACAGCTCATTTAAATTTGGTATAATAATATGCATAATATTTTGCTGCATGTTGTGTATCTCCAGCTTGAAACCTTGCATCTGTTTACTGTCTTGAAAGAAAGCGGTTCCATTCTTTATATTAATATATTATATTTTGTACTTTGTTTATATGAACATAATTCCTTGAATGATTGAATTGGAATAAGCAAATAAATACTTTCCAAGTGTCTTACGTTTTGATATAATTCACAATATATCCCAGTTGTCGTGTGACTTAATTTTCCACTGAAAAATATTAATGTCGTGTATGTTATGCCACCTGCTCTACAATTTTGTACTTGTACTTAGAGGAAAAACAGCATGAGAAAAACATTCCAAAGAACAGAGGTGGATGAAATAAAGGATTATGAGACATCGATTCAATATTTTGGACTTAGATGTTTACCAGTGGCTGCTCTGGTTCTTACGTGATTATAGGAAAGATGGAGGAATGGCAGTGGCTAATTCAATGGAGCAAAACCCATGAAAGTAGAAAGCATAATTCAGAAAACGAGTGCCAAAGAGAAAGTGACTAGATGAAGTCTCTCTTTCTCTCTCTCTGTGTTGTGTAATCACTGGCAGATTGACCCCTTCTGAATATAATCAAGAATTCATAGGAAGGTTTTGGTGCCCCACTCCAAACATGTGATAACAGTATTCTAAGATTGATTGAATTTGAGAATTATGAAGTGATAAGCAGGAGAGAAGTAGTATTTTGAACAAAAAAAAAAAAAAAATATATATATATATATATATATATATATATATATATACACACACCGTTTTTGTGTGTGTGGCCGAGGAGGCTATAGATGTAATCTGTTTGTCAAGATAACTTGTAACTGATCATGAAAAAATAGTGAGAATTATCAAAAATAGGAGGGAGTGAAGTAGGATCTTCCTTGCTGATAATAAGACAAGACTTAACCTAAATTTAAGACATTGGTTGGGAGAATCTTGAAGCTCCAGTATCATTTGGGTGCTACCAGGTTTCTTGAATGAAGAAGAGGAACAGAGAGTACTATCATTTGCCAAAGTGAATAGGATTTGAAGGTAAGAAGAGAAGGTTTTTGAGTGTGGATGGGAGTGCAGAACCCTGGGGTATTCCAATATTGATAAAGAAATCTGATGAGAAGAAGCCATCAATTATGACATGCCATGAATGACCTGAGTGGAACTTGGCAGTACAATCAAAAAGGCACAAGATAGACATGAGATGGTAGCTTGTTGCAAAGACCTCAGTGCCAGACACAATCAGATGCCTTGGAAATATCAAGGATGTGGGTTTTTGAAAATCTTTTCATAGAATGAATTTGGCAAAAATCCATATTGACTATAACTAATTAATTGGTAGTATTAAAGAAGCTGTTTGTTGATGATCTTCTCTATCACTTTCAAGAGTACTGAGGCAAGAGCAATGTGATGATAGTTTGATGACTGATTTATATACCTTCTTTGGTACAGGCTACATAAAGGCCCATTTCAATGCTGGTAGGTAGATAGATGCTAGATGAATGTGACAGCTTATGTAGACAATGCAGGATGTCATAATTCTGGGGCACAAATTTTAAGCACAACTGGTAGAATACTATATTGGACCAGGAGACTTATTACTCACAAGACTAATGAGGGATTTTCTCCAGTGTGTATTTGTGATATTGCAGATGATTTGCTTTGATCGTCTAAACAAGAGCCGAAGAAAGAGTGATGTTACCTTATTTTTGGACAATGTTATCATACCTTCAGGATGCAAGAGAGTTCGAAACAAGGGAGAGAAGTCCAACAGCCTTAGTGAGGGACTAGAAGGCTCAACTGCTTGCTGCACTTCATCCAAAGTCTGCTTTGGATATCATTTTTTTTATATACTTTGTTTTGTTTTGTGCTATAGTGTAAGCTGAAGTGTTTGACTTGAGTCATTGCACATTAGTTTGCAGTCAAAACTACTATTCTTCGGGTGATTTTAATTATGATCAGTAAATCTAAGTTTTCAAATATTTGAATTAATCTACGCCTACAAAATGAAGAAATGAAACAGGAGCCAGTGCTCATGAAAGGTGGCTTGCCTTATCCTGCCTTCAGATCCTGAAGAATCTGTTTGTAGATGTGAGAAGCCACAAGCAATCCTATAAATATTTTTGATGATACTTAGAGAACTCCATTGTATAATTTTGGTGGATAGCTCACAAGCCTATGCTAATAACAAATGCACACTGTCAATTGACATGAGTCAGTTGACCATGAACTTTTCAACTGGAGTGTGTTGTCCTGCTGAGAGATTGCAGTGTAATGGTTGGTTGTGTTGTTCTTATGCCATGGATTAGGTTACCCAGTTGTAGCATATTGAATCATGGCTTTAGCATTCAGCTAAAGTGTATCGATTTTCTCAGTGTTACGCACATCCAACATTGTAGCAGTTTTATACTAGGTCTTAGGCCTTCCATTTATCCTTGTCTAAAGAAGCGATTGTTTTATTACATGAAGTGAATAATGCTAGTCACATTGCAGTGGCCAGCACTGCCCATTCCGAACCTGATGGAACATCTTTGGGATGAACTGGGACATAGTAGATTGTTGCCTTCCTTAGGAATTCGCTAATGCTTTAGAGGAAGACTGGAATACAATATTTCCAGCTTTGCACTGAGGCAGTTATTACAGTGAAAGGAATGCCTTATTTTTAATTTATTTCATTAAATACTTGTTTTTTATATCTGCACAGCAAACAACAGAACCAGATGACTTGTTAGTATCTAGCCTGTTGAATATTCTTTTGATGTATTTTTAGCAAAAGTCCAGAGGAGGCATGCAGTGAACTGCTAATGGTATCCCCTGGCTCTGCTTTAGGCTTAATAATTTTATTAAGCCTAAATCCTTTCTGCATTGTCCTTACAATCCCTTTGTTCATCTGTTTTCCTTTAGGACTACAAAAATGCAGTTGTGCCGTCGTACTTCCAAAACTAACCAGAGTTCACTTTCCCTTACCTCAGTAATACACAAATCAATATAAGATCAGATCTCTTTCTCTCTGGAGGAGCCTCTATCTTAGTCAGTTTTGATGATGATACTTGGATGTGAAGAATCTTTATTAGAGCTTTTCATCTGAAGGTGAGTTAGCCGGTCTCATATGGAGGTGGCAAGATTTTTCATCCCAAAGCAGGCAATCCGGCTGATAGAACACATGCAATTAACAGACATAATACACTGGCCATATAGCCTAAGTTACTTCGGCTGTTAATCCAAAACCTAAACCTGTCTCTTTGGACTGACATTTACCTCTAACTTCCATCTTCCTCAGTTAATAAGTGATTCCTTCCCCATTAACTCATTTCAACGACTATCCCACAGACAGTCTGTCTCAGCTATATCTTTTCTACAGGCACTTCACAGACATTACTTTGTCAATTTGGCATCTATCATTGTTCTGCTATCAGGTTGCATGAGGTTGACTATTATGGATCCCCACCTAAGAATCTCTTTTGCCTCACAGTTAGTGTCCTGTTTCTGTAGTTGTCTGTTCACAGGGCCAGTGTTCCTGTTTTGAGAGATGAAACCCTCCACCTCTATATGAGACCGATTTAACTCTCCTTTTGGCTAAAAAGCCCTGATAAAGATTCCTTGCATCACAGATTGGATTTGAACCAAGGTCCAACCAACTTATTTATTTTGCCTGTTTCTCTTCCCTGGTGATTTCATGAAATTTTCATTGTATGACTATTTTTACTATCCCTGGGAAGATGCAGATCATGTGACACATTGAGCAGGAGATTGCTTCTGCTATGTGCACCAGTACAGATATTTACCTCCAGAAACAAATGAAAACAGAGAAGTGTTTGGGTTGCACAAAATATTATATTGGACAGATGTCAGCTATGTTCATGAAATTTGAACATGCTTTAAAAAGTTTTGGCAGAGATTTTTTAATGTAAATGCGTGCCCAATGTAACTCAAGCTTTGTAGTGAAAGGGGTTTAGAAGGGTGGTAGGATTCCAGAACAACTCCATGGTGTCAGAGAAAGAGCATGGAATATATTTTCCAGATACTCCATCCACCAGATCAAACCTCACAGCTTTTAAACTTTCTTCTGCAAAAGCATGTTACATTAGATGTCAGAGCCAAAAAGAACTATGGATAGTACAAGGAATGATAGGCCTACATGAGAGAGAGAGAGAAAGTAGTGACCATTTCTTGTTTCCTGTCATTTACGATAATAGATGCAGATTGATGTTTTCTACATCTATATACTATGCATTGTCCACTCAAAGCTTAGATTGAGTCAGATATATGTTTCCTCTGGGAAGACTGCTCTTAAGTGGTTGAATCGTATCCACTATTGGTAAATACTATACAAATAGCCAATGAGTGACACATCTTTATGTTAAAATGAAGAAACTTTTTTTTCATTTTGATGGCAGTTGTTACTTAACTATTCTCAAAAATAAAATCCTAGCTTGATCACATTCACTCCTTTAATATACATATTAGAGATTAGACAAGTTCTTGATATGTTTTTACTCCACCATGCTGCTCCTCACTATGCAACTTAAAGAAGCTCCAAGAAATTATCGTCGTCAAATGGTCATGCTAGATGGAACAGGTGGTTGAATGATATTGTAGAGCTGTTTAATGAATACTTTATTAGAGTACTTCATTCTGGTGAGATGAGTCTTATTCCAAAAGGGATGTGTAAGTGAAGTGGGTGTATTTCCAATACTAAGTAATCTGGATATTAGCAAGGCAGTGGGACTGGATGAAATTTCCCAATTAGTCTTAAAGGAATGTACTAAAGAACTAACAGCTCCCTTGACTTTGTTGTTAAATGAAAGCTTTGAAACTAGAAAAGTCCCTGGGGAGCAGGAGGAGAAGATGGTGCCACATAAGTGTGATGAGAGAATGGAGATATCAAACTAGACCAAGTTGTATTACTACTGTGTTGTTAAGGGTATTGGAAAAATTGGTAAGAATTCATATACAGAATTGGGCAGGTGAAAATGATATCTGTGAAGGTCAGCATGGATTTGTTAAGGGGTGTTCTTGCTTCAGTAATCTGGTTAACTTGTATGATAAAGTATCAAGAGTGGCTAATGAAGGAAATGTACACACTGTAATTTTTTTAGAATTTGCAAAAGCATTTGATAGGGTGCCACATGATAAACTGATATTTCAGCTGCAACATTGGGTTTGGATATTAAGTTGGAGTGGATTACTAATTGATTGTCTGATAGATATCAGAGGATTATGTATGGAGAGGCAATATTAGAGAAAATGTCTCTGTAATGAGACCATTATGTAACCAATGATATTGTCACTGGAATTCAGAGAGATATTCAGTTGATTGCAGGTGACATGAAAGTGAGAAAGTTATGAGTGTAATGCTGATATAGTGACTCTTCAGGAAGAATTACATAAGCTGGAAATGTGGGCAGGTGAATAGGAATGCTGGTTTAATGTTGCTAAATGTAAGATTTTGGATTTCAGGATCTACAGATGGGATACTGCATACTCTGTACGTAGCAGTATACTTGAGGGAAGCTGAATAAGCACGGGATCTTAGGGTTATGACAGATTAAAATTTGAAATTTAAGGGGACTGTTTGAAAGATAATAAAGACAACTCAGAAGATTGTTGCAATATTAAGATGAACATTAATCATTAAGCGTCTCCATAGCTCAATTGGAAGAACGACGGTATATTGCGCCCTTCGATTGGAATAGGCCTACGTTCAATTCTCGTCACGACCGGAGGAATCTTTATGTGGATGGTTTTCAATCGAAGGTGAGTTAGCCGATCTCATTCGGAGGTAGCAGGGTTTTTCATCCCGCATACATACAAATCGGCCCTTCAGAACACACGCAATTTACAGACAGAAAATACTAGTTGTGGAGGTGGGCGGTTGATGGAGATGATTCGGTTGTAGGTGTCCTCCTGTGATGAGTATTCGGACTCCTTGGAGGTGTCTTCTTCTCCTCTTCCGTCTAAGACTGGTTGAGTCTTCTCTATTCCTTGCTGTTCGAAAAAGTTCCTTATATGTTCTGCATCCCAAGATGTTCTTTATTAATTTCAGCTGAGTAATTCTTGGTCTTTCGGGTCTTCTTTTTTCAGCTGGAAAAGTATTGATTAGCATGTTAGGAAGTCTGTCTGCATCCATCTGTACAGTGTGGCCAAACCATCTCAGTTGTTGTTTTCAAATTTTTTCTATTATTGTCTTTTTATACAATGTTTGTTTTCTTTTCTATCCAACTTGTTCTATTTATTTTTCTTAAGTATTTCATTTCAAATTCCAGCAGTTTTTTCTCCTCTCTTTTCTTAACTGTCCACGCTTTTGCTCCCTAGATGATTGTTAGTATAATTATTGCTTCATATAATTTGATTTTGGCTTGCTTAGATATCCTGTTGTTTCCCAGATTTTTTGTAATTTTCAATGGTGGTCCATCCTATCGCTATTCTGTGTTTGATTGTTTTGAGTTCATCTATTGTTTCTGTTAGTTTTGATCCAAGATATATGTAGTTGTCTACTTGTTCTATTTGTTCTCTGTTTAGGGTGGCTGAGATGGTGGTTTTGTTCCTCCCTGTTTTCATCACTTTTGTCTTTTGTATATTTGTTGTCATGTCATATGTTTTACAGGTTTCGTTTAGCTTGTTTATCAACTTTTGTAGTTCATTTGGATTCTTGCAATAAGGACGAGATCATCCGCATGTTTGATATTGTTTATGTTTAAACCATTGACATTGATTCCAGGCTCATTGTCTATTGCCTTCTTTACAACTTCTAGATATATGTTGAATAGGCATGGGGATAATGGGCATCCTTGCATTACTCCTTTTTGGATCTCTATGAGTTCTGTTGTGAGTGTGTCCTTTTTAATTATTGCATTTATCTTAGAGTAATATTTTATCAGAAACTATTATATATTTGTCTATTGCTTTTTCTAGTAGAATTTTAAGAAGGATTTCTATGTTGATGCTATTGAAAGCTTGTTTAAAGTCCACAAAACAACAATATAGTTCTTTATGGTCTTCCCAGCTAAACTCTGCTGGTTGATGCAATGTGAAAATTTGGTCTATTGTTGAATAGTTTCCTTGGAAACCAGCTTGTTCTATGCCTATCATTTCTTCATAGGTGTTTTTTTAATCTATTTTGTGTAATTCTTATGAATATTTTATAGGTTTGGGAGAGTAAATTGATTGGTCTGTAATTTCTGCAGTCTCTTTTGTCTCCTTTCTTGTATATTGGGATGATCTTTCCAGTTCTCCAGTCATCTGGGATCTCTCCTGTTTGTAGTATTTTATTGAATAGGGTTGTTAAATATTCTATTGATATGCTGCCTCCATATGACCACAGTTCAGTAGGGATAGTGTCACTGCCTGGTGCTTTATCGTTTTTCATTTATTGCTTATCTAACTTCTTCTTGTAAAATTTTTGGGTGGTCATTATTTTCTTCTATTGTTGGCATTGTAGTTTTGTTTCCATGGTGGAAGATAGTCTTAATAATAATTAATCAACAGAGATAAAATAGTACTGATTCCATTGTATAAGGTCATGATCAGGCTTCATCTGGACAACTGTGTTCAAATCTGGTTACTGGGATTTGGAAGGGATGAAGATACTTTGGAGAGGGTTCAGAGGCAGTTGAGAAAAAATTATTTCACGACTGGAATATTAGCTATAAGGATAGAGTGAAGTCATGTAATCTGCAGAGTTTGGCAGATAGAGGGTAAAGGGATGATATGATTGAGACATTTAAGCTCTTGTGAGGTATTTACAAGATGGATTCAAGAGAGATTTTTCAGATAGTTGAAAATAAGGAAGAGGTAAGAACTAGAGTTCATCCTTGGAAATTGTGCAAGGGGTGAATATGAGAGTGAGAATTTTTTTTTTTTTTTTTTTACAATGTGGAGGGTAGTTGGTGTGTGGAATGAATTACCTGAGTATGTTGTGAATGAGTTTAAGTTTCAGTATGATAGCTGCATTGCAGGCACGAGATTTTCCATAAGTCTGTGGACTTGGTAATATATATATATATACTTTTTTATATTATAATGTAATCTATCCATTCTTATAATGTATGCAATTGTTAATGCTATAAACTTCTCCCTTGGTGAATTTTTGACTCCAGAAGAGTTAATATAATATAATAATAATGTTCTAGAGTGAGCATTGTGTAACTTGCTCCCCCCCCCCCTCTCCATTACACAAAATTATAGGTTCATTTTCTTTTTTGTGATATTGATATATTTGTTATTTTCCTGGTACATCTAATCTTAACACATTCGTGTTGGCCTGGGACAAGTCATCCCCTATTCTACTTGTTCTGCTCAAAGTGCATGATGACATTCTTTATGAGCAGTAAAGGCAAGAATGCCATGATTTGTGGCATGCACAGTTGATGGGCTGCATTTGAAGGTATTGGAAGAATTTGTGCATATTTTCTCAACAAGATTTTATTTACAAAACATTAATTGAAAAATTATGCATTTAATTAAAAATGCAATACATATGTATTAACTTAGTCTTAATTAGTATATATATTTATTTAATACACTTGATCAATTCAATATGCTGGTTTATGAAGTCAACAAATTTTGTAAATGCCATTTTCAGTTTAGCTTTACAGTTTATATTTTCATCCTATACTGGCATCTCTGGCCACATGTGGGGCAATGTGAATAGGTCACAGTTCTCCATTACACTCTACATTAAAAGTATGTTTCCTTTTCTCAGTTCAGAATGCCACTCATACTGGAGATGTAGTGAACTATACATATAAAAACCAAAACAACAAATGAATTTTAAATAGTATATACCAGCTTAGTGTATATTATAACCTGCTTTTGTTGAATAGAAAGCATCTCTGAAAACTAGTTTGGGGAAATGCTCATCCTGAGACACTGCTGTTTTTGCAGAGAACTTAGATTATATTGAGAGAGTTCTTGTATTTCCTTTCTGAACAGTTAGGTAGCCAACTTATTTTGGATTCTTATTATTAGTTCCTGGTACCCTCAACTCAGAACTAGCAAAAGCTTGTTAAGGGAGGCAAAAAATTTGTTAATTGTAGATATGAGGAATTCATCCATTCAAAGTCCATGATAGAAATTATGAAACGAGGGTTTTTTTTTTAGGTTAATAAAGTATTATTTATGCGTATGTAATGTTTCACTTTCCCTGAAATTTAAGATATCTAAATATACAACTTGATTTTGGAAACATGCTCATTTTTGATAAAATAATAATCTTATAATTCCATTATAAAATTATTTATAATGGAATTATAAGATATATATGTATATATATTGTGTGTATATTATTTTTTATTTACTTCTTTTATTTCTTTTCTTAGGGTTAAAATTTCTGGTATTGCAGGAGAGTTGCTTGGCCACTCCACTACGGCTTCCATTAATTTTTCAGTATCTGGATTTTCTAGTTATGGGCTCTTCATACCTGAAGAGTGGGCCACCAGAGCAAGTAGAAGATATCAAATAGCCACAGGCCGGCCAATAAAATCTTCTTTGTTGAAACCAAAATCCCGGTATTGGGTATATAGACCATTTCCCTTAACTTTCGTAACTCCTCATTTTCATCCCCCTCCTATTGCATCTGCTCAAGTTATTGTTCCTTTTCTTCCTATATATCCCTCCTGGCTTATGAATATGGGGCAGAAAGCTTCTGGAGGGATTAAAACTATCTCAGTCTCACAGGTGTCTTCGGCTGCTACTATTCATCGACCTATGGCCAAAGAGTTTGCTGTTAATCCAGACCTTCAGAGACCAGCGCGGCTTGACATGTTGTTAGACATGCCTCCAGCTGGACATGAACAGCAGGCTAAACATGCATGGAATCCAGATGATCGCTCCTTAAATATTTATGTGAAAGAAGATGATAGTTTAACCTTTCATAGACATCCAGTAGCCCAAAGTACAGACTGTATACGTGGTAAAGTGGGTTATACACGAGGCCTGCATGTGTGGGAAATACATTGGAGTACAAGGCAAAGAGGTACACATGCTGTTGTTGGAATTGCTACTCAAGAAGCACCTCTTCATTCAGTTGGTTATCAATCACTTGTTGGGAGCAATGGAGAGTCATGGGGATGGGACTTGGGAAGGAATAAGCTATATCATGATGTGAAGAATAATCCTGGAATTACTTATCCCAGTCTCCTTAATTCAGATGAAACTTTTGTTGTTCCAGATAGCTTTCTGGTGGTATTGGACATGGATGAAGGTACACTAGCATTTGTGGTAGATGGTCAGTATTTAGGTGTTGCTTTTCGTGGATTGAAAGGGAAGAAGCTTTATCCTATTGTTAGTGCTGTATGGGGACACTGTGAGATTACAATGAAATACTTTGGTGGACTTGATCGTAAGTACTAAATTATGTATTTTTTATTTCTTGTGCATTGATTGGATTTGTTGGCAGTCACTGACATAGAAATCATAAGCATTTAATAAACAGTTGCCATTATATACAAAACTGTTACTAATATTTATTGTAAAGTAGCATAATAGCTATTATTTTCAGCAAAACTTACTCCATGCATGCCACCATGTGCCTTTAAAAGTAAATTTATCCTTATAAAATTTCATAATAAATTTGAAGTGATGAGTAACTAAGTTCTCACTAAAATGTGAAAAACGAAACTTTAAAGATGTATAATAAATCATGTGTTACTTATGATAGATTATAAGCACCAACTAATGTTAACTTAAATTGTTAATTAAAAATTGTCAAGTTTGAAGTAATACTAGCAAACTTGCTGGCCTGGTTGGCTGAGTGGTTAATGTTCTGAATCTTACTGTGGGCATAGATTTTTGTGATTGTCTTTAGGTGGGAGATGAATTTCATCTCCCAGCATTAGGCCACTTATTTTGAGACCTGGAGTGGCTTGCAAAATTGGTTTAGTTTCTGGACTCTGTAAAAAAATAAAGAATACTAAAATATATAAACATTATTTTAAAAAAATTCTTAGCCCGCCCTGGTATGAGTGGGAGCTACATTAAGATTAATCCTAAAAACTGTTATAGGTGTATGTGGTAAAAAAAATTGTAGAATGAATTTAAATATGACAAAGTTTTTAACCCAGGCTATCCACTAGAGATCATTAGATTTATATAGACATCATGTGTACAGTAAACACAAGCTATAGCAAATCTAGAGACATGAAAATAGTTTATAGCACACAGTTTGCTATAATGAATTTAGGGGGGGTTGGAAAAAAGACTTGGTTCTCTCTCAAACTCTATTCCATGAAACAAAGAAAATGGCAGGAAACTGTACATTGATAAGATAGCAAGCGTATCAGATAAGGAAGATTCATATGCAGTGATCTTCTTGGACTTTGCAAAGCATTTGATTATCTCATGATAGGTTGATGTACAAGCTGCGAAAGATGGGTTAGATCGATTGGAAATTGGCTCTCTGAATGATACCAGGTTGTGTATGACAGAGCAATGTTTCAAAAAAAAAAAGACAGTAACCAGTGGTGTGTCCATGGTTTTATTCTTGGACCCTTCCTATTTAACTTATTTAGAGTGCAGAGATATAAGGATGTGTACTATGTTGATGGAGCTGTGCTTCAGGAAGTGTATGCTATTTGAAATCTGGAGTGATGTTTGACAGTAGAATTAATGTTTACATTTTGAAATGTTCATTAGCTTAACATTAACATCACTCACCTTGAATATTCATAATAAACCAAATATATATAGTTTGTACCAATTAAATCAAAAATAACCTGAAAATTTAAACAACTGTACACATCCGCTTGGCTTACAACTGTAAACCAAAGAAATATGACATTATGCACAGTATTTCTTTAATTCAAAGTTTAAAGATGATGAAGTTTGTGTGGGTAATAACTTATTTTGTGTTTGAAAGACAGAAAGAAAGTTATATTATAACACTAGAATTTAAATATCATTCTATATTCGTCATTTATATAATTTCATACTCTTACAGATAGTCTACCATCATTTTTTTGCATTTGTACTTTTTTCCTCTCATTTTGTGCTTTTTTTTTTTGTCCTGCCACTTCTTTCTGTTCTGTTATCAGTATATGATTTCCCACCATTTCCTTTGTTTATGTATGGTTCCTGCGATATATAATAATGTTCTCTTGTCAGTGTACAATTTCCTGCCATTTCATTTGCCAGGAAATTCAATTTGCTGTCATTGCAGTTTTGAGCTTAAAATAGCATTGGCTCTGTGGGACTTAGTCTAGGACTTTTCCTTTGTTTGTTATAGTACATCATTTCATTATAGTGTATAGTGGTGATAGCTGTAGTGCTTGTGGACTGTAACTGTATACATTGACCTGCGACTGGCATTTGGAAAACACTGTTAAATAAGTTGGTAATTGATAATGCTGGAGATGAGAATGAATGGTAGTAATGATCAAATATACGGTTAATCAGTCCACATAACTATTTCAATGAGGCATTCAGTTGAAAAAGTCTTTCCTGACATCTTGCAACAATTATTCCCATTCATAATGGAGGTTCACGCATAAAGTTTGAGGTTGAGAACTGGATCACTGTTATCCTTGAGGGATTGCTTTCTGAGCATTATCTCATTAAGGGGAGTCTAGTCTGAACAAACATTATGTTTTATGAAGAGGTCAAGGAAAATTGATCACAGTAATGGCTATTATTTGATTTGCTTGAATTTCTGTTCAGATGTGTGCTTTCCTCAGGTTGATCTTAAAAGATGGGAAGAGTTAGTAGGTAAAGAAGTAGGGGATTAAAATTAAATATGGAAAGAATGTAAATACAATCTGTCATTTATTTGATCGCATTGGGAAATGGATTTTTTTGTTTCTAGATTTGAATGTTCATAATGTTGTAAGACCTATAACACGTGCCATGTGATCAAGGCAAGATTTAAGACTGTTGTGCCCCCACTGAGTAAATTTTAGGTTATTTATCCTGAGGCAAGGTCCCTTGTAACGTGAGGTTATAAGCTTTAGCTTGTCTAGCTTATGCTTAAACCTAACCCTGCATGTGAGGACGAGGACTGTGAGAATGGCTATGAGAATAACATCTTCGTGGTGAATGGGACCTTGATCTTCTATTTCTTCCATAACCACTGCCACCACCATACCAACTACAGGTCGATGTCCAGACTTCTTGTGTAGAGGCTTAAGTGCTGTAAGGACATTATGTTGGAGGTTTAATGGATTTTTTACAACACTCAAAAAGAATTAAAAAAGAATTTAATACTTCCTATATTTCGTCCTAGTCACTAGGACATCTATGGGGATTACAAAAATAACTAATGTAACATGAACACAAATATCATACAATACTAAGCCCAACCACGTGGGTGACACTAAAGTCCTATCTAGGTGGAGTGCCCTCTAAGGATGGTGATGAGTGTTTCCCAAATCTTCGGAAGCTTAATGCAACCGTATTTATTAAGATTTGGTTGATTTCTGAGAGCTGCTGCTGCTTCTAAGAATAATCTCTTTCTTGAATTTGCTGTGATGGAGCATGGTGGTTTTCTTCCATGATACCCTGTGGGTGGTGTCCAAGACATGGTCAGCCAAGCCTCAATGACCATAGTTGTGTTTACAGATGTAACACTTGTGTTCCTCCAGGCAGATGGATGCTGATCTGCCTGTCTGTCCAAAGTACGCCAGCTTACAGGAACAGGGTACTTCGTAAACTCCAGGCAGAGAGAGAGGAGGGAGCTGATCTTTCGTAGAACGGATAAGGGTAGCAAGTTTGCGGTGGGGCTTATTCATATGATGTGTGTAGGTTGAACTTTTTTAACCAATTCCCCACTCAGAGCTATAGTAGATGCCACCAATGCACCGTGCTACAGACTGTCTGAACAGCTGGCCAACTCTCTGCCCCCCCCCTCACTGGAAGGTCCACTTCCTATATAAAAAACTCGACCCATTTTAAAGCCCTCATAGAAAATTTAACCTTGAATAATGCAGACATATTGGTAAGCTTTGATATCTCCTCTTTGTTTACCAATATTCCCTTAACTGACACCTTATCTCTCTTAGAAAACGTTTTTCCGTCTGACATCTTAGATCTCTTTTCCTTTACCATTAACTCTGGGTATTTTTCTTGGAAGAACAAAATCTACACTCAGATAGAGGGAACCACCATGGGTTCCCCTCTCTTGCCAATTTCTATATGGAAGATTTCGAAAAACAAGCCATAGACTCAGTCCCACTCAAACCTTCTATCTGGCTAAGATATGTAGATGATGTGTTCTCTATTTGGCCTCACGGCCCAGACACGTTACACTCCTTCTTCAGTCATCTCAATACCCTACATCCAAGAATCCAGTTTACTATGGAAAAGGAAAAGAACAATTGTTTACCCTTCCTATAGACACCTTAGTCACATGCCTGCCTAATGATACACTTGCCTTCACTGTATACAGAAAACCCATACACACAGGCAGATACATTCACAAATTCTCCCACCACCACCACCCCTCTCAACAATATGGCATTATTAAAACTCTTACCAAGAGAGCCCACAATCTTTGTTCCAGTGGAACCGCCCTCACTACTGAGCTTAATCATATACACAGCACTTTCCTCTCCAATGGCTACAGCGATCACAGTATCAAAAAAATAATCAGTTCCTCCCCTATTCCCCTTCCTTCTCATCAACAAGATTTTAAAAATGCCATCACCATACCCTGCATCCGTGGCACATCCGAAAAAATAGCCAAGATTCTAAAAAAGTACAACCTACACATAGCATATAAGCCCCACCGCGCAAACTTGCTACCCTTATCCGTTTTACGAAAGATCGGCTCCCTCCTCTCTCTCTGCCTGAAGTTTACAAAGTACCCTGTTCCTGTAAGCTGGTGTACTTTGGACAGACAGGCAGAACAGCATCCATCTGCCTGGAGGAACACAAGTGTTACATGTGTAAACACAACTATGGTCATTGAGGCTTGGCTGACCATGTCTTGGACACCACCCACAGGGTATCATGGAAGAAAACCACCATGCTCCATCACAGCAAATTCAAGAAAGAGAGACTATTCTTAGAAGCTGCAGCAGCTCTCAGAAATCAACCAAATCTTAATAAATATGGTTGCATTAAGCTTCCGAAGATTTGGGAAACACTCATCACCAGAGGACTCCTTGCATTCCAGGCCACCTACAACCACCCTTAGAGGGCGTTCCACCTAGATAGTACTTTAGTGTCACCCACGTGTTGGTTGGGCTTAGCATTGTATATTTGTGTTCATGTTACATTAGTTATTTTTGTAATCTCCGTAGATGTCCTAATGACTAGAACGAAATATAGGAAGTATTAAATTCTTTCTTAATCCTTTCTGAGTATTATAAGGTGGGGTAGAATTTGGAATTTATATAATTTTAGGAATTGTACAGGTGAGAAATAATACATTGAGTGGAAAAATACAGTTAGTTTTTTAGATATACAAAAGAGGTTGTGGGCATGGCATGGTATGCTTATGTCAGGAGAGGCTAGAGGTATCAGTCAGCCTATTGAGAGATATATCTGCTGGTCTTGCTTAGGGTATTAACAAAAGTGAAACTAGATAGGACTTTAGGATCCAACTTTTTACACTCAGTCTGTGTTTGCTTTCTTGTTGGTGTGCCTAATTCATAATAATCAATTAAAAGCTATCTGGCATAGTTTTTCATTGGTAGTATGAGAAGCTGTACTCACATTTTCTCTATATCTTTAATATGTACTTTTATGTGAATCATTACCACCTGCACACTGTAACAGCTCTTTAATGCATAGAAAATTTCATATACATTTGGTCTCTTAAGAGGTGAATAAGATTGTTTTGGTAACCTCAGCTTCTTGGAGACTTATTTCATTGCTGTGAAGACAACTTTTAAAGTTGTACTACTTTTAACATATTAGTAATTTTATTTGTTTTTATATAAGGTAAAGAAATGGCACCTTGTAGTCTACATTTGATGGCCTTGGTGCTAAGTATTGGTTGTAATAGTCTAATATTATAGTCATTCTTTAGGAGCACTTTCCTGCGATAATCTATTGTTCTCATTTGTTATGTGATATGATGTTTGCTCTGTCTTTATGATATCTTGTTTCTGCTCAAATTGGTGGGAAGTAGCATGTGAACATCTTTGTATTCAAGTTTTTTGTATATTGTAAAAGAGAGCTGTTTTGATCAGTAACTGAAATCAGAACATTCAAAAAGGGAAGTATCCTGCAACTTCCTTGGTGAAATGTATTTTATGATTTAAGCTATTCAGGAAGTTCCTATAACTATAAAGTTTCTTTGGAACATGGCCATGGAAGAAAATATCAATATACTTAGGTTATATGAGGAGGAGTTGCTGTATTGAGTGTTGGGTGATCTTATGCACATAGGCTCTCCATCCTCTTTGGCCTCTTGTCCTTTCTTTCAGCAATAATAATAAAATAATATTTTGGGCTTTGTGTGTTGTTTTCAGTAGCCATCTTTTCAAAGGATTCATGTACATATTTGCTAAGTGTGGAGAAATCACAGCTCCCATTGCTAGGTCCTTTTTTTCTGTTCATTGTAAGTCTTCAAATTTCAAGACTATGTCTAAACAATGTTTGAAAAGGTTGGTGTCCAGTGGAGCAGCTGTATCATGTATGGTAGGAATGTTGGTAACAAAAGACTATTTACATCCAAACTCCCAGAGATTTCTATCAGTTCTAAAATAATATTCTTAATGAAATCTTTCAAATTCTTGATGTAGGAAGATATTTTACCTATATATGAAGTTAGAAGTTTTGCTAAATATTTAGGTAGATATTCTTGTTGAGAGGCTTATACGCTGGTTAAACATGATAACTAATATTTAAGGAATTGACAGCGTATACTAGAAATATAAATTAAATAAACTTTAATATATACTTTCCGATATTTCGGCAAACGTCACGTTGCCATCTTCTTGGGAACTTACTACAAAGACACGTGCACACAAGTACTAATAACAGCAAATGAGACTGAAGCTAGGAAGCCAACGTTTTCCTAAAGTCCTGATGGTGCCCCCTGGCGGGCTATATTGGTAGTTCTTGGCCTTTGGGCTGAAGTTCTTCTGATAAAAGTTTCCCAAATTTGGGGCAGTCTCATGCATCCAAATTTGTTGAGGTTTGGCATGTTCCTAAGGGCCGAGGCTGATTCCATGAATAGTCTTTCATACTTGAACTTGCTGCGGTGTATTACTGTGGCTTTCTTCCATCTTATTCTGTGGCGAGTATCCAGAGTGTGGTCTGCAAGCCCAGAGTGGCTGTACTGGTGAAATCGGATGTAATCCTTGTGTTCTGAGATTCTGATATTTGCTGTCCTGCCTGCTTGGCCAAAGTAGGACGGAAAGTATATATTAAAGTTTATTTAATTTATATTTCTAGTACACGCTGTCAATTCCTTAAATATTAGTTATTTGGGTAGATAGTGTATGAGAATGCCTGATGTTCCACAGTTGATCTTAATAGGACACATTCCTTATCAATTTTAGCTGGACCATAAATCCATAGAATAACTGGGTGTTTAGATATGATTTGTTCTTTAATTTCTTTTGGCCAGTTACAAAGATCCTAGATTAAGACATTTGTTTTATTTACCACCAGATCTCTTGGTGAAAATCACTGAGGAGTTAGTTCCCTCATCTAGTTTTTATAAACATTAGAATCAAGAACAGCTGTTGTGTTGCCTTTGTCAACATTTTAATATTAAAATGTTATCATTATAATATGGTACAACAGAAATCAAGTCCTTATCTTAAACCAAGCAGAGCTCAAAAGTGAGCTACACATTTGAAGTGTCGGTATGATATGTACCATCATTTCAGTGACAATTCTGTATATGGAAGTTACTTTTAAGAATTGAAGCTTTTCAAATTAAAATATTTTATTCCTGATTAAGTACACCATAGTAAAAAACTTGAATTTAACAGTTATAACTTAAGTGTTTTCTCCTTGTGATCAATCCTGGAAGTAATGTTATATGTTATTGTCTGAAATAGTGGGTTAAGTAGTTGATTTTGCTTAGTTGCATGATTAAAAAAATTTTTGGATAAAAAAAACAAAAAAATTTCTACTTTACTTGCCTGTGCCAGAGATAAACTAACTGGGAATCAGCTGGTTCTTCTGGTGGTGTAGTGCCATGGAAGTAAACACCATTTCTAGGCACCTCTGTTTTGAAATACAAGAATGAGATATTACAATTAGGAATGCATATGCAATTATGTTTTTCTTTTTATAGGAAAACACTGTTTCCTAAACAATTTTTCTTATAACACATAATTCATTCACATGCAACCATAATTTTCTGATTAAGAAAAAAAAAGCATAATAAAAAAACAAGAAAATGCATTTTTCTGTCTACTATCTATCAGTGGCGGGCGGTGAAAATTTTAAGCAGGGGTGCTGCATATACAAAAAAAAACACTTATTTTTCCTAATCAGTAACGAATTTATTAATAAATAAATTTACATATTAAAAAATATTTCATCCTCACCATGAACAAACACCAATAATAAGTGTCGTATCAATAGCAATGACAAGTGCAAACGAATATCGGCATTAGATCGCAGTGCATTTGTTTCGTGTAACGATAATTGAAAAAATATAATTATTTTAATATTTTCAGCAGTGACACTCTTCATAATTCAGCCTTGTATCTATAATAAATAAATAATTATATGTTATTTTATAAAATAAAATAAGGTTTACAAAAAAATAGTTCCCCACGAACATGCGCCAATAGTAAACGTTTCATATCTCACAGAAATAATGAGCGCAGCCATAAGATACACTGCCCAAGTGGCAGTGTATCTAATGACGTAACGTGCGACGACAGCAAACGAATATCGATGTTAGATCGCAGTGCATTTGTTTCGTGTAACAATAATTGAAAAAATATTATTCTTTTCATATTTTCAACAGTGACACTCGTAATAATTCAGCCTTGTATCTATAATAAATAAATAATTATATGTTATTTTAACAAAATAAAATAAGATTTCAAAAAAATAGTTCACCATGAACATGCGCCAATAATAAACGTTTCATATCTCACAGAAATAATGAGTGCAGGCATAAGATACTGCCCAAGCAGCAGTGTATCTAATGACGTAACATGCAACAACAGGAGACAAATATCGGCGTTAGATCGCAGTGCATTTATTTCGTGTAACGATAATTGAAAAAATATTATTCTTTTCGTATTTTCAAAGTGGCACTCGTCATAATTCAGCCTTGTATCTATAATAAATAAATAATTATATGTTATTTTATCAAAATAAAATAAGATTTACAAAAAATAGTTCACCAGGTACACGCACCAATAATAAACGTTTCTTATCTCACAGAAATAAGCCGCGTAATCATACTAAAAATACAATGCCGTTTGAGCAGTTACAGTTGGGAATGACATAACGTGCAACGACAAGCAAACGAATATCGGCGTTAGATCGCAGTCCATTTGTTTCGTGATCTAAAGCGTTAATCTAACAATTCCAATTATTAACTATTCAGTCAATGTCAAAACATAAGCTGTAACCTTTAACATGTTGTACTGCATTTATATAATGTTGTAAGCATTGTTATTATTTATAAACACGAACAAAATTTAATTTTTTCATTTTTTCCTTGGGGTTACTGCAGTGTCACAGTGCTTATGTATGGGCTGCCACTGCTATCTGTACTTTCCAATTTACCATCAATGGTGTGGAACAAATTTTCACTAGTATTATGTGCAGTTATCATCAAGTCAGAAACTGTTACAGTTCAGAATGTGCCATTTATTTAAATTTTCCTGTTTGTTTCTTCAGCATGCATGTTACTGAATGAACAACTAATGCTGTTGACATACATTTATAGCTACTTAGTTTACTTATTAATGAAAGAATTGAAAAATTAAGATTATTACCTATGGTTGTAGCATTAGAGTTATAACAGCACTTATGCTGTTGATTTCGTTTTCCAGTAATCATGCTGGGTGGTAAACTTCGCATATCACTTAAACTCTCAACCATCAGTACCTACAGTAGGATTTGAATCACAACCTGTTGGTTAGAGAGAAGTTATCCACTTGTTCAAATTTTTAGAAACCAATTTTTATTTTACTTTCTCATGTCATTAGAGTGAATCATCTTTATTGTTATCTAAATGTGTAATATTTCTGAATTACTATACATTAGAAAGTAAATATCATTACTGAAATGGGAAGAAGTGAATGATCTGTTTAAAGTAAGAAGCAGTTTATAGTAATTCTCAAAAATGCTTCATTCTGACATGAGAAAGTAAAATACAAATTAGTTTCTTTCATTAAAGTAAAACATTTCTAAAGCACTTTGTCACATGCTAATATGTCAATGAGGATGACTGAGCAGATAACTTCTCTCCAGCTAGCAGGCTACGGGTTCAAATCCTTCTGCAGGTACCGAAAAAAAGTTATGTTTTGTCTCTAGAGCAGGGTTTCTTGACTATGTATTGAGCCCATCTATGGTACTAAAGTACAATAAGTTTACAACTTTTTGCTGTGAAATTCACATTAAAAAAAGTTAAATGTGTGTGCGTCTTCTTTTCAAAAAAAAGTATTTGAATTTCATGTTAACCATGGGCTTCTTATTTCAACAGACTAGTGCATTTATGTATTAGTTTGGACAAGTTAAGCTGCATGTTGTTTGTCATCACTTTAGCATCTGTTTACTGTGATGACTAATAAATTAAACATGTTTTCTGTTGATTTTTGCATCCAAAGAACGTTTTAAAATTCACAAAAAAGTAAAAACACATACAGGATACTGAAAGCAGTTTAAAATGCTGCTGTGGAACATGTACATTTCTTTTGAATGTCTGTCAGTTTAAAAAAATAACCCTACTCGAAAGTGATGTACACTAGACAGCTGTCAAGGTTGAGAAATGAACACTGAGGAAAGTGGACAGTTTAGTTTGAAATGATCAAACATTTCACTGTACACACAATAGTGCAAAGGAGGTAAGAATTTCCATAGGCTCATAAAACTAGTTTTTAACAGAAGTTTCAAATATGAAGTGCATTTCAGTAAATTTCATTCTGCATCCACAAATCCTTTAGAACTGCTTATTTCCATAAATAGAATACCTCAAACACAAATGATTGCCTTTTTGCAAAATTACTTCATGTAAATACTTATTTTGATCTCGAAGCAGGCACCGGTAAATGTTTGATTAGTGACAAATGCTGGGTAAAGTGTGTTGCTGTAGAAGGGACTTAATTTGAAGAGTTAATATTCCAAATCCTGTCTTTCTCTTTTTGTGCAATTACATCAATCCAGATGCTCTTTAAACCAACTAGAGATTTCTGGTTTATTCACATATAGGACTTGTTCAAGACATGGACAAATGCAACAGCCAGCCAGGTGTAGGTATAATCACCATTAGTATGTTACTTAGGTATCAGCAGAGCTGGTCTGAGAGTATCTGATGCCCCTGGGCAAAGAAAATTTAGGCGCCCCTATCCATTGTCTATGTAGCCGAATCCCAAACTATGTAGCAAAATCCAGTGTCCCGAAGCTTACTGCCCCTAGGCAATTGCCTAGGTTCGCCTAATGATAAAACCGACCCTGGGTATCAGTAACTTGATTCGTGAATATTTAATTCTAGTGAAGTTGAATTTTGTGTAAGGAAACTTCCCCAAAGGCTGAAACCATAGTGACTCCAGAATATTCATTAAAAGATCCAGGTGCATGCTTCGAAAATCATTGATTTTATGATATTTCTGTACACAAAGTTACTTCAAAACATCATAGGCGATTAATGAAGTCCACCATAGATTCTTAATAAAAACTGGGGATTTGGTGGGGAGTGGATTCCCCTGGTCATGGTGTTTTCAACATTCTCCATCATCGTATATATAAAAATAATTTGCTACCACCATTTCCAAATTTGTATGTAGGACTGAGTGCTTTCTTAACATTGCTGATACTTTTTTCATGAGAATATTCTCTTATTTTTATCTATATTTTACCTTTTAAACAAACAAAAGTGTGTTGGTGAAGTATCTAAGCTACTTGTCTTTAAATTGTTATCTTTATATGCATTTGTCTGTTATACAGTGATCCCTTAATTATCAATCACAGTGAGAAAGTAATTTGCTAATTTTAGAAATGGAGGTACATTTACATATTGCTGCATCAGAAGTAAGTTGACACATTAGCCCATTCAAGAGCTGATTAATTAAGGGTTTGTTCATTTGAAGGTTGGATAAGTGAAAGATCATATAATATGATATCACAATTATTTCTTCAAATTCATAATCCTGTAAACAAAATAAAATGTTTCTGCTCTTGTTAGGTAATTTCTTTTTCTACTTTTATATAAAGATATATTTTTCGGGAGAAAATTTATTAGCACTTTCTGCACACAGGTAATCGTTATTTGATTTTCCACATTTTTTCAGGAAGAGAGTAAAATAAACTGGCTGTTTTTGTTAATACTACTTTATTTAAGTGACAACACAAAAGAGTCAGAGTTGATAAGTGTTTACGTGCATATCTTTTGAATATTGCAGCTTCTAGTAGCAGTCTAAAAATAGATGACTAGAGGGGAGCAGCTATAAAATTAGGTCTCTCTCTCCTTATGGGTATTCTCATGCCTGAGAAAGAGGGAATGGGAAAGATTAACCTCAACATTTTCAAGTTGTGTTAACACTAGAATGGAAGAAGTGGGGATTTGCTGTAATTGTTCTCGTTTTAATAAATCTACAAAGGATAATATTTTTAAAATTAAATCAAAAGATAAATATGATTATTGAAATATATAAAACATGAAAATATTTATAAAAAATATTAGTTCCTTTTTTGTAGATTCTAAGTTTGTATGCAAGAAGTATGTGAGATGTTTACAGATTGTTGATTTCAGCGGCGTTGCTGAGGAAGGGGAGATTAATGATAGTTTTAAAAGAAATTATGTTGAAATAAACAGCATATAAAATATCTTCCTTTCCTCTGGATATAAAAATATGATTTTAAAATATTCAATTATTACTGAAAAATTATTTTTTGCTGTTTGCTTGGCATACATAGCATGGCTACACTTCATGTTCTAGATGGTTATCATCTGTCTGTTGAAGGATGGGATGTTATGTGAATCCCACTCGTGAATGGCCATTATCCTATAGTGTGTTGGTTGAAATGCCATGGTCAGACTAAGGATTGGATAATCTGGAACTCTGTTCTAGAGCACTAACTTTTTTTTTTTCCTCAAGATAGCAGTCTCACACTGGGCATTGAAATATATCTACCACCTTAAACATGTCTGGAGTGGGATTCAAACCCACAACTGTTGGCTGGAGAACAAATAGTCTAACTCATTCAACTAGATCAACAGATGGAACATGTTTTTGCTTATAGAGTATGTATTGATATCTAAAGATCCTGTAGTTTGGTTTCTTGGTGGCATTTTTTTTTATAACTTCTTTCTGTGGCCTAGATGAAATCTTGTAATAATAAGTTGATATTTGGAACATGAATGACAAATGCTAATTCAAATTACTACTAAAAATTTTATATCATAATTTTTTTTTCAAAAGTTAATTTATTATTTTTATCAGATGAGTGTTTATAAATCTAAATTGTTAATAATATTAGATGCCTATCTGACAAGTTTTGCTTGCAACATAGGATGGTGACATTAGTATTCTATGTGAAGCTTTTGTATCAGCAATCTGAAAAAAAATGGTGTACTATATTTACCAACTTACCAAGATTTCTCATGCCCTGAGAACACTAATTGGGCTGGTAGTCCTATGCAAAATTTTACATTGTAATGTTTTAACAAATGTAAGGGGGGAAATAAAGTTTCACACAGTTCTCCAAATTATTATATTCATTGGAGAATAGGGCAAAGGCTCTTTCAAAGAATAGAGGCAGATGAAATGAAGGAACAGGATGAGAAGTTTGGCTTGATGAATTTATAGCCAAATTGTGTATGGGTATTGATCAGTGGCTAGCTATTGCTCATACAGTAATCAGAGAAAGGCAGGAGTGATGGTGGTAGTTCAGTGGAGAAGCACTGATGAAATCATTATGATTTCTTAATGTTAGTGTTCTCAGAGCATGAGAAATCTTGGTAAGTTGGTAAATATAGTGCACTATTTTTTCCAGATTGCTGATACAAAAGCTTCACATAGAATACTAATGTCACCATCCTATGTTGCAAGCAAAACTTGTCAGATAGGCATCTAATATTATTAACAATTTAGATTTATAAATGCTCATCTGATAAAAATAATAAATTAACTTTTGAAAAAAAAAATTATGTGATATAAAATTTTTAGTAGTAATTTGAGTGGCATCATTATTATTACCACCCAAGATACCATGGAATCAAAGACTCATCTAGGAGGTCCTTGTATCATACACACAGCTCATCATACCACGCTTTAAACACACTCAAATTCTGCAGACACCACGCTCTCAGGCAAGGCATTCCAATCATTCACAACTCTGCATGCAAAAAACCTGCTTCTCACACCCTCTTTATAGAGTTTCCAGGGATAACTTCTGGTTTTCCATTGTTTTCTGTAGAACCTCTCCAACATTGATCCTGTAACAACCCCTTACTAACTCATAGGTCTCTATCATATCTCTCCTGTCCACCAGACTCTGTAAATTGCATCTTCTTAGTCTTTCCTCATATTTGACATTCCAGAGGTCAGAAACTACCTTAGTCAGTCGCCTCTGGATCCTTTCCAACAATTCTTCGTCCTTTTGAAAACCAGGTGACCAAATCTGGGCACAGTAGTCCATGTGTGGCTTAATCAAAGCCTTATACAATGGAACAAAAATCTCCCTACTTCGAGTCAGTGTCCTCTGCATCATTCCCAGAATTTGTGTTGTCTTCACAATTTTGGCGATATATCCCCTAAATTTCAGATCCTTATCCACTCCCCAAGATCTCTTATTTCCTCCACCTCTGGCAATATGTCCTCACCAAGCAAATTCTGCATCCCATCTTTGTTTTCCCAAATTTTAAAACCTTACATTTTGTAACATTGAACTCGCATCCCCATTTCTGTGCCAATCACTCAATTTATTCAAGTCTTCTTGTAAGGCCACAATATCTGTCCTACTCTTCATGGTTTGTCCCAACTTTGCATCATCTGCAAACAACTGACTCCATCCAAATCTTTGCCAATATCATTAATATACAAGATAAACAGTAGTGGCCCTAAAACAGACCCCTGAGGCACACCACTAGTGACTTTCCTTTTCCTGGATATTGTCCCCCCCCCCCCCCATACACAATTTGTTGATACCTATCAGATAGCCAGTCTCCAATCCAATGCAGTTTGTTAGCGCACAACCCTCTTCTTGATACAGTCATACTTAGGAGGATCCACGAGTACTGTTGCAAATTACCGACTGATCAGCAGTCGTAGTCAAGGGAAAAATACAGGAATGGATTGATGAAAATGAGATACTGTTTGGGGAACAGCATGGTTTTGTGAAGGGTAGATCATGCCTCAGTAACTTGCTCAGGTTTTATAACGCAGTGACAGCTGAACTGGATAAGAGTAATTGGGTTTACAGTGATACTGCTGGACCTGGCTAAGGTCTTTGATCAGGTTACCAAATGGAAGTCTAATCTGTAAACTGCAATATATGTGAATGGATAGGAGGGTGGTTGATGGAGAGATACCAGAGAGTAGTTTACGCAGGAGTAGAGTCCAAAAGATGGCCTGTGACTAGTGGTGTGTCGCAGGGTTCTGTTCTTGGACCGCTGCTGTTTAATTTGTTCACTAACGATATAGGGAAGGATCTGAGAGGAACGGTTCATTTGTTCGCTGATGATTCTAAGTTGGGTGGGCAATAGTGAATGCAGAAGATGTCAAAATTTTGTAGGCTGATTTAGATAGATTTCAGGTCTGGGCTAAGGAGAATGGATGTCAATTTAATGTGGCAAAATGTAAGGTTATGCATTTTGGGGTGAAAAGATTAGCAGCAATATATCACATTGGTGGAACTGCACTACAGGAGCTTGATGAGGCCAGGGAGTGTTGGTGGATAGGGAGTTGAAGTTTAGGGGGCACATCGCAAAAGTGGCTAAATTAGCTCATCAAATCACTTGGATGCTGAAAAATACTTTAACTAGCAAGTTATTGTTCCTCTGTATCGAGCCTTGATAAGACCCCATCTTGATTACTGTGCCGAGATCTGGTCACCTAGGTTTCTTCTTGATGGGGAGGGGGTTGAGAGGATCCAGAGACGAATGACCAAGATGATAGCAGGTCTATGGAATGAACCTTATGAAAACAGGTTGAAGATTTGTGGGTTGCAGAAAATGGGAGATATGATTGAGACATTCAAATTGCTGAATGTCTCAATCATATCTGTATAGGATTAATTTAGAGGATATTTTTGAGAACAGGACTGGTGGTGGGAGGACTAGGGGACATCCATGAAAGCTGGGAAAGAGTATGGTTAGTAAGGGTGTTAGAGCTGGGTTTTTTACTTTCAGAGTAGTAAATGAGTGGAATAAGCTGCCAGAGTCTGTTGTGGGTGCTATGACAGTGAGCGAGTTCAAGGCAAAGTATGATAGATACTGTGTGAGTGTCAAATAGTTGTGATGGACATGATGTTTAGGGCCTCCCTTGATGAGTCTAATACTCATGAAGTATTTTATTATTAAGGACTCCTTGGAGTCGCCCGTAATAATAAAATACTTCATGGAGTTTTGAAGTGCACCACCTCAAATGTGAGTATAGTTCTTCTGAGGTCAGGTTTATACAGGATTTCTAAAAGGCCAGTTTCCTTCTTGGTTATCAGAATGTTATCAAAAGTGATGGAAGAATGAGGCCAGATTTTTAAGAGAAATAAAAGTCGTGCTTTTATAGCATTGAAATTCACTAAATTATGTTGATCCTACTTGAGGAAGCCGTAAATGTATGAAACTTTTCCCACGTTAAAGTTTCAAATACTTTAACCACGTTAAAGTATTTGAAACCTGAATGAATAGAGCACTTTTGATTTGTTGAGTAAAGCAGAATGGAGTGCATACTGTTATCAGCAAAACAAAATAGAATTTGATGTTGGTGATGGAGTCCTGTGAGCCCAGAGAAAGACCATTTTAAGGTCAATTGCCAACAAGAAGAACTTTTTTAAACCTTTCTTTGACCAGTTCACAAATTAGTTTATCTTTGGCACTTGGCAAGTAGGGTTTTCAATCCCTGACAAGTCAAGAGAATAGATAGTAAAACTGTTTCAGACAATAAATTGTGATTTACATATACTCATGAGCACTGAATTAGATATGTCTGCCTAGTAGTGGGTAGCACCCTCTTTCGCCTTGATGACGGTGGAAATGCGGTGTGGCATGGACTCCACAAGGCAATGGAAGTGTTCGAGAGGCAAACTGATCCATGACCGCTGCACAGCCTCCCACAATGCATGGAGATTAGTCTGAGCAGGGTCTGGGGCGTGTATATCTCTCTCAACAGCATCTTAGATGTGTTCAATAGGATTGAGGTCGGGGGACCAGCCAAGCATCCTCATGTCCGTGGAGTGTTCATCCACCCACTCGGTCACAATTTGGGATTGGTGGGCCGGTGCACATGATCTGACAGCAGGTCCCTGTATCCTTCGCTGGTGAGGAACAATGGTAGATGTACCAGGGCACCCATTTCATGCCACATAAACAGTCCCCATATGAGGATACCACCACCGACCTGAACTGTACCCTGCTGGCACGAGGGATCCATCGCTTCATGTACTTGGCGACGCACTCGTACCCTGTCATCAACATTTACCTCGACTCATCAGTCCAGCCGACCTTTTCCCATGCGTCGAGGGTCCAACGGCAGTGTTCCTGTGCCCATGCTAATCGCTGTGCCTTGTGACGTGCAGTGAGCAGAGGTACCCCATAGCGGGGTGGGGGTGGCTGCTCATATGTCGTCGTTGTTCAGCATTGAATTGGCAAGTGATCTGCGGCACTGTGGCCCATCTATCCTCTGTTACCATCCGAGCTAGCTGATGGAGTCTCCTGTCATCGATATGTTGTACACCACGGCAGCTGTGGTTTTACCTGATTCCATGTACCCACGGTACACTCTTGACACAGTGGCCTGTGAAAAGCCCAGTGCCTGCACGACTTTGGAGAGGGAGTGCCCCATGCATCTGGCCGTGGTCGAATTCGCTGAGATCTCGAGTCTTCCCCATTCTGTGCTCGACTATTACTCAGACAGTACAAGGTTTGACGACATCCTCGTCACACACCATGTGGCACTATTCCATTCGCCAGGATGACCACAGCACCATTTCGCCAACATGGGAGGTATCTGTAATTCAACTGCTCATGAGTGTATAATGGATATACAGTGGAAAGAGTGCAAAGGAGAGTGTTAAAAATGCTATCAGGATTGTGGAATACTGATTATGAAGAACGACTGAGAATTTGTAGACTGCAGACACTAGCAAACAGGAGATAGAGGGGTGATATGATTGAGACTTATAAATTTCTCAAAGGGTCATACAGATTTTCAGAAAATATGTGGTTATCAGATGAAATTCTTACTTGGTTCGGTCTTGATTATTGTCTCGTAGCCCTAATAGAAGCAGCCAGCAATACAACAAAAACCGCAATAGCAAAAATACATAGAGGTGTAAGACAGGGGTGCTCTCTTTCACCCATATTATTTAATCTGTACATTGAAGATGCAATAAATAAACTGAAAGAACTAATAGAAACCAGAACTAAGATAAATGGAATTGATATTGACTGGCAACATTTGCGGATGATATAGCAGTTTTAGCTGATAACGAGAACAAACTGAAAGCCACCCTAACAAAGATGGAAGAAATCTTCACACAGTACAGCCTAAAAATTAATTATAAGAAAACAAAATTATTAATTGCAAGTAAAGCAAATCCAATGAAAATAAACCTGGAAATAAATATAACCTACTACAACAGGTATCCTCTTTTAAATATCTTGGACGTCTTATCACAGAAGATACCAATCAGATATTAAAGCACGAATAATCCTAGCCAAAAAAGCTTTCTATAACAGAAGAAACATTTTTACCAGTAAAGGACTTTGCATCCAGCTCAAAAAAAGGCTAGTGAAAACATACATATGGAGCATTGCATTATATGGTTGTGAGGCCTGGACTCTAACAAAACAAGACATGAAAAAGTTGGAGGCATTTGAAATTTGGTGCTGGAGAAAGATGATGAAAATTATTTGGACAGAAAAGAAAAGTAATGAAGAAGTTCTGAATATAGTAAATGAAGCACATCAATAAGAGAAGAAAGAGCCTAATTGGACACCATTTGAAGCATGGGGGACTTATTACAGAAATAATGGAGGAGACTGTAGAAGGAAAGAGTTAACGAGGCAGACCAAGAATTTCATATAAATAACATAATGATGCTAACTGACGCTAAGAGATAAAAAGGAAGTCACAAGACAGGATATTGTGATGTGCTGCTATATTTACCAATTTTCGGATTGATGCACCAAAGAAGAGGTTCCATTCAAACCAAAGTGAGATCTATTGTGGAACAAGAGCAGCAGAATCCATATTGGTGATTGCTGATTAATTAGTGGGTTACTAGTGAGGAAAATACTTAGGTGAGAATAATGGGATATTAATTTGACTGACTTTTCTCCCTTTCTAGGAACAGGCTGGATAAAAGCTTGCTTTCATACTGTTGGGTAGATGCTAGATGAGTATGACACTGATCAAGCACCTATCATCTGGATAGGATAAATATCCAGGTGGTATTTATCCCAAGTTCCCTGGTCCAGATGCAATTCCATATGGACCAGAGTACTTATATAAGATTATTTCATTTTTCTGATATGCTTCGCTGTGTGCAATTCATTGGCAGATTTGCCTTGCTCATCTAAACAAGTTTGAGTTTCCTGAAAAGACTGATGCTAAGAGATCTGTCTTTTCTTTAGGTGATGTTATCATTGTATCATCAAGATGTAAGAGAGATAGAAACATGGAAGGGTAGCAGTTGCATCCAGCAGTCGTGGTGGGGAAATAGAATGCATGACTGCCATTTTGCAGAGGCAAGCGTTTTTTTCCCCGTTTGGTTCCTGTAAAGTTTGCTTTGACTTGTTGAAATTTTCTTTCTTTTTTTTTTTTTATTTTTGTACAGTTGTTATGACTCAGAAGCTGAATTTTTGGACAAGGCGTTGATTGCATGCTGAATTGTTGTCTTGGAGCACTTTATGTTTGTTGGAGAACCAGAGCTTTCATGGGAATCGGGGATTTTGAATGGAGTAGGAAATTTCAACGAGAATTTCAGTTATTCGGTCAGGGGAAGTGCTTGAATTACAAAAGGAGAAATAAATCGGACCATGGAAAAGAAGTATATAAATTCTGCATGACATCCCATTTAGTATTATTTTATCCTTGTATAGGATACAAGGATTAATTAATGATAAGATTAATTACAGAATAATAAAACTTACATAAGGAAAATATTTGTTTAACTCGCATGTAGATACAAAATTTTTGGTAATTACGCAGCCATTGTCAATTTATACATGAAAAAGGATAAAACAAATTAGATTAACACTTGAAATCTATGCATGTGTTTGACAGTATATGATAATTAACTTCAGGAGGATAACTAAATTTGGAATTCCATAAGAAGGCTTGCAATTTTTTGCAACATTATTATTACAAGCTACTGCAAGGAGTACTTAGACTCATGGGAGGCCCTAAACATCATGTCAAGAACTATCCAACATTTACTTTAACACCCTATTCACTAACATTCCCAAGTCTCTGGCTTTGTCAATTTCCTGGAGTACAGTTCCACCAATGTGGTATACAGCTGGTTATCTTTTTATCCCAAAATGCATAACCTTACACTTTGCCACATTAAACTGATATCCATTCTCCTTTGTCCAGTCTGCCAATCTATCCAAATCATCCTGCAAAATTTTGACGTTATCTTTATTAACTATTGCTCTACCAAACTTTGCATCATTGGCAAAGAACTGAACAGTTCCTCTCTTTCTAGATCCTTTCCTATATCATTAATGAACAAATTAAACAGTAGAGGTCCAAAAACAGTATCCTGCAGCACATCACTAGTCGCAGGCTTTCTTTTGGACTCTACTCCTGAATAAATTGCTCTGATATCTCTCCATCAGCCACCCTCCTATCCATCTCACCAACCCTATATCCATCCCCATGTGTTGCAGTTTACTGATTAGAATTTGATGTATTATCCTGTCAAAAGCCTTTGCAAAATCTAGCTGTCACTGTATTATGAAACGTGAGCCAGTTACTGAGGCATGACCTACCCTTCACAAAACCATGCTGCGTCCCCCAATACAGTATCCCATTTTCATTGCTCCATTCCTGTACTTTGCTGTTGACCAACTTCTCTAATACTTTGACAACTCCTGATTTGTTGATCGGTCGGTAATTTGCTACATCAATCTTGCCGCCTCTTTTATGCAATGGAACTATTTTTCCCTCTTTCCACCCCTTGGGATTAACCCAGAGCTGAGACAGATTAAACAATATGGTCAAGGACACTGACAATTCCCTCACCGCTTCATGTAAAGCTCAAGCTGGTATATCCCACATCCAATCCTAATTCTTCTGAATTTTTAATGAAGGAATGTTAAAATTTCAAGAATAAAGTTTCAGGATAATTTTTACAGCCAACAGTTTTGATGTGGTTTAGTTCTTCACAAACATCCCTCTTGCTGATACAGTAGAATGATTTTCTTTCCTGATATTGCAAAATCTTTTAACTTTGTCATAGAGGCAACTTATTTTTCCTATCAAAACATACAAATAGAAGGAATTGCTACAGGTTCTCCAACTCTAGCCAGTTGTTTTATGGAACATTTTGAACAACTTAATATGCTTTCTTTGGTTTATCGTGGACATAAACTATGTTCTATTTGTTCTTTTATCAGAGCTTTCTTTATCTACAATGGATACATGACCAAAATAATTATGGACTTCATCCAAATCTTCTAAAAGAGATTTCTAGAATTTCCTTTCCATATGTAAAGGGAGTGGAGTGTTGGAAAGAATTGTAAAACTTTGCCAAATCGACCTTCAGGTTTCTTTGCATCAAGTTTGGAAATTAAACTCCTTTCTAGGCTCTCTGAAAGATAAATATCCTCCACTTTCTCATCCTAGAATTTATGGAATTCTGCACTCACACACCTTTATTGCAGGAAAACAGGTTGTTCAGCTCAAATTTGTCTAGAACATCAAGATTATGTTTTACTATACAAGACTATTTTAGATATGATAAGTTTGGTTTGGCTGACTATGCTTTACCTACTAGGCATAGAATTGATTGGAATGAAACTAAAATTTTACACAAAAGTTAGTTTTTACTTAAAAGATTATATAAAGAAAGTTGAGACCCAAATCTATAGATTGAATCTCAACAGAAATGACAGTCTTAAAGTTTCTCAATTTTGCCAAGTTATTAGTAATAGTCCTATGTCTAATGAATTTTTTAAAATTTATTTCTTTGAATTATAATATAGATGGAGTTATCTTCCTGCAGTTAATATCACATTGTTACACATGTGCTTAGATTTCAGTGTTACTCTAATTTAATTTATTTATCTCTTTTCATATGTATGCATTGGCAGTGGTTGCAAAACATAGCTGAAAATTCTGTATGCAGTAAGCAAATATTTTCCTTGCACAAGTGTTATTATTCTGTAATTAATCATATCTATTGTCTTCTGCTTACATCTATTTTTTTGTACTATAAGGATATGAGGTTGAGATTGGCTAAGAGAATATTGAAATGAATATATGAATAAGGTTCTGGCCAGAGTTGCCTAGAAGAAAGATAATATAAACAGTGCATTTGGAAGGAGAATTGATTAAGAAAAGATCCAGAGCATTGGGAAATTGATAAGGATTATCTTGGGTTCTGATAGGTGAACAATTTTGTGATTATTAACAACAGCAAGAGTTCATCTTGCCTTCCAGCTTGGTCTGTGGAGGCAAAGAACAAGAGCCAATTTAATGATGAAAGTCATCCACCACTTGGAAGTCTAATTAGTATTTCCTCTAACCATGAATGATATGCCTATAAAGCAGCTGAAATGCTGACTGGGCTGGAAGATGTTTTGTATTGTATCACTAGTCCATTAATGGGCCTGAGATGTAAACTAAATATCATGTTTTTTATTATGATTGGTAAATGCAGAGTAATCTCTTAGATTTTCTCTGGATTTACCTCTACTTGTTAGATTTTTAATCAGTCCATATTTTATTTCTATATGGCATGATGAGAAGCATGTGTCTATCAAATATTTTTTCATGCCATATTGGAATGTCATCTTTAAGCGTGATATGGTGTAATTTTTTTTGTCCAAAGTAAACATAGGAAGTTACTGTATCACTGTCTTGGTTTTCCATCTTTTTTTTTTTTTTAAATATATTTTATTATGTTTTTTCATTTTAGTTTCTGCTTTCAATTCTAGTCATTTCTTGGCATTCATGTACAGAGTCATATTTGTTCCTGATGTTATATACAACTCAGTATATCAATATAAGCTTAGGTAAGTTTTTTTTTTTTTTAATGGCCTTCAGTTTTTTGGTATGTTCATGGGTTATTATTTAATGAAAAGTATCCATCCACTAGATATCATCGGATGGCATATGGTCACTCACTGATGTCCCATACCAGGTGGTCCTGTTGTATGCTTTTCTTAAGGCTTCAACTCTCTGAAACTCAGATACACTATCCATCCATCTCATTGACAGTCTATTTCTTTCTCTTTTTCCAAGAATTTTACCTTCTATTATGTTTTGAGAAGTCATCCTTTCAATAAGTCCAAAGTATTTCAACTTTCTTCTGTCAATATCCTTAAAGTTCTGCCGATCCTTTCTAGCAGCTATCCTTTTCCTATCAGACTTTTGGTTCCTAGTCTCATATCCATAAGTAACTGTTGGAAAAAAATTCTCAATTTTGTTCCTTTGGAGATAGATCCATTCTTCCAGATTTTAGACATGTCTCTGACTCTTTTAGTCATTTCTAATCTTCTAAACAGCAATTCTTCACATTAGTAATTAATCCCAGATACTTGAACTTGCTGACTTCCTTGATTCTTTCTGTATTTCCTTTGAGAACTATAATTTTTGTCTTTCTGGGATTGAGCTGAAGTCCTCTATTCTTACTGATCTCATTAACTTTGTTAAGGATTTGTCCTAGTTTTTCTTTATCATTACAAAGGAGTACTTAAGCTCATCCAATACTGCATGCATGATGTCCTCAGCATAGAACTGAGTAAGATGCCTACTTGCTAAGCAAGGATGCTCTCTATTTTTACTGTGACTTTTTGCCCACTGTCCAAGTTATCTGTTAACCTGATGGTGTGCTGAGGGAAGCTCATTATTTTCATTATTTCTCATAGTTTCAAATGCTGAACACAGTCAAAAGCTTTAGAGTAGTCTATGAAACGCATTGCCATAGGAAATCTAAATTCTTTATAATTTTGTATGATCCATCTAAAACAAAGGATCTGATCTCTGGTACTCTCACCTTTCTTAAAACTTGCATGTTCCTCAGAGATGCCTGAGGAACAAACAGGTACCAGATAACCTTCTTGTGATTGTGAGAATCATCAAAGAGATCTGAATGAGTATGGGAACGAAGGAGATCTGAGTATAACAACATTTCAAGAATGGAATGAATAAAGACTAACAAAGCTTCTGAGTGTCTGCCTTACAAGAAAGCTTATTTTCAAAGGATTCTTTCTCGGGAAGAATGTACTTGGAAGATAATAGATTACAATGATTATTTGCTCCCTTGTACAGCAGTCATTATGAAACAGGAAAGTGCATAAGCATTTTCCTGTTTTTTTTTTCATTTGTTTTATTTATCTATCCATAAACATTCTGGGACTCTGGCTGGATTGATTGGATTTTATTAAAATTTGGTATTTGGAATCCTTACAAATCTTTGTCAACATATCTCAACTTTAATTTCAAGGAACAATTTGCAAGGACATCAAGAGGCAAAATGTGTTGGAAAAACATATTTTGCTTCTCTGTGCTCTTGTAGTTTGTAAAACTTGTTCTTGCTGGATGGAAAGTAATAAAATTTTAGATTTAGGATATTCACAAACAGATATTCTCATTCATTGATTTTAGTTTCAATAAGATCATTTCTTATACAAAATGATTGAAAGAAAATTCTTCACTTACTAGATGGAATGTAATGAAATTAGGTATTCAGGATCTCTAGTAAAATTTCTTGTTTCATTTTTGGTTTCATCC
Source organism: Typopeltis vanoorti (assembly GCF_054136105.1). Classification (NCBI taxonomy): domain Eukaryota; kingdom Metazoa; phylum Arthropoda; class Arachnida; order Uropygi; family Thelyphonidae; genus Typopeltis; species Typopeltis vanoorti. The sequence continues at coordinate 17,284,554 of NC_143554.1, forward strand.
AAATAATTTTAGCAGCAACGAGGAAAATGAAAACTGGTTTTAGACTTATCTAGGCATTCTCTTCAATGTTCTTACAATAAAAACAGACTTCTCCTCAACTGCAAGTTTCAGGGCTTCTGACCTAATGTCCAATCCTCACCTTCTCGTGGTGCGCCCTGTTGGGTATCTACCTGATTACTGAACGAACGAGGATGGGCTGGCAGTTTGGGATTTAGCTGACCAAATTGTATTCTTATTGGCTTAAACCAATATACAGCATGATGGTACAACATGACAAAAATTCATGCCGGCTGGGGCGTCGCCTGGTTAAACAAAGCCCCGTTGTTTTCGATAGGGAACCAGAGCAAACAGCGAAAAGTCAGCTACTGGAACAAATCTGAAAACACACCCCAACTCAACATCACCAGAGTTAAAAATCAGTACTATCAACATAAGAAACCTGAGTGGCAAAGAAATGGAGCTAGCTGAGGAATTAGGTAAGTACAAATAGACATAATAGGGGTGACACATAAGCAAAAAAAGACAAAAACTGGTGAGATCTTTCTGAGCAATAAATACAAAATGTAATATTCAGGCAAGGAAAAGAAGGAGTAGCCATAGTATTCAACACAAAATACGAGGCTAATTTTCTTGAATGGTAGGCATTCTCAAGTAGAGTGATGTAGACAAATATGAGAATGGGGAACTGGACAATGAGACTTATTTGTGCCTATGGTCCCACAGAAGGTTCTACTAAGGTAGAAGTGGAGGAATTTTTTGATGCTTTCGAGAAAGCAACACAATGAAAAAGGAAAAGTTGGTCCTTGTTGGGGATCTAAATAGCAGAGTAGGAAATGATTGTGAGACATACAAAAATATTTTGGGAAAATTTGGAGAAAAGAGCAAAGCTAATAATGGCATATACCTGTTGGATTTCTGCTCAGGACGGACTGGTTATTATTAACACCATGTTCCAACATAAAAATGTGCACAAATTCACATGGAGAGAAGAGACAAGGAATAAGAAAAATGTCAATAACTATGTTATTGTTGATAGTGATGTTTTCTCCCTGGTGTAGGACACTAGAGTGTACAGAGGATTTGAAATTGGAAGTGATCACAATTTAGTCGTGAGCAGGATAAAATTGAATTTCATATTGAAAACAATAACATGTAAGAAAGTTTTAAAGCGAATAAATGTTGAGCAGCTCTCGGATGTGAACTGTAGACTAAAATACTCAAAGATTATTGAAGAAAAAATGAAGGAGTTTGATAACAGAAACCAAACCTTGGAGATTCAGTGGCAAGCCTTGAAGAAAACCTTGATTGATTCAGCCAGAGAGGCATGTGCTGAAGTTCTCTGCAAGGATAGAAAAATTAGAACTCCATGGTGGACACAGGAAGTTAAAGAGGCAGTGAAGAAAAAGAAGAAAGCATATCAAAAGTTCCTGGCAAATAAGTCAGCTTGTGCTCTTAGAGAATATAGAGACAAATGTAAGAAAGCTAAACACTGTGTGAAACTAGCTAAACAAAAGTCATCGGAGGACTTTAGCAAGAACATAGAAAATAAATATCAAGAAGGTGGTAAGATATTCTGGAGGTTGTTGAAGAAGCTTAGAAGTGGAAGAAAGAGTGCTGTAAAAGGAGTTAGAGATGATAAAGGTGACATGAAAATGGGAGACAAAGATATCCTTGAAGTATGGTGTAATTACTTTGAAACATTGCTAAATGAAACAAGCAGTGATGACAGCGCAGTGGTAAAAAACACTGACCAGGCATGCAGTCAGGAATACATATCCATACTTGAAGTAGAAAAAGGCTTGAAATGTGGAAAGGCAGCAGGAGTAGAAGATATTCAACCAGAAATGCTGCAGTATGGTGGTATAAAAGTCTTACAGTGGCTGCACCGCATAGTTCAGAAGGCCTGGACAGAGGGACGAATTCCTGATGATTGGAGTAGAGCTGTAATTGTACCCATATATAAGAAGGGAAATAAAACTGAGTGTGAGGATTACAGAGGTATTTCCCTACTGAGTGTTCCTGGCAAGATTTACAAGTATAAGAAATGGTTGAGAAGGATTGTGGAAGAGAAGTTTGGTGAAGTCAAGCTGGATTCAGGCCAAATAAAGGCTGTCAGGATCAGATCTTCACTTTACGACAAATAGTTGAGAAAGAATGGGAATATAACAAAGATCTGTATTTAAGTTTTGTAGGTCTGGAAAAGGCATATGACAAGGTGCCAAGAGAGAGAGAAGCTATTCAAAACACTACAGCTATATGGTGTCAGTGGGGCATTATATCAAGCAATACTTAGTCTTTATTTGAGTTGTAAGTCAGCAGTTAGAATTGAAGGAAGTGCAGGAAGATGGTTTAATGTTAAATCTGGTGTGAGACAAGGATGTACATTATCCCCTCTGTTATTCATTATCTATATGGATCACATTATGAAGGAAAGTGGTATTAAACATGATATCAGAATTGGAGATGTTAATGTCAGCTTATGCGGACGATGTTATACTTCTAAATAAATCTGCTACAAGTTTGCAAGATTCCCTGACTAAATTGAATAACTGTTGTAATAGATATGGTATGAAGGTCAGCAATAAAAAGAAAGATGATGAAAATAGGTAGAATCATTGAAAATGTCAAAGGTGTTGTGAATGGAGAACCTATGGAACAAGTAAAACATTTCAGATACTTAGGCATGATTTTTAGTGAAGATGGTAAATTAAATATGGAAATAGACAACAGAATCAACAAAGCTGGTATGGTAGAAAGTCAATTGAATAAATTCATATGGAATAAGAGAGATATTATTATTTTTTTTTTAAATAACGAAACCTGTGGGGCAATCATCATTAAAAGAAACACATGTATAAACCACAGTGAAAATTATTTAATTGTAAATATTTCATCCTAAGTATCTTATGACATCATCAGTACAGTATTTAAACAAAAATTAGGAATAACATACAGTTAGGGCGCATGATTACAATAGAATCTCATGAAAACGTGCTAAAGTAGTACAACAAAAACAAAAAAAAAAAAAAAAAAAAACTTTAATTATTTAACACAGTTTTGTATGATAATTTCCCATACTTTAGGAATAGTAAGAACGTCGTTGCAGTTTAGGTTTGGTCTGTGTAGTAGGGCTTCAGAACTTTCTTTGTATAAACGTTCATGTTTAAATAAAGATCTATGTAAAAGTTTAGCCTTTTCCTAGTGGATCCTATGGTTTGGATTTTCAATTCCGTGTTGAGAGAGGCCAGATTTCTGCGGTTTAAGAAGACGAATGTGGTCTTGATGTTCCGAGATGCGTTTCTGAACAGACCTACCTGTCTGTCCAAAGTAAGATAATTTGCATGAGCATGGAATCTCATAAACACCAGGTAACATCAAGGGTGAGAGTTTGTCCTTAGGACATCAGTCACTTCTGCATACATCAAACCAGACAGGAAGAAGTGAATAGGATTCCCATACCTTACGTTAAAGGCATCTCAGAACATCTTTCTAAAATTATGACGAAATACAATTTTGCCACTACTTACAAACCTATCAACCAAATTTACAACTTGTTACCTTCTCCTAAGGACGAACTCTCACCCTTGATGTTACCTGGTGTTTATGAGATTCCATGCTCATGCAAATTATCTTACTTTGGACAGACAGGTAGGTCTGTTAAGAAACGCGTCTCGGAACATCAAGACCACATTCGTCTTCTTAAACCGCAGAAATCTGGCCTCTCTCAACACGGAATTGAAAATCCAAACCATAGGATCCATTGGGAAAAGGCTAAACTTTTACATAGATCTTTATTTAAACATGAACGTTTATACAAAGAAAGTTCTGAAGCCCTACTACACAGACCAAACCTAAACTGCAACGACGTTCTTACTATTCCTAAAGTATGGGAAATTATCATACAAAACTGTGTTAAATAATTAAAGTATTTTTTTTTGTTGTACTACTTTAGCACGTTTTCATGAGATTCTATTGTAATCATGCGCCCTAACTGTATGTTATTCCTAATTTTTGTTTAAATACTGTACTGATGATGTCCTAAGATACTTAGGATGAAATATTTACAATTAAATAATTTTCACTGTGGTTTATACGTGTGTTTTTTAAAGAGAGATATTAGTTGGAACACTAAATTAGCTGTATACAAGACAGTGTTCAAACCAATTTTAACTTATGGATCTGAGAGCTGGGTCAGAAGTAAAACACTTGACCGAAGGCTAGAGACCGCAGATATGAAAGTTCTGAAAAAGATTAGAGGCGTGAACAGATGGCATCAATGGCAATATCATATTAAAAACGAGGATATTAGGAAAGAACTTGACATTGTCAGCATCCAGGAATGCATTAGCAGAGCTAATCTCAGGTGGTATGGTCACTTAAACAGAATGGGCAAGGAAAGATCAGCAAAACAAGTGTTCTCTGCCAGGTTGGCAGGAAAACGGCCCAGAGGAAGACCAAGGTATAGGTGGATTGATACAGTACAAAGTACCTTAGATGATAGAAATATAAGATCTGATAATGTTGGAGTCTTGACAAGTACAGTGGTATCTCGCTAATCTGAACTAATAAAATCCGTGCTCGTTCGGATTAGCGAATTTTTCCCCAAGAGACAACAATAACTAGCGTTTAAGACAAAAATGATCAGATTCTAATGCTACATGAATTTATTTCTGTAAATAAATTAACTGGTAGAAAAAATCTACTGTAATGCAATGTATCAAAAAAGTACAGTATACAAGTTTATTTTAATAAAAAATTTAATTTGTATGTACCTGTATTGTTGAGGATTCTGATTTTATAAAATTACGTAGTTCAGTACGTAACTTAATTTGCTAACCTACAGACATCATGATTAGCTTTGATATCCAGTCATTATTTGCTAGTGTACCTCTGACTGACATTCTCAGACTGTTGAGTTTGAGAATGTCAGATGAGTTTGCTCCAGACATAGTTGAACTGTTTGTCTTTGTCGTGACTATTTCATCTACAGGAATCAGTTCTACAAACAGATTAAAGGAACCAACATGGGAAGCCTCATGTCACCTGCACTTGCTAATTTTTACTTAGAGCATCTTGAAGAATCCCTGTTCTCTTCAATACAACCCCAATCTTTCTTTTGGGTTCTATATATGGAGATGATGTGTTTGCCATCTGGCCTGACTCAGAAGAATCTCTACTTACCTTTTTAACCAAAATCAGAAGCTTACACCCACACATCAACTTTACCATGGAAAAGGAAAAGGACAATTATCCTTGTTGTGGACATACTTACTCTTTCTACATACATGTTATTCCCAAGCTGTGCAACAAGTCTTGGACTCTTACAAGTCCATCGCCAAAAATCCCGAATCTATACTATGAGTCCTTATCCCATATATTGGCAGGTATCTCTGAGATGATTGCTTAGATCCTGAAAAGATATAATTTAGTTCCTACTTTTTTTTCCTATCAAAAATCTCCTCTTGGTTACCATCCACGAAAGATAAACAGCTCCCTGGTGTTTACTAAGTTCATTGTGAGTGCCTCTGCTCATATTTTGGACAAACAGGTCATTCCATTGAAAAACAACTATAAAAATACCAATCTTATATTAACAACAATAAACTTAAAATCTGACCTCATCAGCATGGAGTGTTACATCCTGAATGCAGAGCTTTACAAGTAAATTCTTTATTCAGGATTTAACATGACAAACTACTACTTATTAAGGAGATATCTGCACATCAGCTAATAATTATAAAATGTTGTTTTATGTCTTGTAATAATGTATAGTCCATGTGTGCGATATAGTGAGAGTTATTGCTAGGTTATTTGTAATTCCCAAGTAAGCTGTCTAGTACTTTGCGAAATTCCGAGAAAAGTTTATAATAGTAATCCGGAATAATCGGTATGAGTCGAGCGTAGCGATGGAGGCTATACCTACGCGGAAATATGACGTCCGAGCGCCTTCCTAGAATAATGTAACCGGACAGGTTAGCGAGAGTGTAGGATCACCCAAGGGGCATGAACGATGGGGTTCGTGGGTGAAAACCGCATTGAATAGAGGGTGCTCGAATAGGACGAATAAAAGACGAAGCACGCCGTTTTAGGAGGCCTTTTGATCTTGGAGTGCCGGATTCGAGTTTAAGGGGGAGTTTGTCGGAGGATTCGTGAGAGAGCGGCGGGTCGGCTACGGTAATGGCGAATGGCAGGTTCTTTTCTTGAGAATGCTTGAAGATTTTCAAGCGGAGCTGATCATGATATGACGGCCCATGTGGAATCGAGCCTTAGCAGAATGTCCCATTGGAGAAAGTTTCCTGCGGAGCGGTAGACAGCACGCAACAGTCGGAAACAATTAGAAGAAAAAGCGTAGTACATTGCCAGGCCCAAAGACAGCCGAAGAATATGCAGTACGGTAATCCAGACCTACATGAGATGGCGGCATGAAAGCTGAAAGGATCCGGTAATGTAAGAGTTTTCGTTCTATGTTAAAATTTTGTTTAGAAGAACAAGAAATTTGTGTGTGTTGTAACTAAAGGACACTAGTAGAGAACTTTTAGTGAGAATTTGACTGAATTAATTAAGCCCTTGTGGAACAAAGAAGAGTTTTTAAATAGGCAGTGATTTGTGAATGGCCTAGACTTGCTTCAATGAAATTTAGAATTAAAGTAATCATTGATAGAGTATTCATGAAAGTGTTCAATAAGTATTCTGTGAGTAATTTGTGAAAGGAGTTATATAGTAGTAGTATTATGCTTAAACCTAATCCTTTCATAATTGAAGGATTTAATTTGCTCTGATTCATTGTGATTTAGTATAACCCTTAACTTAGAGTGAATTTTGATCCATTGAGCATTTAAACTTAGATTACTGTAAAATGTTTTATGTTTTTCCAATAAACATGCTTTGTACCTTATACCTGAGTTATGCCTGATTACGAATTCAAACCACCACTTATGAAATTGAACCTTTTTGGCGGGAAGGAATTTGATATAATTGTTTAAGTGAGATTCGGTCTACGACTGCTAACTGAATCTGCACAGCGCTAGCGTGAGATAAATTATTGTGTGTATCCTTTTAAATTTTTAATTATTTCCCTGAACAAGAGGCTCTTCTGTTATAGAATATTGGCTGGCGCAGCAAAAATATAAATTTTGCCAATATCCGAAGAGGAAATAAATCTGAATTAGTATTTTAGGAGCACGACAGTAGATTAGAAGGAGAGTTATTATAGAGGTAGAATAAGATATAATATAGAGAGATAGCGACATAACAATAGAGTAGCCGGTAGGACTTTGTACAAAGTTTTGAGTAAGCAAAAAGATAGATTCTAGAGACAGTAAGTTAATATATAATAGGATTGAATTTACGATATAACATTATGTGAAAGTAAGGATATAACAATAACACAGCCAACGAATTACAGAATTAACAATGGCGCAGCCGGTAGGATTTTGATTGTACAAAGTTTTGAGTAAGCAAAAGGATAGATTCTAGAGACAGTAAGTTAATGTATAATAGGATTGAACTTACGATTTACGATATAACATTATATGAAAGTAAGGATATAACAATAACACAGAAGACGAATTACAGATATAACACTATGGTCCAAGACTCGCCTTTTACATTGGTGCTGGTTTAGGTTTCAGTGGTTATTTAAAGAGAGTGCTGAAGCACTTCTGCACCCGCCCAACTTTAAATTGGAATGGCTGTCTATTGCCAAGATTTGGGAAAGTCTCATCCTCGTGAATGGCAAGCAATAATGTCCCCCCCCCATTTTAATCATTATTATTATTCATTTTTAAAATTTATTTTATTTTAAATCACTTAATTTTTAATTTAGGCCTTAATTATCTTATTTTATTGTAACTACCCCCCTAGGTGCATGTGGCTCAGCTCTGTAAATATGATTAACATTCTTTGTTTGTAGCTTCACTTGTGATTATGCTGATATATTGATGATGATGATGACGACCAGTTAGTTTCTGGTTGTAATATTTGCAATAATAAAATTGCTATATTCTTGTGAACATGTTGGTATAATAAAAAAACTGTCTACATTACAGATTAAGCCCCCTAACCCCCATAAAGAGATTAGGGGGCTTATTTCATAAATGGACTATAGCTTTTCATGCACTTACCAGTTTTACAAATGTTGCACCACTCAGTAGATCTTTCAGTGATTTAAATTTATCATGAACATCATGATAGTTCCTGTTAAAACTCTGGAAATATCAACATTTGCAAATTCATCTCTAAACACTTTCAATCGTATTGTACTTGAATTATAAGAATCTACTAAGCTTAATGTTTTACTTATGTTAGTATGTGGTAGTCAGTAATTTTCGTTCTTCACTAGTCTTAGATTCTAGACTAATGAAAGTTTTTATTGTTGATAAAATAATTGAAATGAAAATAGGAATTTCGCCCTAGGTTGATGGAATTTAATTAATTTCCTTTAATCCAAGTTCATCACCAGTATGGATTCTGTCATTCTCATTCTACAACAGACCTCCTTGCCAACTTTTGGAGACTGGAATGATTGTGAGAATCTCATGTGGTTACTTTGATATTTCCAAGCCACTTGATTGAGTCTTCCTCCTACCCTTTGTTGAGTGGGTGGCCAGCTTCCTCTCTGGTTGTTCATTGCATGTCATAGTGGATGGTTCTTCCCTCTCATCTGATTTTTCCATTGCCATAGCAAGTCTCTCTGCTTCCATTTACACTATCTCCTGTACATCAGTGATCATCTCTTATTAATGTCTAGTCTTATTCATAGCTTTGCTGATGATAGTACACTCCCTCTTCATCACACAACCTTACCAGGTTTTGTATGATTCAAGATCTTCTATGGCAAATGCCTTAAACACTGATTGACTAGCAATTCTCCAGTGAGATGGTAACTGTTTAGTAAATTTCAGTATTATCAAAACAGTCTTGCCTTATTTCCAGGAAGAAAGACCATGCATCCCCCCCACTTTCAGTGACATTCCACTCACTAACCAAGATGATTTTTCTCTTCTCATGCTGACGTTCACATCTAGCATATCCTGGCATAAACATGTTCACAGCCTTTCGGCCTCCAAAAAGCTTGGTATTCTTTGTCTATCTAAATAATACTTCTCTTCTGCTCAAGTTCTAACACTATAATTCCCAAATTTACTCTCACCCTTAGGATACTAGACGAGATCTGTTCACTTAATAGATGACCCTTTCTCTCACTGATTCCACCACTCACATTCTCATAGATGCTCTATTTCTGCATTGACTTTTCTATGGGTATTTCCATGGATGCTGCTCCAGTGAACTGGCTACCACTATTTTTCTACCTCTCTCTATCATGCATGAATACATGCAGCTGATGGTCAATATACCATTCGACTACAGACTCACCAAACCAATTTCTCATCCTCTATCTTTATTCCATATGCCTCAGACCTTTAACTCTTAAAAAAAAAATTAGACTTTTCTAGAAAATAAAACATAAGCACTTTAATTAAATGCTTTTGTTTTATTAAAGCTGACTGTTTCTCTTCTAGTTTTTTTGAGTCTCAGAGTACAGAAATTTTTAAATATATTACGATATATAGATATAGAACTGGTTTACTTAGTTTATTTACTTAGTTTCTGTGTTCTATTATACCATTAAAATAATAAACAACATGTTCGACGAACACATAAGTCTGTCCACACGTTTAAGGATTCTTCACGGAGACGATATCGTACGCAAGACACGACGATATGGTAAGTGGAAGTTGAAATTGGCGCGGTAACTAAACAGGTTAGCCTTCTTAAAGAGGTGCCGAGACACCAAATTAATACCGAACTGTTTTAAAATCAAAAACAAGTTCCACTCGGCCAAAGCCCAACGCATCTATAAATGAGCGAGTGTAGCGCTTTTACGCGAACAAATTAACACCACTCGCCGGGAATTAGCACAAGCAAATACAACCATCAGCGCATTACGAGAATCACTGCATAATATTCTAAATACGGAACTTTGGCAGATCTTAGAGAACATCACCGACGCAACGGCAAAAAAAGAATTCGACAGAGTCAAAAACCGGCACCAAAAGAAGTTCGAAAATCTACAACAGCGGAACACCATACAACGACCGCAATTACAACAAGACCTCGTCGTTGTGAATCTATCGTCACTCACCTTAAGCAAAGAAGCCACAACTGCTTTAAGTCGAGGGCACAACTTTGCCATAACTCCCAAGCAAGTTCCAAAAGCCGAAATAATGGCGTCCATCAAACGAGGAATTTACGACCTGCCTCCAACAATAGCTAACAACATACGTTTAGATGTGGCCAACATCCTAATCAAGTCCAAGCCTCCAAAAAGTAATATCCCACATAAGGAATTCATTGCTATAAAAGAGCTACACAACAACAGCCAGATTACCATAACAAAAGCAGACAAAGGAAATGCAACCGTGGTGATGGACACAACTGAATATGAAAACAAAATGCACACAGTATTACAAGATCAGTCAACATACAAAATTATAGATCGCAATCCCACCAACACACAAAAGAATAAGGCACGAAAATTATTAAAAAAAGTCACTTCCTGGCCCAAAGACACAGTTAACAAACTCAAACCCTTCCATGTTAGAACACCGAGGATCTATGGATCACCAAAAATTCACAAACCAGGCACACCCCTATGCCATTGTGGACAGTATAAATAGTCCCACATACAAACTGGCTAGACATTTAGCAAAGCTACTAGCCACTCTCACTAACAATTCTCCCTCCTTTATCAAAAATTCAGCACACCTAAAAAGCATCTTACAACACCTCACCCTAAAAAGCTCAGACTTAATAGTAAGCTTTGACATCACTTCACTATTCACAAATGTACCACTAATAGAAACCCTCAATCTACTGAAGTCACACACTTCCCCCTGATATATTTGAACTATTCACATTCACAATACATGCAGGATATTTCACATGGAAAGGGAAAATATACAAACAAATTGATGGGACAGCCATGGGCTCCCCCCCCCCCCCCAGCCAACTTTTACATAGAACACCTGGAAAAACAAGCAATCAATACAGCCACTCTCAAACCAACACTTTGGCTACGCTATGTTGATGATGTGCTTGCCATTTGGCCACATGGCCCTGAGACATTGAAAACATTCTTAGCACATTTAAATAGCCAACACCCAAAAATCCACTTTACTATGGAACCGGAAGCCAACAACTGTCTGCCCTTCCTGGATACACTCATCACACGTCTCCCAGATGGTTCCTTATCATTTTCAGTTTTCAGAAAACCCACACATACAGGCAGATACTTACACAAACAATCACACCATCATCCTTCTCAACAATATGGCATATTAAAAACGCTAACCCATAGAGCGAGAGCAATCTGTTCAAATGACAAGGCTCTTACTGCTGAACTGACTCACTTACGCCACACCTTCTTGGCCAACGGCTACAATCCACAAAAAATAAACAAAATACTAAACACTCCTAAGAAACCCCTCCCACCATCCACCACAGAGAACTACAACAAAACAGTCACCATCCCTTACATTAAAGGCACATCCGAAAAGATCTCAAGAATTCTCATTAAACATAAACTACGCACTACATTCAGACCATGTAGCAAATTAGCCACCCTCATCCGCTCACCCAAGGACAGCATTCCTCCTTTATCACATCCAGGAGTCTACCAAGTACCCTGCTCATGCAATCAAGCCTACTACGGTCAAACAGGAAGAACTGTGAATATCCGCATCAGCGAACATAAACGATACGTCCGGAAATATCATTATGGGAAGTCGGGCCTAGCAGACCATGCTCTGGATACCCCTGCACACAGGATCAACTGGAAAAACACAAAAGTACTACACAGAAACCCATATAAATCAGAGAGATTGTTCTTAGAGGCGACAGAAGCCCTAAAACACACTCCAAATCTCAACAAATATGGCTGTATTAACTTGCCGAAGATCTGGGAGACAGTCATATTAAGGAAAAACTAGCACTTTTCTAGGACTCTAGCAATATATGATAGCGTTTTTTTTTTTTTTTTTTTTTTCAGATAGAGGGTGCCAAAATCAGGACTCTAGTCTTTGTGTTGCTGCTACAATTTTGTTAATGTACACCATGTTGTTTTAGTCTCGCGTATTGTGACAAACAGTGTTTTTGTGCTCTGAAGATGCTGGTTATAATACCAGCGAAATATCAGCATCAAGTTAATAAATCAATTATTTACTTAGTTTCTGTGTTCTATTATACCGTTAAAATAATAAACAACATGTTCGACGAACACATAAGTCTGTCCACACGTTTATAGAACTGGTTTGTTGAATGAATTCATCAGGTTTCATTTGCTGCCTTTATCACTCCCAATCCAGATAACCATGCTCTCCTTGAGGTCTACTTATCTTTAAAATTGATTTCATACAGTCTAACTATCCAAACTTTGAGATGATCTTCCTATGAGACTAACATTCATGACACAAATTGGCTTCCCTTTTCTTACTTCACAGATGATTCCAAAAGGGAAACGGAATTATTTGCTGGCAGTCATGATCTAACGCAAATAGTTAACTTACCAACCAAAATACCAAACAGTCCTCATCATTCTTCCACTGCTCTTGTTTTCGCAACTCCAATCTTATCCAAATCTCCGTTGCTAGAGATCGATCTCCTCTCAGTCAGTCACAGCCTTGTATTCTACGTATAAGGCTGTTACTGACTTCCAACTGCCACCATTATACACCTCTTTTCCATGATGAGATTACTGTTTCATTCTCTCTGATTCACACATCTGCCCTGAATTAATAACTGCAATAATCTAATGGAATGAGAGCCTTCATTTCAACTACACTGAAAAAAAAAAAAAAAAACTGACCATGTTAAAAAAACGTTTCATTTTCTTGACCAAAAAGCTCTGGAAAAACTTTTATTGGGATTATATTGATCAAGTGTATATAATAAACAACTAGTTTCACCAACTAAGCTTGTTGACATCTTCAGGGTACATAACTGATGTAAGGCACTAAAAAGTAAAAAACTGTTACAAACTAAAATCAACTGATTCCAATTATATTAAACAAAGAACAGAATGTGTACAATACATTCATAGAGCATGGATGATCTCACTTGTTGTTATTTAGGAACGCTCTATAGTTGGCACTATAATTCAGTTCTGGCAAGTTGAAGGATCTAATAAGGGTCTTCCAGATCACGGGCAAGATTAGTCCTTGGTTCCTGTTAACTGACCTCTATAGAAGCTTAAAAACTGTCTGTATATTTCATGTTTTAGATGATTTGCTTAAGTCAAAAACTCTAGTCTCTCATTCATTTTACCCAATAGCATTGAAACAAGTGTAAAAATTATTAATAAATCCAATTAGACATTTGTAAGGGCAAAATTCATTATACTTACTACCTGCTCAACTGGCAGTCAAGCCTTTTCTGTTCTCTCGCTAAGACTGTTGGACATAACATCTTCCATTCCTTATTTCCACTTTTATTGTATCCTGATAGTACCATGGTAACATCACTCAAAGTGAAAGCAAACCTCTTAGGCTCACTCTTTTCCTTGAATTCTTGTTTGAACAATCAATGCAAATTACCTCACTATGATGTTACTCACTGCATGCTTCCTTTTGATCTTTTGTCAGTAGGATATCAGAAAAATCATCACTAGTCTTGATAGTAATAACTCCTTGTCCAAATTGTTTCCAGCTGTACTTGATTTCATACAGTTTAATTAAGATCTTCCTAGGAGATTAACATTCATGACACAAATTGGTTCTCTGTCAAATATTTCCATCAGACATGTAATCTAATAAAAGTCAACCATCAAACTATCATTTCATTTCCCTTCGTCAGTACTCTTGAAAATGATGGAGATAGTCATCAACGACCAGATTCTTCACTGACTGGTGACCCATCAGTTAAATAATGATCACCAACATGGACCATATTATTCTCATTCTACAGCAGACCGTGAAAAAATTTGGAGAAACTAATGTGGTTGTTCTTGATGTTTCCAAGGTATTTGAATGTATCTACAAGCTGTCATCTTATGGTACCCCCTCCTATCCTTTTTTGGAGGGGGTACTATAAGATGTTTTTGCCAGCCTGGTTGGCTGAATGGTTAGCATATCCACTCTCCAACGAAGATGCTGCTGCAGGTTCGAATCCCACCAAGGGCATGGATGTTTGTTGATTGTCTATAACCATTTACCGTAACTTTAAATCTTATTCAAAGTTATGCTGATAGTACTCAAATGATATTGCAGCTTCAAGATTCTTTTTAACCAATGTCTTCACTGATCTCATTATTTTCAAGTAAAGGCAACATAGTGAATTTCAGTGCTATTAAGACACTGTCATGTTGTATAGGTCTTGAAGCCTCTCACATGTTGGATCAGTATAACCAAAAAAAAACGACACTTTTATTTATTATCCTATACTATAATTTTGTATTTAATGATTTTACCATTAAAATTATCTGCCCAAAAAATCAGCAATTAAGAGTTATCCTAAATACTACATTGCATGAAATTTAGAAGCTAGGGAGGATTTATTAGAATTTTTCATAGATCAGTCTTCAACCTAGGACTGGTTTAATAGTAAAGTAACTATGCAAACATTTCCATCAGACAAAATAGCAAGCTCTTATAATTATTTTCATACTTAAGAAGTTGCAGAAACATCTGTAAGGGGTGAATGGTATAGCTAAGGAGAGAATATTGTATGGGGATTCCATTATAAGAGGAGTGTTTGGCAAGAATGGGACAGAATCACACTTTTCAGGTGAGAGGATTAATGACATTAGTAAGGCTATTAGTATTCAGAAAGGTGAATCTAAAGAGGTGATCAATTTGACAGGTACAAATGATCTAAAAAGTGACAGGTTTGGTATAGAGGGTAAAGTTACTGAGTAGTTGCCAAGAGGTTGAACTGAGGAGGAGGAACATGATTGCAGATCAGTCAGTAGGTTAAGGAGGAATGATGTGCAGTTTGTGAATGTGTGGAGTTAGTTTGGTGGACAGACTTGCATACGGCTGATGGTTGTGCTTGATTGAGTTGGGTATTCTAAATCTGAAAGAAGTTACTGAATGGTGTGAGAAGCAAAGGAGAAGAGTAAGAGGGTAAAGATAATGAGTGCCATGGAGTGTGATACATGTTGAGTCGAGATCAAATACAGGTAGAGATGTTGATGAGAGTTTGTGTGTGTGAGAATGAACAGAAATGTTGAAAAGTTCTGTAGGTAACAAATCAGAATGTGATAGTTAAGCAAAGTATAATGGTAATTGGGGACTACTGCTATTTATGTGCAGAAATGCCAGGAGTATTTGTAATAAGGTGGTGGGGGAGAGGATTGGCATTGGATTAGTTCATCTTGACTAAAATTAATGACATTAGTGAGACATTACTAACAGAAAATGATATAGTTAATGGAATAGAATATAAAGCATGTAGTATTTTCATGGGGAATAGGGAGAGAGACAGAAAAGTGGATGTAGGAAGCAAGGTTCCCTCTAATTTTTACCAGCCGACATAAGCATGAAAAATATTTTGTATGCGAGTTTCCAATTGAAGACTCAATGTATACATTAATGTGATATTTCTCATATTAATGTTGACCTTTTTTTGTCTACCTGTAAAAGTGCAAGCACTAAATAAATTCATAACTACAAAAATCCATTGTTGTTTCCATGAGACCAAGTGACTGTGCTGTCTAGATAGTAGATACTCTAAACAAATATGCCTCTGCAACTTGCTGATATCAGCATCAATTCACATGGGATAACTGCTCAAAGTATATTAAGTTGGAATGGGTTAGATAACATCCATGTGTTAAGCCTTCAGTGCTGGGAAAAACTCATGATAAAAGTTTAATGGAGTGAAACAGTACTAGGAAACAATTAAGAATTGTATTTAATTCGTGTGTGTGTGTTACACTTTCATTTTGTACTCCCTGACGATGTCTCTGTAACTGATATGAAATGCTGAAAGCATTGAATACAATTTTTAATCATTTGCTGATGTGGTTTCACTCCATTAAACTTTTATCATGAGTTAAACTAATATTGGAATGGAAACAGCGAAGAAATTAATAATTAGTCCTTTTTTTTTTTTTTTTGACTGTGTGCATGCACATCTTAGAGGAGCATTAATAGAAAGGGTATTGTTGATGATAGTAGATGATCTGCAGCCAGATAAAGTAGGAGTCAGCAAGCCAGTGAAGACAATTCATTTGAGGCCATCTTGCGTGAGACTGAAACTAACAGAACATAATATATGGCTGGTTGCTGTGGAGGATGAGTTGAAAGAAATGGGATTCATGTAGCTGCTGGAGATACCTGAGGCAGCATTGTGATAGAGGGAGAGTAGTTGGTGTAGTAATTGCATCACAGGATTTGTCAGTAACCAAGGTGACCACATTTCACCAATTGGTAAGAGTGATCATACAGCTTAGGCCTGGAAGGTGGCTAAATGTGTGGAATTTTTAGTTAAGATGAGATGTGTGAAATTGTAGAGCTAGGAATTGCAACCGAGTTCATAGTGCATGAGAAATGGTAAAGGACATTTGAAGGAAGTAGTGGATAGTAGCAGACTGCATACTTAGTCAAAAGAATAAATCAAGTCAAGATTAAATGGATATATTTCCTACTTAAATGCATAATTTAAGGAGGAACTTTTGTGGAGGGGATCTAAAGAGAAGGTCATCAGTTAACTTGTGATTAAATACTAGACTGCTTATAATTTTTGAATAAAAGCTAAGCAGTAAAAGTAGGTGTAATATTTCATATGAGATAAGTGAGCATTTTCTGTAATATTTACATTGCTTTCTTGTATATGCAGATGATGAACATCACTTTAAAATACTGTTCTCTTTTTTATTTACAGCTGGGCCTTTGCCATTAAAAGATATATGTCGACGTGTAATAAGACAGCAAATAGGGAAGGCTCGTTTTGGACGGATACAGGAGCTCAATCTTCCTACAGCCATGAAAAATTACCTTCTTTATCAAGATCGAAGGTAACAACACATTTCTGTGTAGGATGTTTGAACATGGTGCTGATCATTATTTAGAGAGAAGAACCAAAGTTCCAGACCACTGTCTGTGCCATAGGAAGGACCATGTTTCCTACTTTAGTTTGATCTGATATGCTGTGGTCCAAAAAAAAAAATAAACTTGGGCCCATTTATTGCCAGTAGTTTGATAAAGTTAGTTTCTCTTCATAAATAAATTCATATCATTTACTGGAAAAAAAACAAAAAAAAAATATATATATATATATATATATTTGGTATTAAATTTGCAGTACTTAATTTATAACAGTTAATTTTAAAAATAAAGTTTACCCTCCCCCTTCATTCTGCTTGCTGTTTGGCATCTTTTATAGTTTCTTGTTTTGCAGTCTATGTGATAGGCCACATAGCCAAATGGCTGATTTTCTCTGCCAAAGAGAAGATCTTTTATATAATTAATTTTTAAGCAGTGTTTTAGGGCTGTTGGAAGTTACTGGGGCATGTGAATTTGTTATGTGGCAGCATACAGTAAGTATACATTGAGTCTGCTTCCTATTTATAATGCATAAACATGTAGCAGTTTGTTTGCTTACTCAGGTGTAATTTTCCACCACCAAACAACGTTTTCTGTAATGTGTTGTGTTTTGGGGACAGATTCACTAGAAGTTTTATGGTATATTTTATTGACTAATGCAAAATGAAAATAAGTCTCGTCTTCATGGCATTATTTTAAAGGAAAGTTTATTTAAGTTGCAGAAACTATTTTGCTAAAGAACATAATGCAACAAAATAAATATATATTTTTTAACTTACATCATTATACTTGAGAATATAGAGAATCTAATTTATAAATAAGTAGTGTAAGATAAAAACTTTGTTTCATGTGGTTTATAAGTACATTTATTTAAGACTTTTAACTGTATTGTTGATTTCTATAGTTTATTTCCAAAATAAGTTTATATTAAACAAATATCAGAACTCATATTACTGTAATATATACTGAATCACTCAAATAAGACATGGTAATAAAATCTGTATTGTTGCCTATTTCATGAACAAAATAATCATTTGTTCAGATTGGGGAGGGGGAGGGAACTTTAATATGTGCATAAAATGCATTGATATTTCAAAAATAAATTTACAAAAAGTGATTAAGATTACTGAGAAAATTCCAGTAACAATTCCTTATCTTGCATTTATTAACATATATTCAGTTGAAATTCAAAGTAGTCAAATTTGGGCCACATTTATTATGGTATATATATGTGTGTGTGGAGGGATTGAAAACATTTTTTTAATTGCATGTTTTTTTAGGGAGTCTTATTTCACAACTAAAATACAGTATTTCTTAACTTCATAAATGTCAATAAGTTTCAAGTGCAGCTTATAAAATGGCAAAAATTTTTGTGGCTTTTTGTGAAGTATTTTTTTGTTGTGTATTTGTGTATATAAATATATGTACAAAATGTGTTATTTAATTTCATTTGAAAATTTGTTCTATACTAGAACCTGAATACTAATAATTCTTGAAGAACATTTAAAATCATGATGGAAATTTAAGTAATACTTAAGCTATATTTAAGATCTGTGACCTGCCTGTTATTATTCTGCCATCTTTGTGATTTGATGTGAGGGATGCAGATTTTGTTTGCACCAACCAAATACCTGTGAAGTGTAGTATAATCATGTTAGATGTGTATATTAAGTACGTTTATTGGGTATTATTTTTATGTTTTGGGATTACCTCACCTTTTGTGCTTGTTTTTATAATTTTCTGATTAGTTTGAAATGTTATATGATCTTTTTTTTGTGTGTGTGTGTGTTTGTGTACTATTAAATTATAATTTTATGGCAGTTTAAACTAGGTAGCTCTGGTCATTTCTAAATGTATATTGTGAGTTGATGATTTGGAGGCAAGAATTATCAAGCAAAATGAGTTTTTTTTTTTTTTTTTTTTTTTTTTTTTTTTTTTTTTTTTTTTTTTTTGAGTAATTTTTATAAAAAAAACTAGGAATGTGTTGCAGCTGCCTTCTTTGGTTTAGGCTGTATAGTCACTTTGTTTTGTACAAAAATGTATAAAAAAAAAAAGCAAGTGGTTTTATTAATTTCAGATTTACAAAATAAAACAAGTTAGGAAACATTTTAGATTTTGTTTTCATTTATATACATTCCATGTTTACAGTAAATAGAAGCTGTAATTAATGAGTATTCACTTACTGAAAAATAAAAGTGTCAATTATATTTTTTGGGTTTTTGATTCTGTGTGGAAACAGATTTGGTCAAGAATAAGTGAATTTGAAACTGTTATGCTCCTTCCTCCTCTTAAGGCATAATCTTGTAAACTCAAAAATTTATTATTCTACCTTACTCAGGATTGAACATGTACTGATTTGTGCCAGTTGAGCTATCAAAGCTGGTTTTTGACAACACTTTAAAATTATTGAGTTTTGTGTATGATTTGAATATGAAATTTAAATTAACATAAACTATAATGTAAAATAAAATAGGCTGTCAAAAAGCAGTTGTTTGTTATATTAATTAAAAATAGGATACATGATCTTTAACTCTTAATTTTCTAATGGAACAGAAATTTTGACCAATTTTGTTTTGCTTTTTAAGGAGGATTGAGCATCGTTGCCATTTCTGAGCAGTTCATTTACATCTAGAAATATTGTAGTTTTTATATGCATATTAAGAAATTATGAATTTCTTGATAAACAAAAAAAAAATTACAATTATTTTTATAGCAATCCCATCTGAAATGCTAAATCTATATATAGTACTAATAGTGGATAAGTCAAGATTTAGACGAAGTAGGTTGATATGCTTTTTGAAAACCTGCACATTAAAAATTACTGGGAAATACTGCTGATAAAATCTTGTTCCAAAAAGCCAAAGGATTAAATAAATACGTCTGAAGTTGAATTATAAACTGATTTTGATTGAAGTATCTGTATGGTAGAGCACAGAGGTCATTAATCAGCTCTCTCTCAGTGGTTTTGAACAGAAGAGCAAGAGAAATGTCAAGTACTGTCATCTGGAAAACTGCAGATGTGGTTCACGGCAGTGAAAGAAGATTGATATATGATACAAAGAGAATGGTTAAAAGAATGCCTCCCTTGGCTTGGCATGGGTAGAAAATTCAGAAGATAAAAATCCATACCCCACACACACAAAGAGAATGATTAAATGATGAGGTCTGGGGCTTACCATAGGAGGGAAACGTGGTATTGATCAAATGGCTGTTATGCTAGTGACAAATGTCTAAAAAAAAATGGGTTTTTCCAGGCATCTCTGTAACATTTAATATATTCTTTTCGTACGTATTTTTCTAGCATAAACACACAACAGTTTGCACTGAAGTATCTTAATGATTACTTGTATAATGATGACAGTCGATGCTATTAATTATAAGTTGTTCTTAATATTCCATGAGGCAGAGTAAATCAGTAGGAAGGTATACCTTTAGAGGTACCAGTATTTACAAGGTGTGAGAAATATTTTTTCCTGTACTTACTCTGTATGTATTGTCAGTTGTGGAATTTTTTTTTCCAGTGAACTGTAATGGCATATTATAATTGTATTACTGTTTTCATCTATTTCATTTCATGGATAAAAATTGCTAGATGATAATCTTAGACAATGAGGGTTGTTTAATACAAATTAAATTTTTTCCTAATCTCTTAATAGAGTATAGGGCAGTGCCACGTGTGAATGGTGTGTTGTAACAGAAGATTTTTTTTTTTTTCTGTTCATTGATGAAATACATGACTCCAAGATATCTGTTTTAACATTTAGCAGTGTTGCAGGAGAATTACTTGATTGAACAAAGCAATGTCAGGAATGGACAGAAATTGTGATAAAAGCTGTGTGTGAGAGAGACAAAATAAGTGTCTGCCATTTTGATTATTAAAAAAAGCTTTGCGCCTCTGGTTATTCCATAGTCAAATATGATATGGTTACAAGTATTGTTGTGCAAAGAAAAGAAAGCAAGAATGTTTTGATCATACTTGTGATATTCTTTATTATTGCACATTGCTTTGGTGCACTTTGGAAAATGGAGTTTTTGTCACAAGGCAAGAATTCAGACAAAAGATATTTCCACACCTGTAAGAATTATTTCTGTTTGTGGGAAGAATTATTTTCCCATCAGTGGTGGGAAAACAGATATTTTGGAGTCATATATTTCATCAATGAGGAAAAGCAAAAAACTATTAGAAAGAAAAAGAAAATATAGTGATTGATTATCCCCTTTATAAATGTTATTTATAGTGCAAAATAGTATGAGATTGGTAATGGTGTAGGAGAGATGTTGCATAAATGTGGAAGTCTATCCAGTTGATCAGAATTACCTATGGAGTGGACTGGGCTGCTACTAACCAACACAGTGCCTTTGCAAATAGAAAAGGCACCCCCCTACAGCTCAGGTAAAATTTTTGAAGTTGCTGTAGTATTTCATTTTTTGATAATGAAAATCAAGTTATTTTGTATAAATTATACAAATCAAACCATTATTGTACATAACCATAATTCCAATTTTTAATCACAATGATTGGGAACTTGGTCAGTAAGATATACTTTAACATTTTGCTTTTGTGGAAACAAACGAATTCTTTCTTTGGTTTCAAACAGTTAAAAGAAAATTCCACTCTAACCTAATGTCATCTCTACATAGTTATAATTATATACAAAATAAAGGAATAATTACTTAAGTATAAAGAGCTAATAAGCTTCATTTCGGCAATGAAAACATTACTTAAATTAAGGGGATATTAAATCCCACATAGTTTTAAAACCGAATAAGAAACTCAAAGATTGGAATCAGAGAGTTTCTTGCCGAATATAGTAAACTATAAAGTATCGGCGACACTAGCGTTAGCCAATGCAAGTGACCCTAGTACGTAGTACAATACCGGACAACTCGTTGCAAAGGTGGGGAAGTTCAGATCGCTATTCTTAGGTATTTTCCATAATGTAAAAACACATTTCCTAGGAAATGTATGCTGTTATTACATTATGGAGGGAGGTCACTACCCAGACCGGTTTCAGCCTTTTTTGAGGCTTCATCAGTGAGTAGCTAGACCTAATACCAAAGTGTATAGCGAAAAGAACTTATGTACTCTGCGAACGAGTTTTCCAAACAGGTGCAACCATTAAGTTAAGTATAAAGAGCTAATAAGCTTCATTTCGGCAATGAAAACATTACTTAAATTAAGGGAATATTAAATCCCACATAGTTTTAAAACCGAATAAGAAACTCAAAGATAGGAATCAGAGAGTTTCTTGCCGGTAGTGACCTCCCTCCATAATGTAATAACAGCATACATTTCCTAGGAAATGTGTTTTTACATTATGGAAAATACCTAAGAATAGCGATCTGAACTTCCTCCACCTTTGCAACGAGTCGTCCGGTATTGTACTACGTACTAGGATCACTTGCATTTGCTAACGCTAGTGTCGCCGATACTTTATAGTTTACTATATTCGGCAAGAAACTCTCTGATTCCAATCTTTGAGTTTCTTATTCGGTTTTAAAACTATGTGGGATTTAATATCCCCTTAATTTAAGTAAAGGAATAATTATTTATCAAGCAAGAACCATGTATAACATATTAGAAAGAAAAATATTTAATTACCATTTTCGTACATCCTTTTGTGTATATCTTCGAATAAATACAAATAGAAAAAGAAAAACTAAGCAATATGAATTCCCTCTTGATCCACAGCTGATCTAGTTTTCACCATCTGCCTCTGGACTTGACTTGGAAAAATTCAGAGAAACTCGCATGCTTGCTCTTGACATTTCAAAAGCATCTGATGGAGTTTGGCGTAAGAGACTACTTAACAGCCTGCCATTGTCTCTGCTTTCCACACTGAATTGCCAGTTTTTCTTTGGTCGCTTACTACTAGTCACGGAAGATCTTTCTCTTTCAAATGTCCCCATGGTTCTATCATTTTCACCACTCTCTTCCTTTGTATAAATGACCAGCTCTCACAGATTGCAAATCCTATCCACATAGCTTCTCAATCTCCATTCCTCTTCAATTGACAAACTTTGTACTAATTGTTAGAACTCTCAACATCTACTATGCCCAATCTCTTGAACTCTGATCTAGTTGTATTTCAGTGGGATAATGATATCCTTGTAGATATGAATGCCACCAAAACTCAGTCCTGTCGGATCTCTTGTAATAGAAATCTCGCATTCCTTCCTAACTGCTTTTCAGCCGAAGACACTATTTCATACCTTTACAACTGCTAGCCCTATACAAATCCTAAATCTTCCCAACTGTAGAATATTGCTCACACATTTTGGGTTTTTCCTCCTACAATCAGGCAAATCGGCCCAGTGAACACATGCAGCTACAGACAGGACACTGTGAGGCATAGGGCTAGCCACATCCTCGGGACTGGTACTGCTTAGAAGGGCTAAAGATAGCTCCGTAACAGACCACTAGGCTTAATACCTAAAGGGGAGAAGATATTTGGGGATAGTGCACCAAAATCTTCTCTAAAGTTGCTTGATGCTATCCAGAAGAGGGCAGTCCAGTTAATTTATGATCACTTTGTCACAGATCCACTTAAGTGGTCTTTATTTATAGATCAATATAAACTCAACCAGCTATACATGCTTGTTCGGACAAGCTATGACCAATCTATAAATAAACGACCATGTCCACATCGGATTTGAATACGAACGGACGATAGCAACACTTGTGGGTTTCCTGAATTCTGATCGAAACATTGAGGGCTGGATAGAACTGATGCCCTAAGAGGCAGAGCCAACTGAGAAATCATCTGAAAAAATTATTTCGTGATGCCTCCAAGTAGTCCAAAGACCTCAAGGGAGGACACCTACATTACAACTCTCCATCTACACCGAACTGCCACTACCATCATCTACCTCCCCCCCCCCCCCCCCCACCACCACCATTGGTATTTTGTGTTTGTAAATTATGTGTGTCTGAAGATCGATTTGTTCCTATGCGGGATGAAAAACTTAATTTTCGGCAAAGCCTTACTACCTCTGTATGAGATCGGCTAACTCACCTTCAATTGAAAAATATATATATATATACAGGTAGCCCTCGTATAACGCGTTCTACAAATTGTAACCTTTGTTCAATGCGGTCTACAATTTCTAATGACCCATTTTTTTTCACCGTGGGACTTAAAAATCAAATGTTATCTTCGTTAAATTTATGTCTGCCCGTATCGCGCAAGTAATAAGTATCGAATTTAGTTTTATTGTATCCCTGAATAAGGTACTGTACAGAGGCTTTTGCAGTGTGTGTGATATATTTCTCAACAAATAGTACAATTTCAGACAGCTGGAATTAAAACGGCGCTAATTAATGAATCACATGTTCACACTCACTGAAACACTAAAAACTATTGTCCAATTTTTCAATTATGAAATAAGTGTTTGTTTTATTGCATTTGAAATTCTCGATGTCATTATGACGGATCACAAAGGCTAACTTAAAATAAAATTCTACCAAGAATTGAAACATGCCATATAATGAGTGTGCGTTTGTTTGTCTGCCACCTCAAATGCAAACAAGCAGCCATAAAATTCAACCAAGGGTTGAAACTTTGTGAGTTGAGCCAGTTGGTAATGAGAAGTTCTGTCGGAACAATAAATGACACTTGTGAATGTCTTAAAACTAATAGTGAATGTTGTTATGACAGTTTCAGATGTTATGGAATTTGATTGAAGAGAATTAGCATTTCAACTCAACACTTCTCGGTTGCCTTTGTCTTTTGGGTTGCTCGATCTTTTGTTAATACCGCACCAATCATATGCACGTCTTTATAGCTGCTCTTGTGTAAAACAATTCATCTTGTATGTATTGTAATAATTAAAAAAAAAAAGTTGAATAATTTATAAGCGTGTAAAAGGATATCACCTGTAAATCGTTGACGTGCCAGCAAAATCCTCAGACGTGCCATAGGTTCGCCATCTAGGGTTTACTGTATAAAGTGTTTACCGTCGAAAATTGTCTTCGTTTTCTGCCAGGAAAGCACATTAAAAATCATAAGTGTGCTATTCTCAAGCTGAGCAGTTTATTTTCTGGTGTGGTGAGTTCAGGGCTGCATTTACCATGAGGTGCAAGATGGGGGCCTCATTTTAAAACCTTACTCCTCACAAAGAACAACACAACAAAAAAACAGCGTAGTTATAGTTGCAAAATAAAATACTTATTTATAAATATTAAATTCATAATATAAAAACCAGAGGCTGCTGAAAAATTTGTGAGGCTTCCATTTGAAATACATTGTTCTTTCCATAGAATATAAAACTAACAGGAATTCTATATTCCATAAAATGCATGTATCTAAGTGCGTACCATTTCTTTGCTGGACGTATATACATATCCTGCACACCTGGATAATATTCTGTCCACCTGCTGAAAAAACATGGATAAGAAGTGTAGTTTGACCGTCATGTCCATTAGAAGGTGCGATAATCCTTCACGCTGAAAAGAACATTTAACTATATTACCAGGCGTGTAGTAGCTACGTTCTGTGGCATACAGCAAGAAACGCAGTTGCTTGCGTTTGCCCGGAAACCGGAATCTAAGTTATATCTGACTAAATACCTATGAGTTATATTCATTTTGCTGCTTGTTTTTATCGTATAATTATAGTTTTTAATGCCAGCGTAAAATAAGAAATCCTTTCATACTTTCTTCACTTCATATTGTATCACTTTGGAAGAATGTCACTATCAATTTTTTTGCTAATTATTTTAACACTTTCATTGCCAAGCTGAAAATTGGAATTTCGTGTGGTGGGCAAATTTTTTTTATTTTTTCATTTAGTTAGCGGCGATAACGCGTGATCGGCCGTTTGGTGAGAACTCGCATCGCGCGATATCGTTCATTGCCAAGCTGAAAATTGGAATTTCGTGTGATGGCCAAATTTTTTTTATTTTTTTATTTAGTTAGCGGCGATAACGCGTGATCGGCCGTTTGGTGAGAACTCGCATCGCGTGATTGGCAATGAACGTGTTAATCGTCAATACATTTTAAAACTCTCCAAGAACTTGATTGAAGATAATTATTTTTGTCAAACAATTATTTTATAAATTCATGAAAATCAGAATCTAAAAATGAATACAGCCCCCATCTGTTCCAAATTAAGTTTCCTCTTTTATTCATAATCTTAATTTGAAGGTTATTTATCATACATGAATCTTGAATCATATCATGTA
The DNA here is from genome assembly GCF_054136105.1 of Typopeltis vanoorti. Lineage (NCBI taxonomy): Eukaryota > Metazoa > Arthropoda > Arachnida > Uropygi > Thelyphonidae > Typopeltis > Typopeltis vanoorti. Next base: position 17,310,779 of record NC_143554.1, read on the forward strand.
ATGCATAATTTTTATAACGTAATCTGTAGGTTTTTCATTTCAACTTCCTTGGTTTTCCCCCTAATCACTCACTACAAATCAAAATAAATGGCAGTTATGAAGTCAACTGTTATGTACATATTTTCGACTAATTTCGATATTATGCGGCAGTTTTGAAGTAGTGATATTTTCCCTACAGTTTATCATTTGAAACGTGTAGGTGCATGCATCAAAATTTTATTTCCAAAATTTTCATCACAGAATTAATTCGCCTTTAATGGCTAACCCCCTCCCCCTCCCAAAATGATCACCACACACACACACACACGCTTTCGGTTTGTTTGAATTCGTTATTTTTCCCAAGTAATTGTACTGTTGCAGTTTTAAGCAAAAGACAAAAGCATAGAATCGCTGATAAAATACCATTGGATATAAATTAAAACGACTCTCAATTGAAAACCTCGAATAATGCAGTTTAACACCATTTGTTGTTCATAAAAAAATTGTTCCTAAAATTGAAATGTGTGACCCATATAATCTTATTTTGCAAGGAAAGGAAGCAAAATGTCATATTTATTTCAATAAATGTTATTTAAAAAATATAAATATTTGACATAATATTTCCAATGCAACAAAGGTATTTATTTTCGCAAATGTGAAATTCGTTTTTATTTGGGAAGAGACACAATAAGTAAATTGTGCAGCAAAAAAGGGTCAATCCAAGAAATACAGTAATCCGTTAATGGTAGGGAGTGGAGGAAGGGTAATTGCATTTTAACAGATAGAATGCTAAAGAAGTTTCATCAGCATTCTGCCTTTTTATTAGGTCAAAGGGATTTTGAGTATATTTGCGAACAGATATATTCAACATAACTTAGCCAGTTTTGTTGTAAAAGTGCCGCATTTGAAGAAATATTAGCGGCATAATAATAAAATAGCAAAATTCATAATGCTTCAGAATAACTTGATAATTTTGATAATGTCAAAACGAAGATGAGACACATCTATAGAAATCTATTATTATTATTATTAGTCCTTTTAATTGTGAACTCTATAAAGATATACTTAATAAATTTGTATTTTTGTGTTTTTAAATAAACAAACTAGTTTCATTTTGTCACAGATGGTTTTTGCTGGACTTTTAGACTATTGTTCTTATCAGTTTTGTAAAAACTCGATTGTAGCTTAAATATTCCAAAGCATATTACATCGATTTTTTACTTAGGTCAAGTCCCATAAGAATGTTGTAAAAAATAACCTTGTTTGTTTCTGTATATTTTGTATTAGATATTTTTGGAAATTAACTGTATATACTTCTTTAATAAGAATATGTTAATGTTAGAGTGTTAAAAACAAAGGCAATGTTTTTTTGCCAGAGCTGTATGTAATAGATCTACATGGCGGCATTTGAAAGGTTGTTTATTAAATGTTGTGTGTATGAGAAAGGCTTACAAGCACTGCACGTAAACACCTCCGAATTCAGTCAGAAAGGTTCAAACAACTTTCCAATGGTCAGTAACTTACAATTAAAAGAAGGCACAGAAGAGAACAAAGAGCGGGCAGAACTTGAAACTTAAGATGAAAGAATCATGCCGAATTCTTCGGGGGTTACAAACTTCGTGCGAGGTCTCAGAGAAGGCATAATAAAAGGGGACAGAGCCAAACATATAGGGCATCCCTGATCCAGAAGTCGCTAGAGAGAGAGAGCGTTTCCAGATGTTGCCATAGAGGAGCTTCTGGTTCTAGTCTTAAGAGAAGGCTTCGAGTTGCCGAAAGGAGATGTTCCAATCGCCAGAGAAAAGCTTCCAGGCTAGAGAGAAATCCTGGTTGACAGTTGGTGGCAATTCGAGTTAGTGGAGGTGGCAGTTGTCCAGGCATTTTTGGCGAGCTCAAGCAGAGGAGAAAAGGCCAGACAAATTACCCGAAGCACCTTGGCTCGGAAGTTTTTCTTTTCGCCTTGGGAGAATAACTTTTTGCCAGAGCTGTATATGAGTAATGCAGGGCGCAGTTCACAGTCCGATTTTCGCGATGAGATATTTCTGAAGCCAGATTTCCTGAAGGAAGCTCAAGATCTGAGATGAGAGAATTGCCTTAGAACTTTTTGTGCTAGACTTTGACTGAATGTGCGTTACAAAGCTTTTGTAAGTTATATACAATTACTCTTATAATGTGTTTTAGTTGGACAATTTAGATATCACATGAAAATGTACGCCAACTGTGGTTCTGGCAGATCAAATTATCTTTCTTTCCATACTTGTGATGAATTCATAGCGTTAGTAGTTAAAATAACAAGAGAAATATTAATATTAGAAATTAAGGAAGCTGCTTATTTTGCAATAATACTCGATTCAACGCCAGACATTGCCCATAATGACCAACTTGCTATGATATTTAGGTATGTTGCCTCAAATTCTGACATTAGAGAAACAATTATCGGGTTCATCAGAATTACACAACATAATTCTTTATATTTAGAAGAGGCAGTATTAAAAAATTAGAAGAATTATCTTTGGATATAAAAATGTGCAGAGGGAAAAGCTATGATAATGCTGCCAATATGAAAGGTAGCTATACAGGTTTACAAGCTAAAAAAACGTAGTCACTCTGCACATTTTATACCGTGCTCTAGTCATTCCTTAACTTTAATTGGCAACTATGCTGCGGAATCAGTGTAATATTTTTGTTTTATTCAAAATGCATATAATTACTTTTCATCTTCAACAAAAAGATGGGATATACTCCTTAAACATTAAAAAAAAAATCTTTATCAGTTAAAATACTAAGTGGAACGAGGAGGTCTGCAAGAGCTGACGCTATATTGGCTTTGAAACGTGGATATAAACAAATTAAAGATGCATTACTTGAACTATCCATTTCTCCTCATGAAAAACCAATTTCTAAATTAGAGAGCTCATCATTGGCTGAACATTTTGACAAACCAGAAACAGCAATTTTAACAGTCATGTGGGACAAAATTTTACAACGAATAGATGCTCGTAGTAAATCTCTACAAGATCCCGATATGGATTTGTTTTTAGCTAATAATTTGTTGCAGTCTTTAGTTGGTTTTATTTTAGATATAAGAAATAGTTTTGCTGCTGTAAATGAAGAAGCGAATTTATTAACAGATGAGACAAAATTTAAAGATGAAATGGAAAGAGTTAAAAAACGAAAAAAAAATCAGTGACGAAGTTTCACAATCTAACAATGAGATTATATTACATGGGAATGTTAATGTCATTTGCGATAAGCTAATTTTGGAAATTAATGAAAGAACAAAGCTATTTCGACATATTTGACATTTTTTTGAAGGAAGATATAGATCAAGACAAGTACAAGATTAGTATTGATAAAATTTTACAAACTTATGGGACTGATATTGATCCAGAAAAATTTATTGACGAAGTTAAGCAATTTTTAATAATGATAAAGGAAGAAAATTCTTCAATTAAAAATATGTACAAATTTATAAACGATTGGTTAAGGTCTTTTCCCAACGTAGAAAATATTTTAAAAATATTTTTGACGATGCCTATTTCAAATGCAAGTGCTGAACGCTCATTTTCAGTGTTGAAATAAAAAATTATTTAAGACTCAACTTGCACCAAAAAAAGAAAAAAGTGACCTGTCGTTATTATGCATTGAATCAGATGTAATGGACTCGATCAATTATGATGACCTTATAGATATATTTACTAAAACCAAAGCCAGAAAAAAAAAACTTTTAGTTATTAATTTTTTTATTTAAATTTGAACTGATTTATTTTCATACTTTTTTTAAAATGCAAATATATGTATACCAATGTTGTATTGTGTTAGTAAAATGAGTTATTATGGAAATGTTGACTTTTATTTTCAATAAACTAAAAAAAATGCCTATTTTTGAGGGCCTCAATGATGTTGCGGCTCGGGCCTCCAAAAGTATAAATGCGGCCCTGGGTGAGTTACATATGTAATGCTTTTTTTTATGTAAAAGTTTATTTTTGTTGTAATGGTCACTAAAACTGCAACGAAAGGGGAAAAATCATTGAAGAGAAAATTCATTTCTCTCGAAGAAAAAAATTAAAATCTTGAATCGGTTGAAAATTGGAGAAAAACCAGTTGTTGCAAGGACTCCGAATTTACATGAATCAACAATTTCGAACAATCAAACAAAATCCGAGAAAGTGTTTATTGCTGAGTCAACAGTAAGTGCAAAGCGCGTTGTTCGTGTACGCGATATTCTAATAGAAATAAATGGAGAATTTTCTAATGATTTGGATAGAAGATTGCACTCAAAAGGGAATTCCTTTGGATGGACACCTTATTAAGCAAAAAGCTCTCAAAGTTGATAAACATTTAAAAGAACTTGCTCAAGATTCTTCAGAAGAAATCTCTCAGCATGGATTTTGCCAGTAACAGTTGGTTCGAAAACTTTAAAAAGTGGTTTTCTTTGCATAATCTTAAAATCCAGGGAGAATCAGCGCCAGCAGACGTTGAAGCTGCCAGGAAATACCCAGCAGAACTTTTAAAAATCATTGAAGAACGTGGTTATAGTGCAGACCAGGTGTTCAATGCGGATGAATCTGGGTTATAGTGGAAAAAAATGCTGAAAAGCACCTATAATTCGAAAAATGAAAAATTAGCTCCTGGATTCAAAGTTTGCGAAGTAGAATTACTCTACTGTTTTGTAGAAATTCATAAGGTGATTACATGACAAAACCAGTGTTTATTAAACGATCCTCATGCGATGAAAGGGCTCGACAAGTCCATCCTACCTGTCTATTGGCAGGGGCCAACAAAAATTACAGCTAGCATGTTTGAAAGTTGGTTTTTCAAGTATTTTGTACCCAATGTAGAAAGTTACACAAAGAAAAAGAATATCGACTTCAAAATTCTACTAATTTTAGATAACGCACCAGGCCACCCAACAAATTTAAGCCATCCGAATATTAAAATAACTTTTTTGCCGCCTAATACTACTTCAGCACTTTTAAAAAGTTCAAAATTCAACCACTCGACCAAGGAATAATATCAACATTTAAGTCATATTATATTCGGCGAACTTTCCAATTAATTTTGGAAAAAATGGAATCTAATCCAAACATGACACTGCCTCAAGCGTGAAAAGAGTTTTCAATATTGAATTGTGTGAAAACTATTTCTCTGTCATTAAGAATTACAACTCTCTATGCTGAATGCTTGCTGGAAAAAAATATGGCCTGAAGCCGTTCTGGAACAAAATTTCGTACCTCCAGTGGATGCCGAGCTACGTCGTATAATAAATGTCGCACACATATTTGGTGGAGCGGGCTTTGGCGATATGGTTGAAAACGAAATTAGTGAATTAATTGATGGAGAAACAGGCTTAAATGAGGAGGAACTGGTACAATTAATAGATGGCGTCGAACCAAATGGCGGGGAAAGTTCTGCCGAAGATTCTGATTGTGATGAATCCGTTAAAGAATTCAGTTTAAAGAAATTAGCAGAAGGATTGGACTTGGCAAGAAAGTTGGGAAGTTATTTTACGGATAATGATCCCTCAATTGAGCGCTTGGCAAAATTCACGAGACAATTGGATATTTGTTTAGCTCCATATTATGAACTTAATAAAAAAAAAATTGTAGCATAGTGGTAAGCAAAGTCTTATTACTGACTTCCTGATAACTAAACCAGCCGAAGTATGCAATGAGAATTATACAAATGATATCCAAGAGATTTCAACTGGTGATGACCTCCGGACAATTAAAGAACATCTACGAAATGTTATTTCTGAAGACAGTGATGACGATTAAAATATGCGCTTTATTTTATTGTGTCTAAAACATTTATGCATTATGTACAATGAAATTTATGTACAACTTGTAATTTTTATACTATGTATTTGTCTCAGTTTGTTTTTTTAACTCACATGAATTAAATAAAAATATTGTTTTTGTTGGGTATGTCATTGTTGTTTATATAATTTAAAAAAAAAAAACGATTTCGGAACCTAACCCTACTTTTTCTATGTGATCTAAGTCTCGCATAACGCTATTTATATAACGCGGCATTTCTATGGAACCTAACATCCGCGTTATACGAGGGTTACCCGTATATATAGAGATTCCTCCCCCGTCACGACGAAAAGCGAACTTAGGCCTTTTCCAATCGAAGAATGCAACGTGCCGTTGTTCTTCCAATTACGCTACGAAAGCACTTAAAATAAGACCGGCTGAAAACCCCTTATAAAGATTTTGCACTTTCCAGATGGGATTCGAACCCAAGTCTTTCCAAATGAAGACATTTATATATATACATATACTTGCACCTCACACAGTACCTTAAACAGTTTTATTGTGCAATATCTCCGAAGAGCAAACATTTAAATAATATTATGTAATTGTTTTGCATTAATGCTTCTCTTGTAATAAAAACAAAATAGCAATTGGATTCTTATTTTTGTCTTATAATCATCAGGGGTGATATTTAATTGTTTGCCTCAGGGCACGACCTAATCTTACGACGTCCCTGTCACACAATTACATGTGTTGTTCATAACAAGAGAATATGACTGCTCTACACCATAATATTTTCTTATCAACAAAACTGGTTATAAATAACCAGGTTACTGATTCAATACTGCCTTTTAACAAACCCATGTTACCTCGGGAAAGATTCCTGCTCTTATCAATACAGTTTGGTATTCTGTCTCTATCCAAATTTACCAACACTTTAAGCGGTACCCTCCCCCATCCCCTCCACAAAAAAAAAAAAAAAAGTGTCATCTAGGAGGGTGTTTTAAAAGAAAAATACTACATAATTTTAAAAAATACAAAAAAAAAAGTTGGTAACAATCGCTCTTTAAGAACTTCATTTTGACATAGCAAATGTTGAAAAATCCATGTTGCAGTTTGCAACAAACAGCTACTTCAACTATCGTAAATGTATTATGTAGGCAATATGGAAAATGACCAGCAATGCTAGTTATGACAAAAACGACGATATTAGCACCCTGGTTACAATAAATAAATAAATAAAACATTCATATATTTTATATTATTGCACTGACGGTCTAAATAGCTCTTGAAAAATGTACGTGTATCATAATTATATGCAAAATTCGTTACATTGAAAATTTACACTTCTTCCTCTGCGCGTTTTTACCGCTTCCATTGCAGGTGTTACGTAGATACGACTTCTGTTAGTGCAATCCCCAGCCAGCGTGCTACTGAGGGGAAAATGTATGTTTAACTGTAGTCAGCGGTTTACCTGCTTGCGGGACAAAAAATCCCAGATAAACAGGGAAAAACCATGCTGTCCACAACCAAGACCAGTTAACTTGGCTATGGCTGATCCTTAAGTTCCTCGCATCGTCGACGGGAATCGAACCTAGGACATTCCTTCCCCATGCATATGGTTGCAAAGCGCAAAGCCACTAGGCTAACCGCGCGGACATTGGACATTTACAATACTTATAAGATTTTGTACTGTTTTAACTCATCTAATACACCGTCTGTCTAAAAAGAAACCGTGGGTCGTGGTTACTGCCGCTTGAACGTTTTCAGTGGTGTCGTATGGCTTTCCTTTCATTTGCAAATGAAGTTGGGGAAGAGAAAGAAGTCACAGAGTGTTAAATCAGGCGAATACGGCGAGTGATCCATAAACTTGGTTTTTGATCAAAAATTGTCTCACAATGTTTGAACGATGAGATGGTACCTTATCGTGCAAAAGTGACCAGCTGCCTGCATCATGATATTCATGCCGTACGCGACGAATTCTCGCTATCAATCGCTTCAAAACTTCGAGATAATACTCATCATGAACGGTTTGGCCAGGTGGAACTTCTTTGTGGATAATGCCCTTGGAATCGTAGAAACAAATCAGCATTGTCTTTACTTTTGGCTGCTCCAAGCGAATTTTTTCCGGATGTCCCTCTTCTTGTGGCCTCCGCTCAGCACTTTGTTTCTGGCTCATATTCAAAACACTACGTTTCGTCACCATTAACGATCGTTTCAAGGAAGTTTGAGTCCTTAAGAGCGGTTTTAAAGAGGTCCTTGCAGTGTTCAATTCGATACATTTTTTGGTCTTCGGTCGACTTGTGTGGAACAAATCGCGAATTCAATTCACGAAGATCCAAACTCTGTCAAAATGTTGTGCACAGTTGATTTTGGAATCCCTAATTCATCTTAAATCAATCTCACTGACGATTTCTGGTTTTATTTGATGAAATCACGCACTTTTGGATGTTAACTTCTCTTAGTCCAGTTTTTGGACGGCCCGGCCTTTCGTCGTTCTCAAGCGTCTCACGACCACTTTGAAATCGCTTAAACCACTCGTAAACTTGAGTATGGGATAAGCATTCATCACTGTATGCTTTTTGAAGCATTTGATGTGTTTCGGTAAAACGTTTACCAAGTTTAACACAAAAGTCAATCGCAGCTCTCTGTTTGAAACTCCATTTTCCGACCGTTCGACAAAACACTCACTCTTGGCACTATAACTCGGCTTCTAATGAAACAAATGTCATAAACAGTTGACACAACACTAATAAAGGTTGCTGCTTTCGACAGCAAAAAGATACAACTGGTGGAGCCATTAGTTTCTTCTTTTTTCGAAAAAAGTTCGGTTTCGTTTCAGACAGAGGGTGTATAAGTAGGCTGACCATATTTGCTTGAGACAAAAGAGGGAGAGGGAAATTCTGCTTTTGGCTTTTTATGACAGTCTGATTATATTGCATAAAAGGTTTCTCAGAAATCTCACATTGCACTGGCGCTGACACAGTTTGATTCCTACTGTTTCCCCCTCTGCATGAAACATGCAAGAGGTCAAATGGCCAGCAGGCCCCACCCCATAATGACCAGTGGTGGATTTAAGGTTTTATAGGGAGGTAGGTTTCCAGTCTGTGGCCAAGTGAGATACTGTTACTCCTTTCCTCATTTAGTAAGATGCTACAAGACTAAATATTGCTGGTAGACCAACTCAGTCTACAGGACGTTTGCTGGCAGTCCCCTAGACCTGCGGGATTATATCTTGTTAGTAGACCACCTTGGTCTGCAGGATTCTTTGCTGGCAAGCCCCTAGCCCTGCGGGATTACATATACTGCTGTCAAACAATTTCTGCAGCAGGAGATCGCCGCTCGGATATGGAAAATATCAAGGAGCAGTCCCCAGAGGTACTCTAACTCATAATAGGCAAGCTTGAATCTGACTGACCGGGTTTTATAAAGCAGTACATTCAAACTAACGATCAGGATGGAGAGGAGGAGATATCACAAGAAGAATTCATTACCGCTCTGTCACCAAAATCCCCCTGTCAAAACAACTCACATGGAGAACATTCTAACAAAAGACGTAGAACTACAGAGGAACAGATGGATGAAGACTCACCAACACCAGATGTCTCGAGGAACAGTGAAAAGGTTCCACCTGTTATACTAAGGGACAAGGACAAATGGACCACTGTTACATCAGCTCTTAGGGAACATAAAATCTCATATTCCTGGGCTAAAAATCAAGATGAAAGAGTCAAAATCCAGTGAAAAGAATCTCAAGGTGGTACTTCGCAGGGTAACCGAAGGTGTCACCTATGAAGAAATCACTTATGAGTCAGGGCCTAAGCCCAGTATGAGTGAGCAGGATGCTTCAGTCAGATAAACGGCCAATGCCATTGGTGCTCATGGAAATTGACAAGGCACAGAAAAAGATATATGAATTGACCGCTATCTGTGGCCTCAGAATTTCTACTGATCCACTAAGGAAAAAGTCAGCTGGGCAGTGCCATAGGTGCCAAAGGTTTGGCCATGTCCAAAAACTTTGCAAGGCAAATTTCAGGTGTTTAAAATGTGGCGGGGGTCACCAGACCATCATGTGCACCAAGTCAAGATTCACACGAGCTAAATGCGCTAACTGTGGAGGCCCTCACCCTGCCAACTACAAGGGATGCATTACACACCCAAAGAACCGTGGGTCATCAAAAACTACCCTTCCAACACACTACAGCGATGCTCAAAGCAGCCTTATAGGTCGCACCCCTGTCCAAATAATTTCAAGCTCGACAACTCAGGAAAGAAAACAAACTGCAGCAATGACCAAAACTTATGCAGAGGCTGCAAAGAGTAAGGCTGTTCCATCCCATGAACAAATAAGTTCTAATCTAACATCAATATTAACTGCCTCACTAACTACCATGTTACAAGAATTCAGCATGACAAATCCTTCGCCATCTTCGACGAAAAGATTCCTACAAGGTACCCACTCAATTTTGACAGCCCTCAATAATGAATAAAAGAAAATTTCATCCCAACTCTCTGATGATCACTGCATGGAATGCAAATGGATTGAGTAACAAAATTCTGGAATTGCAAGAGTTCAATCACAGACACAATCCTGACATAATATTAGTAAATGAAACACATCTCAGGCCAGCTAATAACCCCAAATTACGAAACTATATATGTACAAAACAAACAGACTCACTAGCAGTTGAGGAGGTACAGCCATATACATTGAAAACTACCTAAGCCACAATGCTCTGACAAATCCACAAACCAAGAACCTAGAGATAACAGGTGTTGAAGTTCATACCAACAATGCTGGCAGTATAAAAATCTATGCTGTATACAATCCACCTAGCATTCCATTACTGGCATCTGACTTGGACATCATTTTCAGCTTCACAGACTCCATCATCATGGCTGGTGACTTTAATGCTAAATATACAGCCTGGTATAGCTCCACAGTCAACGATAAAGGTCGAACTCTAAATCATTACTCAATACAAAATTCGATTGTTGTAGCTGGACCCACAGAGCCCACTCATCACAACTCAGTTGGAAGCTCAGATGTACTTGACATTGACATTCTCAAAAACATCAGATACCAGTATCAGTAGGAAATATTAAATGAACTTTCTTCAGACCACAATCCCATTCCGCTTAAACTCAATATATGAGCAATTCTCCCCTCCACACTCTTTGATATCTTGGGAAAAGCTCTCCAGAATTCTCCCTGACCACATTGGCCCAGTCCCTGTTATTCACACTAAAGAGATGATAGACTTTGCTGTAAATAATTTAACCAGTCAAATCAAAAAAGCAATAAAGTCAGTCTCCCAAACTACAGTTTTTCATCCTAGTGGTCGGATCCCTGAGAAAATCATGGATTTAATCAGATTGAAAAACAAAGCCAGAAAGAGTTACCATAACACAAGAGCCCCACAAGATAAAACAAATCTGAATAAACTAAATAGACAAGTTCGCGAAGCTCTCCAAAAACATCGAAACCAAGATTGGGAATCCAAGTTAACGCAGCTAAATCCAGAGGACAACTCCATTTGGAAGTCTTGAGAACCCTCCGCACTAAAAGGCAACTTTTACCCTCAATTCGGACCAAGAAAGGAATAGCCCATACTGACAAGGAAAAGGCAGAGGCTCTGGTAGACAGCTTGGAAACTCAATGTAACTCCTTTTATGAAAATTTGAACATCAATCTTATCTACAAGATTCACCGCCGAGTTAAGCAGGCCATAACACAACAATAGGACGATCCAGAACCTGTCACACCCACTTCTCCAGCAGAAGTTATAAATATCATAACCCACCTGAACAACAATAAGGCCCCAGGTCCAGACGGAATTACAAACAAAATAATCAAACTACTCCCCAGAAAAGCCATTGTGCATCTAGTCAACATAATCAATGCCATCCTCAGACTCAAGTAATTTGCTTTAACATGGAAGATGGCGGATATCACGCCAATCAAAAAGATTGGAAAGAACACCCAGCTCCCCAAAAGCTACAGACCTATCAGTCTTCTGTCCAGCCTTGTAAAGATTGCAGAAAAAGTTATCTTTCAAGGCTTCAATCTGAAACTAATAAACTAGGTATTATTCCTAATGAGCAGTTCGGATTCAGAAAAAACCACACTACCATACAACAGATTCACAGACTGGTCAAATTCATCACCAAAGGCTCCAACTTGAACCTCCACACAGCTGCAGTCTTCATAGATGCTGCAAAGGCTTTTGATAAGATGGCATCAGGGTCTTCTCTACAAGCTCATCACATTCAATATTCCAACAAATCTAGTAAAAATAATTCACTCCTACCTCAAAGACAGATTCATGCAAGTCAAAATAAATGACACTGTGTCAAACAGATGCAAGGTCCTGGCAGGTGTGCTGCAGGGCTCACTCTTAGTCCCCCCCCCTGCTGTTTTCTATCTACATAGCTGATATCCCTCAAAACCTAAGCTCAGCAATCACTGCGTTATATGCAGATGATACTGCATTATTAGCAAGATCTCTCAGCCCCAAACTATCCATCAACAGACTCCAAAGCAGTATTTACACATTAGAGAAATGGTTGATGGACTCGAGGATCCAAGCAAACCCACAGAAGAGTTCAGCCAGTCTCAGAGCGTTGAAGTTCATACCAACAATGCTGGCAGTATAAAAATCTATGCTCTATACAATCCACCCAGCTGTTATGCATATTATTACAGCATATTATGTCAGGATTGTGTCTGTGATTGAACTCTTGCAATTCCAGAATTTTGTTACTCAGTCCATTTGCATTCCATGCAGTGATCATCAGAGAGTTGGGATGAAATTTTCTTTTATTCATTATTGAGAGCTGTCAAAATTGAGTGGGTACCTTGTAGGAATCTTTTCGTGGAGGATAGCGAAGGATTTGTCATGCTGAATTCTTGTACCATGGTAGCTAGTGAGGCAGTTAATACTGATGTTAGATTAGAACTTATTTGTTCATGGGATGGAACAGCCTTACTTCGTGCGGCCTCTGCATAAGTTTTGGTCATTGCCAATATAAAAACTATCCAGACTATATACTGGATAGTTTTTATATTGGCTCACATAAATATGATGTTGAAAACTGTAACAAAATTTTCAGTGCACTTGTGGAGAGAGCTGAGTATTCGGCTTGGGCAAAAATCCAAAGTTCCTCAAGAGTTATTTCATAGAAGTTCACTTTTCTAGTACGATCCGTTGACAAGGTAGCTAATGGTTCTTCTTCTTGTAAAGAAAATTCACAACTCGATGTATTAACTTTGCCAAATGAATTTCGTGTCCAGTCATAATTGTGTGTATTTAAAAAAGGAAAGTAACTTGAAATCTTTTCTTCCAATATGTTTGAATTTTTACACATTAAAAATAGTACCTATAAACGATATTCTATGGTTTAGAAGTCAACGAGCATAGCAGTCTTCAGTTGTTAGGATCAGAGTAGCCAATTACACTCAGAACTGTGTCATGTGACATCTTTCACCGGCGGAACACTTGTAACCAGTTCTTAATCGATGTTCCACGGAACACAAGTGTTCCGTGGAAAACCGATTAAGAACCACTGCCGTAGATTTTGGTTGATGTCGCTTCTGTCTCCATGAGCAACGGGAAAATGGACAATAGAATTTTGGCATACCACTTTTGTTCCATTGCTACACAGTTTTTCCAGTTTAATAAATTTCAATTCTTTCTGGATATCGTCATTAAAACAGTTTCGCCTCTTTGACATTGCAAGGATAGGCGTAAAGCTTTAAAAAATATGAAATTTAAACCACCGGCATTGAATAGCAAAACCACCGGTTAGTATGCAGGCAAAACAAAAACTAACGCTACAGCAGAACAGAGGCCGCGTGTGAAACGCGCAAGTGTTGCCAACCTGTATTTCTTATTTTCTCTGAAAATAAGAATATTAATCATTGCAAATGAAAATGAAAATAAATCACTGCACATATAGATATATTTAGTATCGAACAATGCGACTCCATGGTTATACAAATTACTGGAATCCATGATCTCGATATACGTTTATAGGTTATGAATAATTTATGATTGACCAATATTAAGCTTTATTAAAAACGGGCAAAACTGACATTTTTATTAAAACGGCGGGGAAATATGAAAAAAACGGTACTGTCTCGTTCAAAACGGTACGTATGATCAGCCTATGTATAAGCAAAATTTATTCGTACGCCTTCTCCGTAACATCAATGATTACTTTGGAGTGGAAAGACCTGGGTTTAAATCCAGCGTACGATTTAAGGAATATTGTAAAGAATTTATAACTAACCATGAAATTAGAGGTTCATACGAACGCGGAATGACCTTACTACAGGGAGGGAGAGAGAGAGAGAGAGAGAAAACAGCCCAAATATACCCTGGAATTAATACATGCTCGCCATAACCTTGGCCGTGATTGCAGTCATACACAATCGTATTCGGGAGTTTTTGATGTTTTGTTGTTGTTGTTGTTGTTGTCCGTGCGGTTAGCCTAGTGGCTATGCGCTTCGTAATCACATGCCGTAAGGATTCTTCTCAGCCATAGCCTTAACTAAATTAACTGGTCTTCGGCGTGGACAGCGGGTTTTTTCCGCCAGTTTATCTGGGGTTTTTCATCCCACAAGCAGGCTAACCGGTCCCGTGAACACATACGGATATAGTCAGGAATACTGACCCAGTCATAGGCCTGATTCATCAGCTATGCCGGTTCCGAACTCGATAAAATTTAGGGGAACTAAGATGGTGCCGTACCTCCCCACAAAGGGGTCTCACGGCGGTTATATCATCATACGATAATGAATTATTATTATTATTTTCATATTTTTATTAAAATATGTTACAATGATATGCCTAAACGGAGGCATTTTGTCTACGAAAAGGTTGCATATATTCCCTTCCCATATAACAGCGTCGCCTTTTACCAATACAACACACGAGTGGCATTGTTGTTTAAGAATTATTTTAGTAGGGAAAACAAACAAAAAAGCTAGGTTTAGAACGAAGGGTCCTATGCTTCTGATCAGTGGCGAACCCGGGGGGAGGGGGGATGGTCTTTTTTATCCCAAGAGAAAAAAGAAAAAACACTAGAAAAATTTTCCAAATATCTTTTCCTAATTAATTTTTTATTTATTTATGTTGTGTCGTGTCTTCGATTTCTATACTACTTATGAATTAGCGGTCACGTAAGGTGGGAATATCCTATATTCCCATATGCCTTGGGAATCACGGCCGCTGTGAACTCAAGGCGAACGAAATAGTGTTTGGACCGAGCGATACTTCGGGCCAGAGGAGATCACTGCAAGGCGTATTGTGTATTCTCAAATCGTCTACTACTCAACTCGCCCTCCCCCTCCAATATTAAATCTTGAATGATCGCTCCCTCCCCCAAGATGAAATCCTGAGTGCGCCACTGATTCTGATAAAATAATGGACTTAATCAACACAGTAATTGTTTGGTTAGCTAAGGCTTTGATACTTATGTGTCATATCTGTGCATTGTTTGTCTTCCAGCTGGTTTCCAAATAAACCACAGTTTATTTGTTTTACAAGATGGAAAAATTGAAATTTCTTAGAGGTAACGTCCTTTGACTTCTGTGTAAGACCGGCTAATTTCCTTTCACATGAAAAGTATATTTATTAAGGTCCCTCTCGAACTACAATGGGAAATCCAAGTCTTTCCAACCCACAGAAATCATGGCTACCGAATTCACTACGAAAACATGGCACTCTACACAACACAGTTTATTTGTGCGTTTCAAAAAAAAAGAAGGCAGGGGATGTTGCACTATTTTTCATAACTCAAAAAGTAGGTACTTAAGAACGGAGTGGGGAGAGGTGTCCGGAACGAATATTTTTTCAATCGCTATTGGATGAGGAGGGATTTTTTTTTTTTTAATAATGTTCCTGTACAAGTATGAAAGTAGCACCTCGTTAATAAATACAATGAACTTCGTGCCGACTGTGAGATGGGTCCCATGTCGTGACAAGTGGGGTTTGTAGACATGGTTTGTCGTAGTACTCCATGCAGTAGTTGTATAATTGTTCCGATCCAAAAGGGATAAATGGATAACATGTGATCATACAAGCACGCCCCTTTCTCCCTTCGTTTCATCTATCGTGATTATGTATCCTGGTGGAAACATTTCACGAAATAAGTGTGATTTCACAATTGCTTACATTACTTGTTGTTTATGATCTCAGTTTAAAATGAAGATGCAACATGTAAGGAAATTGAGGACTGGTTTCTGAAAAGCAATGGGTTAAAGTTTATGTCTTTTGATAATAATATAATACATCTGTCTTTGGAAAAGATATACCAGGTATGTGTTGAATATTACCTTGATTTATAGAGTACGTTAATACCGAACAAATTTCTATATATACTTGTTAATTTGATTTCTGTCTTAATGCAGTAACATACGGAGAGGAGAAGATTTAAGAACGCATTATGCTGTGCTAGTTTGTGAAAAGACGAATAATTTAGCTGGATTTATTGATAAGCCCCTACCAAATGGCATGAGTTAGCGATTAATGGATGAAAAGAATCGTCTTCACACTATTAGCATTCAGTCAATGAATTCTACTCACTGCTTAACGTAAACAAAAGCGTTCTCTTCACCAAAACTACCTCTCCTCCCCTCCCCGTTAACGACACTCACATAATTTCCACCGACGATCTTCGTTCTCTCCCCTCCTGCAATGTTCCGAAAAAAGTTAATGTCTAGTCCGTAAAACCCATGTAATAACATGTATATTATTATTATCAAATCCTGATACACTTAAGAGAGGAGTATCAGGATTTCTTGGATCCCACAGACCCGACACAATTCCTTTGGAATCCTCTCCACCACTACATTACCAAGGAATCTAAGCGGTAAAATCGGTGTTCAGTATTCCAGTTGTGGCCTTATTAATGATCACAAATGGGGAAAATAATCTCCTGATAATCAGTATGCCAACAACCATGTAATTTAAGCTACTTTGCCCACTTTTGCAATATGCCCTCTAAACTTCAACTTCCTGTCGACAATCACCCCCAAGTCCCTGGCCTAATCAACTTCTGCAGTTCAGTTCTATCAATATATAGTACACAGCATACATCTTTTCCTCCCAAAGTGCGTATCTTTCATTTGGCCACGTTAAATTTGCAGCCATTTACCTCTGCCCACATTACCAGCCTGTTTAAGTCATCCTGCAGATTACTACTCGTATATCAACTTTATTAATTATCGCTCTTCCAAGTTTGCATCATCCGCAAACCACTGGATATTGCCAGTGTAAAAATTAAACAATAGAGGACCAAATATGGAGCCCTGAAATACACAGCTAGTCACCTGCCTTTTCCTGGACTTAACTCCTCCATAAACCAATCTATCTATCAACTACCCCGTAATCCGAATCATCAGATTCATATCCATTCCCAGTTCACAAAAACCATGTTACCCCTTATAAAGTATCGTATTTCTGCCCACCCACTCCTGAATTCTTTCACCAATTTCTGCAATACCTTCACCACAACTGAAATCCTTGGCCTATAATTTGCTACTTCTGTCTTGGAGCCTCCATTAAGCAGTGGAACTATCCCTGAACCGCAGCTTAAATTAAACATCTTGGTTAGAGGAGGTATTAATTTTCTTGCGCTTTCGCGTAATACATCGGCCGATATGCCATCTAATCCCATGGCCATGTTCATATTAAGGTTCTGTAATATCCTAATCACAAACGCTTGTGTAGCTCAGTGGGTGTGGCGTTTGCATACCACAGTGCTTGACCGCATGAAGAAAGACTTTGTTTCGAATCTAGTCGACGACTAGATGAAATTTTTCTATGTCTTTTTTCAACCGGTTCCCAAGTTAGTCGATATTTGCACGGGTAAGCGGGTTTTTCTCCCGGAAACTCAAGAAAATCGACCTTAGAACCCACATTATTTTCAAACATTAAATATATTGTGTTAGGGACCACGAGATGGCGACACTATTTGAGCCGTCTCTCTTCACTGAGCGCCGCTTAATTAGTGATAGCTAAGGATCTAAATAGAAGGTATGCTTACTTGCCGCCATTTTGGATCTAGGGTCACCCACAGTCGCATTCATTCGAGATCTTGAATTTTTCGACTTTATAGTGAAATGGGAGGTTGTTCTGCTCCAAATTGTATATATGTATATATATATATGTATCTCTCTCTCTATATATATATATATATATATATATATATATATATATATATATATATATATATATTTCAAAAAAAAAAAATAGATTTAATGACTCCAAGACCGAGATAACATATAAAGATTTTAATGATAAATACTACTAGTTTCGGCATATAGCAGCCTTCTTCAGGTATTTATAAAGGAAAGGAATACTAATAAACATTGAATTATTTAAACAAACTGGAAATTACAGGTACAAATTGCCTCACATAATCGATACATAAAAACGTTGTATTTTTCAAGTTGTTCCAACTGGCGTGCCATTGCTTGTTGCAATTGTGCGGGCAAGTTCACGTGAACGCCAATATTGAATAACTGCAGCATGGCTATCTGGGATGTTATAACTTAAATTATTATTTAAGTTGACCGGGTTCAGTAGGATTTCCCTTGATTCTATGATTTTCCTTTCAAACTCATCTTCACAGCGAAAAATATTTTCTGATCTATTCCAGCATACAGAGTGGCTTTGTTGGTCTTCATTAAGATTATTTGAAAAAAGAACATGACTGGATAACGCAGTTGCATGAGATCTTTTGTATGAGATGTCTCTCTTATGCTCTTCTATGCGTTGTTCAATAGATTTGTTAGTTTGACCAAAGTATGGGATATTGCAATCGCACCACAATTTATATACTCCAGGGTACTTAAGGTTGTGATGAGTAGGTTTTGGATGGCTGATTAGAGAGCGGATTTTTGGAAGTGTGGTGAAGAAGGTCCTGATATTATATTTTTTAAGGACTTTAGCTATTTTCTTAGAGACTGTGCTAATGTATGGAATGGAGATGCTACCTTTAAAATTAATAGTCTCTGTTGTGCACTGCTTAGGAGGGTTCAGAAGAAATTTCTTAATTGTTTTTTCAGAGTATCCATTTTGTTTAAAAATAAGAGTGAGGTGATTCATTTCTTTTTGTAGTTCATCTTCTTCATTTAAGAGGGAACGTGCTCTGTGTCCTAAGGTAGATATAATTCCCAGTTTTTGTGGTGGAAAATGATGAGAAAGATTATGCAGATATCTATTGGTATGCGTAGGTTTTCTGTAAATAGAGATTTTTAATCTTTCAGAGCATCGTGTAAGCATAACATCCAAAAAAGGTAAAGAGTTATTATTTTCTATATCAGCAGTAAATTTTATATTATTTTATTTTATATTAAATTTTATATTTTTATAAGAGGATGTAGAGAGCGTAATGAGAGGCGAACAGAGACTATTAATTTTAAAGGTAGCATCTCCATTCCATACATTAGCACAGTCTCTAAGAAAATAGCTAAAGTCCTTAAAAAATATAATATCAGGACCTTCTTCACCACACTTCCAAAAATCCGCTCTCTAATCAGCCATCCAAAACCTACTCATCACAACCTTAAGTACCCTGGAGTATATAAATTGTGGTGCGATTGCAATATCCCATACTTTGGTCAAACTAACAAATCTATTGAACAACGCATAGAAGAGCATAAGAGAGACATCTCATACAAAAGATCTCATGCAACTGCTTTATCCAGTCATGTTCTTTTTTCAAATAATCCTAATGAAGACCAACAAAGCCACTCTGTATGCTGGAATAGATCAGAAAATATTTTTCGCTGTGAAGATGAGTTTGAAAGGAAAATCATAGAATCAAGGGAAATCCTACTGAACCCGGTCCACTTAAGTAATAATTTAAGTTATAACATCCCAGATAGCCATGCTGCAGTTATTGAATATTGGCGTTCACGTGAACTTGCACGCACAATTGCAACAAACAATGGCACGCCAGTTGGAACAACTTGAAAAATACAACATTTTTATGTATCGATTATGTGAGGCAATTTGTACCTGTAATTTCCAGTTTGTTTAAATAATTCAATGTTTATTAGTATTCCTTTCCTTTATAAATACCTGAAAAAGGCTGCTATATGCCGAAACTAGTAGTATTTATCATTAAAATCTTTATATGTTATCTCGGTCTTGTAGTCATTAAATCTATTTTTTTGAAATGTATAACAACCGAGTAAAAGCTGATCGCCACATATATATATATATTGGGTTAGTTGTCTCTGATTGGCTACCAATGGAGATTGAACTGCCCATTCAGTCTCCAAAAAAGTTAGAGAGGGCTAAAACGGCCTCGTCTACTCTCTATATGGGAATAAATGGCTTTAGCTAATTTCTTTCTTTCTTTTCTTTTCTTTTTTTTTTAATCCTAAGCACCTATATTCCTTTAGTCTTTATTTCCCTATCAGTCAGTGCCACGCCTAATATTATAATATCACAACCAGTATGGCATGGCATACCCTTGCAAAATGATCACTTAGTAACTCAATTTTTTGATTTGCTTATGTTATTTGCCTAACTGCCATTAGCAGTTTTTAAACTCGTGATATTTCTGATCCTGCTTTTATTCAAACACCTGTTGACTACCACCCCCTCCCATTCACTGGTGTAGCTAGAGCTTTTGTCTCCCCTCTCGATACACACCAAAAATACTATAAAAAGTCAAAACGACGTATAGGGAAATAAATCAAAACAAGTAAAACATTCTAAAATTCCAACATTCTAAAATGTTATTTTTCTTAAGTATAAAGAGCTAATAAGCTTCATTTCGGCAATGAAAACATTACTTAAATTAAGGGGATATTAAATCCCACATAGTTTTAAAACCGAATAAGAAACTCAAAGATCGGAATCAGAGAGTTTCTTGCCGAATATAGTAAACTATAAAGTATCGACGACACTAGCGTTAGCCAATGCAAGTGATCCTAGTACGTAGTACAATACCGGGCAAGTCGTTGCAAAGGTGGAGGAAGTTCAGATCGCTATTCTTAGGTATTTTCCATAATGTTAAAACACATTTCCTAAGAAATGTATGCTGTTATTACATTATGGAGGGAGGTCACTACCCAGACTGGTTTCAGCCTTTTTTGAGGCTTCATCAGTGAGTAGCTAGACCTAATACCAAAGAGTATAGCGAAAAGAACTTATGTACTCTGCGAACGAGTTTTCCAAACAGGTGCAACCATTAAGTTACTTAAATATGAAGAGTTAATAAGCTTCATTTCGGCAATGAAAACATTACTTAAATTAAGGGGATATTAAATCCCGCATAGTTCTTTTCGCTATACTCTTTGGTATTAGGTCTAGCTACTCACTGATGAAGCCTCAAAAAAGGCTGAAACCAGTCTGGGTAGTGACCTCCCTCCATAATGTAATAACAGCATACATTTCCTAGGAAATGTGTTTTTACATTATGGAAAATACCTAAGAATAGCGATCTGAACTTTCCTCCACCTTTGCAACGAGTTGCCCCGGTATTGTACTACGTACTAGGATCACTTGCATTGGCTAACGCTAGTGTCGCCGATACTTTATAGTTTACTATATTCGGCAAGAAACTCTCTGATTCCAATCTTTGAGTTTCTTATTCGGTTTTAAAACTATGTGGGATTTAATATCCCCTTAATTTAAGTAATGTTATTTTTCTTGCTTTTCTCTTAGCAAAATCGTCGATGACATTGGCGAAGTCTATTTCATAGTAATGTAGGTAATTCTTAATCAATTTTATTTAGAAAAACTCCTCTCGCAACTAGCAACACTTACAGCAACTGTGAGGAAAATTCGCAGTAGTATTACAATATTTGGAAATGAGCTCTCGAGACTGTATTTCAGAATAAACTGCAAAATTTCAAAAAGGTTCAAACTGTCGCCCGGGGTGGATACCTCCCCTCCTCCTCCCCTCTCTAGCTACGCCTCTGCTCCCATGCCCAATACGATCTCACCCAGATTCTCATGCTATGGCACTGCTGAAAGCTGACTAAGCTTGTCATAATATCCTGCTTTGTAATTCTACATATACTCTGTATCCCTTCTTAATAGAAAAGTATGCATGCCTAATAATCTTCCAGGTCAAAACAACATAATTGCTCTCCCCAAATGGAGGCAGTGTAGCTAGATTGTATACCGTTAAGTCCTCTGAATGTTATGGCCAGAATAGCACTCTCTAGCCTCACGTTCCTTCCAGCACATGTCGCCTCGAGTAATCATATAAATTCCATTCCCTCCTAATCAATTCCCCCATAGTAAAAATCTCCCATAATAATGAGTAAACCTGCACTCATCGTGCTAATTGGGCAATGCATGTCATCTACGTTTTCCCCCGGATTATAGCAGGATCCAGTGATATATTTCGTCCTGTTGGCCTCTATCTCACACCAGATAACCTCGAATGAACCGCCATCTGCATTCTTGTCCTTCTGATGTACTTTTCCTCTTTTTGGAATAAGTTCTTCAGCTATCATTAGCAAAATGATATCCCATCCTCGTCTGTAAATGTTCATTTCCCGGTCTCGTTAGCTGAGTAGTTAGCATATTCGCTGTTCCGCGTGGGCATGGATGTTTGTGATTGTCTGTGAAAATACTAGTAGTGGGCAGTAAATGGCGTTGGTGTAGTTGCGGTTCGTTGTGAATGGTGGAGACAGAGTTGTAGAGTAGGTGCCCTCCCTCGATGAGTCTTTGGACTCCCTGGAGGTGTCACATAATAATAATATCAAAAAAAATCCTCTTTCCCCCCATTCTGTCCATTCTCCTTCCTAAAAATGCTGTAACCCTTGAATTATATTCCTAACATTATATCAAGCAAGTCTTACTAATGCCTATAAGTTTTGGCCAAGATGTACTAACAATTGACAAAAAAGCATTACCCTTATTCTGAATACTAATGGCATCGCCTACAACCTCGTGTGTGTTTATTGGCCCAAAAGAGTTAAAAAAAAAAAAAAAAAAACACGAGAGAACAGAGAATTCTATTTCTATCTTCTTCTAGACAGCATCCCGTGCACAGTTTCGTTTCTCTTAATATGCATGACTTTCTTACTGTTAATAGCTGACCTAATCACCTCCCTAACAAATCGCATTTCCCTGTTTTTGTCCATTTACTCTATCCCTTATCAAATGAATGTTCTAAATGTCAACCGTCCAATCCATTTAAGTGCAAACCTTCACTCTTAAAAAAATTCCCTTCATTTTATCAAACTCATCTCAAACATTCATAAAATGAATATTCAGTTTCATTTCTTTGCAAAAGTTCTTGCACATCTCAAGATCATGCCATTTACTATACTCTATCTATTTAATTCATTACTGTTGGTAACACACTCGTGATCTTTCCACTCTTGTTCTTTGCATTCGCTGCCATCATTTCTTTCATATCCTAACTCAGAAAATCTTTTGTAAATATATCCTTTCAACTGCTACAGTAATCTTTCGCATTATCTATTTGTAACTTCACAGCTTCAGGTAAATCCTTCATCTTTGTCCCCGGACAACATGCTTTAATAACACTGCCGTCTTAAACCCCCCTAAGTATGGAATCACCATACAGCACTAAATCCCCCCCCCCCACACACACACCTTTATTCCTCACGCCCTATTCGCTCATTGCTGCTTGTGTTTGTCCCTGTTTCCCTCGAACATTATTTCGTAAACATCGTTTAGGGATTTGAATACAAATTTCCCCGCTACTCACTCCACTTAATCTCACTCACTTAATCCATTACTTAATGCATCTTCCAATTCTCAATCATATCGGAACACTCTTAGTTAAACTTGGAGTGTCTGTTGGATTAGTAATTAAGCATGTTAGAGTTGAGCACAACCGAAATATGTTACAATAGCTATATTGGCATTGTCTTCTACTGTTGCTCTTCAATGGCCTTGCTTTAAGTGTGATTTTTGGCATGGCTGAAGGGGAAACAGATTTAATAATGTCTAGGGCTGTGCAATGTGAAGCTTTAGGATAGGATGCCCTCTACAACTCTCACATTGCACCAACTTCATGCAGAAAATAAGATATGCTTTTATGTGGCATGGTTTCTTATCATGGTACTTTAAAAATAGAGGCTCCTTGAGTATTTCAGGAAGTGAGGGAACTGAGCGTTTCAACCTTTGAAGGGCATATTTATAAAAGGTAGTTAGATGTATTTTCCAATGAGTGATATTCCCTGAAGTGATTCGTGTGCTTACTACTATTGCTTCATTGAAGAAATGTTGACTGTCTACTTAGGTTCAGCTGGTGGCTGCACATACGTTTGGTCTTGAGGAGCAACCACAAATCAGTAAGTATGATGAGATTCACGCATGCGTGAATCGGAATGAATAAATCTCATCATCATCATGCGTATCAAGGATTTAGGCCTAGCATGGCCTGTTCCGGCCTTAGAAGTCATCGTTGAATCGTTTAAGAGGACGTCCTGGTTTTCTTTTTCCTAATGGCTTGTGCTTTAAGGCTTGTTTTGGTAATCTTTCTGTTTTCATTCTTTGAACGTTTAATTTTTTTCTATTATTAGTTCTTGGTTTAATTCTTTCATAATTTCTTCGTTTCTTTTTGTGATCAAATAGGGTATACTTTGCAGTTTTTCTCAAACTTCATTTCTGCTGTTATTAATCTCTGTTTGTCTTTTTGTTTTATTGTCCAGATTTCTCTTCCATACATTAAGACTGGTAGGGCTAATGTATTGTATACTTTTAGTCCGGTTCGTTTTTGAACTAGGTTTGGTTTAAATAGTCAATTACACATGTTTTTTTTAAATATTTTGCAATTTTTACGTTTATATCATTTTCATATGTGATCATACATCCTAGGTAGTTAAAATCAATTCACCTGTTCTAAGATCTTGTTATCTATTACTATTTTAGTTCTCACTGGATCTTGTCCTTTAAATGCCATAGTTTTTGATTTTTCCGTTGATATTATCATACCATAATCTTTGGCTATCTCATAATAATATCATAATCTTTGAATCTTGTTCCTGTGTATTTATATAGTTTTGAACCTAGCTTATCTTCTCCAGGTGATTTTCCATTTCTTGTTTCTTTCAGACTGATTTCTAATTCTTCTTTAGTTATTTCTTTTTCATTTTCGTTAATTGTTTGCCAGTTGTCTTTTTTAAAATATTTATCTGTCCACAATTCTGTGTAGTAATTTAGAAATTCTTCTAATTTCAATTCGGTGTTTAATTTTATGTTTTCTTTGGTATCTGCATTGAAATGTTTCAAAATCTTATATACATTTGGTATAAATATTGGGTCTTATTTTATATAAATCACGTTCTAAATTAGAAACAAATTTGTTCCATGATTCTGTCTTTTTCTGACTTCTCTTTTAGCTATGGCTCTTATTCTTTTATATTCTATTTCAACTTCTAATCTTTTACTGCTTAACCATTTGTGATAGGCTTCTTTTTTCTTTTTGATTATTTCTTTGATTGTATCATTCCAGATCTTCAGTTTTTTTTCCCTTTCATTGCATTTTTTGGTCTTTTCCAAGCTTTCGCTTGCTGCTGCATTTAGTATCGTTTTTATATTAAGCCATTCTATTTCTATTTCTTCATTTTGCTTTATTTTATCTAGATATTGGTTAATTCTTTGTTCATATACCCATTGTATATTTGTGTCATTCAATAGTCTAGTTTTATAAACAAATGTTTCAAATTTTTCTTTCTGTTCTTGTTACTTGTAGCCATTTAGGTGGTAATCTTAATTTTATTTTAACAAGGAAGTGGTCACTGTTTATTTCATATCCTCTGTGAACTCTAACATCTAGTGATAATTTTGATAGAATAATCTAATATTGATTTCCATTCTCTTGCTGCCCAAGTATATTTATGTATGTCTTTATGTTTATCGAATGAATTCATTATTTTTAGGTTATTATAAACTACAAAGTCAATCAATTTTTTACCATTCCTGTTTAGAGTATGTTCTCCATGTATTCCTATATTATTATTAATTTTCGTGTTTCAAATTCTTGCATTTAATCATTTTTATTTATTTTATTATATATGTTTTGTAGTTGATTATAAAAATTAATATTATCCTGTTCTCTTCCTTCTTCTGGGACATATAAACCAATTATTGTTAAATAGCCTCTATCTATTTTTATTCTAGCTTCTATTATTTTTTCATTCCATAATTTATAATGTTTTAAATATTATGAAAGGGAGTTATGAATCCAAATCATGACTCCTGCTTGTGCTCTTTGGTCTCTGTCAACTCCACTGTATATCACATTAAAATTTTCGGTTCTCATAGTTCCTTTTAATTTCTTTTTTGTTTCAGTGATTACTGCTATTTTAAAATTTCTTTCATTTAATAGTTGGTCTAATTCTATTTCTTAATATGCTATTCCTCTTACATTCCAGTTTGCTATGTGTATTATGTTTTGTCGTTTCCATTTTTGTTTTACCTTTTCTATTCCAGGGTCGTTTTCCATAGATTCAATCCGATTATCTTTTTCTGTCAGCTTACAAGTAGAATTGTGTTCTCCATTTTAGGGGACTAGCCTGACGATGGAATAGTTCAGTGGTAGGGCTGCTATCTTAAGGCTTCTGAACTAGCCTTCTTCCGAATTTAAACCCATAGGAGGAAAAGGGTATATTGAAGGGGAAAGAGCAGATTATAGAAGAATTATAGTAAGGTTTATAGAGCTGGCATAGTTGTAAGGCCAGAAATGAAAAGACCCCATGGCCCTCGAGTACTCTAATAGCATAAGGGTAATAAAATAAGAAGAGTTGGTTGATAAGGCCTTATAAGAAAGATTAAAGTAGCTTCTTCCTCAAAGTAGAAGAGGATAGATCCATGAATAAATCTAATTCATGGAATTGGATGGTAGGACAATCATGCATGGTGTATAGCCAGTAATTCCAATGTTTGGAAAGTTTTTGTAGCGGATATTGGTTTCCTTCAGCATTCACTGTTTGTGGGCAGGGTTGAAGGATATGCTGGACGGAATTTGATATTTGAATGCCTTATCTGTCAGACTTGTATGTTTGTGTGTATCTGTAGTAACATCGTAGGTGTAGAAAAGACAGGCAGCTGAAACCGACCAGAAGAACCTAAAACATTTACATAATAGCTAGAGGAATAATTACAGAACATAATACTTTCTTTCGTCTAATTTCATTTCTAAACATAGTTTAAGCACTTTTGTTCTAATTTATTTAAAAGTAGGGTTTCTGTCCCGGGAATTCTCGGGATGAAATTTTTGAATCTTTCTAATTTCTAGTACCGGAAAAGCAGCTCGAGACTTCAGCCATATTATAAATTTCAATTGACAAATGTGAAACAGAAAAGCGAAGAATTTATTATAATT
The DNA here is from genome assembly GCF_054136105.1 of Typopeltis vanoorti. Taxonomy (NCBI): domain Eukaryota; kingdom Metazoa; phylum Arthropoda; class Arachnida; order Uropygi; family Thelyphonidae; genus Typopeltis; species Typopeltis vanoorti. The sequence goes on from NC_143554.1 coordinate 17,337,853, forward strand.
TTTAATTTTTAGTAAAATGATACGATAGTTAAAATTTTATTAAGAATTAAAATATTTATCAAACTCCAGTGAATACAGCGCTATCGTTATTTTATACATTTGTACGTGTTTCTTTTAAATATAAAAAAATAACATTATTTGGCTAATACGACTATGAATCAAATGCAATAGCAATTGATAACATGATAAGATAAAAATTATGATTTTTATTTTTATTAATTTTATAATTTTAATATTTTCACTTAAATTTCAAAATGAGGCCTGTGTAGCTCAGTGGAAGTGGCGCTTGCGTCCTCCGCGCTTGGTCGCTCGAAGTTAGACCTAAGTTCAAATTTAGTCGCCGACTGGAGGAAATTTTTCTAAGCCTTTCTTCGACCGGTTCTCGAGTTAGTCGATCTCTGTCACAGGCAAGCGGGTTTTTCAGAAAATCGACCGTAATACCCACATCATTTCAGACAGTAGCCTGTCTTGTTAGGGTTAGGTGCCAAGAGATAGTAGCACTTGTTTGTCAGCCTCTTCATCGGAGGCTGCTATAATTAGTGATGATAGAGGCTAGCTATCTCTGATTGGCTACTGGTGGAGATTGAACTGCCCACTCAGTCTACAAAAGCTAGATAGGGTGTAATGACCTCACCTACTCCCTATAATAGAATAAAAGGCGTTAGCTGATTATTTGTTTATTTTATTTTATTTCAAAATGAAAAAAAAAATCAAGCCGAAGTTTAGAACCACTTCAGGAAATGTAAAAATGACGAAGCGACTCAATGCAGTTGTTGTCAGAAGCAAATTTCTTGTAAAGGATCGAACATTAGTGGACTGATGACGCATTAAAAACGTATACAAGAATCATATGCTAAGAGAAGTGCTGAGGGAAATATAGAACCGTAAAATAGCTCAAAAACAGTTAAATCTCATCAGTTGATTTCAAACTTTTTTTTTGTAAAACAAGAAAATTAAGTGAAATTCTATCTAGATTGGCCGCTGAAGATATAATCTCAGTTCCAGCAACTACCAACAATTTTATACGCGTATCAGTTTTAAAGCAGACTTGCATATCACCAGAGAATCAGTCGGATATCTTCAAGTTAATTTTTAATTTCTGTGAACAGATATAACAAATTACAGGCCAATCAGTATCTCAGGAATGGTGGTTAAGGTATTCGATAAGTGAGTAAAACACAGAATTCAGGATTGGGAGAATTGGAATATGATACTTTATAAGGGACCACATGGTTTTGTACAGGATAGGTCCTACTTTGGTAATTTGCTTAAATCACACAATGGAGTTGGATAAAGGCCACCCAGTGCTACTGCTAGACTTTGCAAACGCATTTAGCAGAATTCCACATATACCTCTGAATTAATTGGAGCAGGGGATGGGTCTGAAGCTGGTAATTTGGATTAGAGGGTGGTTGATGAACGGATATCAAAGAGTGGTTTATGAAGGAGTTGAGTCCAGGAGAAGGCAGGTTACCAGTGGGGTATCTCAGTACTTGGTCCTCTGTTGTTTAATTTATATATCAATGATATTGGAAATAATTTGACAGGAAATATCCACTTATTTGCTGATGATGCTAACCTAGAAATCCTGCACGAAGACTTAAATCTTTATCAGATGGGAAAAATTAAATGGCTACCAGCTTAACGTAACCATGTGTAACGTGATGCACTTTGGGAGGATGACATCACACGATGTTTAATATAATGGTGGAAGTGAAATGCTATAAATTATGTTTCAATTTTATTGAAATACCTTCCATTATTATTTCATGGAGATCTTGAAATAATAATTTTGGAGTTAATATTCTTAACTCTGCGATCAGGAAGAAAAGCCTAGATTGAATTTCGATTTTAGAAAATTAAAGAAATTTAAACTTTAGAAGCATATTTCTTTTGTAGTTTTTTTTTTATTATTATTATTTTTACTGAGGCTCTTTTGTCCGAATGCGAAGATTGGAATTAATTTGTGCAGTAATGGTGTGTGTGTTGCGTTTTCCTCCCAATAGTAACCCTACCAGGAGGTAATTCATTCCTACGTGCTCCATTGCAATGCATATATTACATGTATCTTCCAAGTACTGATTTAATATTTATATTTCTAATTTTGTATCAATATTCATATTTACATTTATGTTTGTACATCTATATGTACGTATTCCGACCATTACATCCATATTTATATTTTTATATATTCATATATTTACACTATATAAATACAATATCAGTAATTTATTTTACTTTACAACGACTTGGTGGTTGATCTTATTGACAAAATTAAATAATTCTGAGTACTACTTTTGGATAAGTCTGTTTTGACACTGGTCACTTGTCTCCAGAAGTGATGACGTGTTGCATTAGGGGCATCCGGATGGAGTACAGTAACTGACAGTCGTAAAGTATTTGGTCAACAATCTGTTGGAGTTGTGAACTATAAATACATGATGGTGATTCCAGGATATGGAAAATCTGTGTAACTAGTGTCTTAGTTTTCCATGTCCCGTTAGTAGCGTGGTTAAACCTGGAGAAATGGCGTGTGTGTGTGTGTGTGTGTTGCCGAATTTAGAGAGCTCTTCTAACATTGCAGTCTTTGACTAGTACATGACACTACTGCTTCAAAAAATGTTATTTTGATACACAGTTTTCCACATGGCAACAGATATACTTTTTGTATGATGAAGAATCATTTGTTTCCAACTACCTTCATTTTTCACCTGATTTATTATTATTATTTTAGTTTTTACCTTTCCTATCCTCTTCTCTCGCTCCTCGTGGCAAGTGTCTTTTTTTATACTATGATAGTTTAAACTTAATGAATCCACACACATTTAGATGGAACGCCTACGCATATGGGGATTATACCAATCGTTAAAACATACTCAGCATAAAGAGAGAGAATGATGTGGGTAAACATAATTTTAATAGCATATTTGCCTCGTTAAGACCCCGACGTAATTAGCAGTATTTTATGGAACTCCTAACTTATAATGAGGCACGCGATAAGGCAGTTTGAAGAAAATCGTTCTTTTCTTGAATTAGCGAACATTAGTCTGCCTGATTATAATTAAATCGTCTAAAAGTCCACGTGTATCTCTCTTCTTTTTAAGAATGGCGTATATTTATTTCTCAACCAAAAAAATAAAATAAGTGAGTTGACCAACTTTCTTCCCCTTTGGTTGAGCCCTCCTAATGAGGAATTAAGTATATATATACTTAAGTTGTGAGATCACGGTCATTGAAAAACTATTGCACAACGCAATATGTGGAGAATTTTGTGATTCAGCAATCAGTTCTTCGTGTACCACTTTTTAGAACATTTTTGCTTTATCACATCACTCATTTCAAAAGTCGTAGAATACGATTAACCAAGCAGATGAACTGTTAACATGTTTATTTATTTTTATTTTATAAATATATAAGTAATTTAACTCATACGCAACACTACAGCAGCTACATTTTTTTTTATCTGCCTTCACTGTGACCAAACCGAGAAGGAATTATGGGTAGCAACTCGTTCGTAAAAAATGACATGCATTTCCTATAAAGCATCGTTATTAGTCGCTATATATTATGGTATTTGCGGGGGGGAACAGGACCCTAACTAGCAGATTTTTTTTCCTTTGTGGAAATCGTAATTTTAGTCGTTTTTGAATGTTTTCTGCGAAATATTTTTTTTTCAAATTGCCAAAAAAAAAATGCTCCTCAGTATTAAAAAAGTCATTTTTTCGTTTATGTTATTATTATTTTTTTTTAAGTTTAATAGGGATTTTCTGGTACGAATTCATTATACTAATCTGTTCAAACTACCTTATATGTTTCATTTAATCCTTTATTCAAGTGTAAGCAAACAAACAAAATTTGCGCGTGAAGTATCTTCAGGACTAGGACAACTCGTGACAAAGGTGGACCAAGCTCTCATCACTCCTTGTCTTACTATCTCACATAATGCAAATCACATATCCTTGCAGACATGTATAATGCTATGCATTAAGGGACGGGCCACTACCCAGACCGACTTCGACCTTTATTGAGGTGCTGTTTAAGTAAAGGTCTCTCTCTAAAAATTAGGCGGTCCCCCAAGACCACTCCCTACGAGTGATCGAAGGACCGTCCAACTCAGCGGTGATTCCACTCAGTGATAGGCTCTCCCCACCACGGCGGTGGCCTCACTCAGACAGGCAAAAACCTACCCTCAAGTAGAGCCTCTTACACCTCAGGGAAAGCAACCACTTCACTGTTTAAGTGCGGGGTTATCTCCAAAAATTCATCAGATCCCCCAGGCCACCCAACAATGAGTGACTCGAAGGACCTTTTAACTCAGCGTTGTTCCACTCGGTGACAGGCTCACCCCGTCACCGAGAAGAACTCTCAGCGTTGGCTCTATCCAGTGGCAGGCTCACCCCATCACTGAGCAGAGCCGCTCATTTGCTCCTATGTCATCTGAGGGGTAACAGCAATAGTCGAGCCTCAGTTAACTTCATGAGCTACAGCATTGCAATTCGTTAACCCCCTCAGGTGCATCGGCAAGCCTCAGTTAAAACTTCATTGGCTACAGCATTGCCCCAACCACTTCTGCACTATGCATAAATAAAGGTCTCTAAAAATTAGGTGATCCCTCAGATTACTCCCTACAAGTGAGTGAGAGAGCGTCTAACTCAGAGTTGGCTCTCAGTGAGAGGCTCACCCCACCATCGAGCAGAACAGCTCATATTCCAGTGAAAAGCATCCACCGACAAGGCCCCTCACTGGCCACGCCGGAAAAACCTTCACCAGATACTCAAAATGCTCTCTCAGGGCAAATCCCCAGAAATCTAAGCTCCCCTCACCGGGAACCGGATTCGGAAGAAACCTGAGAGAACAAAGGTCATATCTCTCCCAGGGAAAGCAACCATTTCTGCACATCAGTGGGAGCCAGACCCGGAGGTGGTGATGCCAAGGTGGAAGTAATGGATTAGTCATATTTACCTATACGAGTTGCCAAAAGGTGTCACACCTTATTATTAAATTACTCTGGATTAGAGAAAGATGTTGGAAGTTTTTTCACTTGGTTAGACTATAATTATATATGTAGTTGAATCCTTTATCCAAGTAGAAGCAAACAAAGTTTGTGCCTGAAGTAGCTTCAGGACTGGGTCAACTCGTGGTAAAGGTGGTGGTGGTATTCAAACTACCTGGTGCAAGCACAAAATTTATTTTATTTTTATTTTTTCCGTCCAATTTAAACAAACAATAGTCATTAGTAGAAGGCACACCTGGGTGCGAAGAATATTCCACAGAAAATTTTGGAAAATACTGAGGAATTAGTAACGAACAGAATAAAAATCCACAATAACGACACAGAATTCTGTCATATATGAACATTTATCATTTAGCCGATATTGCAACTAATCATGTTAGCCATCAAATTATTCCAGATGTTCTTTCTTTGTTTTAACAGAGAAGGAAGAAACTGTAGGCTATTCTTAAAAGTGGGTTCGCCACCAGTTCTTTGACAGCTGCGTATCAGATCCAAATAAGTAACACATCGACTAGAAATGTTCATCGATTAATACTTAGTTCACATTAAAACACTGCAATGCGACGAGGATAAATGTAGCCTTTTCTCTTCAGTTTATTCCTATTTTGTTTCTTTTTTGTGGCGTTTTGGCGATTGAGAATTGCTCCACAAGTGAAAACAACCAATAACGAAATCATCTCCAAGAAATCAAAGATGGCTACGAGAGAGATGCCAAGCCAGATTCCCATAAACCCGCCAATGTAACTGAAGAGTTCGACAGCCTACCGAAAAATAAGAATTACGGAAAAATTAGTTAAACTAATTAATATACTTTAAATCAAAATTATTCAATTAAATAAGTTAACTAAATTAGAAAAAAATTTTCACTGTAAGCATAAATGAAAATAATTTAAACTGATTTCTTAGTTTGCCAAGTGAGGGGAGGTGGAGTGTGTAGTAATCAAGCCGCAATATTTTTATGGAAGAGAAGCAATTTAAAGTTGATGTTGATAAGATCTACTTTATGAAACGAATAGAGGCACCACTTTTATGAAATGATATATATATATACTGATATATATATACTGATATATATTTATTTATTTATATATATATTTATTTCTATCATCGCACGTGGCCTGGAATGATATATAAGGCAAACACCTATACCCATAGAATCAACTTTTTTTTGTTTTCTTTTTACGAGGAACCATCTATGAGAGGTTGGTCAACCTACAGTACACTAGTATTGTGAATGGGCAAGAAGGAACGTGTTCGCATTTATCTTGAAAAGCTGTGGATTGTATTCCTTGAAAAACACATAAGATGACACACTCTTCCAAAGGATAGCAGTGGAAGGAATGAACGAAGAGAAAGAGAAATTTGTTCTGTGAGTTTGGAGATAGTCCGCGCTGTTAGCCTAGTAGCCATGCGCTTCGGATCCATATGCCTGGGAAAGGAATGTCCTAGGTTCAATTCCCGTCGGAGACGTGAGGAGCTGAAGGATCTTCCTCAGCCATAGCCAAGTTAGCCGGTCTTGGGCGTGGACATCAGGGTTTTTCTCCCTAATTTATCTGGGGTTTTTCATCCCACAAGCAATCAAACCGGCCCCGTGAACACACAGGCTACAGTCATAGGACACACCGGGAGGCATAGGGCTAGCCACCTTATCTCAGGACGGGTATGGCTTGGAAGGGCTAAGGATAGCTCCGTAACAGGCCACTAGGCCTAATACGTGAAGGGAAGAAGAGTTTGGAGATGCACTGTGAGGGAGAGTTTAACTACTGCATTCTTTTGAACTCATTTGACAGAGTGGAGTTATTATTGATGGTAATTCTGATGAACAGCGACCGAAGAAGTATTTGTAGAAGATGCAAGCAGAGGAAGCTGAGCACCTTGTATGAAAGTGAGTGGGGGATCATTAATTTAAATTAATGATTCCCCACTCACTTTCATACTTGGGGAAACCACCCCAAATATGGGAGCAATATTCAATGGTCGAACGGATTGTGATTTGTATAAAGTTAGGAGTTGTTGGGAGTTCCTGTACACTTTATATTCTGCCAACACTATGGGAGCAGAATTTACAGTCCTCGAAAGAGATTTTATTATATTGAATTCCCATGACCTATCTGATATGAGTCATTGAAGAATCGTCTAGAATCTGTTTTAAGTAAGGCAACACTGTTAAACGTTGAAAATACGAGGATTCTGCCTCAGCCACGAAACGCACACTTAGACAAGGGAACAAAGGATACTAGGAAGGAAGTCTCAAAACTCCGATATGAAAATAAATAAATAAATATATATATATATATATATATATATATATATACACACACATTTTTTTTAAAGTCAGACATCAATTGCGACAATCAACTACGACGTAGTTTGCGTAGTGATGCAAACTACGCTGTAAATAACATTTTTGAAAGGTTCGTAGAGGGTTGAAAGTTCATGATGTGGAGTAATAAATCGCTACAGACAAGTTTTTGATCAAATAGGGAGTGTGGATGTCCGAGTAACATACTCAGCTATTTGTACATTGTTTTATTTTATTTTTTTTCTTCATAACACTATTTCCTGTTGATATTATTAAATTACTCAAACAGCTAATTTGTGCGAAAGATACAATCAATAAGTTTCGGAATTTATGGGGAAAAAAATCTCACATTCAATAAATAATTCAATATGCCTTCAAAATTGTATCTCAATATCTGCAAACAGTGCAAGAATAGAAGAATATCGTTCTGTGTCATTGACTCCATTTCCTGTATCACAAAGATCAAGAACATCTTACTTCGTCATACGAATCCCTTCTGCTACTTCGTGACATAAAACGGGCCATTCGATACACGGAATATTTTTCAAAAAGAGTGGCGTTGTTTAAAAAAAAAAAAAAATGAAACACCCAGGTCCAGACAGGACAGAACTATTTAGATTATTTATTTCAAAGCACGTCACACAAATCGGTGAAATCCTTCGAATCGTAAGAGTGTACAGGGAGATGCTACCGGTCACAATTTTAGACTCTTGTAAAATTAATTCAGAATCATTTTTAAACAACAAAAACAAAGTAATAACAAGTAATAGTGTAAGAAATATAGACAAAAAAAGAACTGTTTATTTGTAGCGGTAAAAATTAACTTTTTTTTTTTGCGACTGTTTAATATATAACTAGTTCTGGAAGAAACAAAATCTTCATTTAAAGTTTTTGCTTTAAATTTAAAATAATTCAGGAATTTTTAAATAAGATAATGAATAAAAATAGTTAAATGTAATCATTTAGATCTTTAATTTCTGATTTATTAAATTTTTGTTATTTTCGTTTCTATTGTTGTATTAATTAAAATTTATAAGCAGCATTGAACGTAATTTCGAACATCAGCAGCATAGCTAAGCTATGCTGCTGATGTTTGATGAACAAGGACTAGCAGACTGCAGCGCCTGCACAAACATTCACGTAATCCTTTAAGTATAGTAAAAACACTTGTGGTATTGTTTGTAGCTGCTCATATCTGCAGACACAAATTCTCCAGGCTCTCTCCTCTTCCCAGGCAGCATTTTAGGCTTAGCTGATCGCATCGTAGAAATCATTGTCACCTATAGGTCTCCATTTCTTCAGCACTTGCCATACATAGTTGCTGCACAGTAGTAGTAGTGGTACATAGACATTTTCCACAAAAGACACTAGACTAATCTTCCCATATGAAACAAGTACTTCCAGTGTGCTCACTATTCTGAATACAACGTGGAAATGACTTCAAACGAATTGCTAATCTTTTCCAAATCCACAAAATTTGCATATTGTGTAGTTATCGCATCCATTTTCTGCAGTTGAAAGTGGAGGAGTCCCATGACTTTTGATAGGAGAGTGTATACATACAGCAAAACAGCATTTGAACATATAATAGGAACATGAAATCAAGTTAAATTACCTCATACTTGGCACGAAAGTTAATGAAAGTAACATCCATGCGATTGAACGTAATCTCGATTTCAATTTCTGCACAGCTGGAATGATACAAGAAGAGTTAGAACTTTCTCTGGTCTACATTACAATATGCAATATTGTAATATAGACCAGAATGGAACTGCAATAAAGTTAAAATTTTAAACATTCAGTTTCGTAATAAAAAAAAAAAAAAAAAAAAAAAAACTTTCATACCAATTTTCATTATTTACAAAGCCTACAGAACATTCAGTTTCGTGCTTTACAAAGCCTACTGGTAGTATGTCAATGTTAAAACAGTAATATATCTCCGGAGCGCAATTGGAAAAGGCCTGAGTTCGCTTCTCGTCATTAGGAGGGGAATCTTTATATGGACATTTTATTGGATTTTTCATCCCGCGATTTGGCCATCAGAACACACGCAATTTACATACAAAACTGCTGTTAGTGGTGGTGATAGGCGGTAGATGGTAGTTGTGTGTAGTATAGGAGAATTAAATTATAGAGCAGACGGTTAGATGTGTGTGTGTGTGTGTAGCGGAGTAAAGTAGGGTGCCCTCCTGCGATGAGTCCTTGGAGGTGTTAGGTAATAATAACACCACTGTAATAACCAGTGCTGTATTAAATCCTAGTTATTTGATGCTGGTAAAACAATGTTAATTATCATAATAAGAAACTTTGCTTTTCCAGCACCTTTCGAGGTCGGAAGTCACATTATTAAAATAATAATAATAAATACATAAACAGATAAGGTGTGTTCTCTTCTTGATAACAAACTATTGTGGATGGTCTAAAGTGTTTTCTTATTATTTTTTTTTTAAAATGTTTCTTGCATAATCCGGAAACCCAGCCGTAGAGACCAAACACGGAACTTTTTTCAATCCACTTTAGGCTTGCTATAAGCAGGGAGGTGGTCGCACCCCAAACGATGAAATTCATCTTTCATTTAATGAAATTTGTCAAAGATGGATAAGACATTTTTGATTTTATAATCAAAACTTATATTCTCTTTCAGGTTACAATATTCCATTCTTATTTTTATTTATGTTAATGCAGTTTTATTTATGAAAAAAAAAATAAGACACCTTTTTTAAATTGTTGATTTGAGTTTTATTTTTTAAGTCTATTCAGATTTAACGCCTGAGTAAAAGCAAACTTCAATAACATTATAGAATTAGTTTGCATCATAAGTTATTAATGTCTGCCTAATTCTTTAATTTCATTTCAGAAATAGCAAACATTTAAAAAAAAAAAACAAAAAAAAAACATTATTAGGCCTATTTATCAATAATGCACTTATTAGAGTACTTTTGTTTCATCAAAATATATAAATTTCCTCAAAATCAGTGAGGTTCTTGCTAAACCGATTTTGCTAAAATTTGTCATCCGAGAACTTGACAAAATAGGTCTGGCTGTTTATTAGACAGTGTTTAATACTTAAATTGTAACAAACTAATGTGAAATTATAGAAATAATGCGCTGCTGTATTATATCAATATAAGAAGCTAACACTCGAATCGGACACTGCTATTGTACTTTTATCTGGTGAAATGGTAAAAAGATCAATGAAATAAAGAGCCAAAAGGCTTCAAACAAGGTAAAAAGATCATTTCCAAATTTTCTAAAAACTGTACCAGTTTATAATTGATGCTAAAAGTCTCTTCAGAAGCTTGTAGCATTATATAACATCATATTGTGGTTGCTTTGCTGACCACATATACGTATATTGCGTTATGTAAAGTAAGTAAAGTGACCATAAGTCTCGTTTTCAGATACCCAATTTGTTCTGGTATTCAGAGAAGAGAGATCATTTTGTCCAGTTTTTGAATGCACACATAAAAAGGAGGTTTTTTCGAATACATTTTAAAATAATGACATTGTACGAAACCTAAGAAATAAATTAATAAATATGAAAGGTAATGTTCAATATTTATTTATTTCTAATAAACGGTTCCACTCGTGCAAGATTATGCGCATGCGCGAATCTACGAAGCGAACAAGCAGACGACAGTATTGCGTTTGTTACCTTCTGAGTAATAACCGGGAGATTTTTTATGATAAATAGTAATAATTTTATAAATTTTCATCGTGCATGATATGATTGGTAAGAGAAAAAAGTAAATTTAATGCAGAGATATAGTTATAGATGGAATTCAGTCATTTTCAAAAAATATTAAGGAAATAAAATCTGACAGTGAATACGAAGTGATATGCGGTGCGGTGTTTACTGAACAAAATTTCGGTATTTTGCAGCAGTCGATCTCCACTACAGGTTTGTCCTAGTTAGTAGTTCTAGAAAAGAAAAAAGAAAAAAGGTTATCTTGCTTATATTGTATTACGGTCGCGTTTGTCTGCTGTCTAGACGCATATTGTATTTGTCATTTTTATTAACATCGTAGATTCACTTGTAATCTGTCAACATGTTAACACTTAAATTACGCCAGTGATTCAAAATTATATGCCACGACCTTACTCTGAATTTTAGGACATTCATGTGAGCTAGTGACATCACTATACATCTGCTCAGCGAATTGACGACCAAAAATAATCACAGTAAACTATAAATAGTGGTTCCAATACTAGGTCACGCGGCTTCTGTGTGTAATGTCTATTTAGCTGAGTGTTCTGTAGATTAAGGCAATGACCTCAATGATGAAGTCATTAAGAAACTGTGTGGAAAGACAAGAAAAAGAATCGGATTTAGTCAAGAAATGCACTTATAATATATATATATGGCTACTTAAGATTCTCTCCAGATTATTTCCATGCGTATTAAAATACGTTAGTTTCATTCTGTTGTTCAGTTTGGACTACATTTCATACTGCATCTCATGAGCGCTGATTATTTCAAAAATAATGCAACATCCGTTTAGTGGGATGGAACTAGTGCTAATTAATTAATTTATGAACTGTTTCCATTATGACCTATGGCAAAGGTTTTAAAAAGTGCAATCACAGACAATTTTTCCATTAGCGTAGATCTTTTGCAAAGAATCTATCTGTTCATTAGGATTTATTACTGGCTCATTTCTGAAAAATATCTCATGTAAAAAATAAATCAAGAATTTAAAGTACGAGATGTTTTGATATTAGATGTTTGGCTGATTTATTTATTTACCGTATTTATTTTATTTTTATTAGCGTTGTTGCTGGAATGTCACGACAATTAAAATAATTACTTCAGCTAAAGAAAGGAGCATTAGAGCCGCCAATTTTCTATCATGTGAGTACTTTTTTTTTTTTTTTTTTTTGCATACGAGATTTCTAGAAAAACTAACTTTTTTTTTAAGCGATATGATGCCACACTTTATATAAAAAAAGAGTATTTTCCTTTATTTTTGCTCTGATTAAGCTCAGATTTTCAACTGACCTTGAGCACTCTGAAAAACCTGTATTTCCAGATTTGGTGAAAATTACTGTTTCAAGTGTTTTATAGAAAAGGAGAACATATTTTCCTCCCCTCATTTTGGCCCAATTGTTCTGACATTCTGAAAGACATTAAACTTGAACTAGATGCTACATTTGGTCAAACTCCATTAACTTCAAGGTATCGGAAGCAGAAAAAAGTCTTTTATTTAATTAATTTTTATCCCGTAGCTCTTTCGTTAACTGGATTTAGAGTTATATATTTCGCAGTAACTATGCCTAAAAAAAAAAAAAAAAAAAAAAAAAAAAAAAAAACTTGCAACCAATCATTTTCAACCTATAAACCAGATATACATCAGGGTGGATTTTAGCCATTGTAAAAAGAGTGGTGAGTGACTTGCTTCAATATTTGACTTAAGAGTCACAGCAAAGCAAATTATTTCAATAAAAAAAAAAAAGTTCGAATGACATTTGAAATTTGTAAAGAAAAAAAGGTGTCATCACCATTTTGATACTAATCTACTTGACCTATTTTCAGATTTTCCTGCAACATTATTTTTAATGGAATATGAAATTCAATCGTTCAGTACTAAACTTTTATAAAAGTTGAAAATAAAAGTATAAATTACCTGTCAGTTTTGAATGAAGAATTGTCACATAACATTTCCTATAAAGAAAACAAAACAAGTTACTATTTAGAACTGTGATATAAACAATTTTTTTTTCATAACAGTATATTTGCATGTTATAAATTGTTAAGTAGATGCTTCAAAAGAGCGTAAACAAATTACAAGACGATTTCTTTTTTACTGAAGTGTTTTGAATCCTGTTGTAGCTCATTAATCGAAAATATTATACAACTAATATATATATTACCCTGTGTAGCTCAGTGGATGTGGCGTTTGCACACCACAGCACTTGACCGCACGAAAGAAGACTTTTTGGTTTCGAATCTCCCGGAAACTCTGGTTTTTCGTCCCGTAAACTCGAGAAAATCGACCGTAGAACCCACATTATTTCAGACATTAAAAACGAGTGGAGTGCTGGCATGGCTACGAGGATAACAGATATCAAAAAGTCGTGTTGGGGAGGGTAAATCCGGAAATTTCAAGGTAACCAGTGGTGTGCCTCAAGAATTAAAACTTGGTCCGTTGTTATTCAATCGGTACATTAATGACACTGGGAAGGATTTGAGCAGCGACATTCAGCTATTTGGTGATGATGCAAGGACAGATAAGATGATTAGGAGTGCTGCTGATATGTAATACTTGTAGAATGATTTGAATGGGCTGGAATTGTGGGCATGGGGAAATGGGTGTCAGTTCAGTGTTACTAAATGTAAAGGCATTCTCTTCAGCGTGTTAGATATCCAGTGTCGTATTATACTGGTGGGATTATGCTAGAAGAAACCGATCAGGCTAGGGATCTTGGAGTGTTACTAAATAGGAAGTTGAAGTTCAAGGGTCATATAGCAAAAATTGTAAACACAACTCAGAGAATAATGGCAATGCTGAAACGAACCTTGACATGTAAAGATAAGGAAGTCGTTTTGCTTCTTTACACCTCACTTGGACACGCAGGTCTGGTTTCCTTGTTTCTGTGGTGATTCTGATACAGTGGAGAGAGGGCAAAGGAGAGTGTCAGAAATGATATCAGGTTTGTGGAATACTGATTATGAAGACAGATTGAGAATGTAGGCTGCAGACATAGCAAACTGGAGAAAGAGGGGTTAATATGATTGAGACTTACAAACTTCTGGAAAGGTTATACAGAATTTTATTAGATGGAATTTTTCATTTTATGTTGGATGGGGGAAAAGACGTTAGGGCATCCATCGAAATTGAGAATGAATTCTGTCAAAAAGGGGCTCAGGGGTAGATTTTTTTTATCACAGAGTAGTGAGGATTGGAATGGATTGTCTTTGGATGTTGTGTGTGCAAGTAGCATGAATGAATTCAAGAACAGGTATGACAGCTGATGCAAATAGTATGGCCTCCCTCGATGAGCTCCTGACTCCATGGAGGTCTCTTTTAATAATAATACATTTTATACTAATTCAATATACATACAATACAAACAAAAATTATTAAATTTAAATTTTCAATTAAAAAAAATAATGAGACGAATGAAATTTAGCAGAGAGTTCCGATCACTTGGATTGAAAACTATTTGAATTTAAACTTGTAATGCAAATGGTTGGAACTACACGATTTGAAATAAATTTCCTTCAGATTTTTTAGTTAATGATCAGTTACTTACTGAATAGACCTGCAAGTATCTGGCATGAATATAAAAATAAAAAAAAGTTAAACTTTTAAAAGCAGTGCCTCGTACTCCTGCAGACCTTTCGCGTACCCCTGGGGATACGCTTACCACACTTTGGGAAACACCGTGCTAGAGCTCGGTATAAGACCGACTAACTGGCCTTCCACTGAAAGCCAGCATAAAGGTTTTTCGAGTCATGCATGGGATTCGAAACAGGGCTTTACAATCAAAGAGTAAACTTCGCGAAGTCCTGGTGACTGAGCTAATAAATTTTTAAAATTCTTAGTCTTCTAAACTGCAGATAACTTCCAACTTCTTTCTCAGTACTTACTTTTCCCATATCGGAGGTATTTTTTTAAAAAAAATTAAAAGGAGACAATGTAAGAATCATCTTTTTTTCAAATATGGTAAGAATCGGTTGAACAGTGAGTGTATAAAAATTTATCATATGACCTTTTATCAATAAGCGATAACTGTATTGGTCGAAATCGGTAAAGTGATACAACTTGTAGAAATGTATGCAAAGGAGGAGGAAGAAAAGCTACATTTTGGGACTTTTTTCTCTATTTTCAACGTGCCCTGGGGTGATTTTAAATTAATTGTATTTAACGCTTCAAATTTGGCTCTCTGTGTCCTGTTGAATACCTCTGCCGAATAAATTGGTGTACACCAATAATATTAAACTTAAAATTGAAATTATAGCAGATCGAAATCTTGTAAAATGATGATTGACATGTTATATTGCTTGGCCTAAGAATCACTTCGGTGACTACTAATACAACTGTATTTTCGCGTTAGATCAAACTGGAAATTGTTCTGAATGCCATACACACTAAACTGATTCCAAATGAAATATTGCTTGCAGGAATCAAAAATATGATTTTGCTATTTCCCTGGTTTCATGAAATATCATATTTAGTGATTTTTTTTTTTTTTTTTTTAGCAATCTGGTAACGCATTACAAAAACTAGTCAGGAGCATTGATCACCAAATGAAACCGAATTCGAATTACAGATTTGAGTTGTTACAATTTCGATAATGCTGCTAAAAGATGTGAAGCAATTGACATGTCAGTGGCCCTCGGGAATCAACTAAAAACCAAATATGTTCCTAATGCGATTTTTTTAAGTGGGAGCGTCCTTTAATCACCTTATCTTCCTTTTATGAATTACGGTACTCAACAGACAATAAGAAACTGTCACCTTTTATATGTGAATTAAGATTTTATTTTTATATTGTAAGAAATGAATCTGACTTTTTGTTCGATTTCTCCAGTACATAGAGAGAGGTTTTATTTATTTCTATTTATTGCACACAGACATTCGAGTCTCCCGTATTGCATATTTTCAATGCAACTTCATTAGCTCAATGGGATAAACGATGGCCTTTGAGTCGAAATGACTCGGGTTCGATTCCAGTCGCAGCAGGAGAGGAAAGTCCTTCGTGAGGACTTTACAACCGAAAGCAGCTTAATTTCATGCAGAGATGACAGAGTTTTTTTGACGTGAATACGTCTTTAAATCCAGAACAGTACTAGGGGATACGGGACGAAAAGTTGAGTGTGACGAAATCATTCGATAAGGTTTGGCTTAATATTTTCTGAAGTATTAAAGGTAGCCAAACCAACTTATATCATTCGATAGCTGAGGGAATAAAGATTCGTCACAGATAGCGCCCCGCGGATGGCAGTGGGGGCTCCATCATTTTATGTACGATCCGCCGGCCTCGGAAACTTCCACTCAGTATTACTTCGCACTCCGTCGTGGTACGACGCTCGTTTTAGTGTCAATCAACAGCTCTCGTCGAGATCTATCGATTTAACGCATAATTCTTAAATTTCAATACAGTGTTGGTGAAGAAAATGGTGGATTGAAGTTGAAAAATTTTAGAAATTTCACAATGTCCGCCTGTACTCGCCGGAAAGCCAGCCAGAAATATGCCGAACGCATACGAGGGGAAAGAGCAGCTCGTCAACTTTCCAATAATATCCCAATGTCTGGGTCGGAACGAATAAGGAAGTATCAGGAGCGAAAGACATTAGAAGCGGTGCAGCGCGTGGCTGACGGCGCCAGCACTTCGGCGGAGGCGCACAAACCCATGGATGTAAATGACGTAGGCGACTATGCCACCGCTTCGGAAGATGGATTGAATGAAATGGATGTGGATTTCAGAAGATCGGTGACAATGGAAGAACATTGGAGGACGGCGAGCCCGCTTGTGCCATAACGATTCACAAATCGCAAGGAGGCGCTTTCGATCGAGTCGTCTTTTAGTACGACAAGTCTCAACAAAATCAACTGGTGTACGTGGCACTGAGCAGAGTCACTTCTATCAGGCTGTATTTGACTAACGAGAGAGACGATTATAAATTTTATCACGGTTACGGAAATTCAGCACCCAGTATCCGGGAGATACGCGACGAATACGAGAGAATGAAGAAACACCACTTGCCGACGCTGGTGAAGCGAGTTGACAATTTCTGTGGTCGACGATCGTCGACTGCTGCGATTACAGAGGAGATCCAGATATTAAACGTAGATGATGATGATCATGACAACGGCGAAAACTCACGGTGGGAGTCTTACTTGTCTCGGCGATCAACGCACAGAGTTTGGTGGAGCAGGCCGAAGATATCGAAACTGAGTCCATTATGAACAGATCTGACTACTTGGGCATCAGTGAAACCTAGATGGATGATGCCATACCTGTGAATGTATCTGGTTGCGAACTTAAAGCATGTAAGAATAGAGCCATAGAAAGGCAACGCAATCAACCGTCAACTTCATCGTCATCATCCTAACACACCGCCGGTGGAGTTGCCATATACAGGAACCTCAACAGCTTCACCAATCGTCAACGTATCGTTACCATTGATGTCAGTCGTAAGCTTAGAGTCGAAGAACCATCAGTGGGAGATATATGCGTGGACGACGTAACGATCAACGGTATAAATTTGTCCTCGGAGCTGTGTACATTCATCCGAACGTTTCATCGTCAGCGACAGAATGTTGTATCTATCGATCCTTGCTGCAATACTCGAAAAGCATAAAGAAAATAATCCCCAGTATCGAGCCAGACTTGCATATGCCCATCATCATCACCGGTGACTTCAATGTCGATGTGTCACAAAACCGATCACTGCAGGACTTTATGGAACGCAAGTTTAATCTCACTTACGTTCAGCCCACGGCGACCACGCTAGGTAACACTTGTATTAATTCGACTTTCGCCAGAAACTTGGATGGTGTATCTTGTCTGCCGTTTGTATCTTACTTCTCTTACCATAGACCCAGTGGCTGATTAAGGATGATTGGGGTCCCTAGGCAAATTATATTTGGGGCCGCCGACATTGGTAATATGGTTTAATTTAAAGCGTAGATAGCGCGCGCTGTTCAAAATACGAAGCTTGTCAACTAGCGCCGACATGGGTATTGCGGCATTATTTGCGTAGATAGTGCGCGCTGTTCAAAATACGTATTAAAACGTAATAATTGTTTTGAAAAAAATTTAGCTTAAAATAATCAAGATTTTTATGTTTACTGAAAACATTAATCCTATTTTAAAACACTGTAGGAAAATGTCTTGGCTTGGGGCCCCCTAGGCACGTGCCTCATTGCCTTAATGGGTAATCCGCCACTGCATAGACCTATGATGATAAATAAAATTATAATCGATTATTAAACTTGTTTACATTTATTTACACTTCGAAGCACATATCCGCTGACGTGACGTATTCACGTAAAACCCCTCCGGCCGTGCAGCCACACCCGATTTTTTTTGCCGGTAACTGGTTTTTCCTTCCTCAAAACAGACACTGTTCCCAGAACATACACGCGTCTAAATATAATCTACCGGGTGAATACCATTGACATTAGTGTTAAAACTTTAACTGCCATGCTTACCTAAACAATAACAATAAAAGTCTAAGCAAGAAGATACTGTTAACCTTTTACTCATCAGTGTGGGGCTTTTGCAATGGCAAATTCTTAGTGCCTTTGGGATTCTGTAGTTATATTTTCGTTTCAAATAATCTCAGACACCTTTTTAGAGATATTTTGAAAGTTGTTTTAATGTTATAACGATATAGTCTGTAGTTGATGACAATTTTAATATCTGAATGCAATGTCTAAGTTTAAATTTAATTTTAAAAAAATGTCTGGATCGCAGAATTATGCTTTTTGAAAAAATAAATCAATTTTTCATTGTATTAACAATTACTGCTATGAATTCAGAGCCCGATTTACTTGTAAGGTCTTCGCACTTCCTTTAGACCTGCCTTAGGTCGACTGGATAATATGGACCTAATCGACCCCGCGTTGATCCAAAAGTAAGAAATGCAGATTTTACTAACCAAAAAGTAACAAAATTATTTCTAATTAGCTTCTTTTTTATGAAAGTAAAATCCATAAATATGTTTGAGTTTTAAAATTATTTAATAGTATTGCCAGCAAAGGTTGGTCGATTGGTATTGCCTCTGCTACTAATGGCTCACCAAAAAGTTAAGCAAGCTTGAGCACGGTTAGTAGTTGGAAGGGATTCCAATCGTTCGATGCTGTTGGCACACTCTCCCTCGATGAGTCTTTGGACTCCCTGGAGGTGTCAAATAATAATAATAATAATAATCTTCTTCTTCTGGTTCCCATCTGCCATACGGCCGGGGGAGGGTAGCTATATGCTACCATTCTAGGGAGAGATGATTATGAGCAAGGTGGTTTCCCGTTGCCTTCCTTGCCGTAAGTATTTATGACTGTAACCTGTGTGTTCACGGGGCCGGTTTGCCTGCTTGCGGGATGAAAAACCCCAGATAAACTGGCGGAAAAAACCCTGCTGCCCAAGACCGGCTAACTTGGCTATGGCTGAGGAAGATCCTTAAGCTCCTCACGTCGTGGACGGGAATCGAACCTAGGACACTCCTTCCCCAGGCATATGGTTGCGAAGCGCAAGCCACTAGGCTAACCGCGCGGAATAATAATAATAATATTTCCGATACCTATGATCTTAAATTAAGGGCACCACCAAAATGACCCGGCATTTGCCATGACTAGGAATGTTTGCACTTCAAAGCACAAAAAAAAACAACTATTTAATACCTCGTTGCACACTCGTTCATTGTTTGCGCTTTTAAAAGGTGTTTAAGATTATAAAGGAGTAGTGGTAACTATTCTTTGAGAATAAAACTCAGAATTCATTTCTTGTATATGGTTCAAAAAATGACTTAATGATATCCTTAAGTTGAAAAACACAATATCTTAGTTGAAAAACACAATATCTTAGTTGAAAAACACAATATCTTAGTTGAAAAAATATGACAATTTCTGAGGTTTGCTATGCATAACCTCAGAAAAATTATTAGTTTTTAATACTCTTAAAAATGGCGCCAAAAACTCGTCGTAACAAGGCAGTGACCAAAGCTAAAGTTGCTACTGAAGAGAGCGTTTGTCCTGAACAAAATCACTGCTGCAGTGATGATAATAAATTATCTGAGGATACACTGACATTAGAAATAGCTCGGTTAAAAGAAATTATTAGGAAATCCACCAGGGAATTGGAAAATGTGGAAAAACGTTTGTTTAAACTTCGACAGGATAAGAAAAAAGATGAGAACAAGAACAGGCAGGAAAATACTGAACTTGGTAATCAAAATATTAATAACAACAAGGTAAGTCAGTTAATATCTAAGAAAAAAGAAGTAATATGGTATGGTGACTCAATTTTAAAATTTGTGCTTGCCAAGGGAATCACCACTTCTAGTTTCCCGGGAGTGAAAAATAAAAATACGACAAACGTAATTGAAAACCAAAAAAGAAATGGTAGTGCTGGTAGGTACTAATAATTTAAGTGGTGACAAACATAGCATGAGAGAAGATATGAAAGGTCTGTTGGAAGAAGCGAGAAAGAAATTTGAAAGGGTAAAAATTGTAGGATTACTACCTAGATATGATAGTACTGAGTTAAGGAGGGGATGATAGCAAATGATTTCACACGCAGGCTATGTAGAAGATATGGATGTGAGTTTTTAGACGTGTGGGGTGTGTTTGATGGTAGAAAAGATTTCTATAAGAATGATGGCCTGCACTTGAATTCATTTGGCATCAGAAGCCTGGAGAAATTACTTCTTGGTATGAGACTTAATGCAGAGAATCAGGGAAACTAGATCATCAAGGGACGAATGGAAAAAATGTGTGTGAAAGTTCAGGTATGGTATACAAACGTGATAAAGATATAAATGCTTTGAACATGGTTATGTATGTGGCGTAGGAGTGGAAAAATATGCTTTCGGTTGGGACCTTTTAAGTATGTCTGGGGAGGGAAAAGAGAAAATTCTAGAACAAGACCAAATACATTGCATATCTAATTATAAGAATAGGCTAGGTCGTAATTTATTGTCTATACACAAATACCAGGAGCATTAGAAACAAAAGGCTTGAGTTTGTTGCTTTATTGAATACGATGCCTAAGATTGTTGGCATTAGTGAAACCTGACTATCAGAATCAGATGTGGTAAGTGGGATCGAGTGTAACGGATATACTATTTTTAGGAATAATAGGAGAGGAGGAGGAGTGCTACTAATGATATCAGATGACTTAAGTCCAGTTAGGGTAGAAATAAGAAAAAAACAAAATGATGGTAACAATGTCCCATGTAGCGATGAGTTTGAGTCTATTTGGTGTGAAGTGGAAGTTAATAGAATGAAATATATGGTGGGGTGTTGCTACAGACCTGGCAGCTCAGTTGTAGGGGACGAAGAAATGCTTCGCCAATTTAGCCTTATGGGTACCAAGCGAATGATCATTATTGGTGACTTTAATTTTCCAAACATTGATTAGGTAGAAGAGAAATCTCATGATCAGAAAGAACAGGAATTTACTATATTGTTGCGGGAATAACTTTCTCAAGCAGCATGTGAAAGAAGGAAGTCGAGGTCAAAGAGTGTTGGATTTGCTCATAGCGTCAGAAGGGATCACTGTCAAGAATATAGCTATTTTACCACCAATTGGTGACAGTGATCATGCTGTTCTTTCTTGGGAAGTATCTACTCGTATTGATGCTCTGATTAAATCAGGCTACATGCTGAATTACAAAGCTGGAAATTATGATCAACTTAGAAGAATATTATCTTTGGTCCCATGGTATCAATTACTGAATGGAAAAAATGTCAGCAGTGCATGGGAATCTTTGGAAAAGTGCTTGAATGAGGCGGTATCTGAATGTATCCCTAGTATTGGAAGAGTAAATAGGTTGGGTGTGAAATGGATGGGCAGCCTTATTAAGCTAGAGATCCACAAGAAGATGATATGGAAAGAGTATCGTGAGAATAGGAGTTATGAAATATATAAAGCTCAGGCCAGAAAAATAACGAGTATTGTGAGAAAAGCTAAAACGGAGTATGAAAAGAAATTGCCCATGCAAGTTAAAGGCAATCCAAAAGAATTTTATCGTTATGCCGCAAGCAAAAGAATGAATGAATGTGGAAGAATAACCTTTATTGAATGCAGATAATACACGAGTGTCGGAAGCTAAGGAGATTGTTCAGTTAATGAGTGCTCACTTTGCTAAGATATATCAATCATGTGTATGTATTCTCGTAGACAGGCTTATACGTTAGTTATGCATTATTAAAACACTTAAGGAATTGAACAAACGTAGTTAAGAATATAAATTAAATTATACTTTAATAAATATTTCCGATATTTCGGCAACGTCACATTTCCATCTTCTAAAGGAACTTACAAAAAAAGGTACGTGCACGTAGGCACTACAACACAGTAGGGGGTGAAATGGATGGGCAGCCTTATTAAGCTAGAGATCCACAAGAAGATGATATGGAAAGAGTATCGTGAGAATAAGAGTGAGAGGAGTTATGAAATATATAAAGCTCAGGCCAGAAAAGTAACGAGTATTGTGAGAAAAGCTAAAACATCACTTCATCCTGAGGTGTATGTAGTATGGTGCACAGTGCTATTGCTACGTTGGATAAAGAGTTAGAGGTTGATGAAAATGAGGTTGAAGAGCTTTTGCATAACATATATAAGAATTTGTCAATAGGGATAGATGGAATATCTGCCCGTTTGTTAAAGGAATGTTCAGCGGAATTGGCTAAGCCTTTCACACTATTGTATAACTTGAGTCTCAGCTCAGGAATGATACCACAGGAATGGAAGGAATGTAATATAGTTCCATTGCACAAGGGTGGTGCAAAACCTGATAGACACATCAGTTTTTGCTTTACCGACCTGTTAGTATTTCTGATGTGGTAGTGACGATTTTAGAGAAGTTCGTAAGAATGTGCATACAGAAATGGGTAGACAATCATTCTATACTCTGCAGGGAACAGCATGGGTTTACTAAAGAAAGGTCATGTTTTAGTAATTTGCTCATATTTTATAACAATGTTACTGCCGCGTTGGATAAAGAAAATGGATACACTATGATAATGTTGGATTTTTCTAAGGCATTTGATAGGATACCACACGATAGTCTGTTGCGTAAACTGGAGAATATGGGATTGGAACATAATCTATTGACTTGGATCAGGGGATGATTAACAGACAGATATCAAAAAAGTGGTATACAGTGGGTGTGAATCTGTCAGATTTAAGGTAACTGTGGTGTACCTCAGGGTTCAGTCCTTGGGCCATTATTGTTCAATCTATACATTAATGACTTCAAGCAGGGTCATCATCAGATTTGCAATTGTTTGCTGATAATACGAAGATAGGCAGGGCAATCAGGGATGCTACTGATATTCAGCAATTACAAAATGATTTGAATAGACTGGAAATCTGGGCAAACGAAAATTGCTGTCCGTTTAATGGTAGTAAGTGTAAAGTTATGCACTTTGGCGTGATTAGAGATCCAGCGGCATATTATATTAGCGGGGTTATGCTACAAGAAACTGAAGAAGCGAGGGATCTTAGTGTATTGGTGGATACGAATTTAAAGTTCAAAGGTCACATAGCAAAAGTTGCAAATACAACTCAGAGGATAATTTCTATGCTGAAGCGGACCTTGACATGTAAGGATAAGGAAGTAATTTTGCCTCTTTATAAGGCTTTGATAAGACCACACTTAGATTACTGTGCGCAGATTTGGTCTCCCGGGTTCCAAGGAGATAAAGAAGCTGTGGAAAGAGTGCAAAGAAAAGTTACAAAGATTATATCCGGATTATGGGATTTAGATTATGAGGACAGATTGCGAGTATGTGGATTACAGACTCTGGTTAACAGGAGAAAGAGGGTTGATATGATAGAGGTCTATAAACTTTTGAATGGGTGTTATAGCATTTCAAATGATGAGATTTGTCGTTATATTGAAGGCGGGAAGAGAACACGGCGCATCCATGGAAGTTAAGGTTGTTTCCAGTCAAGAAAGGGGTAAGAGCTAGGTTTTTCTCTCAGAGAGAGCAGTGGGTGAGTGGAATAATTTGCCCTTAGGGGCAGTGAGTGCATCAAGTGTAAATGAACTTAAGGGAAAGTATGATAGCTGGGTTGGATAATTTACAGCCTCCCTCGATGAGTCCTTGACTCCCTGGTCTCAGATAATAATAACAATAATAAATAATAATAAATGAATTGGTTTAACTAGCACTAGTCATAGATTACAAAATTTAAGTTTCATATTTTAAGCAGTTAAGAAAATGAAATTTCATACGATCATTAAAAATAATCATAACAAAATAAATTATTCTATTAGTATGCCTGTTTATTGGTAAACCATAGTTTCTGTTTGTGATGGATCCCACCCATGTAAAGTTGTAAACCTATTTAACACACTTTAACGCCGCGAGCGGTGATTAAGGGTTAGACCAGGAGTGACTAAAGACTAAACATGGAATTTTTTCCAGGTCACTTCAACACTAGATGGGTGACAGATGATTTCATTTAGTGAAACCATTATTAACCTACTGTTGTGTGCTCATGTCGCTTTACGAGAAAATTATATTTGTTTAAGCATAAATAAATACAACTTAACCTGCAAAATAATATGCTAATCACGGCCAACCAGGCTTGCCGGGCTGGTTGGGCAAGTGGTTAGCGTATCCGTTCTCCAGCCAAAGGGCTACGGGTTCGAATCCCACATGGGCATGGATGTTTGTGATTGTCTGTGAAAATACCAGTGGTGGGCGATAGATTGCGTTGGTGTAGTTGTGGTTCATTGTAGATGGTGGATTGAGTGGTGGAGACACAGATGTCCGCCCTAGATGAGTCTTTAGACTCCCTGGAGGCGTCACGTAATAATAATAATATATATGTCTTTCTTTAGGTGAAAGATGAATTTCATCGCGCGCCATGAGACCTCTATTCTGCTTATTGGAGGCACGATGTGTTTTGAAAAGTTCCATGTTTGGAGAATGGTTTCTAGATTACTTAACCCTTAGCCCACCGATGGCACTAATGCCTAAAGTTCCTTAGGCTAATTGCCCTTAATGGTGGGATTCCCATAATAATAATAGACCTAAACGCTTGCTAATGGGTGCTTAGCATGTCCTTTCCTAATTGGAACTGCATGCAATATGTGGTGGAACTACGCACGTTGAACTTGCTAATGTTAAATGTCATTAGGTTTCCCTAATCCATTCTGATGTAACTAATATTGTTTCTGTGTCATATTCGTCGCGTTGTCACGGTGTTCATCGTGACATAGTGTCGTTCATGGTGTTCGTGGCGCTATCACCTCCTAATTCACTTGTTTTTGTTGTGATGCCGATTTAGTGCGCTCAACATCGCATTCATTGACATCATCCAATTTGGTCTCTGTTTCGATTTGTATTGACTATTTAGAAAAAATAATGACTCCGGCAAATTCCTTCTGTTTTAATTTGCGCATCGAAACACAAAGATGAAATCCATTTTGTAGACAAAAGTCATTACTGTAGGGTTGTTTTGCCTGTACTGCGTTTCGCTGCATGCTGCGCACTGTTAAAAGTGTGCTGCAACATGCGTTTCCTTTTAACATAAATCACATTGTGAATTATTTGAGTTTGGCTATATGTAAAAGTTGATTATTTGTAAATGACTATGTACAAATTTTCTGAATAGGTAATTATCCCTAAAATTTACGTTTTTTGAAATAACAGAAATGATGTAGGCGGCTGAGTGAGCCAAAAGTTGCAAGAAGAATAAAAGCTCAAACTAAATCAACGTGTTTTCAGCAGCTGGTGAATGTGTGGTCGTTTTACAAACATACCATTATATTCGTATTGCTGGCCCTCCTGTGAACGCGCTTTTCTATATTTTCTCTGTGAAACGCCTTCTACACGGGATTATCACAAAGACAGATAAAATTTAATATCTTCGCGCTATTAATCATAAGCCAAACACTTAAAAAGTACGAGGCTAGTTGTAATTATAGAAGAGGCTACTTTACTAACATTACTTTTAATAATTAATGATGTTTCTATTTTAGTAATACTCAAATTTAGGAATTATCAACGATATAAAAATGTCAGCCAAATAGGTACTTCTAAACTTCATTCAACCTCCCGCTTCCTCAGTACTTAGCTTTCTAGGTAAGGTATATATGTGTGTGTGTGTGTGTGTGCATACATGCAGTAGAGTACTCAGGATTTAATCTTGGGGGGGGGGGAGGTCGAGTTGAGTAGACGATTTGAGAATACACACTATGCATCGCATACGACCTACGACCTGAGCATCTGTAATAATCGCTAATTCATAAGTAGTATAGAAACAAAAGACACAATACAGCATAAATTTAAAATTAAAAAAAAAAAAAATTTAATTCGGAAAATTTTTTAGTTTTTTTTCTTTGGGGGCCCAGGGGGGCCCTTGGCCCCCCCCCCTCTGGGTGCGCCACTGCGTGTGTTATGTGGAATGGGAAAACACACATAGTGGCGCACCCATTTAACCATAGGGGACTAGTTAACTCAACTAGGCCTTTTCTAACAGCTAAGGAATGTGCTTTTCGCTTATAGTACTCACACACATCACTTTGACAGCTCAACTTCGGGAAGGTGAACTATCATAAATATATTTTCAACTGCACGTCTACGTATTATAAGCATGCTATCACAAATACTCACCGGAGGATTTCTCAAAGGAGACGACTGAATTGTTGTTTCAAACGTCAGTGTTCTATAAAACAAGAAAATATAAAATTTCAATAGACTGTCACTTCTAATAACACTATTTTTTTTATATAAAAGGCAATAAAAACAATTTAAAATACTGTATATAAATTATAAACTGAATATTTAAATATTATGAATCACTGGTTTCAAAGCAAATACAGTCTAACGTATTCCTGCTGCAAATCGGACAATATTATTAATGATTTAGCATTCAAGGGACAAAACGCTCCACGAACTCCATCCCTATTTAATGACTACAGTTTATGACTGCAGATGACGCAAATGCAGCTCTTTACAGTAACAACTCCGCTTCGGACTGAATACGTATTAATTAAAATTTAGTGTTTGATATCGTCTAAAAAATTTAAATTTTAGCTTAAATGTGCTATTTTTAGAGGCAAAAAACAAACAAGAACAACAAGAAAGGATTATTCGAATGATATCTCGTCGTTATCACTTCTCAAAATTAACAGAAATTTTATAATACAGAATTGCATTTTTATTTGAAGTGCTCTTACCTGTCTTGTAAAAATAATACATTCTTACCTACAGTCTTCCTTGCATTGCTTGGTGCAGTTCATACTCACATCGAGATCAAGGGCTGAAAGAGAACGCCGAATATGACCAGCTAAATAAATGTAATAGCTGCTTCAACAATATAAAAAAGACAATCATGCATGATTTTTTTAATAATATATGCTAAGCGTTCCGGGAATTCTTAAGTGTTTAAGGCTATTTTGTATGCTTCATAATAGCAAAAAAATCGTTCCAGTCATCGTACAATCAAATATCGAGAAACAAGAGGGATAGAAAGAGGTATTAGTGTCCTCTAAAGGTGAACTGTAAGAATTCAAGAAAGTACAACCAGTGGCCGATCAAAAAGAGGTTGTCGAACATAAGAACTATTGCTCTGTGAATACGTGTATAGTATACATTGGTGACGCCTCTGTCGATCCATTATTATATAAATATCCAAGTTTCTTTTATGAAATATGAGATATTTAGATTAATTAGACAAAGAATTACTGTAGTGCAGCTAACAGTCAGACATACTGTAAGACACTTACACTTGTTACATATGCGTATATTCCTTTTTTCCATTCCAGATCGCCGAGCATCAGGTGGTACGCAGTTATCCCTGGTAGTGTACTGATCGATAACGCACTGGTCGATGCAATTCTACAATAATAAAACGCAATATCAATCCAAAAATCAGTTCATTATTTTACTTTGTGACTAATATTAATTGAACGATTGTAATAATCGATTGTAGCCTGTGTGTGTTACTGGTGAAGTAGATGTAAACGAAAACACATTTTGCTGTCTTGAGACCAATGAGAAGGAAGTATATTTGATGTTCGTCTTACTGTTTGAACAATAAAAGTACGCTGACATTTTTTCCCCCCCAAAAAATTTCGGTTTTGACTCCGACGAAACAGACAATCGGCTAGAACATACTGGTCTCAGCTATTTGTTGTAATTCGGACCGATATGAATTCTGCTCGACAAGATAAGCAGTAAGGTAACATGAGCTAATGTTAAGGCATCGTTGTCCTAAATTTTTGGAGCTACTTGAGCAGAAGGACCAAGGGACAATCAGTAGCGGGGTAATATTTTTATGTTTGTGCCAATTGTAATATTTTTATGACGATTTGTAATAATTATGATGAATTATTTATTACGATTATTATTTCGAACTGCTACCTTTATTATACACCCTCTGTCCAAAAAAGAAACCCAACTTTTCGAAAATAGAAGAAACTAGTGGCGCCACCTGTTGTATTTTTTTATTGTCGAAAGCGGCAACCTTCATTAGTGTTGTGTCAACTGTTTATGACATTTGTTTCACTGGAAGCCGAGTTTTAGTGCCAAAAGTAACAGTGCGTTTTGACGAACGGTCGGAAAATGAGTTTCAAACAGAGAGCTGCGATTAACTTTTGTGTTAAACTTGGTAAACGTTTTACCGAAACGCATCAAATGCTTCAAAAAGCATACGGTGATGAATACTTATCCCGTACTCAAGTTTACGAGTGTTTTAAGCGATTTCAAAGTGGTCATGAGACGCTTGAGGACGACGAAAAGCCGGGCCGTCTAAAAACTGGACTGAGCGAAGTTAACATCTAAAAGTGCGTGATTTCATCAAAGAAAACCCGAAATCGTCAGTGAGATTGATTGAAGATGAATTGGGGATTCCGAAGTTAACTGTGCACAACATTTTGACCGAGAGTTTGGGTCTTCGTAAATTGAATTAGCGATTACTGTTCCCCACAAGTTGACTGACGACCAAAAAATATATCGAACTGAACACTGCAAGGACCTCATTAAAATCGCTCGTAAGGACTCAAGCGTCCTTGAAACGATCGTTAGTGGTGACGAAACGTGGTGTTTTGAGTATGATCCCGAAACAAGGCACCAGAGTGCGGAGTGGAGACCACCAGAAGAGGGACATCCGAAAAAAAGTCGCTTGAAGAAGTCAAAAGTAAAGACAATGCTGATTTTTCTACGATTCCAAGGGACAAATCCACAAAGAATTCGTTCCGCTTGGCCAAAGGCAATGGTGAGTTTTATCGCGAAGTTTTGAAGCGATTAATAGCGAGAATTCGTTGCATACGGCATGAATATCGTGACGACCGACCGACCGTTCGTCAAAACTGACTCTTGGCACTATAACTAGGCTTCTAATGAAACAAATGTCATAAACAGTTGATACAACACTAATGATGGTTGCCGCTTTCGAAAACAAAAAGATAAAACAGGTGGCGCCATTAGTTTCTTCTATTTTCGAAAAGTTCGGTTTCTTTATAGACAGAGGGTGTATTCTATGATTTAATTTTCTTATCTTATTCTCTTTGCTATGGGTACTTTACTTCTATTCTGTTTAATCTTTCTGTTAACTGCTCTACCTTGTTCTAACTTAATTTAGTTCCCGCTTGTAATCCTTTATACTACTTACAAGTGTTAGCGCTGTTAACACTTCTAAAAAGACCTCTGGAATAGGCAATTCACGGATCCAGTGTTAACTATTTCCTACGCTATATAATTCAGGGAAAATTTATTTGTTCTTTCGACTGTGCCACACTGAATTAAAGTTATGGCACAGGAAGAATAGTTATAAGACTTATAGAATAGATCACTTTCAAAAATAATACCTTAAATAGTCAGTCGTGGCAATTTCTCTAATTTAAGCACACAGGTATCGGTGATTTTTGTGAGACAGTGCGTTGGTCAAAAATCAGGCGATAGTTAAAAACAAACAAAACATGTTTATTTTACCGTAAGCACAATACAATAAGACATACATTGAACATTCTCTCTAATTTCTACTTTAAACTTAAAATTGTATCCTTACACTATAGACCTGCAATTAAGAATGCATGAATAACTTGCTTTGCAAACTCTAGGCAATTACTGACTGTCACAATCAATATCATTGACTAACATTCTTCTCAAATGTAACACTAGCTAACTTTTAGCCTCAATTACTTCTTATAGTGACTTAACAACTGATTTTAACAAAGCTACGTTCAGCGGACATAAATTCCTGATCACAATCTCAGCGTCAGCATATTAAAATCTACTCACAAATTCGTAGAAACAAATACAGTCCTACCAGTCTGGATGACTTTTGGCGGTCATCCTGGGTTAGTCCTGGTCGCACGTGGCACGTTCCGCTACTGGAAATACATCTCTGTAGAATGACCTTCTTCTCCTGGGTTTTCTACTTCCGCAAGACGAACAAACTCCTCGAACAGTCTTGAACCTAAATTCCCGAACAGCCCCTGAACAGCCAGCCTCCTTAACATAACATCACTAGCCAGAAAGGTGAAGCAAGATGCTTTTTTATTCCCCGTTGTCTGATAAGGACGAATTGAAGAGGAAAGATTTATGAGCTGTGAGCTCGCTCTGGTGGTGATGGGGGGGGGGGGGGGCACAGAGATTACTCGTCGTTGCTTGTATTTAGGATGGCTTTTGGCCTCTTGTGTTTGAAGAGGTCAGTTTCGTTATAGCTTGCAGCAGGTTTCACTAGTTCGTTGGGGTGTGTAGAGATCGTTAAGAAGAATTTGGCCGCTGTAGTTTGCAGGAAGGGGTAGATGTAAGGGATGTTTGTATATCTATGCAGTTGGACGTTTCTTACAAACCATGGTGCTTCTAGGATCATGCGCAAACACTTGTTTTGCACTCTCTGTAGCTTGAGGATGTTGGTGTTGGATGTGTGACTCCAGGCTGGAGATGTCACTATTGGGCGGATCGTCAGCAGGTAGAGGAGTACATTGATTCTGGTATTTAGCTTGCTTTTTCTGTTTATTAGAGGGTAAAGTTGGGCGATGGCTTTAGATGCTTTCTCGCATAAGGCTTTGATGTGTGGGTTGAAAGTTACTCTTTTGTCCAGTATTACCCCAAGATATTTCGTTTCTGTTTGTCGGGGGATTTTGGTGTTATAGGTAAAGGACCCCCTGGATGATACCAATTATCTAGTGAAAAGCATCGCAATACTCTTTTGGGGATTCACTTGTAATCTCCATTTGGAGAACCATTGTTCTAGTTTTAGTAGATTTTCTTGCAGTTTTTTGGTGACGAGTTCTGGCTAGTATTGCTGTGTCATTCGCATAGAGTGCTAAGATGGATGACATTGGATTGTGCGGGATGTCTGCCATATATATATCGAGAATAAGATCGGTGCTAGTAGAGACCCTTGGGGAACTCCCTCTGAGATCCGTCGCTGACGTGAAACTGTTCCGTTTATTTTGACTTGTATGTGTGTGTCTGTCCTGGAGGTATGATTTAATTAGGTGAACTATTCTTTATGGTATTCCTGCTGAAATGAGTTTATGTAGTAATCCGAAGCGCCATATCTTATCAGAAGCTTTTGCTATGTCGAGGAAGACTGCTCCAGTGTGCTGGTGCCAATTGTAGCCGGTGGTGTATTCAATTAGCCTCTGAATTTGTCGAGTAGTACTGTGATGTTGTCGAAAACCAAACTGTTCCTTTGGAAGGATATTTAATTCGTTTACTGAGGTTTGGAGTTTGGAGAGAATAGTTTTTTCGGCAATTTTGCCTACATTTGATCTGGCTGATAGTTTTTAGGCAGCTGTGGATCTTTACCTGGTTTATGCACTGGGACCACATCTACAACTTTCCAATAGGAGGGGAAATAGTTGAATCTGAACATGGCGTTAATTATTGTGGTGAGATGTACGACTGCTCTTTGGGGCAGCAGTTTAATAATTCTATTTGTAATGGCATCAGGACCAGGGACTTTTTTATTCTTTATGACTTCGTAGATTTCTGCTGGTGAGGTGGTTGCAAGTTTGTTGTTGCCGGTGTCGGGGAGTTTTAGTACATATCTGACGTGGCGGTGGATTTTGTAGACATGATCGATGTCTAAGTTCTCGTGTGCAGGACTACACTGTTTTTCTAGGTTTTTTACTATCTCTTCAGCTTTTTCTGCGTCCGTGTGTACGAGGCCCCGATCTGACTTGAGTGGGGGAAGAGATTTGTTTTTGTTTCTGAGGTTATATAATATCTTCCAGATGGAGTGTTCGCCGGGTGATATAGAGGCTAGCTTGGCTTCCCATGTTTCGTTCCTGTGAGCTTTAAGTGCTTCTCTAACTTCATTGTTTAGCTTGTTGAGGATCTTTTTGTCTTGAGGTGTGTAGGTGTTATGGTACCTTTTTCCTTGCTTTGTTTTTGTCCCTAATTAAATCCATGATTACTAAAGGTAGTCGATTAGGCTTAAAGGTGGTTGTAGTAGAGGTGCTATCCCTTACAGCTGTGTTGATTTTCTGGGTCAGACTTTTGACAGCATTTTCAATTTCTTTCTTGGAACTGATGTGAGGGACGGGTTCAATGTGTTCCGGTAGTACTTTTGATAGTTTTTTCCACGAGATGAACGAGTTGGGGAGGCGGCAGTTCTTCTTGCTTTCCCAGCTGGAGCAGGATTGGGTTGTGAACAGATGTCAGCTCGTTTAAAGAGTAGGCTATACTGTATCTTAATATTTTGTTGGATTGCCATGTCAAGTATGTCAGCTGTACCATACGTACTGTGATGTGTTGGTTCGGTGGGGGCCTGCCACCACTGTGTAGTTTAAACAGGAGTAGCTGAAGAGGATGTAACCGGTTTTGCTGTTCCATGCAGAGTGTTTCACATTTAAGTCACCGACAATGATTACTTGCTCTCTATAGCCCAGGACGGCATTCAGATCTGAATGTAGCAGATTCTCCACAGAAACGACAGACTAAACTACAGAGGCGGTGCCACCGCCTCTGTAGTTTAGTCTGTCGTTTCTGTGGATGAGGTATCCTCTCAGTTTGGGATTATCTGCTGGTCTTAAGTGAGATTCATTTATGAGGATGATGTCTGGGTTGTATCCCACTGTGAATTCCTGGCGTTCCAGAACCTTATTTTTAAGCCGATTCGCGTTCCACACGATGATCTGTAGAGAATGTAGGGTGATTTTGTTTCTATGCATTTATAAGAGCTGCTAGGATGGATTGGCTTTCTTGTAGAAATCCTTTTCTGGAGTCCGATGAGGGGTTAGATTTGCTGAAGTTCTGCAGCATATTGGTGAGAGAGGGTGTAATGACGGCTGCTAAATTTGGGTGGTATTGTTCATGTGTGGCCTTTGTTGAGCCGACTACGTCTGCGTAGGTTCTATGTCTGCCGTTTGTGGTTTGCTTTGATTGGGGGCTTCTGGTTGCGGTAGTTTTTTCTGTCGTATTTTGTTCGACCTCTGGGGGGTTGAGGAGTTGGGAGCTACTGCTACTGGTTTTTGTAGACTAGTAGAGGAGGCAGATCGTCTGTTTTTTGGGTATTTCATACATTCTTTGTAGTTTTGCGGGGTGGATTTTGGCTTGGTGCAGGTGTTTGTAGGGTGGCTCTCGCCACATTTTAAGCACTTATATTCTGCTTGACACATCCTTTGGGCATGACTATACTTTTGGCACCTGTGGTACTGTCCTGATGAGGCCCCCTTTTTCTTAGTGGTTCTGGGCTGATTTTTAGCTTGCAAATTGATGTTAGGTTGTATATGTTTTTGTATGCGTGGTGGATCTCTACTAAGACGAGTGGCATCGGACGTTTGTCAGCTCTGGTCATTCTGCTGACGTTTATGGGTGGTAGGTCTTGATAGCAGAGATCAGCGGCTATGTCTTCTATACGTATGTCCTCTGATTCCCCACGGAGAACCACCTCCTCTCCGAGTCGAGGGTGAAGGTGTGGTATTGTACACCTTTGGTGTCTAGCTCCTTCGTGAGTGTCTTCGGTAGTCCATTATAGTTGCGGGCTGGATTTTGATGCGGTCGTCTAAATTCTTAGCTGTTGTGTGCGCTATCTGTAGACTAGCCATGGTGGCCCTTAGTTCCGTCCACCTGCTCTTTTCTCTTAGGATAATTGGGGGCACTTTCTCTTTAGTGGAGGCAGGAGAGTCAGAATTGTGTCCGTCTTCGTCCATACCTTCCTCCGTGGGTGGTTCTGTAGTCTGTGTTTTGCGCTTTTTCCATGTGTGGGTCTCATCTTGGTCCTGGGGGTGGGGACCACCAAGTCCAATGTTTCCTATACGTTGGCAGTATCCTCGCTTTCGTCATCGTCCCTCGTTGTGGAGAACAGGTTCAAGGAGCCTGACCTTCAAATTTTTTTAGTAGTTTTTTAAGTAAGCTTAGCACCAGTCCTCTGTCCAGTGTTTCTATCAGGGCGTCGGTGTCTATTCTGTTCATTGTTAAGTCTAGTTAGTAGATGTTGATGGTGGGGCTGAGTGGTTCAGGACCTGCCTTGTCCCTTCCTTCCACCAACATAATGAAGGAACACTTTGGTACACTGTAGCATACTTTATGTATAGAAAACAATCCAGGGTAGACCAAAATTTAAATGATTACGGATTTTAGTAAATATTCTGGATATTTGAAATTAAAACCATTCCATCGAGTATCGTGCTTTCTGAATAAATGGGATAACGCAGTTCTTTTTAAGCTGTTGTCCCAATCTCCGTCGATTGGGACAACAGCTCCATGCCGTACATTGAAGAGGGCCTCGGAAACTTGCATCAAAACGCCGAAAGCTTACCTTTTGCCTGGGCGAATGCTGTTAGGAACATAGGCTGTAGAATCTTCAGAATCACTTCGTTATCTCGCTAGTAACAGCTCTTTTAGTAAAGAAAAGTAGAATAATCCAGACTCGAATAATCAATTCATCCTATAATCATCAGCATTACCGCCTTACCTTCAATCATAATCAATTCAGAATTCTGCCTGCCTCCTTAGGTTCTCAAGGCCTCTTTTATATGATTCAGAAGCTCCTTGTTTTTAGTAACAGACTCCCGAATCTTCCGTAAATAATTTACGTCACTGTTCTTTTGACCTTCAGAGTTGGCGGCAACAATCCCTATATCTGAACGACCTTCAACACTTTTGTTTACTTTTAAGTCGCCAACATAATCCGGTTTCATCTCCTCAACTTAAAGAATTCCTTTTAACATTCTGTTACATCAAACCAACATAATGCACAATTTTAACTTTTACAATATTTTTATAATAATTTGTGAACAATTTCTATATCATTATTTTTGATAGTTAACTTTAACAGTTTACAATCAGTACCTTTTTAAAATATAGTAATTTACAATTTAGTTCTTTCCACATGATTCATGACCTCTGTAAAAATCGATGTCGGAAAATCTTGATATAAAAATTTCACCGCATCGAATTTTATAGCAGTAAGGGCATACACAAAGTCTATTTCATAGTGGGTAATAAAGAACTACTCTAGAAAAAAAAACTGATAGTTAAAAAAAATTTTTTTTGGTGTTTCTACGGTTTTGATTGCATCACGTTTGTATTTCATGTAAGCTTCCAAGAAGAGATTTTAATGCAATTTTTTTCTCGAGTTATTCAAATGAAGATTTGGTAGCATTATACTATTAATAAAACAATGTAATTAAGAGAGCCTGTTTAAAGAAAACCAATTGCAAGTCACTGTTTGCGTGTCTGTGATCTAAATTCTACTTCTCTTGGTCCAGAAAGGTAACAGAAGAATCCAGAACCCGACAAATGAAGCTGACGTCATTCATATGGAATTACGTCATCCGTTTGGTACACTGTAGCATACTTTATGTATAGAAAACAATCCAGGGTAGACCAAAATTTAAATGATTACGGATTTTAGTAAATATTCTGGATATTTGAAATTAAAACCATTCCATCGAGTATCGTGCTTTCTGAATAAATGGGATAACGCAGTTCTTTTTAAGCTGTTGTCCCAATCGACGGAGATTGGGACAACAGCTCCATGCCGTACATTGAAGAAGATTTCAGATGTAGAAACTTTAAAGAAGCCGCAGTGGTAGTCAGGACAGGAGACAGTCTCAAAAGAAATCAAAGCATGATATTAAAAGACATTTGGAAAAGTTAATAAATTCACTATGTTTAGCAGAACTCAATTTCGCGAAAAACTATAAAACTCGATCTACAAACAATGACTAAGTATCCATGCTCTTAATGTCACGCGTCATTTTAATTTTAATTAATTTTACTGTCGTTACTGCATTCTTTTTCAGCATTTAATGTTAGTGAAGTGGAGTCCTGAAGAAGCCAGACAGATTTAAGCTGGCGAAACTTGTAGACGATTGTATACATACATTTATAAAGAATCATGGTCCAATAATAAATCCAAAGAAAATATCTTATAATGCAGCTCTGTCAGATTCCAATGTTGTTGCAAACCAGCATTCGTATTTAATACTTAATAATTCATTTTTATTTAATTTTCACAAGATAGGCTTTGTAAAAGTGCATTCCACAGACGAACAACAAAAAGCAACTTACTTGTCTTGAAGAAGGGAAATTCTTCATAGTTGGCTGCGCTGTGTAGTTAGTACAGTTGGTTGTGTATGGTGCAGGAAGCGTATTCTTTATTGTCTGCACAAAAATAAGACGGAATATGAGATTAAAAAAAAAAACATTGATTCTCTCTCTCAATGAAAAATAGTTGCTTTACATAAAGATATCTTTCCTATTACGTAACTGCACTGACAGAACTAAATTGGACAAATATATTAGTATAAAATTAAAACGTATAGTTTCAAAGAGGTTAACAAAAAAAAAAAAAAAAAAAATTGCCTCCTGAAAGATGTAGAATGACGTCACCAGTTTTAACTTTTTGACGAACTTACAATGCTACCTTTCCAGTATAGTATACTGCATTCGTTGAATGACTGCGTGTTTTATGGAGATATCATTACATGCAATAAAAATGAACTAAAGAAATTAAAATAATAACTTGCGTTATCAATACTGTGTATTTTCATATGTTCTAACTTTAAAAAAGAAAAAAAAAAAGGCAGTTGTTTTACGACCGTCATCCTATTTGTTTTGATCAACAGTGACGCTGAACGTATTAAAGAAAATGTATGAAATGAATGCTAATAGAAAAGAAAGGGAGAATCTCTCTCTCTCACACACGCATTCTACTGAGGATATACTGTACTTTAACCGCTGAATATGATAATCAGATCTAGTTGGCCTAGTAGATAGTTCTGCCGCCAATGGCTCTGGATTCAAATCCCACTGTAGATAAGTACGAATTGTGATTATCTTTCGGTTGTGGATGCTTTGCTTTCAATTTCCCGTATGATGCCCCCGCTTCTTTTGAAACCTAAAGTGGCTTGAAGTAACATGATCGGTAGTGTAGGGATCACCGATTAGCTATCCTTTGATTCTCCATATCCATGGCCTGTAGTACCAGTATACCATACGATTGGAACCTTTAGTGAGTGGAATTCACATGTGGAACGAAACTTCTTATTGCATAAGATGACTTTAGATCTAGTAGTATATAATATTTTAATATTTACCATTTGTGGGATGAACGTGTACTTCATTCCAGGACTAAGTGCAAGACCGTTTCGAAAAGGATTACTAGCCGAGCGAGAGTCGTGGATTGAGACGAAAACCACAGGGGGATTATGAAATAGATATTCTTCAACTCTTGGTTCGATCCGGAATTGAATACCTTCAGTGAGGAAAAAAATCTTTCAACAAAAGGAAATATATCTATGTACTACTATCAAGGTTTTTTTAAAAATTATTAACTAGAACTAAGAACTAAACGGAGGGAGGCGATCCGTTCTCATACTGAAAGGACATGGCTTTATAACACTGACACTCGAAACCGTATCTACATAGCATAATTTACTTAATTAATTCACTTGGCAAATAACTAAATTAAAAGAATGTTCATTATTGTCGATACTTTTTTTTTTGTATTTAAAATTCTATATGTAATAGAGAATTGTATTGAACTGTTTCTATAAAGCCCACAAAATTTTACTGCAATTAAAAATAAAAATACACACAGAACAGGTAATTCACTTTACATGGTCATTTGAGATCAGTTTAAACCTAAATAAATGGTACTTACGTTTTCCGATTTGGATATTGCGAACTGTTTCATACGTTCTGTTAACAGAGTTGAGAATAATACATTTGAAAAGGTGCCTTTTAGGTCCAGAGAGTATTACAGTGTGAGATCTGCAAAAGTGCTCGCTTTCTGGTTCACTAGAGAAATGAAATTTTATTATCAGTAGTTGCCTGTGCATTATGTACATTGAGGGGGGGGGGCGTTACTTTCGTGCAGTATATATGAGAGGTAATTAAAAAGCAAAATACAGTTAAATTGATAAAGTATGTAATTTTAAAATGAATTTATATTATTATTGCGTAGCATGTGGACGTGTATACACGTCAAAGTTACCATGGATACGAAGTGCATATTAAAATGTCATACTATCGATATTACATTGGAATGATGGATACGAAGCCACTTTTCTGTCCAGTGACTTAGCGATTGAGACATTTTACATTCCGTTTACATTCCGGTGTAGTGTTAAGTTTATCGTTGCAGTAAATGAAAAGTAAATGAACGTAGATATCTTAAGGTGTGATTGCCATTTATTACAATTGAACTAGAAGCTTCTTTTTTTTTTTTGCACATGTATTAACAACTTAATATTGTTTTTACGTCATTTTGTCGTAATTATTTTACGTCAGTAATTCATGATTTGCGTGATTATTTTAAACCATCTTACTAATAAAAACTATATTATAAAAGGGGGGGAGGTATATTTGCAAGTTTATCTTGAGCCAAGAAAAACTTAAACCGGCAACAACTTCCGGAATCCTACATATTATTTGTATATGTAGGATTCCGGAAATAATATATGTTAATTATTTATATCATTTGACTTTCAAATTCCTGATGGTTCAAGGACAGTGTACAAAATACTGTCACAGCACATTATTAGTAGCTACATTCAATTGAAGGTGAGTTAGTCTATCTCAGCGATTTTCAATCTTTATGCCGCGAGAGGTCTTCATGTGTGCTGCGAGATTTGTGAAAACAGATTAATTGAAAGAAATAATGTCGTAATTTGCGCATTTATTCCCCTGAAGCTCCCAGAAAGGATAAGTAATTACTATTATTAATATCTTTTGTATGTAAATCAATCAAAATTATGCCTATTTTTTGCCACATCGTCAAAAATTTAAAAGAATATATTTTTAGTGTGCCGCAGAATTTTAATAATTAGTCTAGGTGTGCCGTATTATGGAAAAGGTTGAAAATCACTGGTCAGTCTCATATGGAGGTTCCAAGGTTTTATTCTCCCGGAAACTCTGGTGTTTCATCCTGCATACAGGCCATGACAACACACGCAACTTACTGACAAAAAATACTATTCTTGGTGGTGATGATACTAGTAGTACTAGTGTCGTTGTATATTTGGCGAATTAAATAGTAGGTGAGATGGGTCACGTAATAATAAGTAGCTTCCTGTCAACAACTTTAATCCAAATTAATCTATTTGTCACGAATCCAGTAATATCATATTTTACCTATTCGATCTTCTAAGACACTTCTTCCTGCATCAATCTACTTAGATCTTGGTCTTCCTACGGATCCTTTTCCTGCCATTCTAGTATTTTTTTTTCTCAATTTATCTCCATATAAGTATTTATTTATTTATGAATACCATGTGTACTGCCGTAACCTGTGTCCTGGCACAGTCATTCAACGACCACTGTCAAATGTCAGCAGTTTAGTAACAATCAGACAGAATGTCAAAAATTATTTCGTATTTTTTAATATTCTGATTTATTTTCGTATTATTATTATTATTAGGTGGTATCTCCAAGGTGTCCCAGGACTTATCGCAGGAGGGCACTCAGCTCTACGCAACCCGACGTCTACAATCCTTAACTTCTATCCACACATAACAGTACTGTCTGCATTCTGCCTTCTGTATTTTGTTCATAACTTTGTCATATACTAAACACCAGATTCCGCCGAGCCGGTTTAGAATTATCAGTTCGAATAGTTTTGTTAAATTTGGTCTATAAAAATATTCCTCCGGTTGCAGTGAAATTTCAATCACGTAGTCATCTTCGATTTCTCTCTCTCTCTCCCCCGATTTTTTTTTTTTTTTTTTTTTTTTTTTGTGGAGCTTTTATTTACTATACATATAATTTTAATATGCTTAGTTCCGATTGAAACAAAACTTGAAATGATCGACATTTCAAGTTGTTTCAAGTCATTTCAAGATCAACAATCTGAGTTGTCAAGCTATTTACCATGTAAAAAACCGCCCGGCCACACATTTCCGGAATAACTTATAATAACTACTTAATAACTTATGTAATAAACAAACAAATATTATTGGGCCTATGCATTTTGTAATCCCCCCCCCCAAAAAAAAACTTGACATTGTCGACAGATCGAAATCGAAATTGCTCTCATGAGTCTAAACAATATTATATCAAAGGGACGAGGTCTCCACAAGTAATTGCTTTAGAAATTCACTCAAAATGTATCAAAAGATCCTCGCTTCATCACAACACCACGTTGCTATGGGAAACCTTACAGAGCTATAGCATTATAACATGAAAAAACTTGCTGTATTTGGTTGCCTCGCTACTATTACTATAATTATTAGCAAATGCATTGATACAAACCACAATAAATAAATCTTAACCAAACGCTAATTATTTTATTCCAATCAGCTCTCGTAATCGTCGAAACACTTACGCAAATATATAAACTATATAAATACAGCTGTGTACCTATGAGGACCAGTGCTTGGAGTTTTAGCTAAAAATATATATCACCTGCCGCTTTGTAATTGATCACATACTGACAACGAACATGCAAAGATT
This sequence comes from Typopeltis vanoorti, assembly GCF_054136105.1. NCBI lineage: Eukaryota > Metazoa > Arthropoda > Arachnida > Uropygi > Thelyphonidae > Typopeltis > Typopeltis vanoorti. Next base: position 17,378,717 of record NC_143554.1, read on the forward strand.
GATGTGCATGAAGCGATCAGTATAATAATAACTATTATTATACTGAAATGAAAAATTTATTTCTACTCTGTGCTTTTATATGCTTATATTCCAAATATTTGTACTTGTATTCCCATCAGTTTTCACAATTGTATAAACACTTGCTTTAAAAAAAATAAATTAAGAAATAATTACTCGTATATAAATATAAGGAGTGCTTACGAGGGCGCACATGTCCTAAGGACTAGCAAAAGAAGTGTCGCTTGCGATGTTATAATTGATCCTGTACTGACAACTAATAGGCATCAATTGATGCGTATGAACCGATCAGTAAATAATAAATTAGCAACAATTACTTATTTATTTTGTAAAAGAAGGCAGGAATATTGCGTGTGATGTCTTTTTATGTATACAGGTGTCCCTTGATTAACGCGATTAATTAATCCCTCGATGTTACCGCGTATATCAAAATCGCGTTAATCAAATATAATAATCAATAGTAAAATTTACACTTCGCCCATGATCGATTACTGTATTAATAATGCGCTTTATATGGTACTCTTTCAGGAAATATAAAAAATGAATGCAAAGAAAATGTTTAATAAATGCTTGTACCTACATTAGTTACTGCAATTTTTTATCAAAAGAAAGTTATCAAGAGTTGTTCGAACAGTTTTAGTTTTTTTTCTTATCAGCATAAATTCTACGATAACAAGCATAATGACTCTCTAGACCTCAGCAAACAAGCATTCTTCAATTAACATCTGGATCCATTACTTGCTGCTTAAGCGATTCTAAACTGGGAAATATTCCATCCAGTTCTTTGACTGTTATCTCCTTTGGAAACCTCGTCTTCACATTCCATTTGCGCATTGTTGTTCAATTTCAAGAAGATCGTTGTCACTGAAATCTTTTGAATTTGAATCCAATAATTCTTTAACATCTTCTGCATCAACACCATCAAAACCAAGATCTTCACCAATTGCAAGGATTTCTTCAGCCATGTTCACAGGATCTTGAAAATCACCCAAGTCATTAGCGCATTCTGGCAAAGGTTTTTCCAAACAGCTCTCATGCAGCTAGAAGACACTTGCTCCCACGAGTCATGAATGTTTTCAACTGCGTGTTTAATGTCAAAATTTTTGCAAAATTCTTGGAGTTTTTTTCGCATTTTCACCCTTTGTTGTTTCTACTGCCTTTGAGAATGTCTTTTTAAGAAAATAGGCTTTGAAAGTTGCAATGACGCCAATGTCCACGGGTTGTAGCAATGATGTCGTATTTGGTGGAAAAAATAAAACGTTCCCATTCTCACACCAGTCATTAAGAGAATTTGGATGACCAGGTGCGTTGTCGAAATATTTTTTTTTTAAATACAGCACAACAATTGTAATACACCCACTCTTAATGCTTAATGGGAAGGAATGATGTCATCATGCTCATGACTTGATTTTTCTCTTGGCCAGGAGACACTTCACCAGGATTGCATGTTTTTGCGTGGCAAATTTAAGGCGAATTAATTAAAACTCTTGCCGTGTATATAAATGGATTGTCGCAATTAATTTCGGTGCGTTAATCAAATCCCGCGTTAAGCAAGGGATACCTGAATATTTTTTTTCTATAGTATTTCTTCGTGATGTAACGTTTTACTACGAAGGTATTGTTAAGGGTATGCTGTAATCAGACTTAGGAATCATTTCAGCTATTACAGTACCTTCCGCTTAATGTCTCTGACAGATGAATCTCTGGAATATTGACTAATTCCCGACTCATTTCCTTACAATATTTGTTTCTTTCCTGGCCTTTCTTAGGGGAGTTGTTCCACACTTTTTTGTTTTTCCCCATTTCCCGCTCAAAAAATAAATAAATAAATAAAATAATAATAATAATAATAAATAAAATTAAAAAAAAAGATAAATAATTTTTTTAAATAATAAAATTTAAAAAAATAAATAAAAAAAGAAGTGAAAGGTTATCCAGAAATAATTGTAACCTTCCTTTCAAATCTCGAATCAGAGACTTCTTTTCGGGTGAATGGGACCATTTTTTGGGCGGTGGGTGGGGTGGGGCACATTAAACAGTATTTTTTATTTTTTTTCTTTCTTTTCCGCTGGCCACTTCTCTAGCTCAGGATAAAGTACTAAATCATTATTTTCTGTTTTCTTTTTCTCTCACCTCTGTCTTAACCTCAAACTCTGTTCTTGCTGCATTAATAATCAAGGGAAAAAGTGGAAAATTTTTTATCTGGGTTCAAATATTTAATCGTGTTATTAACCTCATTGTTGGTTTGATTACCTGCTTTCCTCTCGTGTTCGAATTCCTAAGTTGCATTTAAAAAAAAAAAAAAAAGCTTCTTTCCATAAGTTTTTACATTGTTCCACTTCTTTCCCTAACACTTCTCAAACATTTACCTCACCGATAACCTAGCTAAAACGACTACCTTTCCCCTGTTCATCACGCAATGTAAACAGTTTCCATATCATTAGAAGAATATTTATTCTCCAAATTAAGTCTCATCTCGTCAATATATTCTAATATTAATCACGTCATCGCCTGCTACTTTATCCTTTCTTTCATGTGTGTGTGTGTGACAATGCAAAAGTATCAGGAAAGAAAAAGTTTTGGTTTGATATTTCTGATTAGGAATCCAGTAAATTTTTTTTTTTATTTGCATAGAAATAATAAGAAAAAAAAACTATTTGTTATTCTTTTCCTCATATTATTTTATATAAAAATTGCATATATAGTATTACATTGACAAAACTTATCTATGAAATAATTTAAAATACACTAAAATATTCTAACCCCTTAAGGTGACAGACGGCAATGAGACAATAATTGCAAATTTTTGACTCATGGTTCCTCAAACTTTTGTGTGCCTTTACTTCGATCGGAATGGATTTAATAACAACAATAGTCTTCTGTGTTACAATGACTAATTAAATTTGAGTACATCGCCTTGAATCATATTTGTAATATTAATAGTCATTTGTAAGTTAACATTTCTTACCGGGGTCCAGGTTTGTCTCCGGAATCACCGTAATTGCACCGGGAAATGTTTATTGTCATTTCAGGGTTTCTTTCAAGACATGAAGGAAGTGATTCGTCGTCATCATCATCCCGTTCTGGTATCCAGGTTGAGTTCCTTTTGTTTGATTCGCTTCCTTCTTTCTTTTCATTTTGCTTTCTTTCCCGCATAGGTGGCTGCAAAATTAAACTATACACTTAGTTATATTCATAATATCGAAATCAAATTACGGTTAATGTTATCTAGATCGCTTTTAATTCACAACGAAGTGTGCCTATAAAGTAATGAGACTGAATTTACCAAGCAGTGTATCTTCGGAAGTAAGAGTGTTGATTGGCTCAGCATGCTGCTTTAGTTAGTTATTCATATGTGATGTCACTGGATGCCGTATAGTCACTCCCGTACCACCTAAGGTTTTAGGAGTGAGCCGTCTGCTAGAAGTGGTAGGATCGCAGATGTCCTTTTCACACAGAGTTAGTAGAACAATCACAAACATCCATGTCATGGTGGAATTCGAACCGCAGCCCTTTGGCTGAAGACGCCACCCCCTCGGCTAACCAGGCTGGCAGTATGCTGCCAGAGAAACAAAAATAAAGGAGGGTGAACTGGCATGTTAATAAAACGGATTTAAAAATTGACTTTAGAACACTGAAATCTGTGCTTTCTCTAATATAATGTTTCGAATGATAAAGCCAATTATTATGTATAATGACACATGTTGAGTTTGCTCACTGTCTCATTACTTTAAAACCATACTTTGTTTATAGAAATTATCTTATTTATTTTGTTATCTATATATACTGAATGTTCGGTAGACTTTTACTAACAAAATAATATCATCAGTCAGTTAACACGGATAGAATCATGGGATATCCACTCATAGATACGAAATAAAGACACCAAATTTTAGTGGCCCGCGGTAAGTGCCCGTTTCTTCACCTGAAAGTGCATCTGTCATGTTACTCGTGTTATTAACCTCCATTGTTGGTTTGATTCCCTGCTTTCCTCTCATGTTCGAATTCCTACGTTGCATTTAAAAACAAAACAAACAAACAAAAAAAAAAGCTTTAATGGAACAGAACGTGACAGTCCCTAAGTGAACATGTGGTGTATCCTGACTTCGATTTTTGATTGGACCATTCATCTTTTACGGAAACCACAATCTCACGGACAACGTACAGTTGAACTAGTTACAATTCTTTGAACATAATAAGGATATCCCTTCTAGCATAATAGAATCCCCTACAATACCACCAACGCATTAATATCAACTTAATGAAAGTCTTGGATGGATAATAGCCTTTTGTATTTCTGTCACACCGGATATGCTGCAAAACACCTGGCGAAAGAGTGCATTACGTTCTCCATGTTTGAAAGCCACTGAGAGTGGCGAGTTTTTCAGGTTCCATTAGTCTACCTCCGAAATACATATATACATAAATATACAGTAATTTCTATGATAAAAAGGTGAATGGACAATTGTTTGTCTGCTATTTAGATCTTTTAACGAAACATAATATAATAAAAAGGGTATTAACAATAATATTAATCCTACTTTCTCCATTTTATAATGTGAGGTGAAAAAGAAGCCTCGGTATTATATATAGAGTTAATAATCGCCATTATCGGCATATATAGTCGGAAAAGAAACTGCAGACTGGACTCAAACATCGATTATTTAATTTACACTTTCATGATATTCATAATAATGTGAATGTCGTTGGTTGGATGTGGGATTAACATTTCAAAACCGCCAAATTTTGGAAACGCTGGTATTAAAACTCTTGTAAAATTGCTTTAATTTTTTTTTTTTTTTAGGAATTCATTCTATGATAGAAATTGTCTAAATACTTAGCAAACCAAACACAGACTGTTTTGAAGACCATTTTGCCAATAAAGTTTCGAAGATTTTTTTTTACTTTTTTTTTGTCAAGTATTAGTGTGCTCCTGATTCTTTTAATTCTGAACACGAGATTCATTCTCCTATAACCTCCGCCCCTCTTTTTTTATTTATTTATTATTTTTTTTCCCCATCACTTATCTAAACCATGCTTTATTTAATCGTTGGTTTACCACCAATGGTAGTAAATGTGCTGTAAGTTTCTGGGTTTTCATGTGTAAAATTGTCCTTAAATGAAGCATATTGTCTTTAATAAAATTGTCCTTAAATTCTTCAATGCAGCGTTTCCCAAAGTGTGGTCCTTGGCTCAATAATAATTCTTCGGAATAAATAAAAATAAAAAATTCCGGTCCTCAGATAATATAAAATTTTAATGACATGTTCGCTGTCGACGGGGGGGGGGGTATCCAATTATGAAAATAAATCTAATTAATTTAGTTTAATCCTTTATCCAAGTGAAAGCAAACAAGGTTTGCACCTGAAGTATCTTTAGGACTGGGGCAACTCGTGGTAAAGGTGGCCAAGCTCTCATCACTCCTTGTCGTAGTATCTCCCATAATGCAAAGCACATCTCCTTGCGGACATGTATAATGCTATGCATTAAGGGAAGGGCCACTACCCAGACTGGTTTCGATCTTTATTGAGGTCTCGTCATTGGGAGCCAGACCCAGAGGTGGTGATACTAAGGTGGAGGCAATGGAGAAGTCATATTTATCTATACGAGTTGCCAAAAGTGTTTCACCTTATTATTAAATTACTCTGGATTTAGAGAAAGACAAGGAGTGATGAGAGCTTGGTCCACCTTTACCACGAGTTGCCTCAGTCCTGAAGATACTTCAGGCGCAAACTTTGTTTGCTTACACTTGGATAAAGGATTAAACTAAATCTATTATAGTCAACCAAGTGAAAAAAAACTTTCAAAATAAAATTTGTAACTATAGAAATGTGTAATTGTTGTTTTATTTAATAACATGTGCAAATATACATCGATACGCACTAGCTCGGCCCTCCTGTTTTAACCAATATCATCCATTTTGCTAACTGATATTAGAAATCTACTCATTCAATTTAGTAAACGACATACGCATGCATAAATACGTGTATTTGCAAGGATCGCAAAAATAAATAAATAAAATATATATTCAAAAAAAGAACTAGTAACCAGCTATGTCAAGTTTGAGAACCATTAATGTAATGCCTTTTATGTCCCAAGAAGAGCAGGCAATATTCTTCATGGATTTCCAAATTCAGAGTTAAATCTTTGATTTCTGTAAACAGCTAGTTTTCATTATTGTTGGTAGTTGAGTATATTTCTGCGAGAATTCTAGACGAGAAAATATAACAGACTTCTTGTATTTCTAACTCTAATTAATATTACTGTATGAATATTATGTGTGTTCTAATCTGTGTGTTCATGGGACCAGTTTGTCTCTTTTGAGGAACGTAAAATCCTCAACCCTGATGTGAAACTAACTCTTTTAGTCTTTAAAAGTTTAATTATTTTTGAAAACAGAATTGCACATTGTTTGCAATAATATGATTTGCGATTATAAACTGAAATTAAAATATCCAATACAAAAACGTAACTAAAGAGTGCATAATTCTACACAATTGAATTGTTCAGAGACACATCACTAAATAATTGCTGTAACCGAAAATATTTCCTAGAGGGCGCCAACTTACCTTTTTCCCGGCCCTTTCGCATAATTTGCGTAGTAGATTGAGACCTGGTTCAGTCTGTGTGCACAAGGGTTTATTTCCACAGACAGACGACTTCAAAACTCTAAAATTAAAATTTCTGGATAAATAGGTAACTCTTTCGGTAGATGACAGCGCTAAATAATTTTGAAATAGTAAGATACCAAAAATATTCAAAAATACAGAATTCAATTGTTTTGGTTTACAAGTTTATGATAAAGTTATTTTCCATATCCAAGAAGAACAAGACACTTATACACAAATACAACTTATATTGTCTGTAAAATACGACTGTTGGCACTATGCCAAGTGTTTTCTGGTTAGTGTTAATACGTTGAAAAAAGAAGTATATACAACTAAGAGAAGTATTTTGGGTTTGGTTTCTAATTATTATACTTCATGAAAATATTCCGAGATTCCTGGCACTGCTGTCCATCGAATAACAACCCAGAGAAACTTCGGCAATGCAATGATTATTTTTAAAGCTTAAAATGTTTCAATTTGTTTATTGATGGATGCATATTTTAATTTTTTTATCTCAATGTAACACTATGTTATATCATTCTAATCTGTTTGAAAACAGGCTGTCCCTTCTCCTCAAAAAGTAAGTAAAATGGGAAAAAAACTCGTCCTAAGCAACCCTTTCGGTAGATGACAGCGCAAAATAATTTTGAAATAATAAGATTACAAAAATATTCAAAAATGACAATAAACAAATGTATGTAATGCGTCATGCATTTTTGATGATAAGTTACGAGTTTAAGCCTTTGTCAATTCATTCCCCATATTTAGGCAGAGTATTTGTCGCAGTTGGCCGCCCTTTACGTAAGGTCAAGTAGCATGAATTTTTGTTATCAACCTCATTTTGATAATGATAGGATTAGTTCCTTCGCCACAGCCCAGATGGTGACAGAATCAACAAAGCATGGCTGATCTTGGTACCCATGGTGAGCGGTGTCGTTGTACAGCAAATGAGATGAATTTTTTCGCAGTTGTCAATAAGTTTCTCTTCTCTTGTGAACTCGACAGGCAAAAAAAAAAAAAAAAAAAAAAAAAAAAACGGCGTTTCCTTACTTTATTATTATTATTACAGAATCCGTTCTATATTCTTTATTATTATTATTATTATTTCATTTGGAGAGGGGTTTTTTTTTCTTCCAGAAATAATACTTTGGCTATCAAAAGTTCAATAAATACTAGTGGAGATTCTCTGTTATCGTTTCCATAATGGTCTTGCAGCATCAAATTCAAAACAGGAAACGGGCGATTTATTATCCTTCTTAGACCATTTAAATTGATATAAACGAACAATACAACCTAAGGCAGTTGACACAACTCTTTCATTCATAACTTTTTTTTTGGAAGTTGGTAGGTAGCCGGCCTTCACCTTTAACCATCTGAAGTTGAGTTCATCCCCATGCTAATAATAGACTACGTCTGCTAATCCACTGACAATACCATTTCGATGGGAAACTTGCAAGACACAAGTCCGATAACAATGCGAAATCTTCTTATCATCATGCTCTCTTGGACACCACAAACTCTAAAACGGGACCGGACCCCCTATTAATGCATTCTTCAGTTTTTGACTAACAGCACTTTCAATAGTCATATCTGTGAGAGCGCGAGTAGTCCACAGCATCTAGTACATACTGTACGTCTGAAAAATTTACTGTTAATGTATTAAATTGCCAATAAATAATATTAAATAATTAGAATGGTGTTGGTAAGAATCATACAAGAGGTATGTATCAAAATAGCATTTTAACGTAGTCGCCTTTCATTACAACCGAACCTGGAGCAAGTTTTGGATCTTACCATAGACATGAAATTTGGTTATACCTAATTTTGCCACTTATGGATTTTTGGTCCAGTTTTGGTTCGATCCAAAGAAGTTCAGAAGTTTTCTTCTTGTTATTTATTTTTCAGACTACAAAAATTTCAGTTCAGCCAGAATCGGTCAATCTTTAGCGCATGCAAGTAAGACTTTTTCTTCTGAAAAAACACAGGTTATTCTTACCGCAATCTAGAAAAATTGACCACAAATGAATACTTAAATATAATTATTAGTTAGGATTACGAAAATAGGAGGGAATGCATTCAACCTCAGCAATAGTGAGAACAGATGATTAGCTTCCTGCTCCCATTTTTGGAAAAGAAAAGACGTTAGATAGTACTTTATTTTATTAATAAAGTGACACCACAAGTACAAATGTTAAATTATATTTGAAATTGTATGAATACATCGGCAATTGTTCTCAAACTTATACGGTGATACACACCCTTAAGTAAATGCAATTAACTCCTCCCACTCTTGAGATTCACCGCACCTACCTGTTATTTCCACATATAGTAATAGCCGGAGATTCCATTTCTTGTTCTTCCGAAACTATTATGTCCACAACTAAGGGATACTCGTAGTAAACCTGTAAAAACCGAAAAGTCTGATAAACAAATCCCGTAACACAACAACAGAACACTACCGTCTTCAAGAGTTTTCTAGGAATACTCTCCGTTGTAATGATTTGAGGGACGCCCCCAATCATGGACTTCTCTAATAACTTAGAGCAGTAATACTTGAAGTTTTTCGCTTTTCGTTCTCTCATGCTTAACAAGTCAGCAGCGAAACTAAAGACAGAGTCGTAGTACTTGGGAAAATTTGCGGTGCGATCCAGTTTTCTATAACCAGAAGTAGCTGTGGCGTTAGATAGTTTAGAACTCTTGATCAATAGTTTAGAAAAACGTCACGAAGAGTAAATAAATGAATATGCTTTTACCTTAAACGATCGATGTTTAACATCCATTAGCAGCTATGTTTAAGATGCAGCGAGGATTTTTTATTTCATTTTATTTTTATTTTTGTATGTGGTTACCATCAAAGACCACTATTTTTCTCTTTTTGAAAATGTTGTCAGCTGTCGCCTCCCGAAGAATGATACGCGTCTGGTGAAAGGAGAACGTCGAGATGGTTGTGAATATTTACAGAAGGTTGTTAATAAAGGGGCAGAAATGTTGTTGCGGTTCAAAATCCAAATGAGATCAAGGACGGTAATTTCTTTTTGAAGGTAAAGCGATTCTTTGAACTGTCAGCTACTTTTTAATGAGAAAATTACTAGGAAGGAACTGGACATTAAGTATTTATAAGTTCAACTTTTCCAATAAATTGCATTTCTATTGTATTTCAAAATTAAATGGATGGAGGGAGGAAGAAATACATTACACTAGGAGTCAAAAATAATTGTTCTTATATCAGTTTCACTCTTCTGTTCAAAAGGTCAGGAAGTGTGGCTTGTAATGAAATTTCGAAATATCAGGCGATTAAAAAAAAAAAAAAAAGGAAGAAAAGAAATAGAAATGCGATGCACTAAATATACGTTATATACAAAGTTGAAGGTCATTCATAGAAGTCGAAGAAAAAATCATGGACAGACAGAGAAGGAGTCGACAACATTTTGCATATGGGAGATGAAATGAGAGCTGAATATTACACTATTCAGTCTCAATATTCATTGCCGATTAGAAGTTAACCGTTCAAGTGCAAGTCAAATTGTTCGTAAAAATTTTTCTCTCAAAACCCTCTCCTAAATTCAACCATGAACTCTCAAAGAAATCCAACAAATTGTTACCATCAGTGACTGGAAACAAAAAGCTTGTTTATTTAATTCTTCTTTTTCCTCTTGTGCCTTATCCCATTTATTTTGGGGTCGGCATTTTTACATGATAACCTTACACGCGCGATCCCAACCGACTTGTCGCAGTGCCTGACGTTGTGGGGAGGGGATATTTTTGTCTGTAGAAGTGTGTGTTCACGGGGCCAGTTTATCTGTTCTGAGGGACGAAAAATCATTTTCGTCCCTCAGAACAGACAAAAGAGACCAGATAAAGGTTCCTCACGTCACTGACAGGAATCGAACCCAGGTCTTTCCGACTAAAGGGCTTCGTCTATACCAGCGGTCGGCAACATGCGACTCCGGAGCCGCATACGGCTCTTTGAATGAATAATTATGGCTCTTTTCGTTATTAAACAATCTATTCTTGAATAATACAAAATGAATGTTATTTATTAAATTAGAAACTAAAACCCCTAAATATAACATTTGCAATAAATCAAGGACATTTTACATTAAGTCAAGGATATTTTACAATTGAAAATAGTACATGCGAGGCTGAAAATTTTAATACTTTCATGTTTGAACTCTTTGAAACTATACGCGATAATCCTTTACATTCGTCTTGGATTATCATGGATAATGCAAGAATTCATAAACCCTCAAATATTTGTTTTAATTATTCATGCCAATTAAAATTACTTAAGTTATGTTTTATGTTGTTTTAATTTATTAAACCAAATACGTCACTCTAGCTAGCACATGTAGCGCTTGCCTGTCTGAACGCGCCCATTGTCTTCGCATATAATGCAGGTGTGGTCTGTAAATCTGCTCACTTTGTTAACATCAGTAAAGGTTTTGTAGTGGACGTTGCAGCGCTTTCATTTAGTGGTGATTGTGTTAGGTAACGTGAATATTGTAACATTAAATTAAATATTAACAAAATAAAACTATTTGTATAGTATTTAAAATGTCAGCAAAGAAGAGAAAGATAGAACAAGAAAATCGGGAGTTTAAAAGTGAATGGACGAACCTACGTATTTGTAGCAAATACAGCAGGATTTCAATGTGTTTAATATACCATGAAGAGCTTTCAAACAATAAAAAATCAAATATACTAAGACATTTTTAAATAAACACGATACATTTGACAAAGCATATCCACTGGGAGATGAAAGAAAAAAGGCAGTGGAAGAGCTGCAACGCAAAGTAAACCTAACTAAATATTCATTTTCCAAATGGATAAAAGCAAGAAATATAACTATTACTAGTTTTGTGGTCGCTCAAGAAGTTGTTAAACGAAGAAAACCTTTTACGGACGGCGATTGTGTGAAAGAATGTTTTATTAAAATGTCTGAATTTCTTTTCTGCGATTTTAAAAACAAAAGCGGAAATAATTACAAAAATAAAAGACATGCCATTATCTGCTAAGATTGTAATGGTACGAATGGCAGAAGATTCTCCATTGCCTGTGACGAGTCATGCGATATGGATGACAATGCACAGATTGTATTTATTTGTAGATAAATAAACTCTCAAGGACCTCAGGAAGAATTACTCGATATACTGCCACTTTCAGGACAAACTTGTGGAGAAGACATTGAAACTGCTGTTACCACTTGAGTGAAAAGTAAGGGTATTAATATTAACAAAATAATATTAATTGCGAACGATGGGGCGCCGAGCATGAAAGGTACAAAAAAAGGTTGTTTCTTTATTTAAAAAAGAAATTTTGCATGAGGTGTTTTCATTTCACTGCATAATCCATCAAGAGATAATTTGTGCACAAACTTTTCCAAAAGAGATAACAGTAGTGATGGATTTGGTTGTAGAAATTGTTAACAAAATAATGGCAAGACTGCTACACCATCGGCAATTTTGTGAACTTCCTAAAGAAATCAATTGCGGATGTTCCGATCTTCTTTTGCATAACAGAAGAAGATGGCTTTCCAGAAGTGCGGTGTTGATGCAATTTGCCGCCTGCCTTGGAAGGTTAAGTTGTTTCTAAGACAAAAAGACCTTGAATACGCACAGTTAGAAAATACTCATTGGTTACAAAAATTCTACTTTATGGTGGATAATGAACCATTTAAACGCACTAAATAAGAAACTACAGCGAAAGGGAAATACAGCAGTTTTGCTTTTAGAAGAAGTGATTTCATGTGAACAAATATTATATTTGTTTGCGACAGACTTAGAAAGGCACATTATTACATTTTCCTACGTTGAAGAAATATCAACAAGAACAAGCTGACAATTCCATAAATTTAACCTTTTTCAAAGAAATTGTGGTAAACATGCGATCTGAAATTAATGGGAGATTTGAGGAGTTTAGAAAGAACAAGGCAACCATGTCATTTTTATTGCGACTACTTGAAATTAATCCTGCCGAATTAAATTTTTCACCTTTTGCTGGAATTGATGAGGCTGCATTTCAACTTGAGTTAGAGGACCTGAAAACCAAGGATTTGTGGAATTCAAAATTTAGAAATCTTGAAGCTGACCTGGAGGAGTTGGAAAGACAAAAATTTACCCTTGCAATACAACACAAATAATCTGAAATAGAAAATCTTAAAAAGCAAGATCAGACTGTATTTGACACGTGGAATTGTTTCATCAGACACTTACATTCAGTTAAAAACATACGCATTTGGACTTCTATCGATTTTCGGATCGACATATTTCTGTGAGCAAATATTTTCTAATATGAATTTTATTAAAAGTAAGTTGAGAAACCAACTAAGTAATGCAAGTCTTTCATGTTTCAAAATGAAAATTACGGCGTATTCGCCGCATAATGAGAACTATCCCAAGAAGTTCAACTGCAAAAGTCGCACTAAGAAGATATTTTAAATTAAAAAATAAAAATGTATGTTATTGGATTTTATATATGTTTTTGTAAGGAGGAGGAAATCTTTGTTTCATTTAATATTTAAAAATATATAATTTCGTGTGACATGCCACCCCTGTGTTTTATAAGTATAATAACGTGTTACTGTAAAAAAAAAAAAATGAATAAATAATTTAATTATAATATTTTTCAATGTAGTTTCTAAATTTAAAGCAGTGATGAGCAATTAAATAGTAAATCAAATACTCGGTTCGATCTCCATAAAGAATATTTTCTTTGATAAGTATTAATTTATTTCCTATTATTTAAGTACATTTTAATTTTTTTAACCCGCACAAATAAATCCACATGTAAAAATCAGCATTCATAAAATTGATTTTTAATTAAAATATACTAATTCTGCCGTACAAAACGAACACCGTGGACCGCACAAAAAACCTGAGAGGGCCGCATGCAGTCCACAGACCATTGGTTGCTCATCACTGCGTGCGGCTCCCTAATTTTTTTTTTTTTTAACAGATATAATTTTAGAAATGGCTCTTAACTCCAAAAGGTTGCCAACCCCTGGTCTGTACCGACTGAGCTATCGAGGCTTTTGTTTATTTTATTTAATTAAATTTGTTTACATTAATACCCCGCCTTACGACGGTTTTAGCGACATGACACTCTCGTGAATCAACCAATGCGCAATTTTGGTGTTTCGCTGTGAATTATGAACTGTTTATAACTATTGTTTTATTTTAATTATTCTTAATAATGACAAGATAAGATAAACAAAGTAAAGGTGCTTCCAGTTAAAAGAACACATGTAAACCTTCACCCATAGTTTATGTAGATTTGGGCATCGTAAAGGGTGAAAGTCCTACCATACTCTCTCTCTCTCTCTCCTGGTGTTTGTCTTGAGATCTCCTTAGCAAAGTGGAGAAGGAAGATTTAGTCCACTTTCTAATATTATCTTTCCAGGTGATTCTAGGTCGCCGGGTGTTTTTTACTAGCAGTCTAGTCCACTAGCGCTATTTTAGGTAAACTGTGTGATCTAGCTACATGGCCCAACCACCGGGACTGTTTCCGACGTATTTTAATGATGATATTTTCTTCCGTTCTGGAAATGGAGTGGATTTTCCTTCTAACTTCGTCATTTGTTACGTGTATTGTATCTTCAAAGGTTTTCTGTAGTACTTCATCTCGAAGGCCAATATTTTTTTTTTCTCATTTTCCTTTTGCAATTTTCATCTGTCATATCCGTATAGTAAAATAGTTAACAAGGGTATCGACGAGGTAATCTTTTAGTTATCTAACCTCTGAAGGGCAACATTTGCGTTAGCAATGCGTGCTTAAATATCATGTCTAGACTGGCCGTGTCTGTGTTGTACGCTTCCCAAGTAGGTGAATCTTTATATTTCTTCCAATTTTTCATTATTAACTGAAATTTTCATAGAGTTATTGCCTGAAGTTTTTGATTTGTGAATGCTCATCCGGTATCATTATGTCTTCAAGGTTTTAATTATTACGGCTACTATTTTCCGAAAAAAGATTAGCTGAATAATCATGACTACACTGCAAGATTTTATCCTTTCCAGTGAAAAGCTTGCCATTTTCATCCTCGATTGATCAGTTAGTATTAGTGAAGCATTTGTAGGTTTGGAAGCATTTGTAGGTTTGTTTCTTGTAGTTTCTATCAATCTTTCCACATTTATTCGGAATCCAGTTGGTTTTAGCTGTTTTAATTTTATTTCTTATTATTTTGTTTAATTCTTTATATTTTCTCTGCTATAGTTATCCTTATTTGTACTGGATTTTAAGGTTCTCTTTTGATCACATAGCTAAAAATGTCTTCTGTAATCCAACATTTGATTATCCTGCGAGATTTTCCTGCTTTGGTGTCAATTGCTGCTAAAATAGCTTTGGAAAATAATTTGTATTCATTATCAATACTTCTGAATTCTTCTATGAAGATATTCAAAGAATCAGTAATATGGGATTTATATTGTTCTCTGATATGGGATAATTCCAACTTCTCAAAACTGTATCTTTTCCTTTGTTCTTGGTTACCTTTTATTTGTTTTAATTTTAGATTCAAGGTAGCAATGACCATGTTGTGGTCGCTGCCAGTACTTGCTCCTGGGAAAGATCTAGTCTTAGGAAGGTTAATTGACGTTTCACGCATTGTCCAAACAAGTATATAATCTAATAAATTGTGGGCAGATCTGTTAGACGAAATCCATTTCGACTTTATCGATGGCTTATGAGGATAGTTTAACAGTAAAACTAAAACTTTAAGTTTTAGTTTTACTATTAAATTATTTTGAACGGCAAAATCAATGTATCCTCTGTCATTGGTTTCACCAAAACCTAGTACATGCTGTGTTTAGTAGCGATGATATATCGAAGACTGAGATAAGCCGCAGGCTAAACTTACCTCACGCTATTTTTGTTGAGTTTTTAAAAACAAACATAAAGTTCGTAATGAAGCAAAAAGTACTGCACTAGTTAATACTATGGGTATCCGTAAAGATGACAGTCATTTCTGAAAGAAAGAAAAAAAATATATTAACGATGTAGATAGATGATCAAACTAAGTGGGCTGTTCAATAAGTAATAAGACTAAATTTACTGTGGCGAAACCACCCATCACAATATTAATTCCTGTGGAATAAAGAAATGTTGCTGTATGTATTAACAAAAGAGGTTGATAGATGGTGTATACGGGCTGATGTGCCAGAGTGTCACGTGACTAAACGCAACTATTCATCGGCGCGCCTACGAGGCGCGACCAGTCTTCGAAATGGAAGCGTCCTTGGAACAGCGTTATGCGATTAAATTTTGTGTGCGTTTGCAAAAATCGGCATCGGACACTTTTAACATGATACGCGAAGCTTTCCACGATGAAGCAATGTCGAGGGCAAGTGTTTTTCGCTGGCATAAAACTTTTAAGGAAGGAAGGCAAAATGTGGAAGATCCTGAACGTGAGGGAAGACCTTCAACGTCCATCACAGAGACAATGATCAACACAGCAGCGATTATCATCAAGCACGTCAAAAGGAAGCGTCCATTGCTGAAGAATGGCTTCTTATTGCACCACGATAATGCAAGGCTACATATTGCTGGTTGTGTAGTGGACGTTTTGCAGAAGAACAACACAGATATCCTACCACACCCTTATTACAGTCCTGATCTCGCACCGTGCAATTTCTGGCTGTTTCCTCAGCTCAAGAAACCACTAAGAGGCCGCCATTTCGAAAGCAACAAAGCATGTGTAAAAGCTGAGGAGGCGGTTTTGAAAGAACTCTCAAAAAACGGACTCTCACATGTGTTTAAGAAGGGGATGCAACGTTGGGACAAACGCATCGCGTCTCACGGTAGTTACTTCGAAAAAGACCATGTAAATGATGACGATTAAAGGTAATCTGTTTTCTGTATAAATATAGTCTTATTACTTATTGAACAGCCTACGTAGTCGGCAGTTCCCCTTAAGCCAAGCTATTCAGAAAAACCTATATGTTTGCGAAAATTATTGTATTTTTTAAATTATTTTTTCGTTTTCGAATCTGGTGTAAATGAATGTTTTATTTAGGTCGTTTACGCATATACAACTGTATATGCGTAAACGTTAAAAACGTAATTAAACTCGTACATCTACAAGTAGTTTAGGGGGGAAAAAAAAGTCAGTGATTTGGTATACGACGAAATCGGTGGTCTGAAACTTAACGTGTCGTATAAAACCCGAGTATGCCTTTATTCCGATGCTGTGTGTGTGTGTGTGGTGTGACTTCAAGCGAACCTATGTACCCGAAGTGGTATCTTTTGAGTGTATTCGTAAATAACTAGTAAATTCCTTTTGTCCGTACGTATTCATGTTATTTACTCTTATATGGCTACAACGATTTCGTTGAATTTATTATTCGAACTGAATCGAATTCGAATTTAGTAAAATTTGGTTCTTATTAAGATTATCGGAGCCTGTTTAAAGAAAGATTCAGTGAATCGATTGCTAACGACGACGTAATGCATTACCAAGTGAACGTGATGGGTGTGAAACTCATTAATCACTGGGAAACTTTATCCAAACATTGATTTCATTTCATTCTACTCACGAGTTGAGAAGAATGACACCGAATTTATTGAGCTGTTGCGAAACAACTTTCTCAAGCAGCACGTGGAGAAGAAATTCAAGGTCAAAGAGTGTTAGATCTCGTTACAGTGTCAGAGGAAGTTAAGAACGTGACTGTTTTGCCTCCGATTGGCGACAGTGATCATGCTGTACTGACTTGGAAGGTGACTAAGTTTATGGATGTTCCATTCAGAAAAGACTACATGCTGAACTTCAAAACAGGAAATTATGACTACCTGAGGAGTATGCTGGATTCTGCCTCATGGTAACAGTTGCTAAACGAGGATAATATAAGTAGCGCTTGGGAAGCATTTAAAAATACGTAAATGATACAATATCTGCATGAAAAGGAAACTGGCTCTTCAAGTTCAGGCCAACCAAAAAGAATTCCATCGTTATATCGAAAGTAAGAGAAAGAATGAATATGAAAGAATAACTTCTGCATCCATAACTCTTCTGGATGCAGAAAAGGTTCAACTAATGAGTGCTCATTTTGCTAAAAGTTAATCTAGTGCATGCAAGGTTGAGCTCATTTGCTACCTCTTCAATGGATGAAGAAAATCAGGTGTATGAGGAGGAGGTATTAGAACTGTTGCACAAACTGCATAAGAATTCGGCATTAGGTTCTGATAGAATACCAGCATGGATGCTAAAAGAGTGTTCAACTGAACTGGCTGTTCCTTCGACCAGGTTATATAATCTGTCTCAGAACAGGGAAAATTCTGGAGGAGTGAAAAGAATGCGTGATAATTCACACAAGACGATGCTAAAACTCATGTATCTAACTATCGATCTATCCGTATCTCTGGAGTGGTGGTGGGGGGTGAAGATTTTGGAAAACTTGGTAGAACTCTCATACTGGAGTGGGTTCAGTATGAGAATCTGTGCTTGTAATGAACAGCTTGGATTTACTAAGGAAAGGTCACATTTGCTCATATTTTATAATGTTATTGAGTTAAGCATGGAGGAAATGAATATATCATGATAATTTTGGCAGGATTTTGACTTTCAGAGTATTCTCCAATTTATGTATATTCTCCAATTTATGCAACAGTCCTCTATGCTGCATAAATTGGAGAATATGAGATTGGATTATAAAAATATTAGTGTGGACAAGAGGAAGAACTGACTGACATATATCAAAAAGTGGTTTATGGGGGATGTGAGTCTGCAAAATTCCTCAAGCAACGGGATTCCTTGGTTTATTGTTATTCAATCTGTATATTAATAACATTGAAATTGACAGGAAACACAACTATTTGCTGATGATGCAAATATAGGTAGGGTATTCAGAAATGCGGCTAATATGCAGTATTTGTAAAATTATCTGAATAGGCTGGAATTGTGGGCATGATAAAATCGCAGCCAGTTCAATTTTAGTAAATGTAAAGTCATGCACTTTTGTGTGATGAGCTATCCAATGTCATATTATACTGTTGGAATTAGGCTAGAAGACTGATGAGGCTAGGATCTTCAAATTTTAGTAGATAGATATTTGAAGTTCAAGAGCCGCATAGCAAAGATTGCAAATACGACTCAGATGATAATTACAATTCTGAAACACACCTTGACATGTAAGGATATGAAAGTCGTTTGCCTCTTTATGAGGCCTATACGACCTCACTTGGACTGTTTATGCGCAGGCTTTGTCTTCTGGTTTCTGTAGCGATGCTGATACAATGGGGCGAGTGCAAAGGAGAATGTTAAAGATGATATCAGGATTGTGAAATAGAGAGAGAGAATTTGTGGACTTATAAACGTCTGGTTTATAACGATAGGATATCAGCATGGATACAAAAAAAAATTATACCAGCAGATGTAATTTTTAATTTTATGGATGGCGGAGAGAGAACATCCATGGAAATTGAGAATGACTGCAGTCAAGAAAGGGTTTGGCTTTGCCTTTGGAAGAGGTGAGTGCAGTAGTAGGAATGAATTCCAGAAACTGAATGACAGATGGTGTAGGTGCCTTCTTCAGTGAGCCCCTGATTCTCTGGAAGTCTCTCTCTCCATAATATTTCGATATTTGTTGCGATAGGATGCAAAATTACATCTTACGAATGATAGTGAACCAGAATGTTAAGATTAATATGATAATTGTTACTAAGATTAATGAGATATTATAGACCCAGCCTTTTGACTAAAATTAATAATAGAGAAAAGAAGAGAATACAATTTAGAAACACATATTGCATTTATTGACTTTGAAAAAGCATTTGACAAAGTTAAAAGAAGCATTTTATTTAACATATTAAAAGAAAGACAAATACCAAATAATATCCTAAAAGCTATCACAAGTATATATGAAAATAATCAAATACAAATAAGATTCAATCATGAGCTATCATATACGAGAGAGATAAACCAAGGGGTCCGACAGGGATTTCCCCTCTCAGCAACTCTTTTTAATATATACTTAAATGAAATAATAATAAAATGGAATAAAAATTTCTATGAATGTATTAAACTTTCTCCTACTGTAAACTTAAACACTCCTTTTTGCCGACGACCAAATAATAATTACAAATTCTGAAGATAACTTACAGAAAGCTATTTTAGATCTAAATGAGATATCCAAAGATTATGGTATGATAATATCAACAGAAAAATCAAAAACTATGACCTTTAAAGGACAAGATCCAGTAAGAACTAAAATAGTAATAGATAACAAGATCTTAGAACAGGTGAATTAATTTAACTACCTAGGTTGTTAAATTAATTTCAAAAACCAAACCTAGTTCAAAAACAAACCAGACTAAAAGTATGCAGTACATTAGCCCTACCAGCCTTATTGTATGGAAGTGAAATATGGACAATAAAACAAAAAGACAAACGAAGATTAATAACAGCAGAAATGAAGTTTATGAGAAAAACTGCAAAGTATACTCTATTTGATCACAAAAGAAACTATGAAAGAATTAAACAAACAATCAGTAATAGAAAAAATGAAAAAAAAAATAAACATAAATGGATGGAACACATTCAAATAATGAAAACAGAAAGATTACCAAAATAAGCCTTAAAGTACAAGCCATTAGGAAAAAGAAAACCAGGATGTCCTCTTAAAAGATTCAACGATGACTTCTAAGGCAGGAACAGGCAACGCTGGGCCTAAATCCTTGATATGCATGATGATGATTGTTAATAATGTTCTATGCAAGTGCCATTTATACAAACCACGCCATTTTATAATTAGAAGACTTTTTATAATTAATCTCACTTCTCTCTGTACTTTTTATTAAAGAGTTTATTTTATTTATTTTTGATGGGAAAGAGAATGAATTTCATTGTCATTTTGCGAACAAGAGGAGAGAAGAAGACCATGAAGGAAGGCTTTAATATTTCCAGGAGGGTGATGATGGGAAGAGGCATCGGTGTATCTGCCTGTTTTAGTTTTCTTTCTGTGCGCTCAAAACTGCAGATTTCCATTAGGCTGAGATGCCTAGGAAGGGAGATCTCTTATTGCTTTTTTAGCATGGGCGTCCGCAGAAAATTTTCCCGGGGGGGGCAAAGCTTGGAGACAAATAATTACATCAACAAATTTTTATTTAATTTTTTGGGTTTTTTTCACAAATAGATCCGGGGGGGAAAGATCCCCGTTCCCTTCCCCTCTGCAGACGCCCATGCCTTCTAGTGTAAATTTGATTCTGTCAAGACAATCATCTAAGTCTATCAAGAACGCGCTTGATAGACTTAGATGATACGAATTCATTACGCAGATGTCATCTGCGTAATGAATTCGTATAAAAGGCCTGGTAGTACCAAAGGTATTTCGTGTCATCGTCAGCTAGTGTAGGACAAATTGTAGTTACTTTAATCGGTTTGTAGAGTTTATTTTGACAAGAAAAATATCTTACATTAATAGCAAATTTAAATAATTAAAGTATATATTAGAAGGCAAATCTTTCTTTATTATTATTATTATGTAAGGTGCCTCCATGGAGTCAAAAGACTCATCGCGGGAGACCCAATATTGATATACTAACCGTTATTCACACAATACCTGTCATACTTCCCCTTAAACTCATTCACAGATGAAGAATTCACAACCACCTCTGGCAACGCATTCCACCCATTTACAACCCTTCAAGCAAAAAATCTAGTCCTAACACCCTTATTAACCACACTCTTACACAATCTCCAGGGATGACCTCTCGTTCTCTCCCTTCCTTCACTGGTCTTAAAAAGGTTATCAGTATCAATCCTATAAAACCCTTTTAATAATTTATATGCCTCTATCATATCTCCTCTCCTACGTCTATCAACTAGTTTTTGAAGCCCACAGACCTTCAATCTATCCTCGTATGAGACATCCCACAGGCCTGCAACAATTTCGTAACCCGCCTCTGAATCCTCTCCACCATTTCACATCACCAAGAAATCCAGGTGATCAGATCTGTGCACAGTAGTCCAAATGAGATCTTATTAATGCCTTATAAAGTGGGACAATTACTTCCTTATCCCTGCTTGTCAGTGAGTTCTTCAATAACCATGTAATCTGATGTGAAGTTTTGGCAACCTTTGCAATATGCCCTCGAAACTTAAGTTCTCTGGCCACAATAACTCCCAAGTCCCTAACCTCATCAACCTCCTGCAGTTCAGTTCCGTTAATATAGTAAACCGAATGTGATCTCATCCTTCCGAATTGCATCACTTTACACTTGGCCACATTAAACTGGCAGCCATTTAGTTTAGCCCGAACCACCAGCCTATTTAAGTCATCCTGTAAGATATCCACATCATCTAAATTAACTACCGCTCTTCCCAGTTTGGCATCATCAGCAAACAAGTGGATATCTCCTTTCAAACTATTCCCAATATCATTGATGTACAAATTAAATAACATAGTACTGAGCCCTGAGGCACACCACTAGTCACCCGCCTTCTATTGGACTCCGCTCCACCATAAACCACTCTTTGATATCTATCCATTAGCCACCCTGTAATCCAAATCACTAGTCTCGGATTCATACTCATTTGCTCCAATTTATGTAGCAGAGTTCCATGCGGAATCTTGTCAAATGCCTTTGCAAAGTCCAAGAAGATCACTGAAAAAGGATTTCCTTTATCCAACTCCATTGTTATTTCATTATAGAAAGTGAGCGAATTGCTAAGGCAAGATCTACCCCTCACAAAACCATGTTGCTCCTCATAAAGTATCATATTGATGTCCACCCAGTCCTGAATTCTAATTTTTATCAATTTTTCCAGAACCATAACCACTACTCCCGATATACTGATTGTTGTATAATTTGCTACCTCAGTAATTCTGATGAATCGGAATACTTGTAAAAAGAGATACCACATCCGAGCCTACTGAAACATTATTTCGGTAGATTTGGATAATATTTCCGATATTGTTTTGTTGCCTACCTGTCAGTCCGTGATAAAATAATATCGTAAATCAGCCAAACGATAGAATCACAAAAATGCATTACAATTATTTTCTGAAAAAAAAAAAAAAAATCTACAGGTAATTTTTTCCTTAGCTAGTGGGATTTTTTTTTAATGTAGAACACACAGGGAATTATATTATTTTTTATTGCAGTCGTCCATTTGTTTCGAATTCCAGAAACTTTATTGAGCATTATTACTGTAATAATCTCACTTGCGTTGTTTTCTTTGAGTTTTGCGAAATACATAAGCACCTATTATTATTGACCTTTACCAGATGTTCAACATCTGGTTTATATCTAAGGGATCGAGACTTCATAAACTAATGCTTTAAAAAAATAAAAATAAAAAAAAGAACAATTATACTAAGTAATCATCATCGATGTGGCCAAGTGACAAGAGAATGACCACCATCCCCACGCCATAATTAGCTTTTTGGTACCCTTAGATTATAACCCTGTTAACTAAAATCAACGCAAGGCAAAGTTGGAAGCCATAATCTACTTTTTGGCCTGACTAGAAACTTGAATAACAGTATCAAGACTTCCCTTCTAAACCTATTATTTTCCGAGCTTTGCTGTTGTTTTATTAACAATAATTCCTGAACTTAAATTCGTCGAACCAAAAATCAGAATATTTTAGTTGATAGGAACTTTGATGCTTTCCCGGATCATTTTTACCAATGATAACTTGTATTACGTGGTAGAGCATTTCTAGTTTAAGTACTTTCTTTATACTTAACCCTGCTAAAAATTTCGTTATTTCCTGTCTAACGACGATGAGAATCCTCAATATATTTCAGCATTTAAATTTTTTAAGGTTTCATAACAGATTCTTTAACTAAGAACCAGTGGCGACCAGTGAAAATTTTAAGTGGGGGTACTGCATATACAAAATTTAAAAAAATAATAAAAATAAAAATAAATATTTTTTCCTAATCAGTAACCAATTTATTAATAAATAAATTTACATATTAAAAAATTGCTTTACTAAAAATATTTCACCCTCACCACGAACAAACACCAATAATAAAAGTTTCGTATCTCACAGAAATAACGCGCGCAAGCATACGATACACTGCCCAAACGAGCAGTGTCGGAATCACTTGTAACGTGCAATGAGAAGCGTAAACGAATGTCGGCGTATCTAGCTGCAATTGGCCGAACGTGATAATTCCGACACTGCATTAAATCGCAGTGCATTTGTTTCGTAATCTAAAGCGTTAATCGAACAATTCCAATTATTAACTATTCAATCAATGTCGAAACATAAGCTGTAACCTTTAACATGTTGTAAGCATTGTTATTATTTATAAACACGAACAAAATTTAATTTTTTCCTTGGGGATGCTGCAGTGTCGCAGTGCTTATGTACGAGCCGCCACTGCCAAGAACTAAACTGAAATTTTAGGTTGATTTTTATTATATTCTTTCATACCGACTCGTACAAACTTGTTCTTCTGCTTATAATTTGGCAGATGCAGAGCCTGGCACTGACAGCTTACAGATATATTGTATGGTAGAGCGTTGAGGTGTGTTTGTCTGCCTCGAATAGTCATAGAGGCCATACGAAAAGAGTTCAAATACTATGAAGTGGAAATTTCCTCCTAAATATAAACTATACGATGTTTCCTCATCGTACAGTTTAATAGGCATGAAAAGGAATTAGCTATCACAGTACTAATTTTGGTCAAAATTAGCTCCTATGGGAAAAATGCACGGTGCTGAACGCCTTTCGACAACTTGTACAATTTTCTACATCTGTTCAGATGCACTTAAAATTTCTTGGGGGGGGGGGGGGGGGTATAAATGCGTAACGTTTCAAAAGTATATTAAATATGTATCTACAAGTAAAATTAGTTTTATTTTTTTTCGTTAATTTTTCCTAATGCCATTTATAACCGCACAGTCTTCATTGTATGCCTATAACAATTTTTGCGGTGATCAATAACTTCTTCGGTTGTTTATTTGCTAAGTCAATAGTTTTCTGGTAGCAGTACTCACCTTCTCCCAAGTAAACTTAAAGCATTTCATGGTGGAGGAGGAGAGATTTAAACAGTTGACTTCACTTCTCATACTAGATTACTAAGAAATTAAAATTAAGGATTATTATTGTGGAATAGTACGTGTTAACATAAACTGTCATTTCTGGAATACTTTTGCTCATGTGGCCTTCTTAGCTTTTCTACAATAAAATCACTTTTGTTTGCATAAATGTTACACCGACCAATCGGTTAAACATTTTCGTCAAACAGTGATAACGACTGGTTGTGAATGATCAAAATAGAAAGATTCATTTTATATTCATGGAGCAAGAAACGGTATGAGAATCGATTTCAGTGAGTTGAACAGATCTTTAGGTTGAAAAGTGAAGTATTTTTGTGGGCCATTTCTGCCGCACGCTTTTTATTTTCTTTCAGAATATATTGTTGATGTGAATCTAATTAAATGCTAAATTTCATGTTAAGTTAAAAAAGTTTAACATTAAAATCCTCAGAATTTCACCACGTGTGTTAATGTTGGACTACAGCGCCCACAATCACGTCATTACAATTAAAAACAATGCAAACGAACAAAAAGGTTTTAGCC
This sequence comes from Typopeltis vanoorti, assembly GCF_054136105.1. Taxonomy (NCBI): domain Eukaryota; kingdom Metazoa; phylum Arthropoda; class Arachnida; order Uropygi; family Thelyphonidae; genus Typopeltis; species Typopeltis vanoorti. The sequence continues at coordinate 17,403,871 of NC_143554.1, forward strand.
AGTCAGCTTCGTCGAATAATAATACAAGGAGGATCGACTGCCACCTGGTAGCATAAGAAAAAAATGATAATTCTTCATATCGTCAAACATCAAATACAATTTCGAATTTGAAACCAGTTAGAAATTATTTACAGATATTATTGTATTATTATAATTACCATGGATATGTTTGAATACGACCAAACTGAAAACGTTTTACTGAACTAATATCTCCGCCAGTGGCATTTTCACAGATGAAACGAAATCAGAGTAAAAATATATTTAAAAAAAAAAAAAAAAAAAGCGACTATCATAAGTGCAAGAATGCTATGCCTGCTAATTGTTAGTGGAGTATACCAGAAATTTTGGGCTCCTGTATGTTGGATATCTCCACGCATGAGAAGTAGTTTTGCGAGGATAGAACGCAGCAGGTGCGCAAAATTAGTTCCGACCAGCTGCCTTCTGCCGTTGAACACACTGTGCAAAGGATGCAGTTTGCAGCATAGCGGGAAGGGCAGCACATTGAACAGTACAGCCCTTGAATACATAATGGAAATGAATTTATTTATTTGTATAGGGTTTCCCCTTGCTTCTTTCTCCCTCGTCCCTTTGAGCGGGCAAATTAAGCAGCACATTCAGTTCACAAGTGAATGAAGTTGCTAATCCCTCCGAATGAGGGATTAAGTATTTTTTGAATGTAGGTCCGTGTGTGTTCACTGGATCTGTTTGCCTGTTTTGAGGGATGAAAAACCTGAGTTTCCGGGTGAAAAAACCCTACTTCCGTATGAGACCGTCAAAATCACCTTTAGTTGAAAGATACTAGACGAAGGTTCCTCACGTCATAGACGGGTATCGAGCCCATCTATACCGACTGAGCTACGAACGCTTTATGGAAGTAAATAAAAACGTGTTATTTCTGCTTGTGTGTGTAAGAAGGCGAAAGCCTTCTTACACACACAGAGAAAAATCACTATATCTACATTCGGTACATCATACATTGCCCCTGGTGGTGGATTTTGGACCTTTCTTTCCCTCCTCAGATATCACTTCCGCACAATGTATTCCTGCAAAGTTTCGTAGCATTTGGATCACTGGGTGGCGCTTCACAAGTTAAACAGAGAAGCTTTAATTTTGATTACTCGGTAACTTTAACACCATCAGCATGTATAATAATACTCTGTTGTTAAACATGGCATGTAGATAAATAAAGCTAATCGCAACATGACTTTCTGTACTCATTGTTTATAATGTTAAGAAGGGAATAGATGCCTAAGGTTGCTTATCGTCATTTTGAGTGATGCGATCTTTTAACAATGTTACAAAAAGTTAGGTCACGTAGCATCCCCATATAATAACTCTTTCGAAATCTCCAAGTTCTTCGTGAGATTTTGGTGATCCCTCTTAAAACATACATAGAACTTCTTTACATAAATCTACCGCTTTTGACAAAACAATCTTATACAGTGAGCCGTTAAGATGGCTAACATCCACAAACGAAGTATTTCTTCTTCTTCCATTTTACTGCTTTAAGGTCTGCATGATGTATGACTACCAAAAACAGTAATGTTAAAGAAATAGAGGATATATCTATCTACATAAGTAATTATTATTAACTCTGCTAATTTTGTATACTGTAAGAAAGCCTACTTGAAGGTGCACGTAATAATAATAATAGTTAACACAACTCAGAATTAATAAAAATTACTGCATGCGATTAATTTATTAACCGAGGAACGATGACTGCAAAAGCCTTCTTGTATACAGTGTAAACAAGTCATGATAATTAAGTCAACGTCATGCATAGGTCTGTTAGTTATCTTACTATTTGATTAATTCAATGCCACTTCATCGCATCAAGAGCTCACTACACCTCAGACTGCCGTTATTCAAAAACAACAATTCTTGACTTCAGTGACAATTTCACACGCTTCACTACGGAAACAGAACAACACTAGCATGTATGTGTCCACACGTCAACACACGCGATACATAGCATTTATAAGGTTGATTCTGTATTGCTGAAAGTGAGTAATTATATACAGAGTGATCAAAATTAAAGTATCCCTGTTTAAGGCCTTGCGGAGTGTCACCCAGTGATCCAAATGCTGCGAAACTTTGTGGGAATATATTGTGCGTCGTGCGGAAGCGATATCTCAGGGGGAAAAAAAAAAAAAAGAAAGAAAGGGCAGTTCCAAAATTTGCCATTAGGGGCGCTGTATAATGTACCGAATGTAGATGTAATTCTGTGTGCGTAAGGAGAAAAGCGACACAAGCATAAATAACTCGTTTTTATTAACTTTCATTATGCATTCACTGGCTGTACTGTTCAATGTGTTCCTCTTGCAGGTATGCCCCAAAACTTCATCCTTTGCACAGTGTGTTCAACGGCATGTAGGGTTTACAACACCCCTGGTGGTGAATTTGGAACTACTATTTTTTTTCTCAGGTATCGCTTCCGGATGAAGCACAATGTGTTTCTGCAAAGTTTCACAGCATTTGGATCACAGGATGGCGCTCCAAAAGTACTTAAACAGGGATACTTTAATTTTGATCACCCTGTGTATATGATAATGAAGCCGATTGGTTGAAGCAAGCATTAACTCATCACCAAATAGAGCTAGTTTCGAAATTAGGTGGCATCTTAATGGTAAGAATTTCATGTCAGATATAATTTTTTGTCACATTGGTGACACATCAATTTAGAGAGTTTTCTATGCCGATTTCAAAAATGGGTTTTGTACAACAATTATATTATGTATGAGCATTTTAAGATCTTGTTTGTTTTTGATAAATGATCATTCTGCGGTGACATTAAATCGAGCTGCGTCGCGAGCCCCCCCCCCCCGATCAGTTTGTATTAAATATAGATTACGGTACCTATTTAACTTGGTTTAAATGGCCTTAATATAGAATATTTTTAAACTATGCTAGAACTATATTCAATAAAGAGATTTTTCTATATTAAGATTCAGTAATATGCCAAAAGATGTCTGGGTATTAAACCTTTCTTTGCTGGAGGAAAAGAATCATTAATATTTGAAACACGCACATGACAGCCTATATATATATATATATATATATATATATATATATGCGTGTGTGTCTTTGCATGTCTTAGAAATAGCGAAAAGCATACTTAAAACTATACTTAGATTCGTGTGATTGGGAAACAAAGTTGGTATTGATTAACGACTGTTAAGTGATATGGCACAACAAACTGTACAATGTAGGCAGTGGTGTAGCTAGAGCTTTTGCCGCCCCTCTCAATACACACCAAAAATATTACAAAAAGTCAAAACGATGTATACGAAAATAAATTAAAACATTATGTTTATTTCTGAAGTAAAATTTTAATTTCAACATTCTAAAATGTTATTTTATTGCTTTTCTGTTAGCAAAATCGTCGAAGTCTATTTCATAGTAATGTAGGTAATTCTTAATCAATTTTATTTAGAAAATCTCCTCTCACAACTAGCGACACTTACAGCAATTGTGAGGAAAAATCGCAGTAGTATTGCACTATTTGGGACTGAGTTCTCGAGACTGTATTTTAGAATTAACTGCAAAAGTTCAAAGTGCCGCGCGGGGCGGACCGTCTCCTCCGCACCCCTCCCCCTAGCTACGCCACTGCATGTAGGTATCTATGCAGAACACTGTTGTACAAGTGAGGCATCATTTTAAGAACAGCAAATAATTTTTATATGTAAAATGTATAGCACATCAGTATCGTGTGCACGCGCTTAGCTGATGAGAACTATCCAAAAATCTATCCCACATTTTCTTTAACTTTCAGATGACCGAAGAGCTTTCTACGAAATTGCAGCTGCTTCTTAAACGCAGAAAAACTGCATGGAATATTTTGTTTTTTTCCATCTATTTCACTCATGTCTGACATCTTAAAAATTTGTTATTTTTTTTTCAGATGTTTAACTTATGTGTAGAAGATATTAATGACATAAAAATTAAAATAAGGTTTATTTTCTCATATCTGATAAAAAAAATAGTTAATAGGTAAACACCGAAGGATAAATCATTAAAAAGAAATGTAGATTTTGACGCGACAATTCATGATTATGCGTCTTTTGCAATTGTGAGAAATCACACGCACGCAAAATAAAAGGGTCTTAATTTATTTTCCAGAGAACATGGCGGATTAGGTTTCTTAATTCTCTTAACTGCAGTTAGCAATCATAGCATGGTCCAGAACAGAAAAAAAAAAAAAAAGCATTATTCACTGCTGCAACTTGGAATGTTTGGATCCGTTTTGGTTAGCAGTTGTCTTTTTTTCTTTTTCTGCTTGGCTCTTTCCTCCTCTCTAAGGTATTCTTCCAGAGTTAGTTGGTAATTGTCAGTGTCTTGCATTCTCCCAAACACTCTTTTCAACACTCGATTCTTCACATCTTGATGCTGGGTTTTAAGATCCTGCAATATTTGTCTCCTTTCTTTAACATTTTGCTTCATAACTTTGGAATGTTTTCTTTTCTCATCCACCTCCTCAGGCTCAATGCTGAAAAATAAATAAAATAATTTTATAAAAAATAATGATAAAGATTTCGGGGATCAATGGAGATTGCGCCAGAATATCACTGAATTTAATACAACTAAAATAAACAGCTATTCCCTTAATAGTATACACACAGTTCACAGACAAAAAATACTATTAGTTACGGTAGGTGGCGCTATGTGTAGTTGATGGAAAATGACGTGTGTAAACGATGAACCACGTAGAACGTCTTCCCTCATAATAATAATAATAAACACTTGCAAAAAATAAAATAAAATTTATTTTTTCCTTTTTTAAATTTTTACTTACAAGGTAAAAAAGACATCATTTACTGTATTAAAGTGAACAGTCTTTTTTGGCTTAACGAAATACTGCATTTCAATGTATTCCCTTTCGTTATCATCAGACTGAATATTGCTATCAAGCAAAGACCTGAAATTCAAAGATAAATTGTAATTAGCTTACAAATATTGATATTTTCTAAAATGCCTTTATATCCTAAGTATATTACACTATCCTGGTATCTTTCTACAGTTAACAAACGCATAAATTTAGGAATAAAGAGAAAAATCACGATACCTCAAAAACTGTATGAAGTTTAATGCAGTTCGGCGAAAATGATGTAGATGCCCATAAAAATTGTAAATAAGTTTAATTCAGTAAAAATTGGTACACAAAAGCAATGATCAAAACGCGGTTGTCAGGGTGCCTGAATAACGTATGTGGCCACACATTACAGAGCTCACAACGATGTTTCACACTGTTTATAGTGATGTCCAGGAGCTCAGTTGGTAATAGCAACCATTGCTCCTGCAAAGCTCTCCTAAGGTCCAAAAAGTTTTTTTTTTTTTTTTTTAATGTGTGTGTGTGGATTGAGAACGAAGATAAAGGAAGCGAAATGCATGGTATACATTCCTTCCTTTGATTGGAAAACAGTACTTTGATTGAAAATATCTAGTTTGGAATCCTGAAAGATCTAAATATTTTATAGGATTAGTACCTCAGACAAAGTGACAGTTTTTTCTCAAACATATACAACAAACAAACCAGACGATGAGCGCATGCGTTATATATTATTAACGAATCCGAAACAATTAATTGGAAGAAAGAAAGAGAGAAAAAAAAATTAGAATCCTATCAAATATCAAAATAGCATTTTATAGAATTGGTGTCTCAGACAAAGTGATAAGTTTTCTTCCCTCACACAACAAGCAAACAAACTAGCCGATATACGCATTCACTACACATTTTAGTGTAGTGAATCCAAAACAGTTAATTGGACAGGAGGAATAGAAAATTATCCCAATCAAATTTCAGTACATTTGGGTGGCTTGTTATTGATGTATATTAGACCAGAAAACAGCCTTAATTATCGTTAGGAAAATAAAAAATTGTTCACACCTGAAAATAATAATTGAACCAAAAAGCTAATGAAAATGGGAAAGGAATATATGATTTCATCACCATAGTTCTACACTATACACCAAAAATCTTGATTTTAATTATACATACAATTTCGATTCCCATTATTTTCAAAAGCAAACTACACAATAGTAAAAAAAGCTGAAATTCTTACCCAAAAAATCTGTATACCTTTCTTAAAACCATTCTATAGCCGATCAAATCCGAAGCACTATATTTTTAACCTCACGTTGGATATGAGACTTCCGTTCTTCGAAACCGACAAGAATAACAGAACGTGGATTGGGTTTTAACTTAATCTCGTCCCAGTCATCTGGAAGTAAAGTTTCCAAATTTTAATCAAAGTTCAGGACCAGTTATACTAAAAATATTATGCTTAATCTCAACCTAGGCTTCTAGTAATAAACTTTCCCAAGTTTAATCCGGGTTCAGGCATCAGTGTTGTCTCAGAATTTCCATTTTAATCTTGATAAGGATTCTTACTGGTGTGATCTCCACATTTAATCTCCAACCAGGTGATAATAATATTTGATTTATTAATCGGATGGGGAATTATAGTCTCGTTCCAGACTGTGGAAGTAAAGTTCCCAATTTTTTAATCTAAGTTCAGGAATCCGTTGTGTTTAAGGCTCTAAATAGAGCCTTTGTTGTGTTAGAATGTATATGCTTAATCTCGACCCAGACTTCTAGTTCCGGCATCTTTGCATTTAATCTCCAACCAGGTGTTAATAATATTTGAACCTAAACTGAACTGGATTAATGATTTCACTCAATACTTCGACAGAAATATATATTTAGTTTTATTTCTTAAATTTAATTATTACCTAACTATTGCAGGCCGAGTGGTTACCGTATCCGCTCTCCAGCCAAAAGTTTGCAAGTTCGAATCCCGCCGTGGGCATGGATGTTTGTGATTGTCTGTGGAAGTGGTGGTGGTGGACGGTAGATGGCATTGCTGTAGTTGTAGTGGTGGAGATAGAGAGTTCTAGAGTAGGTGCCCTCCCTCAATGAGACCCTATTAACAAATAAAAATTCATCCCCCAACTTCGTGGGGGTTTAATTAAAGTTTCACGGGTCTGACAACTGTGTTGAACTTGGTTCTTGAGAACAGGGAAACCTCACGAAGGCAAATCCATGTCGGAAAGTGCCATGTATTCTCATAAGTTCTCTGGTTGATTGCGAAACTTTAAACTATTTGGCTATGAAAGAATAACAAATTTTACTCCAGTTATACTTCTATTGTACGCTCACAGATGCGAACCCCCTTCGACACTTCTGCGCATGTCAGAAGAAGGAGAATCCATTCCGATAATAGGGTAATCAAAATCCGTCTTGTGGGATGAGTTGTTTATTATTACACGTCGGAAAATTAACTTTTCTTTTATGAAGATTGTAGTTTTTAAAGTGGTAACAATTTTGCTTCTATAAAAGAAGCAAAATTGTTACCACTTTAAAATATTTTTTTTTATAGAAGCAAAATTGTTGGTGACCAATTCGTACATCCTTAATTTCTTTTTCCCCTTCAGCATGAATCGACTATTCTTGGCAGTCTGCCAGATCCGGTTCTATGAAGTGTGGGTGTACTATACTCCGGTAATATCTTCTATAAGAATATGTAAATATGCAGTTGATGCTAAATTTAAATCCATGTACAGTATATGTGACCCATCACAATATATATATATATATATATATATGTTAAAGATACCAAGCAATTTTATAAGCTAGGTTTTATTCATTTTTCCCAAGTAAGCAAACCGACAAGTAAGTCAAGTTTGCACCTGAACATAGTTCAGGTCTGAGGCAACTCGTAGTATACTTGGGGAAAAGGATTAAAACCTAGCTTATAAAATTGCTTGGTATCTTTAACATAGTAAAAAGGTAAAAAAACTTTAAACATATATTGTGATGTTCTTCTATTGATCTTCTTCTATTCATCTATTGTGATGTTCTGTATATGAATAAAATTCTAGATCTTAATTTTGGGATTCAATTCTATTTTAAAATTCCAGACTAACAATATGAAAAAAATCGAATTACTTACATTATTCGCTTTCTTGGAGATGCAAGTACCACTTCGTTTTTCCTTTTCGATGACGTACTGATTTAAATGATGCATTTCTGTTCACTTTCTGTCATAGCGAGAAAAAAAAAAAAAAAAAAAATCAGATAACTTTCATATGAACACAAATTTAGCCATTTGGTTTATATATCGGCGGAACATCCTGGCAGTTATTAATTCTCAAAGCAGGTAATGTGTGTATCCAATGAAGATGTCACTTAATAACAAATTAAAAGTCTATAATATAATGGCAGTTTAATCTCCATCCTGATGATATGGAAACAAACGAGGTCACTCACTGTTAGAAAGAGTTGAAGCATCGTCGCAAAGAATGTTCGAGGTTCACAGTGAAATACCATTACTCTCTCTTATTGCATCGTTTCCACAAATTCTATAAGCACTCAACTGTCCGTATACACCACATTAAAAGATCTAGAGTAATTTACTGCAGTTATTAACCGATATCTACTAAAATTTGTCGAGTCATCTCAATTTTGGTTTCAATTGAACCATTTTCGGCGACTGAAACGACAACATCATGTGATACAAATGACAATATTTAAAAACTGTCTACAGTACATAGGCCAAAATCGGCTCTAGGTTCAACTGTTGTGATAATGAATTACGTCACCACAGAAGAATGCTGTTGCCAAACACACGCCTTCTTATAATCGGCTGATAACGTTTCTACTTATGGTGGTGTCTTTAGGGGTTCATCGTGTTATACTTATATTGAAATTAACAGCTTTCTATTACACAAATGGCACTTTAGAGATTCACCCTCACCATCTAGCAAAATATAGACAATTTCTATTGTTAACTTCGTGTTGAATCGAAACCGTATTGAGAGGTATTTATCACTATGAAAGGCTTAACCCCACCCCCTCTTCAATATCCAAAAAAAGGACATCCATACCTTCATTGCACATGATTCTCGTTACAAAAACCGCATAAAACAGATTTAGCAGTGACAATTGTCAAGTTAAGTATCTCAAGAAGTTGCCTAAATTTTCAGCTCATACTACACGCCTTGGTCTTGCGACAGTCAAATTACAAGGGGCGTTTCAAATTTGTATACTTGACTTTCAATTAACAAGCACCTGTTTTATATAAGATTTCACGTCCTTTTTGTAACTGAAAGAATTCTCTCGACATTCCCTGTGTTATAACACCATGATCAGCAGGAAGGGATTGGACATTGAACTTGAGTAACTTCGCCTGCGGCAAAAGCCATTAACTGATTTCACTTCAGCATATTCTCAGTATTTCCAGAAATAAAATTGAACTGTCATTTACGTACAGTCAATAGGAAGGATATTCATATTTCACCAGCAGTCCTGTTGAATTTAGGTAGGCTTACTCCGTTTTATGCAATCTGTCTGCACCGTATTCACTTCTAGTACGGAAAATGAATTTCGAAATTCTTATCTTTTAGATTATATCGAATTTAAACAGAAAAATGTTTGGGAATGAGATATTATATGTTATGTGTGATACCCCAACTGAAATACGAATCGTATTTCAGTTGTAATGACATAATAAGTAAAAAAAAAAAAAAAAAAGACAAACTTTTATATTACGTAAATATTAATTCTTTTTCACTAGTTTCCATATATATTTACAAGTATATCCTTATTCGGCAATACTACACAACACAAAACAAATATTTTACTTTTACTGTACTATGTTTGCTATCAAAGTCCTATGTAACAAGCTGCACATAATGTGAATGTTATTTTGACCCATTTCTATACTCACTGTAAATGCGAATTATTTTGCGCTAAAAAGAACTTGTCAGCATCGTGTAAACAACGCACTGTCTATATGAAGTTGTTAGTTATGAATTACAGAATGTTTTGAACGAAAAACCCACTGTACTACTTCAGACTGTATCATTTCTTTAATCGGACACTCAGTCACTCATTAAATTGTGTTTATTTTCAACTGTTTATTCCATTTGCGTTAATGCTGGATAGTTATCTGGCAATTAAGCGATTGTTCTATGCTAATGAGCAATAAAGGCGCTAAAAGCTACAACATAATAGCAAACACCCAGGGTCGTCGCCAGATTAGATCGCGCTCTGAGGCAAACAATTAAACATCGCGCCCTGATGGATTATAAGACAAAAATATAAGAAAATCTCCAATTTTATTTTTATTCCAAGAGAAGCATTAATGCAAGACAATTACACATAATAATATTAATTAAATGTTTGCTCTATGGGGATATCACACAATAAAACTTTATAAGCTCTTCAAAATTTAAATTATAAGTTATGTCTGTCTGTATCGATATAGTTGCTAGACTAACCAATCTTTCTTGGGTCATTGCTGTTCGCAAATAATTTTTAATCAGTTTAAGCTTGGAAAAACTTCTTTCCGCACTTGTACGGCGACGGCGCCTACCACAATATGGCTGAACCAGCGCTCTTATTAAGCAGCGCCGTGTGGCAGGCTGTCTCTATGCTACACCCTGTCGACGGTACTGCAAACAGATTGACAAAATGCAATTTGCAGAAATTGGTGGATAGGAGGAGGAGAGGGGATATGATCGAGACATATAAACTGTTAATGAGTTCTTACCAGATTAATGTGGGGGAGGTTTTGCATATAATGGGTGAAGATAGGGAAGGAATAAGAGAATCTGGAAGCTGCATAAAGCGCGTGTGAGCAAAAGGGTGAGGAGTGGTATTTTTTTTTGCATGGAGAGTGGTGATTGATTGGAATGCATTGCCAGAGAGTGTGTTGAGCGCGGAGACTGTGAACATACGATAAACTGTATGTAATAGTGGAACCTCCCGCGAAGAATCTTTTGACTCCAAGGAGTTTCAATAATAATAATATTATTATTATTATTAATAAATTAGATGTGTTAAACAGGAAAAATAACCAGTTCAATTTAAATTTGAAAAAGTTGCATTTATGTAAGTTTTATTTATTTAAAGTATACTCATTTTATAATTATTTGTATTTATGTATTACATAGTAGTCAACTAATTGAGATATGACTATAGAATAACACGTATGCCACAGTAAATAACTTTTTTATTATGTATAGCGCGCATGCTTGAATTGTAATCCCTCTACGTATACAGTCGCATGTTCATGGATTAAAATTACCAGGCTGAAATTAAAATTAATTAAATTAAATTATAATATAACAGATAAAAGTTCTTAGACCAACAGCTGTTGTCTAGAATGCCAGTTATCTCGAATTATTATTATCTGATATATAGATATCGAATTTGTCCATATGGGCCATCTTATATTTTAATTTCATTTGTTTAATTAATTATGCTATTAGGTTTACATCTAAAGGAAGGAGCAAGGTCCGAAGAGAGTAGAAGGAAATAACATTTCATACGAGATTAGATTCATATCACAGGTAACAAACTATGAATCGATTAGCATCTCAGAAGTAGTTTAAAGTATTCGAAAGGTTGGTGAATGTCAGAATTCGAGAAACAGTAAATAGGAATGTGATACTCTATGAGGACACTATAGGTGCTTTGTGAAGGAGAGATCTTGCCTTTCAATTTGCAGGCTGACAGGATTTCCATTACTGTGGGATATCCTGTTGGCCGAGTATCACCCCTCCAACTATAGAGGCTACCGGTTCAAATTACCATGGGATGGATATTTGTGATTGTATTATTAACTGTGTGTGGAAAGGGTGTCTGTGACCTTACCACTTCTTCTAGCAGAAGGCTTCACTCTCTAAACTAAATGACCAGTGATGACAGATGTGAATAACTAAATAATGCGATATCCTGTCCAAGGCATTGAACAGAACATCGCATTCAATATGATGTGCCCATTTAACTGCTTATTTTTTAAGTGGCTCTTTAAATATATTCAAAATCGATAGCTCTAAAACTAATCCCAATTCCCTTAATGAAACAAACAAAAAATCTGTAAATGCAAAATTTTTTCGATCCTACTCGACAACAAAAATTCTTGCAGGGGAGGAATGTATTTCTTAGAACCAACTTGTTTATATCCATCAATGATACCCTAACTCCGGAAGGGGAGGGATATATAATATCTTTCTGTTAGCAATCTCAATAGGTAATGCTAGCCTTCTATAATCATATAATGGGATCGATAAGCCCTGCAGTGCTTTCGATGGGCTCAATAAAAATACACCCTCGATGAAGTCTTCTTGACGATAGGGTGGGAGAAATCATAGCTACGCGACTTAAGTGGAACCGAAAAACTTGAGAATTTCCGTTTTTTTTTTTTTTTAAATTAATGTTATTAATTTATCTCATTACAATTTCTTCTAGTTGATATTGGTATGGTTATATATCAATATGGTTACGAAGAGGAATAACCAGAAAGGACGAACCTAGTCTCATATGTTAATAAGGATAGGTTTTTCCTTTCTGGTTATGTTTCTTCGTAACCGTGAACATAAGCTGTGTGTGTGTGTGGGGGGGGGGGGGTTTCAAAATTAAACGTACAAACTTTGAGGGGAGGTAGAGAACATCAAAATCAACCATATTCACACAGGGAAGCATGACCGGAAACGCACTAACAGGGACACAAAGATACAGAAATAACACAAGGCAGTAAGTAGTGTAAAAAAGCTTTATTAGGCGAAACTGAACAGTTCAATAATAGTTGAATACATAATATGGTTTCACATCAGGCGCTCAAAGTTACGCCCATTAGGAGTGAAGCATTCCTGACATCGACGACGCATTGATTGCAGTACATTTTCGAAAATACCTGTAGTTTCCATATTAGCAGCGGCGATGGCGATTCTTGCTACGAGGTCCATCTCATAGACAACAGGTGCTTCGTACACCATGGCTTTAAGGGTTCGCCACAGAAAGAAATCAATGCTCGATAAATCAGGTGATCGTGGGGACCATGCGACAGGTCCACCACGTCCAATCTATCGACCCCAAAGGAACTATCCAAATACTGACGCACGGAAATTCCAAAATGGGCTTAGAGTCCCGTCGTGTTGGAACCACGTCTGCCGACGCACAGTCATTGGAACATTGTTCAGTAAATCCGGCAGAACTTCTTCCAGAAAGGTCCGAGACTTCTGGGAGTCCAGTCGGGGTGGTAACAGATATGGGCCGACCGAACAGTCATCAACAATACCTGCCCATACATTAATGGCGAAGCGTTGTGGTGCAGCATGTGATCGCACACCGTGTGGGTTCTTACGGGCCCACACATGAGCATTGTGGTGATTGAAGACCCCTTCGGGGGTAAATGAAGCTTCATCCGTGAAGAAAACACAAGTTGGAAAATCCAGGTCTACGGCACTTTTCTGCAGAAACCACTGCGTGAATTCCACACGTCGAGGATAATCTTCGCCCATCAGTAACTGGACCCGTTGCGGATGAAATGGATGTAAGGACTCAGAGTGCAAAACGCGCAATACACTGGATCGAGATAGATACTCCTATAGCAGAGGCAATGGTACGTGTGCTTGTCTCTGGATTATTGTCCATCGCATGCAACACCTCCTCTTCCATGGCGGGATTTCGCGTCGATCGTGGCCGCCCACTATCATGCCTGTGATCCCTGAATGATCCATAGTCACAAAAATTCTGATGCAAATACACAAACATTTGGTGATGCGGTACACGTCTCTTTGGGTACCTTTCGCGATGCATTCGCACAGTGGCTCGTCCATTACCGTCAGCTAACCCGTAAACGAGGTGCGTGTCTGCCATCTTAGCGTTCTTAGAACGATGCATGTTCTTCGTACGACGTCGAAAGCTTGAATGAGGAAGCCCCAATTGCTCACCTGGAGCGCTGCGAAAAGTGCCACCTTTCACGTTCGGGTGGCGTTTCCAGTCATGCTTCCCTATGTGAATATGGTTCATTTTGATGTTCTCTACCTTCCCCCTCAAAGTTTGTACGTGGAATTTTGAACCACCCTGTATATATAGTCCGTTTTTACATTTATATTTTCATTTTTTTTTGTAATTTCATCTCGGATATTTTGTTATTTTTCTCTTGAGAACACTTCACCGGTCATGATATCACTTCCTGTCACGTGGTTGCTCCAACATTTTATTTATTAACTCATATAATTGTTATTTATTATTAATCCCATAATAACTACTGTATTTTCCGTTTCCAATTTTTTCTCGTTCAATATATGAGAAAAAATTGCTTTTAGAAAAGCACATCGTGTAGAATGAATGACGAAAATATAAGAAGCATCCATATATTCTAAGCTACACCTATTTTCGACTGAGTGCAGTGGTGTTATCTCTGTGACCTCTTCTTAAGCAAGTGTAATGAATTTGTGTTTCATTGTTTTTATTATTTAAAATCACTTTAAAAGAGGGCATGTGCCCTCTTTTAATTAAAATTATATAACGGTTATCCATTTACGTAATTTTCCATGGCTGGAAATATAAAGAAATGTAAAACTTGGAATTTTTTTTTGCGAGAAGTTGTTTTATTTTCATTTTGTGCATAAAAATAATTAGTAAACAAAGTTACTCTGTTCAGCGTATTAAACATTGCTACTCTTCCAAGTTTCGTATGAAATAACATGCTAGACGTACGTCCCTTCCAATCGGATACAGCAAAAACAACTTTGAATTCCTGTTTAAATCGAAATCCTTCCACAACGCAAAACATAAGCCATTTCGTTTTTCTTCACGGTTGAATGTCTAGTTGAACGACATAATTCCAGTATTTATCTTTTCATGGTTTCGTATACGTTTTTTTTTTTTTTTTTTTTTTTCCTCAAGGAGATCTATCATCGCACGATTGCAAATATGCATATGCCGACTGTAGTAAGAATGCCGTCTCCGTCTCTTTTCTGCCTTCCTTTTCTTTATGATTTTCTTAAGTGCTTTTGAATGCTTCCTTCGTTCTTCCAGCTCATCCGGATATAACCTGAAAAAAAAAAAAATATTGTAAAAGAAATCATAAAAGTTATTAAAGAAGAGATATTGAAGAAAGATTTAAAATAAACAGCAATAGGGGCATCAGAGAATTATTAATACAAATCATTACCTCCTTTCGCAGCATACTCGAAATGATTATTTTCTAGATTGGAATAAGTTCCTGAGTATCATATGGGGACAGGAGAGTTTTCCTAATAGAGACTTGGATTCCATTCTTCACACATATCATTTGTTTGGAAAACATGCAGTTCATTCACATTGCATCGTTTTTTTTTTTTTTTTCGAAAATTTTTAGTTAATCATTTTTAGCTTGCGGGAAAATCGAAAACAGACCGGAGTTTTCACCCCACAAAACATGCAATTAACAGATAATACAATGACTATAGCTTCATGCACCTTCTTGATTTTCAGCAATTCAAACAATGAATGGCTTTATTTCTCCAATGCCACTGACAAAACAGTAGAAATGCTCTAAGTGATGAGCCAAGAAACATTACCTTAACCAACCGAATATCAAATAAACCGCACCGTGTCTAACGTATTCCAGCTTTTCATAATAGGCACTCCTTCTAAATAAATTGTTGGTGTCTCTTCTCTACTTAGTAACTCGAGTAAAGTAATGGCAAGCTGACTACTGTCCATACGGGTTTCCCGATAAGTTGCAAAAGCTGTCCCTCCTTGAAAAAAAAAAAAAAAAAAAAAAAAATTCACTGAAGACAGAAACTTTGGCACTGTATCAATAAATGCAAATTTTGTTGTATTCGAGTGATAGAGAAAACTTGCTTTCTGCTCAAGTGACCTTCTTGCTCCTCACCAAAGCGCTACCTCCTCAACTTCCTCCTTTCTTCGCTCTCTCATATCGAGCTAGTATGGTCATCCAAATATAAGTCTGACCTGGCATCGTTCTTCTTTTTCACTACTTGTACTGATAACCATGGCAAATCATCTATATATATTATCTATATAAATAACAACTTGATAATATAGTTTCAATATTAATAGGTTTCTGGATGTTTACGGAACTAAAGTCTATTCTGTATATCATATATATCCTACCGAAATGAACCAAGCTTATATTAACTGTCGAATGCCATATCCACAAGACTACATAGACTAATTTATTGGGCACAAGAATTCGTTAAAACTAGAAATTCTACAAAAAGCAAAGATAACCGCCATTATCAGCGGTTCCAACAGGCCCTTCATCATGATTCTAGGATTAAATGGTTAAGTATACCGCATTTACGTGCGATTGGTTAATTTGTCTGATTTTGGGATAAAAAGCATGCGATCCCCCGTATCAGACCGGCTAAATTCAACTGAGAAGCCTTGATAAAGATTGGAAAGCCCCTTGTTCGAATTTGTTACCACCACATTGCAAAGTCAAAGAGAACAGTCGAAAATATCATTTCAAAACTGGTGCTGTATCCAGAAAGATTGGGACTAGTATACTGTGTGATGTTTAGTAGTGATACGTGATCGTGTAGAAGTCATTAATAGGATGAAAATATGCCCATTGAAGTTTCTTACTATTTTGAAGAAATTTTTATTCTAAGAGTTCACTTTCAAATAAAAAATAAAAAAATAAATAAATAAATGCATACTTACTTTATATAGCTTATGTCCACTTCTGATTTAAACCTAACTATCTTTTTTGGTTTGTTTTCATGGTTAGAATTGGTATTCTTTTCACATGATGGCCTAAAATGAAAAAAAAAAAAAAAGTGTAATTAGATTATTGATCCTACTAACATAACCGATTTTTAAAAACGAGATAATTGTTCATTACTATACCCACTTCGTTGTTATGGATAATTTTAATCATGAGTGGACCAAAAGGTGTATTTTTTATTGTTAAAGACTTTCTTCATATCATATAGAATCCAGTGAATAAATGGGGACCGCAGTAGTAAAATTAATAATCTAATTAAGATTGCAGAATTACATGAAGTTAATACTTTAACGAATATCTTCAATGTGCGATCTTGTTTTGATCCCCAAAATCAGCACTTCAAACTGATAACATTTGCCAAACATAGTTTTATTATTATTATTTGACGCCTCCAGGGAGTCCAAAGACTCATCGAGGGAGAGTGTGCCAACAGCATCGGCGATTGGTCCCCTTCCAACTATGATGGCCTTGATAAAAATCTGAAATAATGTGCGGAATAGTTCGAAAAAAATTACTACAAAAGTTTGTGTATTTCTTTCTTAATAATAATAATTGGAACTTCTTTCCGGTTTTTTTTAGAAATTCGGTCGTTGGTGGAATTCTTGGAACGTTAAACGCTACTTTCTATATATTAGTCATTAAGTTAAAATTATCGCCATAAGCGACACCTGGTTGACAGACGATGATGGAGATACAGAAAGAAAGTAAAGGTAACATAGTATTTTAAGTGTGTGTGGGGGGGGGGGGATAGGATTAAAGGAGAGTAACAATGATAATAACAAGGAATCTCAATCAACAGAAATAGAAGTTATGAGAAGTTTACATCTCAGGATTAGAGTTAATTTGAGGTCTGGTGACGTGAAGAGCAACAGGAACAAATATATTCTTTGTTGCTCGTATAGAGAAAGGGAGTGTATAGAAGGATGTGGATGACATGCATCATCAGATTAGCACAATGAGTACAAGCCACACAGTTATGGAAATTTCAACTAAGATTGGAGGAAGGAAAGGGCACATGGAATGTATATAGTTACTGAAGGATAATTACGTAAAGCAGAATGTGATAGATGAGACCAGTCATTTGAGATTTTCTGGATCTGGTTAACATAAGATGAAGTATCCATAACTACAGTTTCCTCTGATCGGGGAAAGGGACCATACGCACCTGTTCTAGGAAGTTGATAAACGCGGGGAATTCTCAGTCAGAATGTATCTCGCAGTTCCACACTCGAAATGGTGAAGGATTGTTTGAGGGAAACAGTATCAGAATGCATATCCATGGTCATAAGGATAAACTATGTAGGGGTTGAATAGATGACCAGCGATAGAGAGCAGGAGCTGGGAAAATATATATACGTATGTATATAATGTAGAGAAAATACAGTAAAAGTAATCACCGTGCTCATTAGTAACACACACACGAGAATAAAGAATTTTTAACGAATTCCATTGATCAGAAATTGACGGAAACAGAAGAAATAGTTGTGGTACCAAGTAATCATTTTGCAAAGAGGATATCATTAACGCTGAAATTTTGAAATTGCCGATTCGATAGAGACTGATGTAAGAATTGAGGTAGATGAAACGAGGGGCGGGGGTGTTCAGCGTATTAATATGAACACAAAGCACGGGGAAGTGAAGTAATGGAATAGGATGGCATATCGGCCCCTGTGCTAAGAGCATATGCAAGAAAACTGCAGTCTATGACAAAGTTGTTTTCATATAGGTCTTAGTTCTCGCAAGGTTCCGAGGTAGTGGAAAGGAAGTGGCTCCAAGAGCAAATTAAAGACCAGTCTCTGGAGTGGAGGTTAAGGTATTTCAAAAGTTGGTTTAAGACATATATACAGTATATATGTATATATATATAGCACGTACATCTATTATTATATATAGAATGCGATGTATCCCTATACAACCTTCTTCATTGATTACTACCTATTAGATATCAATGGATAAAAATAATTACCGTGTGAAAGCAGTTTTAACAAAACAGAAGCCGACTGCGTTGTCCGAAGGAGCCATATCTCATCATTCTTCAAGACAGTCGGCCATCCATAGGGAGATTTACGGATCAGTTTCGCAACATACAGTCGAAGAATATGACTGAGGATGATGTTTTGTTGAAAATGGCTCTCACACCATTTAATTTTATAATTTCATGTCGTACTACGCAAATGCGGAAAAATTACTTACTTAGTTTGCTGTTTTGAGGAGTCTATCATCTGTCGGTATCTCCTTCTCACAGATTTACTCATTTTTACGATGTCTTTCCTTGCGATTTTCGTCATTATCCAAAACAAACTTTAGAATTAAAATCCACATTCAGAATCTGCTGATATTTTTAATGAAAGTAACTTATATACCACTCAGCAAACCCCTGGAGGGGCATATTAATCTCAAAACAGATAGGTGATTACTTTTGTCCAATAGGAAATTGGGAAGGAAAAAAAATACAATTTAATCTCGATCCAGACGTATATAGTTCTTACCAATGAACAGATGAAATTAAATAACTCTTTCCTCTTTTTTTTTTTTGGAAATCGGTAGGCAACTGATTTTTTTTACTTACCTGTACTTGGAATTGTTCCATAGTTCATTTTCTAAATTGTAAGATTAAAAACTCGAAATCGAAGTTGTCTGTTTCAAAAATTGAATCATTTTTGGAGCAGACAACTAGATAGTTAAAAAAAAAAAAAAAAAAAAAAAAAAAAAGAGAGTGTTTTAAGCAGGTTCTTCAGTTCCGTGATTATAATTGGACATTTAGTGGTCTTAATTCTACAGATCTAATGCGGTAGAAAATAATGCCATGAAAGGTTAAAATGAAGAAAACATTACTGATGGTTGTGTGTAGAGAACTTTATGACCAGAATCTCACGAAATTGCGGACTAGTTAGTCTTCCACCACTTTACAAATGAAATATAGTGCTATAAAATTAATACCCTAAGAAATGCTTTATAATTCAGTTCTATGGCATTCAACATTCTTACCAAAATAAAGAATGCACCCATTAATGCACCCATAATGCACCCTTTATATTTAAGTTACTTAAATATAAAGAGCCAGTAGGCTTCATTTCGGCGATATAAACATTATTTAAATTAAGGGGATATTAAATCCCAAATTGTTTTAAAACCGAATAAGAAACTCAAAGATAGGAATCAGAGAGTTTCATGTCGAATATAGTGTTTTTACATTATGGAAAATACCAAGGATAGCGATCAGAACTTTACCACCTTTGCTGCGAGTTGCCCGGTATTGTACTACGTACTAGGACTACTTGCATTAGCTCACGCTAGTAATCGCCGATACTTTTATAGTTTACTATATTCGGCATGAAACTCTCTGATTCCAATCTTTGAGTTTCTTATTCGGTTTTAAAACAATGTGGGATTTAATATCCCCTTAATTTAAATAAAAAATGCATTTATTTTCTTCATCGAAGACCAAAATTATTATCTCGATAAACTAAGTGTTTTCACTTTATCTTTTACTAACAGTCGTGGTTCAGCATAGTTTGGTTTCTCTTTTGGTCGAAATGAACCGATTTTGAAAAATTGTTTATTAACAGAAAAGAATCATGGACGCGTTAGAAATCTTCGGAATGTGCCTTTAATACATACATTTTTTTAAAAAAAAATTCTCTGGAAGGTCAGTCTGCTCTTATGAATTTTATTCATGAACAAAATTACGTAGTAACCTCTGTCTGTAAGGGATGCCTTTGCCAACTAACGCTTTCTAGATACATATCTTCTATATTTATTTATATTTGAAGATATTTTCAAGAAACAAGAAAGAAAATACCATTCAATTAAAAAAATATAATTTCATCCTACAAATGAGAAATATAAAGTGATCTGGGAAGTAATTAAAGTTCCACATATTGAGCTCATTGGTTACATACGTTCATTCAAAGTAGCCTTCAAGACAGTACGATACCACAACTCAATGGTCGGAGATAAGAAGAAGAGAGTTAATATTTACAATATACTGTATGATGTAGAAGTTATGTTTGCATAGTAGTAGCAGGCACAGGCAAGCAAATTTTTCTCCTGGAAACACGGGTTTTTCTTCCAATGAACTCAAGAAAATTGATTGTATAATCCATACTACTTCAGACAACAAATATATTGTGTTAGAGACCACGTAATGGCGACACTTGTCTGCTTCTCTTCATCGAATGTCGCTTATGATTAGTGATACTCCTGGGCCAGCTATTTCTGATTTGCTACAGTAAAGATTGAATTATTCTCTTGGTTTTCTGAAAAAAGGGCTATAACAGCCTCACTTACTTTCTATAAGGATTAAAGGTGTTAATGGATTATATATATGGAAAAGCTTTAATGACTGTTACCGAGAGATATAAAGATGACAAGATATATTTAAAAAGATACTACTAGTTTACTAGTTTCGTTGAATAGATCAACATCCTCAGGTATCACAATCAAAGAAGTATATGAAAAATTACAGACTTAAAATTGTAATAACAGAACAAGTATAAAAAGACAGTAGCGTGTTTGAAAAACGAATGCGAGTATGAGTTCCAAACAAACGTATACTTCGCGCTGTCGCGAGTGCGCCAGTACTGAACAGAAGCAACGTGTGCGTCAGACTGTTGTTGATATGAGAGGAATCTAGAGAAATTTCCCTGGATTCGACAATCTTTCTTTCGAGTTCATCGTAGCACACATGGATGTTAGAAATTTGAGTCCAGTTTACAATGTGTTGGCGGCCTTCGTCTGAGTTAGCTGAAAAGAGAACCTGGCTAGAGAGAGCGCTAGCTCTAGTCCTGTTATAGGAGATATTTCTACGGTGTTCATCCAAACTTAGAAGGATGGATTTAGAAGTCTGCCCATAGTATGGCTTTCCACAATCACACAAAATCTTGTACACTCCTGGAAACTGAGTAGGAAGATGTTTCTGTTTATGTTTGCTAAGTAATGAACGAAGTTTTGGAAGCGTAGTGAAGCAAGTTTTGAAGTTAAATTTCTTGAGAATCTTGGCCAGTTTTGGTGAAAGAGAGCTGATGTAAGGCAAGGAGATGAAGGCTCTTGGGGAAGAGGGATCTTCAGAAGTAGTTGAGTGCCTAGGGGAAAGAAATTTGTCAATTTTCTTTGGAGAGAAACCATTGTTAAGAAAAGTTTTTTTAAGAAAAAATCTCTTTCACTTTCGAACTGGAATCAGATGACTGCCTTCCCTTTTTAGACCTCAAACTTACCAGATGTGCTGAGAGCATTAAAATCTCAATTTTAATGCTCTTCATGCTTCCTCCCATCACTAACCCCCACAAAAATGTGGTATTATTTCCACCTTAGCTCACCGAGCCAAATCATTACTTACAGAAGAAACAGAAATTGAAAATGAACTCCTTTTTCTTAAAAAAACTTTTATTAACAATGGTTTCTCTCCAAAGAAAATTGACAAATTTCTTTCCCCCAGGCACTCAACTACTTCTGAAGATCCCTCTTTGTTTGGAACTCATACTCGCATTTGTTTTTCAAACACGCTACCGTCTTTTTTATACTTGTTCTGTTATTACAATTTTAGTCTCTGTAATTTTTTATATACTTCTTTGATTATGATACCTGAGGATGTTGATCTATTCAACGAAACTAGTAAACTAGTAGTATCTTTTTAAATATATCTTGTCATCTTTTTATATTCATCTTTAATGACTGTTACTCTCGGTAACAGTCATTAAAGGTTTTCCATAATATTCCAACCGAATAAAAATGAATTCTCATAATATATATATATATATATATATATATTAGAAGATTATAAGAAGAAAGGAGAAATCTGTTGACGTATTTTATGAATAGCTGAAGATTATAGTTTTAGTGGAATATATAGTGAGAGAGGCTGTTTCGAAAAACAGCCAGAGACGAAATGAAGGAGAAGAAAGAAATTGACTCAATAAATTTGGAATTGGACTATAAATGGGTAGTGATCAGTAGTTGTTCTTAGAGTTTTAGAAGAAATTGAAGGAAAGATGATGGCAGTTTAGCAGAGTATTGTTCACATGGGTAGGTACCTATGGAACAGGCATAGGGCAGAAAGTGAACGTATGTGAAATCATCAGTTAGATTTCCCTCTTTGTATACAACATAAAACAGTCGTAGGGGGGGATTTCGCTGCACCAACCCAAATGTGTGAACAATGGTTTATACAGTATTAGCAGTTGCATAGGTAAAAATTAGTGCCTGTGAGGAAGAATACACCCGAATTTTTGCAGTTGCTGTAGCTGAGATGTGGTTGTGGTAGGAAAGACTGAGGATACCCAAGAAATTTGATATCTGATCGTTATCGAAGGTAAAGAGAGATCTTTCTTTTAGAAGTTGTACAGGATTGTGTGTCGGTAGCATTGAAATTCACAAGATTATTCTTACCTCATTGAAGTAGATTAAGATTTAAGGCCTGAGTTATAAAGGATCTTGAGGCTTCTAATGATTGGGCACCAAGGCTTATCAAATGCAATGGAAGATTAGAGAGTACTATCATCGTCACAACAACGAATGGGATGTAAGTGGCAGCCGGTCATTTTTCTTAGGAGGCCTCTATTCTAGATCTAACGAAATGCCACAGAATTATCGAGAGTAACCACACTAGTGTTTCCAGATCTTTCCATCGCCTGATTCCAATGGCTGGTAGTGGGGCTCTAGATCGACAGTGGTTCACTATTTAGCTTTTCCTCTAGGTGGTGAATATTTGTTGCTGATGATCTTTCCTCATGTTTTTTTTTTTTTTTTTTTTGAGAAAATTGAAGTCAGAGCAATTGGATGGTAGTCTGTTGGCTTACTTTTTTTGACGAAACCTGGTTTAGATTTCTCGATGAAGAGGACAAGGGTAGTGGTAGAAAGATGACTGTTTGATATCCTAGAAGGTACATGGATTCTGTAATCAGTCGCTGTTAGTGGAAAATAATTTGCTATTGTCCTTGTTTGCTTGACTTGATCAGTGGAATTGGAGAAGGGAAGCCAGTTTGAGTTGTGGAGTGAAGTTCCTAGTGACCTCTTCATTTGTTGCTTTCAGAAAATCGAACTCGAGAGATTTCTAGTCAGGTTGTAGAAGTTTTCGGAATTTGGAATACGACAGAAACACCAAGTGAAGGGGGACATGGAAGGCAGAACTTAAGGCTATTATAGCCTCTACGCTATAACTTTTAATAATCGCTCTACTTAGTAAATTTTAGATTATCATTAGTGATACAGAGGCCGATTGTAATGTGAGGGCTTCAGATGTAGCTCATATAGCTTACGTATAAATCCAAACCTGGTGACAGGATTTGGAAGGAAATTTTGCGCCATAGCAGATCACTGGGTTGGGGATTAGAGGTTTTGCATTTTCTGACATGGAGAATTAGTTTGGATGAATATAGAATTCCAAATCAATAAAATAGAATAATCAAAGAAAATATGTTGAAAGATTTGCAATTCTAATTTATTGCAAAGAAAATAATCATTACCAAATATGAATAAGCATCATCTAAATCTATTTTATATAATGAAACCTGTGGTGAATTCATCATTAAAAAACACACGTTCCTGTCAGTTCCTCGTGAAGGAATTAAGACGTTTTTATATAATGAAACCTGTGGTGAATTCATCATTAAAAAACACACGTTATCACTGGGGTTAGTACGTGTGTTTTTTAGTGATCTAAATCTATGTACTTAGTAAATTATGCAAACCCTAAAATCTACCCTATACACATATATAAAATGATAAGCCTTTTTATGTTAAGTTTTTTTAATTTGAAACTCATGGGCTACCCTGAGTGTCGAGTCTTCAAAATTCGAGTCATCAGAATGCAAGGAGAATAATCATTACCAAATATGAATAAGCATCATCTAAATCTATTTTATATAATGAAACCTGTGGTGAATTCATCATTAAAAAACACACGTTCCTGTCAGTTCCTCGTGAAGGAATTAAGACGTTTTTATATAATGAAACCTGTGGTGAATTCATCATTAAAAAACACACGTTATCACTGGGGTTAGTACGTGTGTTTTTTAGTGATCTAAATCTATGTACTTAGTAAATTATGCAAACCCTAAAATCTACCCTATACACATATATAAAATGATAAGCCTTTTTATGTTAAGTTTTTTTAATTTGAAACTCATGGGCTACCCTGAGTGTCGAGTCTTCAAAATTCGAGTCATCAGAATGCAAGGAGAACCGGCCTACCAGTCCGGAACTCGGGGGGGACGCCGTAGGCGCCGGGGGGGGAGTAGCCCTCCTAGTGTAATATAAATGATAAGAAAACTGTTATTTGAAAGCATTTCCAAAATTTCTATAATTTTAAATGATTCAAAATATTAAAAAATTCCAGATTGGTTTTGAGGAGAGCATAGCATATGAGTATTTCAGTAGCTACCTGAAATACTCATGTGCCGGACTGACTCGTGTGTGAGGAACAGTTTGTGCGTGGATTTCAGTTTATCATTTGCTAAACATGGGTCGAACGAGTGACATATCAGAAGCTGAGAAGTTTGGCATGGTGTGTCTGCACAATGAAGTCCAAACTCAACAGTTTATAGCTGAGGAATTAAAACGTTCTCAAACAAGCGTGAGTAGAGTATTGACAGTATTCTAATAACCGGAGTTTTCAAAATAATCGCTGCAATAGTGGTCCAAAGGTAATAACTGCATCAAGAGATGAGAGCAGATTGAAGAATATCGTGAAGATAAACCGCTTCTAAAGTGCAAGACATTTTCACAGGAGATGGAAAGAACTAGGTGTTAATGTATCTAAATCTACGACATTGAGACGACTTCACAAATAAAAAAAAAAAAAAGAAAGAAATAACGCCTTTTCATTCCCGTATAGGGAGTAGGCGAGGCCATTTAGCCATATCTAACTTTTGGAGACTGAGTGGGCAGTTCAATCTCCACTGGTACCCAATCAGAGATAGATGGCACAAGGCTATCACTAATTAAGTGGCACACAGTGAAGAGAGACGGCTCAACAGGTGGCGCCATCTCGTGGTCCCCAACCTTAACACATTATATATTTAATGTTTGAAATAATGTAGGTTCTACGGTCGATTTTCTTGAGTTTACGGGACGAAAAAACTCGAGTTTCCAGGAGAAAAAACACACTTGCCCGTGCCAGAGATCGACTAACTCGGGAACCGGTCTAAAAAAGGCTTAGAAAAGTTTCCTAAGTTAGATAGGAGCTAAATGGCCTCGCCTACTCCCTATAGATTCGAAAGCAAGTCTTCTTTCGTGCGGTCAAGCGCCGTGGTGTGCAAACGCCACACCCACTGAGCTACAAATTGGGTTTTAAATCACGTGTGCCTAAGATGAAGACGCTTATGACTGCCAAGCAAAAGATAACTAGAATGGGATGGTGTAAGCAAAGACACCGAGTTGTAGGATCGAGGACTGGAAGAAGGTACTTTTTAGTGATGAAAGTATGTTGCATGTGTCATAGAGGTTGCAAATTTGGTGAAATTTGCAACCTCTGTCATGGTATGGGCTTGTATGACGGCAGGGGGGGGGGGAGGCTGTGTATTGTGTACAAAAGAGTCAATCCCGAAGTATACTAAGAAATTCTTGAGCACTTTATGTTACCGGCATCGGAAGATTTATGTGATGGCGATTTCCTTTTTCAGCAAGATTCGGCTGCTTGTCACACTTCCAAGATCACTACTAGATTGCTCAAAGAAAGGCAAATCAGTGGTAATTTCTTGGCAGGCAAACTTATCAGATTTCAACTTCATTGAGAATTTGTGGGGAATCATGAAGAAATGTCTTCAAGAAGTTGCCCCAAGAGACAAAAATGAACTTGTGTTCATTTTTGTCTCTTGGGGCAACATGGTCTGCAGACTAGAAACAAAAATGTTTCTAGTCTGTAGACCATGTCCATATGGGCATGTTTTGATAACAAAAGACTGTGAACCGCTAGTAAATAATATGCCCAACCTTCACAAAAGCTAAGGGGGGTGCAACAAAGTACTAATTATCATGTTGTTTCCCTTTGACTGTAATTTTTGTGCATTTATTTTCGCAAAATAGTCTAATATTTTGAACCACGTTAAAAATAATTCTAATTTTGTGAATGTCTTCGAAGAACAGTTTTCTTATAATTTATATTACATTTTCATGCGTCCACATGGTTATATAATCTACAAAGTACGTAGATTTAGATAATGGTAATTTACATTTGGTAATAATTATTTTCTATGCAATAAATTAGAATTGCAAATTATTAAGTGCGTTTTGTTTGATTATTCTAATTTTTTGATTCGGAGGTATACAACCCTTGTATTGAAAGAAACAGAAAACTGTAGTTTTCTCAGTTGAAGTGGACAACTGTTGTTCATGTCTCCATCTGAGGTATTTATTTGGATGATGGTCCAATATTCCGTATTTGGTATTCTTGGCTGATTATCTGATATTCTTAGCTGTAGACGAACAATTTGTGTGAAGTCATTGCCCCTATCAAATACCTCGGCACTTCCAACTTTGAGAAGGTAAGATAGTCTGAGTTGTGGAAATTAAAGTCCACTAGGAAGGTGGCCTTATACTTTGGGAATTTGATTTCAGGAAACTGAAACAAATTGGAGATGTTATCAGAGTTTGAATTTTACAAAATATAGAAAATAAATTTTGAGATGGATCAGACGAAAAGATGTGTCCGAAACCTAGGACGAACACTATCTCTGAAAATTACAACCACAAATCCAGACGAATCACCTTGTGGCAATTTGTATAACTGACGATTTCGAGCAGAAAGAGGATACACTTTCAAATTTTCGAAATGCGTCAAAGGGGTTACGTGGTAGCACTCAATGCTGCACTAAGCGAATTGTATTTGAAAGAAGCTTTTTTTCGTGAAGGAATAAAGTTGCAAACTTGAATGCCTTGCAATGTCTCAAAGACGTCATCTAGAAGATTTCATGCGGGTAAGAATTATTGAAAATCTTGAGGATAGCCACAGAATTACTGATATTGTCAGAGTTTGGAATCTCACAGTAGTGTTTCAAGCCAGTGGAATGTTTTCGGGATGTTTGTGAAGTCACCATCGCTCTACCACGGAGAACGAAGACAGATTTTTGCAACAAAACGTAATTTATGTTGTGAGTTGGCATAATGCTAAATGGACGCACCGAGCTACTGAGCTAAGTGCTGGAGAAAGGGACTATGACTGGTGAATGAGATTGAAACGAAGTTCTTCAACGTCATGTTTGATTGTTTCGTGATGCTGTGGAAGAAGAATTAATTTTTATGGCTGATAATTGATAATGCCTCAGCACATTGTACACGAGCAGTGGAGATCCTTCTGAAGATCGAGGATATTAATCGAATTGAGTGGCCAGCATGCTTCTTAGATCTGTCCCATAGGAAACGTTTGGGACGCAATAGGAGAGACATTGTTGCTCGAAATTCCCCTCTAGAAAACAAACAAGGCCTTATCCTTGCTCTGAAGGAGTTGTACATTAAATATTAACTACGTCCTTAGGAAATCTGTAACTTTTGCAAAAAAAAAAAAAAAAAAACCTTATTGCAATTTAATTAGTACGAAATTTATAACACATTTTTTGTGTAATGTAATGTAATATAATTTATTAGTATGCTGGTAATAAACTTGTCTACATTTGGCTGTAGTCATGAAAAGGAAACTTTTTTTTTTTCATATGCAGGTAAAAATGTAGTTCGTCCTTAGCTTTTGGACACGAATGTATGCAAGCTCCCACTGCTTAGTTCACTGAAAAAAAAAAAAAAAAAAAAAAAAAAAAAAAATTATTCAGATTAATAAACTGTCTTTAGGAAACATTCGTTCGTGCTGCCATCTATGAGAACATAATGAAATTATTATTAACTGGTATCTGCATGAAGTGTATCCATCACTAAAAACTAGAAACGTATATTTCTATCAATTGTCGGTTCGCCTGTTAAGTAGGCCAAAACACAGAGCTTGGGGAGAGGATAAATAAATACGCCTTCATATTCCGTACGACAGCGGCTTACCTCCTTCACTTTAGTGAAGGTAATTGATCCGCCTCGGGTGGAAAGCGAATTTTCCGGTGTAAGACAACTTCCCCGCTTATTGGAGGTCCGAAATGGCTTGAAAAAGTTGCACATTTTTGGTCTGTAGAGGAGGATTTTCTGATTAGGTTAAAAATACATATATATGTATGTGTAATCAATAAAAGTAAGTAAAAAATCCTCACCCCGCCACCAGTACGAATGTACTATAGGTTTACAATAAATCTTTTGTGAGTGGAACCCACGTAAAAAAAAAAGAAAAAAAGTTTCACTTAATAAGTAAAATACTATTCTAAAAATACATCTCCAAAGAGACACTGTTTACAGACAAAACACTTTGTTTCCTTGTGTGATTTTTCTATTATTTCTTTTATCTTGTTTTTTTCTTTAAAAAACTAAATGTCCGAGATAAGCATAGTCATCAATAAATTGAATAGGATTATGTATTTGCAAATTTCAGCCATGTTAATTTTACCCCCCCCCCCTGTTTTTTTAACTGAACAAAATTATCTGCAAAACGTAAATGATTTAGAGCTCTTGTGCTGATGTTAATTCCAGTTTGTTTGTTTTTTTCATGATAAATTTCTAAAGCAACAAACAGTAAACTGACATAATTTTCCTCCATGTTAGTGACCGGGAAAATAATTTGGATGAAATCGGGTCTCCTTGCCTCGCTCTTCTCTCAATGTAGAATTCCTTTCTCTCATGTTCTAATTTGATACTGGCTCTTGAGTTCTGATATACAGTTCCTAATATATTTTGCTACGATGACCTGATGTTTTAAGTCATTTATTATTTTTCATTACGATTGGTGTTTTTGTATCCACTTCATCTGAATTTAGTAAAGGACCTGTATATGCCTTAGTATAGGTCCCTATAAAAATCACTGCACAGTTTTATTTTGTTTTTTCTCTATGTACTGTATAATTCCTTATTTTTCAATGTGGGAATCCATTTTTCATTCCAACTAATTCTCGTTTGTTCATTTTCAACGATTGTTTTAAAAATGTTTTGAATTGTTCTTCGATTATATTATGATGATTTGATATCTAGTTTTAGCATTTCTTCAAATTCCATATTGTCTCTGTGCTACTTCTATATCTCCTCTTCCTTAATTTTATGAAATCAAATATTCGTAAAGTCATTTTTAGGACTATGCCAATAGTTTAGTGAAGTTAAAAATTACACGACTCAAACAATTAAAATTTGATGTTAATACAGGAAACAAAGAAAGCAATTACGCGCTGCTTCATCAACAATTCAATACTTTGTTACATTATTTGCATATTTCAAGTACCTGTTGTGTTCCAATTTTCTCCCTCACTTCACTTTGAGACTCAGAGAGATCACAAAGCGTTTTTCTATTGCTAATACATTGAAAGCTGATATACTGATTTTTCTACTTGACTGTGCCTTTTATTGATACTGATTTGCTGATCTGACTTTTATTTCATTTGACTGGACTTTTACCTGAATAAGACTAAAAGATGAAGCGGATGGCTTGTGGTCAATGTAAGTAAATTGAAAAACTCCTCTATTTAGATAGATATTAAACTTTCGTTATCTTTAAATTCAAGAGCATATTTAGGCTTAAATATTAGAATAAGTGGGTTGTGACAGTGTAGTATTTTCGAAGTAGAAAAGTAGCTTCGTGGCGACGTTTCTGGTTCCATAATACTACATTGTAAGAAAAAAAAAATCGTTATTATGTTTGATTTTTATCACCGAGTAGAGGAACTGCTCTAGTCAGTTCCCCTGTTAGTGAAGCTTTCGTGCAAAACTCGAGTTTGCAACTCCATCTCAGAAAAAACGACTATTTGAGGTACTCAATATATTAAAAATCAGTGGTAACCAACTTAGCTGTTGTTGACGGCTAAGGTCAGCCGATTTCCGATAAAGGCTAAAGGAGCTTCCTGTTCTCTCTTTCGATGATAAAAAGCGATAGAAAATTTATTTGGTTGTCGCATGCAAAGTCAACTCAATGACCGTTTTTATAAATAACATTAAATTTCCTTTTTAAGCAACACTTATAGTCTATAACTAATCAACACCAGATGCGGTAACCGAACTTCTTCTGGAGATGCATTTATACTACCATTCTTAAATGCTTACTGTTTTGTCAGATAATATGATTATCTGACATATGTCGTTATAATTATATTGTAATATATAATTAGAATATTATCTAATCACATATTATTGTCCTTGACATTCAAAACATCCTAAGCAGATATTTCCCATCAGCGTTGAATTTTGAATTAAAAAGGAACGCCTATTCTTCAGGCATTCGTTTTTCAAATAACGAGACTATAAAAGGAGCGTATACGCGAATGATATGCTATCAATTTGTAAAAGGAGGGGAGAAAGAAGATATTCAGTTTAATGTTAGTTTATCAATAAATGTTCTTTCTCTCTCTTTTTTTTTTTAAATAATAAAAAAAGCGTGCAAATAATGAAATACTTTAACACACGTCTAATAAAACCGAATTTAAATAAATAAATATATATATATATGGAGAACAAGTATACGGAAAAGGCAATTCTGGACATTACAGTGTTTACAGTTCTCAAAAACTCTGGATATTCATCCTGAAAAACAAGTCAACTGGCCAAAAGAGCGCACGCAATAAACAGATAAAATATCTCAATCTGAATCTGAGCCTTAGCTGCTTCAACTAACTTAAAGCACGCCAATCAGGAGAGCACGTATCTTCTCCCCATTTCCCTCCCTGGCTATTACGTAGTTTGTTTCAAGTCTCACGAGATGCCGGTGGAATGCAAAGTTTGCCTTTACAAATATAGTTCGCCCACCGATTAGAGATCCTTCGACACTTCTGCGCATCTCAGAAAAAGGAGAATCTATTCCGATAATAGGGTAATCAGTTCGTATTGTGGAATGAATTGTTTATTATTACCGGTCGGAAAATTAACTTCTCTTTTATGATTATTGTAGTTACTATGTTGCTTGTGTAACATTTGGAAAATTTTCCTATAAAGCACGTGATTTCGCGTGTTGGCGACCAATTCGGACGTCCTTCATTTCTTTCTCCCTTTCAGCACGAATCGACTATTCTTGGAAAGACGCGAAGCAGAGACCTACAAACGGTGGGCGAACTATACCAACATCATTCCATAAAATTATAAATGGCATAAGGCTACGTATTATAACAACATTTTAAATTAATCCATTTCAGCACATTGATACTTATGTAGATTAATAATATTCAGTCTCTTGATGTCACGTTTTTAAAATCATGTTTATTCCTGTTATTCATGTTTATTGTTGCCCAGATTTGGTCACCTAGGTCAGTGCTACCCAAACTTCTGGATGTCAGTAATATAGATACTGTATATATTAATATAATATTTATTGTATTTATATTCAATACAAAACATACACAACGAATCTTGCAAAAATCAAATGCAAATATTATATTTTAAGCATCTTACATACACATTTGACATGGCACATTATCTCGTATTTTTATATAGATAGATATATTGCTATTGTACATTTGCAGTACAAGCACATGAAACGTAAAACGATTAGTAATAAAGAAAGAATTAAAAACATAAAATAAGTTTAATAACAATTTAATGTGATGGATGTGTTTCAATACTGCTACACAAAAAGTCAATATCAGGGGAAATATTTGAAACTGCAATTCTTAGATTTCTGCTTTGAAATGAAACTTATATGAATAAGTAAGTATATATTTACTAGTATTCATTAAGCGCCGAAATACGCAGGAAGCAAAATTGTGAACCCGCACCAATGTGTGATTTTTTCCCCATTAAAATATAAAAAATAACAAAAAATAAGAAAAATTAAATACGCTTCTTTTAAGATAAAAAAAATCTACTTAGTCTTAAAACATTTTCAATTTGTTTTCATTATTTCACGGCCGCCCCTCAACAAAACCTACGTCCCCCAAGGGGGCCGCGGCCCACAGTTTGGGAAGCGCTGACCTAGGTTTCTTCTTGATGGGGAGGAGGTTGAGAGGATCCAGAGACGAGTGACCAAGATGGTAGCAGGTCTGTGGAATGAACCTTATGAGAACAGATTGAGGATTTGTGGGTTGCAAAAATTGGTCGATAGGCGGAGGAGGGGAGATATGATTGAGACATTCAAATTACTGAAGGGTTTCTATAAAATTAATTCAGAAGATATTTTTGAGAACAGGGCTGGTTGTGGGAAGACTAGGGGACATCCATGGAAGCTGGGCAAAAGTGTGGTTAGCAGGGGTGTTAGAGCTGGGTTCTTTACTTTTGAATGAGTAGAATGGGCTGCCATAGTCTGTGGTGGATGCTGTGACAGTGAATGAATTTAAGGCGAGGTGTAATAGATACTGTATGAATGTCAAATAGTTGTGATGAACATGATTTGGGGCCTCCCTCGATGAGTCTAAGGACTCCCTGGAGTTGCCCGTAATAATAATAATAATTCGTATAATATTTATTTCTGGTCTTACCGCGCTATAGCCCATTTCTTATGTATAATGAACAAATGATTTGTTATGTTCCATTGAGTCGTTTTCCCACAAACATACATTCTCCATTCAGATCTGTCCTTGACCGTGTCTTTCAGAATTTCCAAGCGCACTCCAGTTCCTTCTTTAACTCCATCCACCCAGAGGTGTAGCTGGAGGGGGCGGCACTTTGAACCTTTTTGAACTTTTGCAGTTAATTCTAAAATACAGTCTCGAGAACTCAGTTCCAAATATTATAATACTACTGCGAATTTTCCTCACAATTGCTGTAAGTGTCGCTAGTTGTGAGAGGAGTTTTTCTAAATAAAATTGATTAAGAATTACCTACATTACTATGAAATAGACTTCGACAATGTCATCGACGATTTTGCTAACAGAAAGCAAGAAAAATAACATTTTAGAATGTTGAAATTAAAGTTTTACTTCAAAAATAAACATAGTGTTTTAATTTATTTCCCTATACGTCGTTTTCACTTTTGTAGTATTTTTGGTGTGTATTGAGAGGGGCGGCAAAAGTTCTAGTTACACCACTGCATCCACCCATCTAATTCTTGGTCTTCCTCTTCTCTTGTTTCCATCAACTTTAGCAAGCATCATCATCTTCTCCAAACTGTCATTCGCTCGCATAATATGTCCGAAGTATGACAATTTTTGCTTGATGATCATAGCTTCGAGGGAACAATCTGGCTTAATTCTGTCTATCACTGATTTATTGGTTTGCTTTGCAATCCATGGTATACTTAGTAAGCATCTCCAAACCCATAATTGAAATGCATCTATCTTTCTTCTTTCACCCTTTCTCGGGGTCCAACTTTCACATCCATACAATACCACAGGAAATACCATTGCTTTCAAGATTCTGATTTTTGTTGCGAGGCTAATATCTTTAAAGATCTTGCTTAAATTTGTCATTGTTTTCTTTCCGAGTAATAATCTTCTAACTTCTTCAGTACAATAACCATCTTGATCAATTCGGGATCATAGGAGCACAAAATTGTTAGCTGCTTCCATTTTCCTCCCATCTACTTATCTTCTTTGCATTCTGCTAGCAAGGTGGTATCATCCGCATACCTCAAATTATTAATATTTTTTTCACCAATTTTAATTCCAACTTAAGATTCCTCCAGCCCTGCCATTCTTAAAATGTATTCGCTGTACAAGTTAAACAGGTACGGAGATAGAATACATCCTTGTCACACCCCTTTTTACCTATTGTGAAATACTCAGTTTCTCCAAGATCTGCTCGGACAGTAGCTTCTTGTTCATAATAAAGATTCCTCAGAAGGATAATGAAATGCTCTGCTCCTATTGTTCTTAACACATTCCACAGTTTCACATGATCTACAAATGATATGTTATGCAAAATCGAACGCCACGCGTTAGACATTTGTGGCTGTCCTGACGCAATTTTTAAAACACAACGTCCGCTAAACAGACAACCCGCCAGAACACATGTAATTAATTAACAGACAGATTACACTAGTAATCTGTCTGTTATTGAAGTGCTGATGATCAACAGGTATAGTAATGAAAATGCAACGTGCAACTGTAAACTAAAATAGGTTCGAAATCGATAAGTTGTTATTTGGATTTACGATCTAAGTAACTAAAGCT